>NC_056005.1:606816-1213632 GCF_018446385.1 Zingiber officinale
CAGGAGGGCCACCTCGTCCTCGTGTCTGAGCTTCAGATAAACAATATAATGGACCTAGCTCTGGAAGTCCGATTGAGCCTTAAGCTTGAGAGCTACCTCAGCCCTAGTCCTGGATTTGGCCGCTGATCCGGCGGTTAGAATAGGGGACCCCCATTTTGAGATGTCAATGCCACGCGGGAGTCAAAAGGCCAGGTGGCCGACCGGAGAAGGATGAGCCGACCTCCCGGCCGGCCGACCGGTGAACAGCCGATGGCAAAAGTCGCCCCGACAGAAGTCGGGGTTCCGATGCTCAATATAACAGTAGCAAAGAGCCGAGCGGAAGGCCTAAGAGAATGTGACATACTGCTAAACAGTCCCTACATAGCACCCTACCAAAAATATCCCCAGCATATTGAGGCCAAGGGCTGGCCGGACGGACATGATGTGAGTGTCGTCCGGCCGGCGCGTAAGTTGAGGGCTGGCTGGACGGACTCCCCGTCCGGCCGGCCTGCCGGACGCCCCGGCCTGTGGTAGGTAGAGAAGGACAAGAACATCTTATGACAGCTGTCAAGTCCTATGGCTAGGCCATACTCCAAGTCTGACAACGAGGTGTTCTGTTGTCCCATCGAAGACATGCGTGGACTACAGCAGTATGGCGTCAGGTAAGCTTTCTGACAGACACATACCGATGTATGGGCTACGGACACGTAGGCGCCTCGGTGGACGTGTAGGAGCTCTTTCACCGCTCTATATAAAGAGCCTCATACTTCGTCGGAGGTACGCCATATACAACTTTGGAGCCACTTTCCTCACTGCTTGCTTGCCTGACTTGAGCGTCGGAGGGTCGCCGCCGGGAACCCCTTCCCGGCCCGACTTCTGTGCAGGTTCTCCGGAGCTTCGTGTCATCAGTCGAAGACCCACGTAGGCAACCGGAGAGCGCCACGTGCCCAGCGTCCGTTGAGTCAGTGTTCGGACAGGATCAAATTGGCGCCGTCTGTGGGAACGCTCCTGCATCCGAACGGAAACAATGGACGAGGCTGGACGACAACACACGGTGACGCTTTCCATGGAGGAACTCGACGCTCTGATCGAGTTGAGGGCCGCCAAGCTCGTGGAGAAAAAACAGAAGGCAGCAGCCGAGCGGCCAGAGCAGCAAGCAACGTCAGCGTCTGGTGGTCGAGCGGAAGCACCACCTGCCACTGTTGCATTTCATCGGGCTCTATTCCGCACCCCCGAAGCCGCACCCACTCATAGAGATCGGGGATCTTCTTCTGATGAGATGCCGAGATGAGATGACAGAAAAGGAAAAGCCCCTCGAGCGGACTCATCGCCCGAGCGGATTAATCGCCAATTTTCAGAGGCTATTCTACGAGACCCTCTGCCCAAGCACTACGTGCCTCCGACGATCGGTGAATACAATGGAACCACCGATCCGGATGATCATTTCGGCAAGTTTGATAACACGGCAACCCTGCATCAATACACAGATGGGGTGAAGTGTCGGGTTTTCCTCACCACCCTATCTGGATCGGCTCAACGTTGGTTTCAGAGGTTGCCGGACGGATCCATCACAAGCTTCAAGAACTTCTGAACGGCCTTTCTCCATCATTTTGCAAGCAGTCGGCGCTATCAAAAAACCAGCGTTAGTCTGTTCGCCATCAAACAAGAAGCCCGTGAATCTCTCCGAGCTTACATCCAGCGGTTCAACAAAGTGGCCATAGATATTCCAACGGCCACCTCGGAGACCATGATGAATGCCTTCACACAAGGCCTAGTGGATGAGGATTTCTTCCGATCGCTCATCCGAAAGCCGCCCCGAGACTATGATCACATGCTACACCGGGCTAACGAATACATCAACGTGGAAGAAGCGCAAGCGGCCAGGAAAAAAGAAACTCCAACCGAGCGGGCTCCTCCTGCCGAGCGGAAACAACACGCCGCTCATCAGCTGCCTAGAGGACCGAGGGCCGAAGCAATCCGCTCCCCCCATGCCAGGTCTCACGTGCAAGAGGTAGCTGCCGCCCGGCCCAAGCCAAAGAAGAAATGGACCCTGATGTTCTGCTCCTTCCACCGGACGGATACGCACAACACAAGGGATTGTCGAAGTCTTCCCTTCGTGGCTCATCCCGTGCCCCGGAATGGCGGTCGACGGTCTCCCTCAGTCGACAGGCGACAGAGAACACATGAAGCCGATCGGACGTGAACCGATAGGCGACAGCAACAGACTCCCGATCGGAATCGCTCTCCAAGGCGGGAGAATCGCCGAATGTCACGAGAACGGTCTCGACCATCCGCTCGGGAAGAAGAGAATAGAAGTAATACTTCCCGAGGCGAGATCAACATTATCGCTGGCGGGCCGACCGGAGGAGACTCCAACCGAGTAAGAAAGGCGAGCGTCCGGCAGCTCCAAATCCATGCTGTCGGTTGCAGCAGAGAGTGGACGAGTGGACCCGAAATCAGTTTCGGGCCCGGGGACTTGGAAGGAGTTGAAGTGCCCCACGACGACGCTCTGCTCATCAAAGCGGTAATAGTCAACTACACTATTCACCGCGTATTTATTGACACAGGAAGCTCGGTCAACATCATATTTAAGAAGGCATTCGATCAACTACAAATTGACCGAGCCGAGCTGCTGCCCATGACAACCCCGCTCTACGGGTTTACGGGCAATGAAGTCCTGCTGGTCGGGCAAATCCGGCTGGCTATCTCGCTGGGAGAGGAGCCGTTCAGGAGGATGCGGACAGCAAACTTCGTGGTGGTCGATTCTCTCTCATCGTACAACGTCATTTTGGGACGACCGGCGCTCAGCGAATTCCGGGCGGCCGTCTCCACCTTCCACCAGAAGATCAAGTTCCCCGTCGAAGACAAAGTGGGAGAGGTACGGGGAGACCAACTGGCAGCTCAGCGATGCTATATTGAAATGGTCCGAGCAGAAGCAAATTCCGCTCGGAAATCGCCACGGATCGAGGTGAATGCTATAACTGAAAAGCCTCCCTCTTTAGTTTATGAAGAAAAAGATGAAGTGCAGATACACCCAACCCGATCGGAGGCTACGACATTCATCGCGTCCGATCTGGAGGCGAATCTGAAAGAGGAGGTGATTCAATGCCTCAGAAGAAACCATGATGTCTTCGTCTGGTCGACACATGAGTTTCCCGGAATTTCACCAAGTATTGCGCAGCATGAGCTCCACGTCCGACCGGACGCTCGGCCAGTCAAGCAGAGAAAAAGAGATTTCAGCGCCGAGCAGAACGCCATCATCCGGGCGGAGGTGGAGAAGCTTCTGGAAGCCGACCATATACGCGAGGTGCAGTTCCCGAGCTGGCTGGCGAACGTAGTATTAGTCTCCAAGCCGGGCAACAAGTGGAGAGTATGCATAGATTTTCGGGATCTCAACAAAGCTTGCCCGAAAGACTTTTATCCTCTGCCCCGGATAGATCAGCTGGTGGACTCTACGGCCGGTGCGAATTAATATGTATGCTCGACGCTTACCAAGGCTATCATCAAGTGCCGCTCGCCCGTGAAGATCAAGAAAAAGTCAGCTTCGTGACGGCCGACGGCACCTATTGCTATAATGTGATGCCGTTCGGATTGAAGAATGCGGGAGCCACATATCAGCGCTTGATGAATAAAGTATTCAGAGAGCAGATCGGGCGAAATTTGGAAGTGTATGTGGACGACATTCTCATCAAGTCCGTCCGAGCAGCCGATCTCTTCAAAGACATGGAGGAAACCTTCCGAACGCTACGCAAATATGGAGTCAAGCTAAATCCCCAGAAGTGCTTGTTCGGCGCAAAAGGAGGGCGTTTCTTAGGCTACATAGTGATCGAGCGGGGCATCGAAGCAAATCCCAGCAAAGTGAAAACTCTACAAGACATGCCGCCTCCAAGAAATACAAGGGAAGTGCAACGTTTGACCGGTCGAATAACTGCTCTGTCCAGATTCATCTCCAAAACTGCCGACCGGAGCCTCCCTTTCTTCAAAATCTTGCGCAAAGCCACTAAGTTTCACTGGGATGAAGAATGCGATCGGGCGTTCGAAGATTTGAAGGCATATCTGAACTCTCTCCCGGTATTAGCCAAGCCAACTGCGGGTGAGCCACTTTGTATTTACTTGTCTTCAACTGAGCAAGCAATCAGCTCGGCACTAGTGAGGGCGAGCGGAGAAGAGCCTGTGTATTTTCTTAGTCATATTTTAAAAGATGCTGAATCTCACTACACTGGGCTCGAGAAGCTGGCTTTTGCTCTGGTCCTTGCCGCTCGGCGCCTTCGCCCATACTTCCTAGCGCATACCATCATTGTCAAGACCAATAGCCCGCTCGGGCGTGTATTACTGAATCCAGAAGCGTCCGGGCGTCTCATCAAATGGACGACGGAATTAAGTGAATTTGACATCCAATACCAGCCCCGCTCGGCAATCAAAGGGCAGTCCTTGGCTGATTTTGTGACTGAAGTGCAGAATTCAGAGCCGGAAGCCATGTGGAGAATATTTGTGGACGGATCGTCCACTCGGCCCGGGAGCGGGATTGGAATACTGCTGCTCTCCCCTCAAGAAGAAAAGATGCATTTATCCGTCCGGCTGGATTATAAAGCCACAAACAATGAAGCAGAGTATGAAGCCCTCATAGCCGGCTTGCAGGCAACTCGGCATGTTGGCGCTGGTCGGGTAACGCTTTATTCGGATTCGCAGTTGGCCGCGCAGCAGCTCTCTGGTACCTTCGAAATCAACAGTGCTCGTCTCAAGCTCTACGCTGAAGCCTTTGAGAAACTTAAAGCCAATTTTAGAAAAGTAATTGTCCAGAAGATACCCAGAGCAGAAAATCGAGCGGCCAACGAGTTAGCCAAACTCGCGAGCTCAATAACGCCTATCGCCATTCAGCAGCCAATTGAACAAGTATTGTTGGTAGCGCACGTTGACCGTATGGAAGGCCTTACGTTCCCGAGTGACTGGAGGACACCCATTATGGAGTTTCTGTGCTTGGGCGCCACACCGTCCGATCAGAATGAAGCCCAGCTGCTAAGGAGGAGAGCCGGTCGGTTCACACTCATCGGCGATCAGCTTTACAAGAAGGCTTTCTCGCGCCCGCTGTTGAAATGCGTGAGCTCGGAGGACTCGGCTTACATCCTCCAAGAAGTACATCAAGGATCATGCGGAGGACATCCGGGCGGACGATCGCTGGCTAAGAAGATCCTATTGGCCGGGTACTTCTGGCCAACCTTACAAGCAGACGCCGCTCGGACCGTGTCGACGTGCCTTTCGTGCCAGAAGTACCATAACTTCTACCACCGACTGGCAGAGGAAATGAAGGCATCAACAGTCTCATGTCCGTTCGATCAGTGGGGAATGGATATCGTTGGTCCATTTCCTATGGCAACCGGACAGCGGAAATTTCTGCTAGTGGCGGTCGATTATTTTTCTAAGTGGGTGGAGGCCGAGCCGCTAGCCAGGATCACCGAGCAGATGGTCAAAAAGTTCATATGGCAGCACATCATCTGTCGGTTCGGCATCCTTCGTCGACTGATATCCGACAACGGGCGGCAATTCACAGGGAAGTTGCTCGAGGATTGGTGCAAAAGCTATGACATCGAGCAACACTTCACGCCCGTGGCCTATCCCCAAAGTAACGGTCAAGCCGAGGTAGCCAATCGGGAAATTCTTCGCATTTTGCGCGCTCGGCTCGACCATTTGGGAGGAAGTTGGGTGGATGAAGTGCCGGGCGTCCTATGGGCCATCCGAACGACTCCAAAAGAAGGAACGGGCGTCACGCCATTTCATATGGTATACGGCGGTGAAGCGGTGATTCCCGTCGAAGTTGGTGTCGAATCCGACCAGATCCAGTGTTACGATGAGGGCAACGCCGAGCGGAGGAGCATGGAGCTGGATTTGGTTGATGAGGAGCGTGCCAAGGCGTCCGTCCGGCTGATGGCGTATCGTCAACGGATGAAGCAAAACTACAACAGGCGCGTAATCCCCAGATCATTCCAGGTCGGCGACCTTGTCTGGAAGAAAGTCAAGCCGGTCGGCGATGTCGGCAAGCTAGAAGCTCCCTGGACGGGCCCCTTCAAGGTTATCGAAAAGCTCCGCTCGGGCGCGTACTACTTGGAGGACGAAGACGGGCGGCAGCTGGACCGACCATGGAGCGCAAATCATCTCCAGCCTTATCGAGCTGGGTGAAAGGTGCACTGATGTAACTTGCTTTTGTGTATATTCTAGTCGCCCATGTCCTTGTAATGCAGGAAGCGAAATTATTTCAAAGGATGGCCAACGGGTTTGCCGAGCAGCAGTATTAAAGTTAGCCTTAAAAAGGCTGTCGAGCTCCGACGTTAAATATCGAGAGACGAGCCGGCGTCTATAAACGTCCGAGCGGAAGACCGTTGAGCTCCGACGTTAAATATCGAGAGACGAGCCGGCGTCTATAAACGTCCGAGCGGAAGACCGTCGAGCTCTGACGTTAAATATCGAGAGACGAGCCGGCGTCTATAAACGTCCGAGCGGACCGCCGAGTCGACCGGCGTTAAATATCGAGACGAGCCGTCTATAAACGCCCGAGCGGAAGACCGCCGAGCTCGGACGTTAAATATCGAGAGAGGGCATCGTCAGCCGAAGCGGAAGACCGTCGAGCTCCGACGTTAAATATCGAGAGCCGGCGTCTATAAACGTCCGAGCGGAAGACCGTCGAGCTCCGACGTTAAATATCGAGAGACGAGCCGGCGTCTATAAACGTCCGAGCGGAAGACCGTCGAGCTCCGACGTTAAATATCGAGAAACGAGCCGGCGTCTATAAACGTCCGAGCGGAAGACCGTCGAGCTCCGACGTTAAATATCGAGAGACGAGCCGGCGTCTATAAACGTCCGAGCGGAAGACCGTCGAGCTCCGACGTTAAATATCGAGAGCCATCCACGTGATACATTCCGGCGGTAAAAGCCGACCGACGACAGAACCTGTTCTTTGAGGCCAACATACAGCCGAGCGGCTCGCTTAGCAAAAATATATGAAAAACCTCTTTGAGGTAAGGTGCAAAGCAAAAGATGGTTAATAAGAATTAAAGATGTGAGCACGTGAACATGTGACGTTCGCGCGCCGAGCGGCTATGCAGGCGCATGGTGAAAGACATTTTCTGAAAACAATCGGCTTGAGTCCGTATCAGAGTATGAAGCCGAGCGGAGGAGTTTTAAAGAACACTTGAACATGACGAAAGAAATTTCTTGCCAAAACAAAAGTTGCAAGAACGGAAAGATGATCTATTTACGCCAAACGCTGGGCAAACAAAAGAAGTTACAGCAAAAATAAGTTTTGCCGAACGACGAGGATACAAAAAAGTTGATAGAAAACACTCCTCACGCGTCAAAATCAAAAAGAGCATCGGGAATGGCGCCCATCACGGTAGCCAGATCCTCTGGGGGGATGGTCAGCTCGGCAGGAAGGTGGCCTTTAGTCTTCAAGTAATCCACCGTCGCCTTGATCGCCTCTTCGAAAGTGAGGGAAATCTTGTCGGTGAATTTCTCTCCGAAGTCGTCCGAGCAGACAAATGCCTTCCTCACTTCGTCAGAGCGGGCTGACTCCCCATCCTGATACTCTTTGAGCGCGGCTCGGGAAGCATCATTGGCGGCCTGGAGATCCTTCAAGTCTCCTTCAAATTTGAGCAGATCGGCTGAGCGGCTCTCCTTCTCGGTGGCCAGAAGGGCATCCAGATCCTTGACGCGCTGCTCCAGCCCCCGATTTTCTACCTTCATCAGGTCCATGTCATCAATGGCCTTGAGCTTCCGAGCGGTCGCGGTCTTCACTTCCTTGTCCCGCTGCTTGACCAAGGCTTCGAGGCGGGCCACTTCACTCGTCAAGCCAGAGGATTTACCCCATTCGGCTTCCAGCAATCTCTTAGCCTTCTCCAGAGCGGCCGTCGACTGTCGGCTGTCTCCCGCGGCCTTGAGCTTCTTCAGCTCGTCCTCCAGTTCGGCTAGGCGATTGCTGATGGCAATCTGCTCCACCCAGTTCTGTGAGCAGATACAAGCAAGTTAGGAGCTTGATCCAAAATAACCAATAAAGCAAAAGAACATACCCCGGTCGCCTGTTGTAAATTGCCGTCGCCGAGCTGACTAGGAGTCATCATGGCAATTCTAAGTCGAGCATCCTCCCAAGCTTTGGCAAGAGGACCAGTAAGCGTGATTTGCTGCTCGGGGACAACAGGTCGATCAGCGGCCGCCATGTATTCTTCCGACGGGAGGCGCAGGACGGTTTTTATCAATTTCGGGCCGCTCGGATCACCTTTAGAAGCAGCAGCCTTACCGGACGGCTCACCGGTGGAGGAAGAAGGATGGTCGCCCAACCGCCTAATACGTCGCAGTGTTCTTGGAGGACTGGAGGGTGGCACCTCAGAGGTTGCCCTTGGAGAGCCGAGCGGTGTCGGGGTACTCTCGATAGAGACCATCCCGGATAACACTGGAGCTTCGTAGCCCCGCTCGGATTGCGGTTCATCAGATGGACTTGGTTGAGAGGTTGCCTCCGGCTGTTTGCGCTTCCGAGTTGCCAGAGGAACGTCGTCGGCCGAACGGCCCTCTACCTCGACTTGAGCAGAGGGTTCTATGTCGCCCGTGGCCTCGTCGTGAGAAGCAGGGGCGTCTAAGGCTTCGGGGACAGTTTGGGTCCCCTCACCTTCTTCGCTGGCCGGACCAGCTGAAGCCGAGCCCCGCTAGGCGACCTCCCTATCCTTTACGGCCTCAATATTGGTGGCCTTCAGCTTGAGCTTTTCGGTTGCCTTGGCGCGCCACATGACCTCAGCTGCAGAAGCAAAAAATAAATCAGTTAGAACAAAACAAACGGGAAGATAAGGGAACTTACTCATGCTGCAGGGCAGATCGGCCGGGGTAGAAAACAAACCGAATATATACATTACTCCCGGGAGGAGCAGCTTGTCGATATGATAACGCTGGCCGACCAGCCGATCGGCTGCATGAAGGTAGGCCGCATCGCCTCTAAACTTGCCAAGCTCTGGTTGCGCGGGCATCGCCGTCTGCCATTTGACACGGAAGGTCGGCGGCTCGGGGAAACGCACATAGAAAAAGTGCTCCTTCCAATGTTTGTTGGAGCTCGGCATGTTATCAAAAAGAACGAAACCTATCCTAGATTGAAAAACAAAAGTTCCCCACTCGGACTGCTTGGGGTAATAGAAGTAATGGAAAACTTTGGGGTCTAGGGGAATGCCGTTCAGTTTGAATAGAATTATCACCCCGCTCAACAGCCTTACGGAATTTGGAACTAGCTGGCCGAGCGGGATGCGGAAGTAGTTGCAGACTTGCAAGAAAAACTTATGGGGTGGAAAGCGTAGCCCGACCAAAAATTAGTCTCGGAAAAAAAGAACGGTGCTGGGCGGCGGTTCATGAGGCCGATCGACCGGTGTGGCTAATACTATGTGGTGGTCGGAAGGAATGTCGTAGGTCCGAGCGAGACGCAACGCATCCTCCTCGTCAAAACGACTCTCCATGGCCGTGTACCATAGACCAGGAGCGCCGCCGGTCGACTGCGAGGTGCTAGTCATGGCCAAAAGACAAGAATGCAGAACCAAGAAGGAAGGTTCGAGCAAGGAATGAAAGGAAACCGACTGAATGAAACGATTAACAGAAAGAAGAAAACGTAGGGAGCGAGGAAAAGGGTCTTACGAGCAAAAGGGATGATCGACTGGGGCCTGGGGGTTGCCAAAGAATAGAGGAGCAAGGTCGCCGGAGAAGAAAAAGAGCAGAGGGGCGCCAGAGGAGGATGAAGAGAAAAATGCGGCGAAAAAGGAGTCGTGGGCTTTATATGGCCGCCCGAGAGCAGCCTCCACCGTCCGATCCAGGTCATGAAGAACGAGGCCATCATCCAGCCGTTCATTTCAAACGGCGGTCGTCCCATCAGAAGTGACGCCACCGCCATGCGCTGACAAAAGCATGATCGCCACGTGTCAACAGAATATAGGTCGCATTTAATGATCGCCCCTTACCGTGCGCAGCCCACGTGATGGGCAGTAGGGGAGAGGATGGGGCATGGATTCCAAGGGAACACAAGGCATGGGCAAAGTATCGCCGAACGGATGGGCATCCCTAAGTCCGGCCGAGCGGATTAATGTATCGGTCGTTACTGTCAGATCGGCAGTCTAGTCAGTCGGACTTCGCCTCCTTCGACTAGACTTGAGGGGGAGGCAAGTGATCCGGCGGTTAGAATAGGGGACCCCCATTCTGAGATGTCAATGCCACGCGGGAGTCAAAAGGCCAGGTGGCCGACCGGAGAAGGATGAGCCGACCTCCCGGCCGGCCGACCGGTGAACAGCCGATGGCAAAAGTCGCCCCGACAGAAGTCGGGGTTCCAACGCTCAATATAACAGTAGCAAAGAGCCGAGCGGAAGGCCTAAGAGAAGGTGACATACTGCTAAACAGTCCCTACATAGCACCTTACCGAAAATATCCTCAGCATATTGAGGCCAAGGGCTGGCCGGACGGACATGATGTGAGTGTCGTCCGGCCGGCGCGTAAGTTGAGGGCTGGCCGGACGGACTCCCCATCCGGCCGGCCTGTGGTAGGTAGAGAAGGACAAGAACATCTTATGACAGCTGTCAAGTCCTATGGCTAGGCCATACTCCAAGTCTGACAACGAGGTGTTCTGTTGTCCCATCGAAGACATGCGTGGACTGCAGCAGTATGACATCAGGTAAGCTTTCTGACAGACATATACCGAGGTATGGGCTACGGACACGTAGGCGCCTCGGTGGACGTGTAGGAGCTCTTTCACTGCTCTATATAAAGAGCCTCATATTTCGCCGGGGTACGCCATATACAACTTTGGAGCCACTTTCCTCACTGCTTGCTTGCCTGACTTGAGCGTTGGAGGGTCGCCGCCGGGAACCCCTTCCCGGCCCGACTTCTGTGCAGGTTCGCCGGAGCTTCGTGCCATCAGTCGAAGACCCACGTAGGCAACCGGAGAGCGCCATGTGCCCAGCGTCCGTTGAGTCAGTGTTCGGACAGGATCAGCCGCCAACCAGAGTTCTTCCATTTCCCTGCGAAGAGAGGATTGAAGGTCTCTACTTTGAGTCATTTCGAGCAGGGCCTCATCTTTATGAGCTAATAGCTGGGTCAAATAAGCGACCTGGTGGCGCGAAGCAACCATCTCATCTAGGTCCATGGGCGAGAAGGAAGGTAAGTTGAGAGAAATAGGAAGGTAGCAATATGCAGGCCCCTTTTATAAGGGAGGAGAAGATGAAGGGATTACCTCGAAATATGAAACGACGCTTGGAAAGCCGTACGACATTTATGAGAAAGAGACATGATCAGAAATCGAAGAATCTATACACATACAGTAAAACCTCGCCTATCTTTTAGGGAAAGAAATGAATTCTGAGTGAAATATCAGGAGAAGGGTCAGCAAGTAGAGAAACGCAAAGGATAGGTCAGGTATGGGGCCAGATCAGGTAGCTACGAGACTTGGGTCTAGTTAGTCGGACTAGGGCCTCCTTCGACTAGACTTGAGGGAGAAGCTTGTGATACGATGCATGATCGTGGGGTCAGAAAGCTGATGTGGTCAGAAGTTAAGCCTGTGGGATGGTCAAAAGTCAAGCTTACGTGGCGGTCAGAAGTTAAGCTTAAGTGGCGGTCAGAAGTCTGGCCTACAAGGAGATCAAAAGTCCAACCTACGTGGAGTTCAAAGGGCTCGGTTATAGGATGGTCCGGGCTGGGCACAAGTGACGTTCGGGAGTTAGGCCTATGAGGCAAGTAGGAATTTAGAAGCAGGGATACAGGTCAGGACTGATAGCCTTGCGGCACAGGATACAGGGACCGAAGCGTACAGGTTGGGATGTGTCAACCAAGGATACAGGTTAGGACTGATAGCCTTACGGTACAGGATACAAGGACCAAAGCGTACAGGTCGGGATGTGCCAGCCAAGGATATAATTCAGAACGTATAACCTTGCAGCACAGAATACAGGGACCAAAGCGTACAGGTCGGGATATGCCAACCAAGGATACAGGTCAGAACGTATAGCCTTGCGACACAGGATACAGGGACCGAAGTGTACAGGTCGGGATGTGCCAACCAAGGATACAGGTTAGGACTATAGTCTTGCAGCACAGGATACAGGGACCAAAGCGTACAGGTCGGGATGTGCCAGCCAAGGATACAGGTCAGAACGTATAGCCTTGCGGCATAGAATACAGGACCAAAGCGTACATGTCGGGATATGTCAACCAAGGATACAGGTCAGAACGTATAGCCTAGCGACACAGGATACAGGGACCGAAGTGTACAAGTCGGGTTGTGCCAACCAAAGATACAGGTCAGAACGTATAGCCTTGCGGCACAGAATATAGGGACCAAAGCGTACAGGTCGGGATATGCCAACCAAGGATACATGTCAGAACGTATAGCCTTGCGACACAAGGTACAGGGACTAAAGTGTACCGGTCGGGATATGCCAACCAAGGATACAAGTCAAGACTTATAGTCTTACGACACCGAACATATGGAAAAACGTACAGGTCGGGATGTGTCAACCAAGGATACAGGTCAGAACTTATAGCCTT
Organism: Zingiber officinale; assembly: GCF_018446385.1. Taxonomy (NCBI): domain Eukaryota; kingdom Viridiplantae; phylum Streptophyta; class Magnoliopsida; order Zingiberales; family Zingiberaceae; genus Zingiber; species Zingiber officinale. Next base: position 619,342 of record NC_056005.1, read on the forward strand.
GCGGCACAGGACACATGGAAAAGCGTATAGGTCGGGATAGACAGAATTAGGCTAAGGCGTACAGGTTGGAAGACAGGTCAGGATAGACAGAATTGGACAGAGGCGTACAGGTCGGACAGATGGAATCAGGCTAAGGCGTGCAGGTTGGGATAGACGGAATCAGAATGAGGTGTACAGGTCGCGATTCAGGATAAGCAGAACTACATTAAGGCTTAACAGGTCACGACTTACAAGGTAAGGCAGGTCGGGAGCTCACAGAATTGGTCACACAAGACAGAGATTGATACACAGGTCTGGAGTTGTGAAGCGGCAAAAGCAGGTCAGGAAAGGTAGGTCTACACCCACAGGTCAAGGCCGGCAGATACAGGGACCTAGTTTACGGTTAACAGATCGGAGCAGGTATACACTACACGACATACAAGCCAGGGAATCGTAACAACCTGTCAGAGAATAATCACTTCCTGTCAGAGAAGATGCTAACTGTCTGATGCTCATTGCCCGATGATTCCTTCCTACACCTATAAGAGGACGCCATGTGCCATTCATCGCCAGACAAAGCCTGACATCCGACATTTCATGACACCCGTCAGACTCCAGAAGCATCCATTGCAGTATAAAAAGGGAAACTTTGTCCCTTACGCAGAGATGCTTACGCTCACGCTCACTCATCTTTTCACTCTCGTTTTTTACTTTTCGCCTTTTCTCTGTGATTCTGGAAAAAAAAGTATCTAACTTGAGCGTCGGAGGGCCTGACCCGGGGACTTTTTCCCTGGTTTCTGGTCTCTAACGACATGTGAGCTCGTCTGAGTGTGCGCAGAGTTCCTACTCCCTCGTTTTCGTCATCATCCCTGTCATCCGCCCGTGTAAGCCCTTCTTGCGGGCGCCAGATCGACCTGGCTTCGCAACGACTCTCCGTCAACCTCGAGGACAGCGCAGCCCATCTCTATCCGACTCAGCTTCCGGACGAGATCAATGGATATAATACAGGTATTGTTTTGTTAACTTTAATAAAAAAATATTAAAATTTTACTTTAAAAAACTTAGGGCCCACTCGGAGATGGGCCCTATTCGTCGGCTTCAACAAACCCAAGGCCGGTGTTCTAGGTACGACTACTAAGAAACCTAAGAGATTTCTTGGATAGTTTATTTTTGTTTAATTGGATATGTTTGTAGAGAAGGCTTCTATTTCATATTTATGTTTATTTGGATCGTTGATACACGATTGAGAAAGTTTTCTCATTGTTATTCTTGTTTAATTTCACATTCAAAATGTATAGGGGGCGTGGAGAGATTTATACAATACTTTATGTGTGCGCGCGCAAGCGCAGGCTCTAGAAAGAGAAATTTATAAAATATTTTGGAACTACAATATTTGAAACTTGTTATACAGTACTTGTTTACTATTTTTTTAATAATATTTTCCCTTAGGATGCAAAATTTGTCTAATCTTTCCATGGGACAAATTTTCTCTTTTTCATCTTTAAAATTATCTTAGTTTGATAAAAGGTGAACTAACTTTAGAACCATAGAACAGGGTTAATCAACTATCCATTCTCAGAACTATATTTGACATAAAGGGAAATGAGCGATGTGGGCCAATATGTGTTCCTCTGTAACCGGTCAATAGAGTTCTGGAATGTAATCAATCAACAAGTTGAATACGAAACAAAGTTGACTGAACGGTTTGAAATATTCTATGTAGATGTGTTCTCATGTGCATTATGATTCATTCTACAGTATACATTACTGTAATACTATACTGAAACTAATTAATGGTTCTCGTTTATAGCAGAACATGACAAATTTATATTGAAGTTAATAAAGATGATAAAGTAACGACAACAATCATTTATTTGTTTTTCCTGCAGAGCCAATCAAAATTTGCTTTCTAAATTTAGGATTTTTAATTTTCTAGATGATGCTGACGGATCAGGTTTTCCATACGGAAACCAAAATAAAGATGAAATAGGAGGTAAAAATTGATGTAACAACGGTTTGTCTAGAACGTACGGTAAAAAATTGGACTCGGAGATGGTACTTTCCCAGGGAACGCAGACACGAATGAAAATAGGAGGTCTTGATGATTCAGAAAAAAAAATACATGAGGCCTTTTGACTTTTATCTAAAGTTTAATGAGATCCCTCGGAACATTAAATTTTTTTAAAAAAGAAACAGACAAAAGAAAAGGTCAAAAAGGGATGATGCCCCCACGAAAGATGCCCCATGAAAGGTCAAAGGAGACCTTACGCAAATCCGCTAAGCAAAACCGTGTCGAACCATCTCACCTGTTTTTCTAGGGTGGCCAGGTCGTCGTCATGCCTTCATTTTATGCGACTCCAAAATTTCTCACGTCATCCCTGCGATCACCATTTGACTCCCATCTAGGCCAGAGCGCATATATACACCACCACCAATCTCTAAGAAAGTAGAAGCTTCATTCCGATCTTCTCAATTTCCCCTCTCAATTTTTTTCCTAGTCTTGATTTTGGAGTCGCAGACATGGAACTGTGGCTCGCCGTGTGCAGCGGCCTGGCCGCGCTGCTGGTGGCTGCCTGGGCAGTCAGGATGCTGAACTGGGCGTTCCGGGAACCTCGCCGCCTAGACCGCGCGCTCCGGTCGCAGGGGCTCAAGGGCTCCTCCTACCGTCCCATCAGCGGCGACCTCAAGGATTTCGTGCGGCTTACCGAGGAGGCCCGCGGCAAGCCCATGCCCTTCTCCCACGCCATCTTCCCTCGCGTTTCTCCCTTCTTAAAACGCGCCGCTGATGCACACGGTCAGCAGCCATACAACTTGATCGCCTCATTGTCCATTTCACCAAGCAAATTTAACTCCTGTGATTAAATCGGATTGAAAATTTTTCTTTTAGGAAAGGAGAACAAGGTAACTTTCCATTGGATGGGACCTAATCCGAGAGCGACCATCACGGATCCTGATCAAATCAGAGAAGTTCTGGCCAACAAGACCGGCGAGATCGGGAAGGCAAATACAAATTATCTGGCAAAGTACGTTGTCATAGGCGTGCTGAGTCAGGAAGGTGAGAAATGGGCCAAGCACAGGAAGATATTGAACCCCGCTTTCCATATAGAGAAGCTCAAGGTGATTGATCCATCTCTGCTGAGTTAATTTATGCCTCTGCCTCGCCTATATGTTTGTAAAAATTATGACTCAGTAACTTTTTTTTGCTATATGCAGCGCATGCTGCCTGCTTTCTCTGCTTGTTGTGATGAGCTGGTCAACCGATGGGATGAGATGGCGGCGAAAGGTGAAGAGATAGATGTTTCCGTCGAGCTCCAGAGCTTCACCGGCGATGTCATTTCCCGGAGTGCTTTCGGTAGCAATTTTGAAGAAGGAAGGAAAATTTTCCAGCTTCAGGATGAGCAAGCTATGCTCGTTGCCCGCGGTCTTCCTTATGCACATATACCGGGCTTCAGGTGAGTGCTGATCCACAATATACATCTGCAAAACGTTCGATTCGTTGTGATCCTTGTTAGAAACAGAGTATAATTGATATCTTGCATTGTTCAGGTTTTTGCCCACCCGAATTAATACTAGAATGAAAGCAATTGACATAGAGGTGAAAGGGATTCTATTGAGCATAATCAAGAAGAGGGAGGAGAGTATGAAATTGGGCGCCGCAAAGAACGATGACCTTCTCGGCTTGTTGCTGGAGTCCAATCTGCAACACCTCCGAGAACACGGGAACGCCGGGATGACGACGGACGAGGTGGTGGATGAATGCAAGCTGTTCTACTTCGCAGGACAAGAGACGACGTCCCTTTTGCTAACGTGGACGATGGTTGTGCTGAGCATGCATCAAGATTGGCAAGAACGGGCTCGCGAAGAGGTTCTGCAAGCCTTTGGGAAAGAGAAACCTACTTTCGATGGCTTGAACCACTTGAAGACCGTAAGCACCATAAATTTCGATTCTCAATGAGTCTACAGGGATTTCCTCAAATATGCTAGAAAGTATGATCGATGTGGCATCTGCAGGTGACGATGATTCTGTACGAGGTTCTGCGACTCTACCCGCCGGCAATCGGCATTAATCGGCAGGTCTTCAAGAGCACAAAAATTGGGGACGTAGTGTACCCTCCAGGCGTCCTGCTGTTCCTGTCCATCCTTCAGGTTCACCATGATCCAGATTTCTGGGGCAAAGACGTCGACGAGTTCAAGCCGGAGAGATTCGCGGATGGCATGTACAAGGCGTCGGAGAAGAATGCCTTCTTCCCCTTCGGAGGCGGCCACCGGGTCTGCATCGGCCAGAACTTCGCGTTGCTGGAAGCCAAGTTGGCTCTATGTTTGATCCTTCAACGCTTCTCCTTTGACCTCTCGCCGTCCTACACTCATGCTCCCGCCATTGTTCTCACTCTCAAGCCTCAGCATGGTGCTCCCATCAGGTTGCGTAGGATTTGAAACCATCGCTCAATTTTATAAAAAATATATATGTGCCCAAAATTCTAAAACAAATGTCTACTTCTCTAGTAATATCTGTAGTAATCTTATAATTTCATAGTTAGTGATTATTCCGTCTGTACGATAATGCTGAGGACTATTAATTACTTAATAAAGAATCGAAGCCTTTTGATATAATTTAGTGTATTTAGATAAGGGTTTTTTTGTTGAAAAATTACACGTTTTGTGAATTATATTATCAAATTAAAAAAAATAATGAATCAGTACTTGGGATGACAGTTCGTCTTATGAAAATTTTTATCCGTTATTGTTCGTGTATCCGAAAATCAAAAAGATGAAAAGTTAGGATATGCCACTTTTGCTGATCTTATGTGGACTTCGTGCAAACTTACAACACAGATTACGTCAGTGCCAAGTCAGAGAAAGGGTCCCTGATGTTGGTCTTCCAACGATCAAGTCAGTCACCGACGATGAGGAATAAAACGGAGCAACAAGAAAACTGTAGCGTAAACAGTGAATATCGCATACCTCCGCCGATGCTTAGACTCTCTTTATATAGAGCTCCGGCAACGCACGTGCACGCTTCCCAAAGCGAGCGTGTTTTCCAAAGTGAGTATGTTTTCAAAAGCTTTCACTAAAAAGATATGTCGATAAAGTGTCCTTGACACAGTACTTTAATAGGCCGAGCATATCTCTGAAGTGATAGTAGAAGCTTCCGCCGTACGATCTTCTGTCAGCCCATGTCCGGTGTCGGCGACACCAACTCCCAAGAGGATATCATCAGGAGTGTACTGTTAGGCCAAGCGGGTGGACCGCTTGGCTAGAACCTTGCTATTCCTTAGTGTGTATATGCTCGACCGAATGTTCACTTTGCTATTGTCGAAGTCTGATGCCAAGCCGAGCGAGGTAGCCGCTCGGCAGAAGCCTGTTGCCAGGCTGAGCGGGATAACCGCTCGGGTGAAGTTGAATTCTGCACATTGATCGAGGCTCTATGAGAAAACAGCCTATGGAGTTTCCCCCTGCTTTCTACAGGGAGCCAGGCCAGGGGTACTATCAACCAAATCCTGGATGCTATAGCCATAAGGAGCAGCCACAAGTTTTCGTGGCCGAGAGTTCTTTGCCCAGGGATTCAAAGAAAAGGAAGTCTATCATCTCGCACGAAGAACGTCGGTCGGAACCGGAAGAGAAGGTGTCATTCTCTTCCAAAATCTTGGAGGAGAGGCTACCCAAAGGGTATCGACCCCCTGCTATCGGAGAATATAATAGCAGCAAAGATCCTGAGAACTACCTCCGCAAGTTCAGGAACGCAACCCTGCTACATCAATATAGCAACGCTGTCAAATGCCGAGTGTTCTTGAACACTCTATCGGGCTCTGACCAAAAATGGTTTGATGGACTGCCGCACGGGTCCATCACCTGTTTCTCCGACTTCAAGATTGCTTTCCTTCGTCATTTCGCCAGTAGCAGGAAGTGTCAAAAAACTGACCATTGCTTGTTTGCTCTCAAGCAAGGGTCCGCTGAGCCGCTGAGAAGCTATATCAAACACTTCAATCAAGTAGCCCAGGACGTTCTCTTGGCCACATCTGAAATACTTATGAGTGCCTTTTCTCATGGGTTGACCGAGAGACAGTTCTTTAGGGATCTCAATAGAAATCCCGTAAGGAATTTCGATGAGATGTTGGAGAAAGCGGCCAGTTACATTAACGTGAAGGAAGCGCAGACGACACGAAGGAAGACAGACAAACCGCCTCCCTCTACTAACAGACCGGAGAGAAGAGCGCCTCAACCACCTGCGCAAACCTCTCCCGGGTGGTCGGGAAGCCCGACCTAACTTCCATCCCGGTCAGGACATTCGGCCAGGCCCGCATGTCGTTGCAGTCCAGATCCCCCGACCTGGATCGTGGGGACCACGTTACTGTACTTACCACCAGTCGCACACGCATGCCACCAGTGATTGTGCGTAATTCGCACGAGACTCCAGTCGTGCTGCTGTGCTAGGCCTACCACCTCCAGAACTGTCGCCTCAAGTCCAGAGAATGATGGAGGAGAGATGCAACGCGGCGGGGCCAGCCGGCCGACCCCGAGCGGATCAAGGAGGCCCTAGCATGCCACAGCAAGGGTACACCGGGGAGCCAGGAGAGGCTCGGGAGGCCGAGAATAGAGGCAACGTGGTCATTTGAGACATAAGCATGATCTCCGGAGGTCCTACTGACGGAGATTCAGGCCGGGCTCGCAAGTCTCATGAGCACCGGTTGGAGATCCACGCCGTTGGATGTAGCCAAGAGCAGGATGCCAGCTCGGTCATTAGCTTTGGTCCACAAGATCTGGAAGGACTGGAGCTACCCCTGTTGGCGCAATATTCCCTAGGTCAATGTTGACCTGGTTGACTGAGCTTGAATTGGTTTAAGCTCGAGTCTTGATGTTTGGGTTTCGATGTTTGACAATACATGGAGACAAGACATGGAGATTGCAAGTGCAATTGTTCATGTGGTGAGATTGTGAAAGAGAGTCAAGTAGGTCAAGGTTAACTGGATACTTGACTGAAAATCCTGGTGAGTGAAGTCAGGTGAAAGACCTAGTGAGTGAAGCTAGGATGTATGGAAAGTCCTGGTGAGTGAAGCTAGGCAGTATGGAAAGTCCTGGTGAGTGAAGCCAGGCAGAAGGAAAGTCCTGGTGAGTGAAGTCAAGCAGAAAGAAAATCCTAGTGAGTGAAGCTAGGTGAAAGTCCCGGTGAGTGAAGTCGGGCAGCTGGAAAATCCTGGTAAGTGAAGCCAGGTGAAAGACCTAGTGAGTGAAGCTAGGCAGTATGAGAAGTCCTAGTGAGTGAAGCTAGGCAGAAGGAAAGTCCCGGTAAGTGAAGCCAGACACAGGAAATCCAGGTGGATCAAGGTTGATCGGACACCTGGTGGAGATAAGTCCAACTGGGTCAAGGATGACTGAACACTTGGCACGTGGAGATAAGTCCAAGTGGGTCAAAGAGATTGACCGGACATTTGGTAAGGGAGTTCTAGTAGGTTAAGGGTGACTAGATGCTAGGCATGATATACCAACAGGTCATGGTTGACCGGATGTTGGTATAGGGGACTTTGGACTTGTTTTTGGGCAAAAATAAGAGCTGGATCGATCAGCCGATCGATTGGATCATGCCAAATCGATCGGCCGATCGATTGGGAGAGTCCCCGCGACAAGCCTTCTCCTAATCGATCGGTGGATCGATTGGGGAAAAGTGTCGCGCGAACAGAAAACCTCCCAATCAATCAGCCGATCGATTGGAAGCCTCCAATCGATCGGGCGATCGATTGGGAGGTGTGATTTCGCACGATAAGCTCTGGATCGATCAACCAATCGATCCCAGCGATTCCCAAGAGCACAGAGGCGCTCTGGATCGATCGGTCGATCGATCTAAAGCTTTCCCGATCGATTGGGAGCAATCCGATCAATTGGGATTTGACCGTTGGCGCAGGATGTAACTGTTGGCGTGCGTTAGTCTTCAGTAGAACTTCAAGTGCTCACGATTTTCATCCCAGATCTTCACAGCAACTCCACAAAGCTCTCACGCCAGATCTTGAAGGTTCTTGGAGGCTTGTGCTGGTGCACGTCCAAGTCAAGAGACAAGGAAGAAGCTAGGGTTAGGATTTGTGTGCATCTCTTGTAAGCTTTTGCTTGTATTGTATTTCCCTTCCCTTTCTTCTTGTAGTGTGAGCTTATAGGGTTTCTCCACCTTCAGTAGTTACCGTAAAGGAGTGTTTTATTAATGGAGGGTGCATGAGTGTGTGGATCCTTGGATTAGTCACCTCTTCTTGAGGTGGATACCAAATAAATCCATTGTGTTAGCGTTGTATGTGTTGTTTCTTGTATTTCCGCGGCATATCTTTGAAGAAACAAGCAACGAAGAGCACGAGGATCGCGCCGAGCTATTCACCCCCCCCCCCCCCTCTAGCTACATAATTGGTCCCAACAAATGGTATCAGAGCGAGGTCGCTCTTCACCGGAATCATTGCCGGAAGGGGCAACAAAGCTAGAGGGTGTAGAAGTTGGAGCAAATTCTATCAAGTCAAAGACTTCATCATCAATCTTAATGTCAAATGGAATTCCAAGATGGTCTTGGATTTGACACAAGGGTGCCTCCACCATATGCTTCTACAAGTTTCGATTCTTGGAAATCAAGGATCAAGAATTTTCTTATGATGGAGATAGAGCAATTGTTTGCTCTAATGGAAGGCTTCAAAGCTCCAACAAGTTCAAAGGGCAAGATCTTTAAGAAAAGCAAATGGAGTCAAGAGCAAATTCAAAGGAGCAAGGCGAATGATAAAGTGACCAAACTTTTGGTCAATTTGTTGCCAAGCAATATATTGGCTCAAATTGGAGAATTTGAGGATGCCAAAGAGCTATGGAGCAAATTGGCCAAGATTCATGAGATCCCCTCCACTGTACCAAATCAAGAAGAATCCAAAGAGGGTGACTCACTGGATCAAAATCAAGAGGACTCCAAAGTTGAGAGATGCTCAACTTCCGAAGAAGAGGTCCAAGAAGCTTCATCTTCAAAGGAATACAATGAAGAGGACAAAGAGGGAGCATACTCTTTGTTCCATGTACAAGAGGAAGATGAAGAAGCCTCCACCTCTAGGATTGAGGGGGAGCGACCTTTGTTGACATCGGATCAAGAAGAAGAAGTTTCTACATCCAGGTCAAATGGAGAAGAAGACATTGCATCCTCCAAAGATCAAGAAATATCAAATGGAGGATCAAATGTCATCCCTACATGTGAAGGTAAAAATATTTCCATTAAAAATAAAAATCATATCATATGTTTTGAATGTAGGGAACATGGGCACTACAAGAGCAAGTGCCCTAAATTGGCCAAGAAGAAGGGTCAAGTGACACCAAAGGGCAAGGAGAAGCCCAAAGAGACCGCTCCCAAAACAAAGAAGAGCAAGGAGCACATTGTGTGCTTCTCTTGCAATCAAAAGGGACACTATCGGAGTCAATGTCCCAAGGGGAAGAAAGCGGTCAAGGATCATGGAGGAAGCACAACTCAAGGGGGAGCCTCCAAGGTAAAACGGAAGGTATCATTTGTTGAGCCTACCACTTTAAATAATGGTAAAGAGCATGCTAGTTCTACTTTTTATCATTTTAATGCTATTTACCATAAAAATAGGGAGCATAATAGTATTAAAGAAAAACATAAGGCTCTCCATGCTAAGACTACCACATCTAGGGCTAAGAAGGTAGATAACCAACTAGGAAGTAATCCTAAGGATTTTAGGTATTTACCTAAGAAAAAGAAAAATCAAGGTTTTAGTGAAAAATCCAAGGTTTATGGATTATGGAGAGAAAATCAAGTCTTAAGGTCAAGACTTGATAAATTGGAGAGGACTCTTAGGAAAATCACAAATGATACACAAGGATTCAAGAGTCAAAATCTAGGTTTAGGACAACAAGGGTCATCCAAAAACCATAGGGGTTTGGGATACAAACCTAAAACTAAAAAGGATGTGCCTTCTTATCATATGGTTCCATATAATTATGGAACCAACCCTAGGTCAAATGGTCAAGTCAAAAATACTAGAAAGGTTATTCCTAAGAGTATTTTTGCAATAAATGTAACTAACACTTCTAAGAAGTCCAAGAAAGTCACAAAGAAGGTCACAAGGGAAGAAATCCCTAGAGTTGACCTAGAAAAGGTGACCAAGGGCTCTAAGAAGCCTAACAAGGTCACTAGGAAGGTATCTAGGGAAGTTATCCCTAGTGAATACCCAGAGCATCCAAGGAGCACCAATAGGTTTTGGGTTCCTAGGAGCATTTTCTCTACCCCTTAGATGGGTTAGAGAGTGTCAACTCAAATTGAAAGGGTAGTTAACCCAATCATGATAAAGTTGACACTCTAAGAGCATTTTCAAGGTTATTATTAACCTTTGAAAATGATAAGGATTAAAGGCTTACTCATGGAAAGAGTAAGATGTGCCAAAATTTAAGTATTTGGATATAATTTTAATTGGCACAAGAAATCAAGTCTAAATAAATGTCAAGTTGGGATGTCGACATTTTATTGGGAAGTTAAAGGCAAATCTAAGCCTTATTTCAATTTGTTAATCTTTAAAAGAGTAATTTGTGCCAAAAATTTGAGGATTTTGCTTAATTTAAATTGGCACAAATTAGGAAAACAAAAAAAATGTCAAAATTGAGTTTTGACATTTCTTGGGACATTTTGGGCAATCTAGGGTTAAAATTTTAATTTAGCTAAGGGTTAAGGATACTTAGAGAGTTATTCTAGGTATTTTAACTTATGCTAATTTTCCACGCTTTGTTTGCCCATCATATGTCATGACATCATGTTTATTTTTACATTCATATTTTATTATGAAAAATATAAAAATACCATGTCATGTCATATACACATCATATAGTTATAGGAAATTTTCTTTTGAAAATTATTTCTTTTTTATCTATGCCATAACATATCATGCACTATTTTAATTTCTTGCAATTTAAAGACAAATGACAATTATTAACAAATCACATCCTTGGTGGATGTTCATAACCTCAAAATGCCTAGGTAGATATATATGTTCCCTAGATTAGGGCAAAACCAAACTTTACATCTCACAAAAGAACTATAAGGTGACTTGTATGTGGTTTAGTACACATTAAATACAAGTGAGATGTTAGGATGATGAACAAAACTCAAGATGTTGATTTAGTGTATTCTTTTAAGTTTTAGGTTCATCAAAACACATAGTCATGTGTTTTCCAATCATTGGGAAATCTAATGTACAAGTCATGTGCATTGAGCCCAAAAACATGGTTAAAAATTGATTTTGAAAATGATTTCAAATATGTTTTGGAAAACCTTGGTGAAGACTATCTTTTGATAGTACTCATCATTGAAGAGTTAGACACAAACTAGGAGAAAACACTAAAGTTTTTACAAGTTTTCTAGTTTGTGTCAATCTTAGAAAATATGAAGTATTTTCTTAGAAAACTATTTTTTTCATGATAATATATGCCCTAAGGAATGTCTACATGAATTTTCATAATTTTTCGAATTTTGTAAAATTTTTGAGGAGTTTCTGAAATTGACTGAAATTGAATTTCAGCTTTTTCAGAGCTTCAATCGATCAACCAATCGATTGGAGTGCCCCAATCGATCGGGTGATCGATTGGGAAGGCATCTCTCGCGAGCAGAAGCTCGCTGGATCGATCCACCGATCGATCCACGCAATCTGAATCGATCAGTGGATCGATTCAGCAGGGTTCAATCGATTAGGACCCAACTCCAATCGATTGGAGATGCTGATTTTGACTGGGAAAGTCCGATTTCAGCATTTTGAACCACCTTTAGTCTTGGTAACCATTCCTAACCCCTCAAAACACATTTGTATATAAAAATAGGGAGTTTTCATGATTAAAACAAGGATGGATTGGTTAAGAAAGACCAAGTAGAGGTTTAGGTTTAGGTTTGATTTCAATATTGAATTTTTGGACCTCAAAACTTCTAAATTTGGGTTTCCTAAAGGTTTAGGGATTCCAAGTCATTGTTGGTGCAATAACAGAAGTTACATGCATGTCTTTAGGGGGAGTTACTCTTTAAGGACATGAAAATCTATTTTTCATACACCTTGGAAGGTGGTTAACATTCTTTAGTGAAAATGCTCAAGGTTAGGCATTTAAATGTAATGAAGAGTGGATACCTTCATTATTCATGTGGTGTTTTCTCACGGATGAGCAATTGATGACAATGAAGGGTATGAGATCTTCATTTGAATTGTGTGTGAATATATCAAGTGGTATATGCTCAAGAATGAGCGTTTAGAATAATGAAGGGTATGGGACCTTCGTGTTGGATCGAGACGTGCTAGAGGGGGGGTGAATAGCACTCGTGGCTATTTTGATCGTATCGGAATCGTAAAACTATAAAATATACGCAGCGGAAATAACAAATGCAATCACAGAGGGACACAAGAAGTTTTACTTCGTTCGGAGCCTAAGGCGACTCCTACTCGAAGGCCTGCGATCCTTGATCGCTTTCCGTGGGCAACAACTATAAGCTCGTAAAATGTACAATAAGATATTACAATTGAAAGAACTGAAACAAATTATACCGACAACAATAAAGTAGCAGAATCTGAAGCTCCGGGTTGTCGGGGACTTGTAACAGCACTTCTGGGTGTTTCTAGAGCAGCTTGTAGCGTAAGGATTGCTTGGAGTTCGTTGTTCTTGTGTTGCTGCTCGAGACCCCTTATAAAGGGTGTTCAAGGCGCCTTGAAGCCCTTCAAGGCGCCTTAAACAGGCCGAGTCACCCGCGGAGATCAGCACAGACTTGGTCGAACTTCATCCAGTTCAAGGCCCCTTCAGCCTACCCAAGGCGCCTTCAACCTTCGACCCAAGGCGCCTTTCATCTCCACTTCGCAGCCGGCTTCAGCCTTGCACCCGAGGCGCCTCCAAGCTCCATGGAGGCGCCTCGGACACTGTTCATCCGAGTTGTAACTTGCTCCTTTGTTCCTGCAAAATGTGTTAGTCCCAAACACATACCCTGCAAAACAAAGTTAGAACATAATAGTAAATAAAATATTGAAAGTTTCAGAACTGTCCGGGTCTGAATTCGGGTTTCCCCGAAACCCTAGGTCGACCCGAAGCCTACTGTTCCCTCTACGGGAACACGTCCTCACCTACTCCACTCGGAAGATTTACTTGATGTCAGCGCGATCCTCCGGATCGACTGGACTTTTGCTTGGCGCTCGATACTTCCGGACTTTCTGCTGGACATCCGCTTCCAGGCTAGTCCAGTCTTTCACCTGGTTCGCGACACGGGACTTTCCACCTAGGGTTACCACCCCTAGGACTTTTGCCTGAAGCCATCGACCCGCCAAGACTTTCCGCATAGGGTTACCACCCCTATGACCTAGGGTTACCACCCCCTAGGGTTTTCCCTTTGCCTAACCGCAGCTAGGACTTTTCTCCACCTAGGGTTACCACCCCCTAGGACCTAGGGTTACCACCCCCTAGGGTTTTTCACCTGCCTAACCGCAGTTAGGACTTTTCCTGAAATACTCATTCAACATGTTAGATCACAACACACCTTAACTTTGAATCCTTTGCCATTATCAAAACTCAAGTTCGATCGTTAGATGCTTCCCGCACCAACAATCTCCCCCTTTTTGATTATGGCAACCCAAATTCAAAGTTAAGTAAAAACAAATGCATAAAAAAGTTTTAAGTGAGCAAGCTTAAGTATATAAAATCAAATCAACGTCTGACTTAAGCTAACACTTAAACTTTTGTGAAGCTCCCCCTTAATACAGGGTTTCCTTTTTAAATTTTTACTTTTTACTTTTAAAGTTTACTTTTGAATTTTCTTATTCTCCCCCTTTGCCTTTATCAAAAAAATAAGCCAGCTTCAATTTTTCTTTTTGAAAAATAAATTAGACTAAAAAACAGGATAAGTGCTAGGTTGAAAAATAACTTTTCACCTAAAATTTTGAAAGCACTGAGTTAAAATTTTGCAAAACTATCTGAAAGGTAACCTAGAAAATATCTTATCAATAATATATAACGTTAGGTTTCAAGGTTGGCTAAGTTTGAAAAAAATTTGAAAGTTGCTCTATGAACCACTTAGCTAAGCCTTTTGCAAACATTGAACTTTGAAAATGTAGCTTAAGTGAAAAGTGACTTAGCTAAATTAAAACAACTTGTTAATTTTTAAGTTGAAGAGAGAGAGTAGCTAAAATTTTAATTTAGGTTATTTATTCAGTTGGTCCTTAAGTCCAAGCATGAGTCAAGTTGAATAGCAATGTAACTGGTGTTGATCAGATATCAGAGCCCTAAAGTATAAGCATTTTTAACTAAAAGATTGAGTATCCTTTGCCAACTGTCTAACCTTGAGTTACTTGCTGATTGTCTACAGGACAATAGCTTTCACTTGGTTAGTCAAGTTAAGTTATTTTGGTCCAGATAGACTTGACTAGAGCTGGAGAACTTAACTTGATTAGTGTTTATTGCATATTTAACGCCCAGACTCATATCGATGCACAGATATAAGCATTCTTGAGTTCAGGCTGTACCCTATGCATCTCACGCCGTTCTATGTTTTACAAACACAATCAAGGTAAACCTAGGTGTTTGTGAGATGCTCTGGCTGAGTCCTAGGGGAACATGCTTTCTAGGGGAAAATCCTAGGCTAAGTCCAATTTTTGAAATTCTAGAAAAGTAGGGATTTTGACAAAATCAAGATTTTACCTAGAATTTATAAAAAAATGTAAGAATATAATGTTATAGTATCTATTCTACCCAACACATACCTATTTGTCTTCTAAGAGAGCTGAACTCAAGTTCAGGTAAGGGTTTTGTGAAAATGTCAGCTAGGTTTGATTTTGACTCAACATAGTTGAGTATAATATCACCCTTAGCTACATGGTCCCTTACAAAATGATGCTTCACCTCTATATGATTAGTCCTTGAGTGATGAATTGGGTTTTTTGTTAGATTTATTGAACTTATATTATCAATTGAAATTTTTGTTTTATGATATTCTAGTTGATAGTCTTTAAGAGTATGCATCATCCATAGCAATTGAGATGCGCATTCACCTAAGGCTATATATTCAGCTTCAGTGGTAGATAAAGCAACACAATGTTGCTTTCTACTTGACCAACTTACAAGGCATTGCCCTATAAATTGACAACTGCCACTTGTGCTTTTTCTATCTAACTTGCATCCAGCGTAATCTGAGTCAGAATAGCCATGAAGGTCAAGAGTGCAAGTTCTAGGGTACCAGAGTCCTATATTTAGAGTACCTTTAATGTACCTAAGTATTCTTTTAACATAGGTTAAGTGTGACTCTTTTGCACAGGATTGGTATCTTGCGCACATACCTACAGCAAACAATATATCAGGTCGGCTTGCAGTTAGATACAGTAAACTACCTATTATACTTCTATAATATTTTGGGTCTACTGGTTTTCCAACTGGGTCAGAGTCAATATTGATGTTGGTTGCCATTGGAGTATTTATTATTTTTGAATTTTCCATACAGAATTTTTTAATTAACTCCTTAGCATATTTAGTTTGATAAACATAACTTCCATCTTTAGTTTATTTTATTTGTAAGCCTAAGAAAAAATTAAGTTCACCAACCATACTCATTTCAAATTCATTTTCCATTAGTCTAACAAATTCTTTTAGAAATTTAGAGTTAGTAGATCCAAAAATTATATCATCAACATAGATTTGGGCTATGAAGATGTCTTTATCTACAGTTTTTACAAATAGAGTTGGATCTATTTGACCTTGGTTGAAGCCTTTGGATATAAGGTGATTGGATAACCGTTCGTACCATGCCCTAGGGGCTTGTTTAAGTCCATACAAGGCCTTTTTTAACTTAAATACATGATTAGGATTGTCTAAGTCTTCAAATCCTGGGGGTTGGCTTACATAGACCTCTTCTTTGATGAAACCATTTAAAAAGGCTGACTTAACATCCATTTGGAATAATTTAAACCCTTTATTTGCTGCATAGGCTAATAGCATTCGAATGGATTCGAGTCTAGCTACTGGTGCGTAGGTTTCATCGTAGTCTAATCCTTCAACTTGACTAAACCCTTTGGCTACTAGTCTGGCTTTGTTTCTTATGATATCACCCTGATCATCCAACTTATTTCTAAAAACCCATTTGGTGTCTATTATTGATTTATCTATGGGTTTAGGTACAAGGTCCCAGACTTGGTTTCTCTCAAATTGGGCTAATTCTTCCTGCATTGCTATAATCCAGTCTGGATCAGGCAGGGCTTCTTCTATAGTTTTAGGTTTAATTTTAGAAATTAGAGCGATCTGACTAAGGTTTCTATAGGATGATCTTGTTCTGACTCCAAGGTTTGGGTCACCCAAAATTTGGTCAGGTGGGTGAGAAGTGCTTATTCTAGTTGGTCTTATCTGTGAGTCAGAACCTTGTTCTTCAGACTCATTAAGATTAGGTTGGATTTCATCATCATCTACTGCTCTTGGATTAGTGTCAATATTTTCATTAGTTAAATTATTTTCTTCATCAAATATCACATTAGTTGTTTCTTCAACTTTCAAGGTATTTTGATTATATATTCTAAAGGCTCTACTGGTAGAGGAGTATCCTAAGAATATTCCTTGGTTAGATTTGGGTGTAAATTTTCCTAAGTAATCTTTAGTATTTAAAATGTGAACTTTACAACCAAATACTTTTAAATAGTTTAAGTTAGGAATTTTATGATAATATAGTTCATAAGGAGTTTTCTTGTGATATTTATTGATTAAAATTCTGTTTTGAATATGATTTGCAGTATTTATGGCTTCAGCCCAAAATTGGTGATTTAAATTATATTCATTTAACATAGTTCTGGCGGCTTCTTGTAGCGTTCTATTTTTACGTTCCACTAGGCCATTTTGCTTAGGGGTTCTAGGACATGAAAATTCATGTAGATATCCATTTATTTTACAAAATTGAGTAAATCTATGATTTTCAAATTCTCCCCCGTGATCACTTCTTATTCTTTTAATTTTAGTATCTTTTTCATTTTCTATTAATTTGCAAAAATTACTAAATGTTTCATAGGTTTCATCTTTTATTTTTAGGAATCTTACCCATGTAAACCTAGAATAGTCATCAATTATTACTAAGCAATACTGGTTCTTGCTTAATGACTTGGCTCCATGTGAATCAAATAGGTCAAGGTGAAGGAGCTCAAGTAATGAGTTGGTTCTTTCTAGATTTGTTGGTTTGTGTGTTGACTTAGTTTGTTTTCCTTGTTGACAAGCATTACAGATTGAGGTTTCAATGAATTTTAGTTTGGGCAGACCTCTAACTAGACCGTTATGACTCATTCTTGAAATGAGTCTAGTGTGAGTGTGACCCAGTCTTCTGTGCCACAAGTCAGTCTCCTCTTCTTGTGTTATTAAACACTTTATTGAGGATGTGGGTAGATTAATTGAGTACATATTATTTTTCCTAAGTCCCTTAAGTGTAATTTCAGGATTTTCAATATTTTTGACTAGACACCTAGTTTTGTCAAAAGTGACTAAGTATCCGCTATCACATAATTGGCTTATACTTAGTAAATTGAAATTGAAATTATCAACTAACAGAACTTTTCTAATAATAAACTCGGAGCTGAGTTCGATATTACCTCTTCCGATTACTTTAAGTTGACCATTGTTGCCGAATGCAACTGATCCTAAATTTTTTAATTTGAGCTTTGAAAACTTCAATTTATCTCCAGTCATATGTCTGGAGCATCCACTATCCAACATCCATTGATCCAACTCCTACACATGAAGTAGTTGAATTGGTTTCTTTTTAATGGATTAAAGATAGCGTGATTGAAGTAGACACTATGTTTTCTATTCCATTGTATTCAAGATAATTAAAATAAACTAAAAATTACTTTGCATTTTAAGTTCTAAATAATTTTGACATTAATTTTAAGAAGATTTTTAAATAATTTTGAAATTAATTTTGAAAATGTTTTTTTTAAATGATTTTGAAATTAATTTTGAAAAGATTTTTAAATAATTTTGAAATTGATTTTGAAAAGATTTCTTAAATAATTTTTAAATTAATTTTGAAAAGATTTTTAAATAATTTTGAAATTAAGTTTTGAAAAAGATTTTAAAATAATTTTTGAAATTTAGTTTTGGAAAGATTTTTAAATAATTTTGAAATTAAGTTTTGAAAAAGATTTTAAAATAATTTTTGAAATTTAGTTTTGGAAAGATTTTTAAAGTGATTTTTGAAATTAAGTTTTGAAAGGATTTTAAAATGATTTTGAAATTTAGTTTTGAAAAGATTTTAAAATGATTTTGAAAAAATTAAGTTTTGAAAAAGATTTTAAAATACTTTTTGAAATTTAGTTTTGAAATAATTTTAAAATGATTTTGAAATTAAGTTTAAAAGATTTTTGAAATAATTTTGAAATTAAGTTTAAAATATTTTTGAAATAATTTTGAAATTAAGTTTAAAAGAATTTTCAAATAATTTTGAAGTTAAGTTTAAAAGATTTTTGAAATAATTTTGAAATTGAGTTTAAAAGATTTTTGAAATAATTTTGAAATTGAGTTTAAAAGGTTTTTGAAATAATTTTGAAATTAAGTTTAAAAGAATTTTCAAATAATTTTGAAGTTAAGTTTAAAAGATTTTTGAAATAATTTTGAAATTAAGTTTAAAAGATTTTGGAAATAATTTTGAAGTTAAGTTCAAAAGATTTTTGAAATAATTTTGAAGTTAAGTTTAAAAGATTTTTGAAATAATTTTGAAATTAAGTTTAAAAGATTTTTGAAATAATTTTGAAGTTGAGTTTAAAAGAATTTTGAAATTGAGTTTAAAAGAATTTTGAAATAATTTAGTTGAATTAACTAGTCATCTCACTCGATCTAAATTTTCAATCAGGGAACCCTATAATTGTTGTGAGATGAATTATGGTTGAATTTAAGGGTCTGGTTTAACTTTGTGTTAGATTCATGTTTAGCTTTGGGTTCAAAAAGTAAGCATTCTTTGGATAAACATCTGGGCTATGGTGAGTCACAAGGTACTCATTAAAGTAACCATGCTTTCGAGGTTTCCCAAATAGTCCTACCCATTGAACTTAATACTAATCCTTGGTCTAACTAGTTAGGATCCATTTAAGGGTAGCTTCGGTCAGTTCCACTTGGCCAAATGCACCAGGTCGAAGCCATATCTTCCTAGACATGCGATGCCCAAGCTTCCCTAACGTACTATCATCCAAAAACTTCACCAGTACTGTGGGTCAAGTTAAACCTAGTCCGTTTTAATCTAACCTTAATTACTCTGCCGAGTAATCTACTCTTGTTTTACCCATTTCGGGTAGATTAGGTTCAGTTACCCTACCGGGTAGTTCAGTTGGAGGTGCCAGCTAGTTTGGATCCTCCATCTAATTTTCAATTTTTTAATTTAATTTCGAATTTAAATTTAATTTTGAATTTCAAATTTAATTTATTTTTAGTATCATTTTTCTTTTTGCTCCCCCTGGATCACGGCCTCGATGTGGTCTATCGAGGTAGTATATTTGATCCTTCGAGACCCAGTATTGACCAAATCCAACTTGATTGATCAATTTGGACTTGGGGACCCATGCTTGGACTGATTTACTATTTTGTTTGTTTATTAAAGATAAATAGGATTTATATTTCTTTTTACTTTTGTATCCTAGCCCAGTTCTATTGTATACAGCTCTTTGTGTCCCAAGAATTAGATCCAAATTCTTGGAACCCAGAGAGAACTTTTCTAGAGTAATTTTTAACTTGTTTAACTGATTTTTCAAATTTGAATTTTCTTTCTCAAGTCGTTGTACTTGAGTTGAATCTTCAGTTAAAGATTTTGAGTTGGTTACTCCTTTAAGAGTGGTTATTTCTCTTAAAAGTGACTTAATTTTCAAATTTGACTTAGCTAATTTGCGAAGTAAATAATTGACTAAATTATTGAGTCTAGGAATACTTACAGCGGAGTCTGGTCCTTCGGAAACGGATGCGGATCCGTGGCTTTGCTCAGAGTCGGCTTCTGACTCGCTCTCGGATTCGCTGATCTGGTCCCGGGCCATCAATGCGAGTAAACTTGTTTGGTTGAGTTCGTCGTCTTCGTCCTCAAGATTCGTCCCAGGTTGCCTTTAGGGCCTTCTTTCTTCTTTGCTTCTTGGCTTCCTTTTGATTGGGGCAGTTGGCCTTGATATGGCCCTTTTGGTTGCACCCGTAACATGTGACTTCAAATTTTGTCTTTGATTGGGCCTCCTTGGATTGAACTGCCTTCTTCAGATCTTTCTTGTTGAATCCCTTCTTCTTCTTGTAGAGTTTCTTTACAAGATTCACAAATTCGCCGGCCAGTTCATCTTCTGAATCTTCTGAATCGGATTCGTCTTCTGATTTCGATTCAACTTTTCGCCGTCCTCTTGATTCCCATGTTCGACTCGTTCCTGCAACCAAAGCAATCCCTTTCTCGGATGGCCGTGCATTAGTCTGTTCATGGAGTTCGAATTCACTAAACAATTCATCTAATTTTAAGGAAGACAAATCCTTAGAGACTTTATAGGCATCTACCATTGATGCCCATAGTGTACTCCTAGGGAATGAGTTAAGGGCATACCTTATTATATCTCTGTTTTCTACCTTCTGCCCGATTCCATGTAGAGAATTCAGGATATCTTGAATTCGGGCGTGCAAAGAGCTTGCCGTCTCGCCTTCCTGCATTTTTAAATTGTATAGTTTATTTAATAACAAATCACGCTTACTTACCTTGGTTTCCGAGGTGCCCTCGTGTAGTTCGATCAGTTTCTCCCATAGTTCCTTTGCGGAGGAGAATGGACCGACTCTGTTGAGCTCTTCTTTGGTCAGACCGCATTGGATGGTGCAGGTGGCTTTGGCGTCGGCTTCCACCTTCTTGATAAATGCGGGCTCCTAGTTTTCACAGGATGTAGGCTTACCATCGGTACCAGTTGGTAGTTGTAGTCCTGTTCTGACGATCATCCAGGTGTCGAACTGGATCTTTAGATATATTTCCATTCGCCCCTTCCAATATCCGAAGTCTTCTCCGGAAAATAGTGGGGGGCGAACGGTGCTATATCCTTCTTGTTGGGCCATTTAGATCTAAAATAACAAAAAAAAACAACAAGATCTATTCCAAGACTGAGTCTTGGATTAGTAGTGTGGGAAGAGAATAGTAATAATTACGAGCTCGAGTGGTGTTGCACCAACTTTGGGCAAAAAATCGATTCGTAAAAAGAAATTAGAATATAGCTATGAGGCTAAATTCTAATTGACTCCGAACAAAACCACGAAAAGAAAATTGTCTTGAATAGTGGTTGCACTGATTCAAGACGACCCCGCTCTGATACCAATTGTTGGATCGAGACGTGCTAGAGGGGGGGTGAATAGCACTCGTG
This sequence comes from Zingiber officinale, assembly GCF_018446385.1. Taxonomy (NCBI): domain Eukaryota; kingdom Viridiplantae; phylum Streptophyta; class Magnoliopsida; order Zingiberales; family Zingiberaceae; genus Zingiber; species Zingiber officinale. The sequence continues at coordinate 640,668 of NC_056005.1, forward strand.
GCTATTTTGATCGTATCGGAATCGTAAAACTATAAAATATACGCAGCAGAATAGAGGGACACAAGAAGTTTTACTTCGTTCGGAGCCTAAGGCGACTCCTACTCGAAGGCCCGCGATCCTTGATCGCTTTCCGTGGGCAACAACTATAAGCTCGTAAAATGTACAATAAGATATTACAATTGAAAGAACTAAAACAAATTATACCGACAACAATAAAGTAGCAGAATCTGAAGCTCCGGGTTGTCGGGGACTTGTAACAGCACTTCTGGGTGTTTCTAGAGCAGCTTGTAGCGTAAGGATTGCTTGGAGTTCGTTGTTCTGGTGCTGCTGCTCGAGACCCCTTATAAAGGGTGTTCAAGGCGCCTTGAAGCCCTTCAAGGCGCCTTAAACAGGCCGAGTCACCCGCGGAGATCAGCACAGACTTGGTCGAACTTCATCCAGTTCAAGGCGCCTTCAGCCTACCCAAGGCGCCTTCTTCCTCTTCAAGGCGCCTCCAAGCGCTTCAAGCCAGCTCAGCTTTTGCACCCGAGGCGCCTCCAAGCTCCATGGAGGCGCCTCGGACACTGTTCATCCGAGTTGTAACTTGCTCCTTTGTTCCTGCAAAATGTGTTAGTCCCAAACACATACCCTGCAAAACAAAGTTAGCACAGAAACATAATGAATGATAATAATGAAAGTTTTGACAGCATTCGAACTGTCCGGGTCTGACTTCAGGTTTCTCCCCGGAAACCCTAGGTCCCTTTTCCAAAGCCTCTAATTTTATCCCCTCAAAATACATCCTACGAGCTCCAATTAAATCCCAGAAACTTTCTACAAATTTCTAGACATTCTAGTAAGATTATTTGGCACATAACCTTATTATTTAACTATTATTTGGGTACCGCCAAGACTTTCCGCATAGGGTTACCACCCCCTATGACCTAGGGTTACCACCCCCTAGGGTTTTCCCTTTGCCTAACCGCAGCTAGGACTTTTCTCCACCTAGGGTTACCACCCCCTAGGACCTAGGGTTACCACCCCCTAGGGTTTTTCACCTGCCTAACCGCAGTTAGGACTTTTCTTGAAATACTCATTCAACATGTTAGATCACAACACACCTTAACTTTGAATCCTTTACCATTATCAAAACTCAGGTTCGATCGTTAGATGCTTCCCGCACCAACACTTCGTTATTGTGTTGTGAACAACGAGTGAAGTTGTCAACTACATTGGATAACTCTTCAGGGGGAGAGTTTTTAATGTATACCAATAGGGGGAGAATGTGTGGTTAAGTTAGGCCTTTATTACCTAAGAGGGAGTTCGCCCTCTAGAAAAGGAGGAGAATGAAGGAAACCATCATTCTTATATTGGCATGAAAGGAGTTGAGGCTATGGGATTAGCCTAACTTACAAGTGGTATTGTCAAACATCAAAAAGGGGGAGATTGTTGGCGTAATATTCCCTAGGTCAAGGTTGACCTGGTTGATTGAGCTTGAATTGGTTCAAGCTCGAGTCTTGATGTTTGAGTTTTGATGTTTGATAATATATGGAGACAAGACATGGAGATTGCAGGTGCAATTGTTCATGTTGTGAGATTGTGAAGGAGATCAAGTAGATCAAGGTTGATAGGATACTTGACTGAAAATCCTGGTGAGTGAAGTCAGATGAAAGACCTAGTGAGTGAAGCTAGGCAGTATGGAAAGTCCTGGTGAGTGAAGCTAGGCAGTATGGAAAGTCCTGGTGAGTGAAGTCAGGAAGAAGGAAAGTCCTGGTGAGTGAAGCCAAGCAGAAAGAAAATCCTAGTGAGTGAACCTAGGTGAAAGTCCCGGTGAGTGAAGCCGGACAACTGGAAAATCCTGGTGAGTGAAGCCAGGTGAAAGACCTAGTGAGTGAAGCTAGGCAGTATGAGAAGTCCTAGTGAGTGAAGCTAGGCAGAAGGAAAGTCCTGGTGAGTGAAGCCAGGAACAGGAAATCCAAGTGGATCAAGGTTGATCGGACACCTGGTGGAGATAAGTCCAACTGGGTCAAGGATGACCGGACACTTGGCACGTGGAGATAAGTCCAACTGGGTCAAAGGGATTGACCGGACATTTGGCACGTAGAGATAAGTCTAAGTGGGTCAAAGGGATTGACCGGACACTTGGTAAGGGAGTTCTAGCAGGTCAAGGGTGACCAGATGCTAGGCATGATGTACCAACAGGTCATGGTTGACCGGATGTTGGTTTAGAGGATTTTGGATTTAGTTTTGGGCAAAAACAAGAGCTGGATTGATTGGCCAATCGATTGCGAGAGTCCCCGCAACAAGCCTTCTCCCAATCGATCGGTGGATCGATTGGGGAGAAGTGTCGCGTGAATAGAAAGCCTCCCAATCAATCAGCCAATCGATTGGAAGTCTCTAATTGATCGGGCGATCGATTGGGAGGTGCGATTTCGCACGATAAGCCCTGGATCGATCAACCAATCGATCTCGGTGATTCCCAAGAGCACAGAGGCACTCTGGATCAATCGGTCAATCGATCCAAAGCCTCCCCGATCGATTGGGAGCAATCCGATCGATTGGGATTTGACCGTTGGCGCATGATATAGTTGTTGACGTGCGTTCGTCTTCGGTAGAACTTCCAGTGCTCACGATTTTCATCCCAGATCTTCACAGCAACTCCACAAAGCTCTCACGTCAGATCTTGAAGGTTCTTGGAGGCTTGTGTTGGTGCACGTCCAAGTCAAGAGGCGAGGAAGAAGCTAGGGTTAGGGTTTGTGTGCATCTCTTATAAGCTTTTGCTTGTATTGTATTTCCCTTCCCTTTCTTCTTGTAGTGTGAGCTTGTAGGGCTTCTCCGCCTTCGGTAGTTACCGTAAAGGAGTGTTTTATTAGTGGAGGGTGCATGAGTGTGTGGATCCTTGGATTAGTCACCTCTTCTTGAGGTAGATACCAAATAAATTCGTTGTGTTAGCGTTGTATGTGTTGTTTCTTGTATTTTCGCTGCATATCTTTGAAGAAACAAACAACGAAGAGCATGAGGATCGCGCCGAGCTATTCAACCCCCCTCTAGCTACATAATTGGTCCCAACAACCCCATGATGATGCCCTCATCATCAAGGTTATCATAGCCAACAATCGGGTGGCTCAAGTCTTCGTTGATACCGGCAGCTCTGTCAACATATTATTCAGATATGCTTTTGAAGAAATACAGATTGACGCTAGTGAGCTCCAGCCAGTAGTCACTTCTCTATATGGTTTTACTAGTAATGAAGTAAGACTCATGGGCCAAATCAAGTTGGCCATATCCTTGGGAAGCGAGTCACTGGTACGGACCAGGAGGAGCACCTTCATCATGCTGGACTCGCCCTCCTCCTATAATGTCATTCTGGGTTGACTCGCCTTACATGAGTTTCGAGCTGCCGTCTTCGCCTTTCACCAGAAAATTAAGTTCCCTGTGGGAGAACAGGTCGGGGAAGTTCAAGGGGAGCAAAGGGTCTCTCGACGATGTTACATCGACATGGTCAAGGTGGAAGCTCGTAAGGCTCAAAGGACGCAGGATGGAGCCGTTCATGCCATTCAAGAGGAGCCCATGCCGATAGCGGAAGAGCCTATCCCCTGTGAAGAAGTCCAACTATATTCTGAGCGCCCAGAGACCCTCACTCGCATAGCTAGGGAGCTGCCTCCCGGGATGAAAAAAGAGTTGGTTCAGTGCTTGATTCACAATAGGGATGTCTTCGCCTGGTCCACCGAGGAATTACTAGGGGACAAGCCTGAAGTGGCGGAACATAAGTTACATCTCTTGTCAGACGTCAGGCCTGTAAAGTAGAAGAAGAGAAATTTCTCGACCGACCAGAATAAAATTATCAGAGCTGAAGTGGACCAGCTTAGGAAAGTCGGACATGTCCGAGAAGTACAGTTTCTGTCCTGGCTTTCCAATGTTGTCTTGGTAGCAAAACTCAATAATAAGTGGAGGGTCTGCATAGATTTCCGAGATCTCAACCGAGCCAGTCCTAAAGATTGCTATCCCTGCCCAGAATTGACCAGCTGGTTGCGAAAGAATCTGCATGCTAGATGCTTATCAGGGGTACCATCAAATCCCCCTGGCCGTGGAAGACCAAGAGAAAGTCAATTTCATTACGTCTGATGGTACTTTCTGTTATACTATCATGCCCTTCGGGCTCAGGAATGCTGGCGTCACCTACCAACGAATGATGGACAAAATCTTCTGAGAGCAGGTCGGGCGCAATGTGGAAGTCTATGTAGACGATATACTCATCAAATCTGCCTTGGCTGCAAATCTGATAGCTGATGTAGAGGAGACCTGCGGCACCCTGCGATAATATGGGTTGAAATTAAATCCCTTGAAGTGTCTATTTGGAGCTAAAGGAGAGAAGTTCTTGGGCTATCTCGTCACTGAGCGAGGAATCAAAGCTAACCCGGATAAGGTCCGAGCACTCCAGGATATGAAAGCTCCTCAGAGCTTAAAAGAGGCTCAGAAGCTGGTTGATAGGATAACAGCTCTGTCACGATTCATCTCCCGATCGACAGACAAAGCGGCGCCCTTCTTCAAAGTGCTCCGAAAAGCTTCCAAATTCCAGTGGGATGAAGAATGCAAGCAAGCCTTTGAAGAGTTGAAGAAGTATCTGGAGTCCCTGCCTTCTTTGTTCAAGCCTGTCGCAGGAGAACCACTCTGGGTCTACCTATCAGCCACCCCTGAGGTCGTGGGGGCGGTGTTAGTGAAAGAACAAGATAATGTACAACGGGCAGTGTATTTTTTCAATCATTTATTAAAGGGAGCTGAATCTCGATACACAGCTCTGGAAAACTTGGTCTATGGATTGGTGCTCATGGATCTGCGTTTAAGGCCCTATTTCTTGGCTCATCCTATCACGGTCTTGACAAACATCACCATAGGTAAAGCCCTTACCAATGTCGAGGTTGCAGGCTGGCTCATTAAGTGGGCAACCGAATTAGGAGAATACAATATCACCTATCAGCCTCACACGACTATCAAAGCATAAGCCCTGGCTGATTTCTTGACCGAAGTTCATCAGACTGACTCAGAGGAGACCTGGAAAGTATATGTGGATGGATTAGCCACACGTCAGGAGAGTGGTGTTGGAGTTCTGCTGATATCCCCTCAAGAAGACATCTTACAGCTAGTTGTACGATTAAACTTTAGAGCTACCAACAATGAGGCAGAGTATGAGGCTTTATTAACAGGGTTGCAGGCAGCCCGGCATATGGGAGCTGTCCGAGTTATCATTTATTCAGACTTTCAATTAGTGACTCAACAAGTAACCGGTAACTTTGAGATCAACTGTGACAAGTTGCAAGTATACCGGGAGGTTTATGAGAAGATGAAAGAAGAGTTCAAGGAGGTCACAGTTAGCAAGATTCCTAGAGTAGAAAATGGCCGAGAGGACGAGTTAGCAAAAATGGCCAGTTCTCTGACCACCTGGGTACTGGATAGGTCAATAGCACAGACCTTTTTTATAACCCAAATAGATATGCAAAATAACCAGGACGAGATTATTGATTGGAGGGCACCTATGATTAGCTATCTTCGACAGGGCACCTTGCCAACAAACCTGGAACAAGCACGACTGGTCAGGAAAAAGGCCCATGCCTACACCATGGTAGGAAATCAATTATACAAGCGGGCGTTCTCCAGGCCTTTACTCAAATGTATAAGCATAGAAGAGGCAGATCAGGTTTTGCGCGAGATGCATCTGGGGTGTTGTGGTAGTCATGCCGGAGGTTGAACATTAGCTCGTAAGGTGTTATGACAAGAAGGTGGTTCCTCACTTTTTCGGAGAAGGAGACCTGGTCTGGAAGCGAGTAAAACCCGTAGGAGATGTAGCCAAGCTAGCACCTCAATGGGATGTGCCTTACAAAGTTATTAAAAAGTTGGCATCAGGCGCGTACTACTTGCAGGACGACCGAGGTAGGAATCTAGAGTGGCCCTGGAGCGCTAACTACCTTCGACCTTATCGTACCTAGACAACTCCATGGTCGGTAAAACTCGGTTCCTATAAGGGCAGGGCTGTGGAAGAGTAAGGCAGGTCAGGAATACATTAACCAGCCGGTGAAATTGTTTGTCTGGTCAAGATTGTTACATCCTTATTTTTTGTAAATCCTTGAAAAGTAGATGATCAGAAATGAGAGGAAACATTCATTATAGAATAGTTCAATTTATACCACACAATGTACTAGTACAAATTACTTGAAAGCAGAAAAACCTTCATCAGGCATCTCGTCCAAGATGCGATGTTGATCCAAAAAGTCTGCGGGAGGGGCGGATTTGAGATATCCTTGTTCATATAGTTGCCGCACAGCCCCTGCCGCGCTAGAAGATACAGAGACCACGAAACGGTCCCCGACCTGGACGTCGAACTTCCAAGAATGAAGATAGGCCTCTCAGCTCTGCCTACAGCGTTCGTCTTCCCCTGCTTTGTATATCTCTAGAGCTGAGGTAACTCTAGAAAGGCCAGAGCGAGCCTGGGACAGTTCAGCTTTCAGGGCAACTAGTTCGGCGGCCTGGGATTCCAAGGTCCAACTCTGTTCTTGTAGGAGGGCCTATTTAGATTTCAGCTCTTGGGTCAGCTGATCCACAGTCTGCTTATGGAGACCCTCAGCCTGAGTCTTTTTGTCACGAAGGGCTTGTAGCTTTTGGTCGGCTACTCGCAGAGCTTGTTGGTGCTGGGCATTGGCCCTCTTCAAGGCCTCTATTTCAGCTCTTTGAGCACGGCCAACCGTTGCAGGATCATTCAGTTGCAACTCCAGCTCAGCTACCCTATCCGATAACACCTTATTACTGTGATAATTAAGGTGGAGCGTTTGATTTATCATCATCAATTCAGCGTGAGTCTGAGCCAAGAAAGAAAGAGTTTAAGAAGGGGGAAGAAGTCTTGTCGCATGAATAGTTGGAGCTCACATGAACATACAACTCAAAAAACCTATCAATCCTGTCGGGTACAGATATATTCTCCATCAGCTGAAAGCTTTGCTCCCAACAGGTGGCTAGTTCACCTCTTAGAGTAAGATGGCTGGTGGGAGCATCTTGTTGGAGCCTTAGCCTTGATTCAGAAGGCTTGGTGGAATAATATCGATGGTAAGAAAGGCCCTGCGGCTGTGAAGCTAATGTCGTAGGGTGGGGATGAGGGGAAGAAGTTGGGTGAGATGGGTCCGGTCGTGATTCATTTGGCAAGGGGGTAGCTGAAGGACCTGCCGTGTCACTTGGCACTTGGGAAGGAGTATTGACAGGCTCAGAGGAAGAAGGTGCAACCTATTCCTGGGCACACGTGGCAGGAGGAACCGCAGCAGTCGTAGGACTGGTGACCGGCATAGGGGGAATGGAAGACCTGGGGATTAGATCAGTAGATGGGTTGCCAGCGCCCTCAGCACCCAGGTCTAGTTCTGGTTGAATGTGTCTTCTGCGGAATCTTAAGGGTTGGTCATCCAAGTCCGAGCCTTCAGGCGAGGATCGTGATCGCCGAGTTATGGGGGGAGCAGCAATTCTGGTAGGATCGCTAGCGAGGCGTACCTGCCAGGATGCCCGAGAAGCTGCTCAAAAGGAAGGACTGGCGGGGGAAATATCCGTTAACCCTGAAGAAGGTCGAGGGGTTGGTCGGAGGGAAGGTCCTGGAGCTGTACAAGAAGTGGATTGGGGAGTTGATTGGGAGACTGATTGAGGAGATGACCGGGGAGTGGCAGCTGTAGGCGCTCCCAGCCGAGCAGGAGTAGAATGGGGAAGAAGTCTCCTGTCCAGGATGACCCTGCTTCGCCGCATTATTTCCTGCTCACTAAAAGGGAGCGGCTAGACGTCTGACGTGCGAAGCAGTGTGTCAGTTGCACGGGGAAATCAGAATTATGGTACTTAGGCCAAAAGACAGGGTGAGATAATTTTAAGGGCAAGCAAAACTCACCCAAGGAGCGAGGCAGCTCGGAAGACGAGATACGACTCAGACTGAAGAAAGACAATACCTCTTCGGATATTAGTCTCACTAAGTCTAATCGCTAGCACCTCACCTGAGCCAAGGCGTCTGTGAAAAGGGAGGTCATTACTGTAGTTCCCCAAGTCAGGTATCACGGGAAGGATCCGCTGCCAGCGAGTGGGCCACTCCACAGCGGAAGGGAATTTAAGGAAAAAGTACTTATCCTTCCAAGTCGGATCAGAGGATGGAATGGGACAGAAGAAGGTGGTCCAGGTGCAGCCCTGGAAACGGAACAAGCCTTCACTGTGCTGGTGGGGAGTGAAGAAGTAATGGAATAGATGGGCAGACCAGGAAAGTTCATAAACTTCGCACAGAACCACGAAGCCGCACAGAATCCTTATGGAATTGGGGGTCAGCTAGCCGAAAGAAATTCAAAATAACAGCTTACATCAGAGAACAGATGATGGATAGGGAAGCGAAGCCCTGCCACGAACTGTTCCTTATAGAAGGTGGCATAGCCTGTCGGAGGAGCAGAAGCTTGGTGCAGTGTATTCGGAATGATGATATGCATGTCCCTGGAAATCTCGTAGGTAAAGTGAAGATCATCCAGATCCATGCCATCAAAAGTGGAAACTTCAGGAGGGTAAATGATGTTGGGGAAGGCCATGGGGAAAACTCAAGTGGAAGCCAGGAACAAAAGGATGAAGCAGAGAGCAGAAGGCACGAGGAAGCAAGAAAGCGGAAAGAGCAGAGAGCGATAACAGAGGAAGCGTAGAGGAAAAAGTTTCATGAAGTGGCGGCGGTGACCTATTTATAGCTAAAACCCACAAGGACAAAACAGTCAAATTATCATCCAACGACTCGTAATAAAAGTGGTGTAGAATATCGAAATAAGATGAGCTGTTAGATCTTCACAGAAAATGAGGCTACTATAGATGGTCCGATGTACGAGGGCAATCATGCGTTACCTCGGGAAAGATGTTGCATGGCAAAGCGATAGGGGTTCCTTGGTAAGATGTGTTTTTTACTTTCGTTAAGGGATGAGTCCAGCTCGGGAGCCAATTTCGTTAAGGGATGAAGCCAGCTCGGGAGCCAATTTCGTTAAGGGATGAATCCAGTTCGGGAGCCAATTTCGTTAAGGGATGAATCCAGCTTGGAAGCCAGTTTAGTTAAGGGTTGAATCCAGCTCGGGAGCTAGTTTCGTTAAGGGATGAGTCCAGCTCGGGAGCAATTTCGTTAAGGGATGAATCCAGCTCGGGAGCCAATTTCGTTAAGGGATGAATTCAGCTCGGGAGTCAATTTCGTTAAGGGATGAATCTAGATCGGGAGCTAGTTTCGTTAAGGGATGAGTCCAGCTCGGGAGCCAATTTCGTTAAGGGATGAGTCTAGCTCGGGAGCCAATTTCGTTAAGGGATGAATCTAGCTCGAGAGCCAGCTCGGGACATTGAGAGAGCAGAGTTCTAGGGCAAAGACACTAGTCGGAACGTCATCGAGCTCACAACAAATCCCAGATCAGGGAAATAACCATATCGTAGGTCGGGGAGTGAGCCGATCGGAGGTCGGGAAATGAAAAGATTCCGGGTCGGGAAACAAACAAATCCCACGTTGAAAAACAAACAGATCTTAGGACGAAGAACAAGTAGATCTGGGAAATAGATCCCAGGACGAAAAACAAGTAGATCTGGGAAACAGATCCCAGGACGAAGAACAAGTAGCTCTGAGATCAGGGAATACGCAACCAAGAATTCTCAAAACCGAGATGCTCGCTAAAGAATTTCCTAAGTTTATGCCAGTTAAAACAAACATAGATTGAGGGATTTCATAAATAAGTTTTAACACCTTCAAGCACACAAGCGGGTCTGTCAAATTTCAAATTTACACATTAAGAGGATTATATTAAGGTTGAGAGCCTGGAGGAGGGTCCGGAGGAGGTACATCACTCGAGAGAGGAGGCGGAAGAGTCAAAAAGTCGTTATCTATGGCGAAGGACGGGAAGGCTTCATCGGGAACTTCTTGTAGCTGGCGCTCCCTATCCAGGAAGTCGACTTGTGGAGTGAAGAAGTCTTTGCTCAAACAGTTGGCACACTACGCCCACACCCCCGTAGCAGAGCATCCGGTCGGCAAAGTCACCTATCTTCTTCTGGAACAAGGGAGACTTGTCATAAGAAATTCGATAAGCTTCGAGACGCTCGCCTTCGCTTGATCTGTACTCCACTAGTTCCACCTTCACTTTCTTTGTAGAGGCCAGGGCCAGTGTCTTCTCTTGCTTTAAGGTGGAGGCCTCCGTCTGTGCTTTGTGGAGATCTGCGTGAAGGGACTTAATGGTGGGCTGGTCCTGATCTTGCTGTGCCTTACAAATCTTCTCTCGATCAGCACTGGCGGCCAGATCTGTTTGGGCAACCTCCAGGTCTTTTTGCAGGGCTGTATGAGACTCCTGGAGTGCCTTCAGATCAACGGAAAGAGCGGCCAGCTTCGAGTCCTTCTCTTCCAGCTCGGTCGTCAGCTGACGACGGCGTTGCCCTTCTAAATTTAGCTTGGAGTCACTGGTCTGCAGGGCCTCTTGCAGCTCTTTTATCTTCTCAGTGGACTCCTGGGCCAGGTCCCGGGCAGACTGAGCAGACTCCTCGATCGCATGCAGATAAGTATATAAAGGGTCAAACGGATCGCGGGGAGTCAACGGTAACTCCAATTCCCGAAGGCGAGCCTTCAAAGACTCTATTTCTCGGAGCAGGTCAGCGACAAAATTGGTCAAGCACAGACCACTTGAGCAGGCCTGTCCGGTATAAAGAAGAAAATCAGCAATAAGGTCAGAATTAAGTCAAGAAAAAGGGAAACTCACCAATATGATATGTTGGGAGGTCAGATACAGACTTTCCCACGGAGAGCCTCCACAAAATTGCTCATTGGTCGATCGCCAAAGGATGGCTAGGTCACCTTGCAGATGCAGTGTGAGTTATAAGTGAGCATGCTCTCACGCCCAATGACCGTTCAGGTCGGGTCCCAGATTCTCGCTCCAGTGTGAGTTATAAGTGAGCATGCTCTCACACTCAACGACCGTCTAGGTCAGTGTCCCAAACTCTCGCCCCAGTGTGAGTTATAAGTGAACATGCTCTCACGCCCAACGACCATTCAGGTCGGGCCCCAGACTCTCGCTCCAATGCGAGTTATAAGTGAGCATGCTCTCACGCCCAATGACCGTCCAGGTCAGTGTCCAAGATTCTCATCCTAGTGTGAGTTATAAGTGAGCATGCTCTCACACCCAACGACAGTCCAGGTCGGTGTCCAAGACTCTCGCCCTAGTGCGAGTTATAAGTGAGCATGCTCTCATGCTAATGACCGTCCAGGTCGGTGTTTCAGACTCTCATCCCAGTGCGAGTTATAAGTGAGTCCGCCCTCACAATTAACGACTTTCCCGGTCAGTATCTCTTCTTTTCGCCTCAATATAAATCTGCACGGTATACTTTCATGTTCGACAGATCTGCAGCCATATTCCTATTGCCAATGCGAAAGCAAGCAAGCAAGTTCATACGAACTACTATGTTCCAGCCCTTTTTGGTAAGAAAAAGGTTCGGTAAATAAAGTATTCTTTTTTAATTATCTTTCCTTAAAAATATTCTTGGAAAACATGTGCCTATAAGCGTGGTAACATAGGGAGACAAGGAAACACAGATCCACAATCTTGAAGGCAGATAATGCAAGGAATATTATGTAATAAGAGTTGAATATTTTTCAGTTCACATTATCATCTCAAGGTCCAGATCCAGAGGCCTGACCCCTCCTTGCCAGATGAGCCTGAGCTCGAGCTAGATCTTCCTTGATAAGTGTGATGGTCCTTTGTAGCTGGCCAATAGTTTCATCCTTTAGCCGGCTTTCCTCTTTCAGGGGGGCCACCTCGTCCTCGTGTCTGAGCTTCAAATAAACAATATAATAGACCTAGCTCTGAAAGTCCGATTGAGCCTTAAGCTTGAGAGCTACCTCAGCCCTAGTCCTGGATTTGGCTTCCAACCAGAGTTCTTCCATTTCCCGACGAAGAGAGGATTGAAGGTCTCTACTTTGAGTCATTTCGAGCAGGGCCACATCTTTCTTTATGAGCTAATAGCTGGGTCAAATGAGCGACCTGGTGGCGCGAAGCAACCATCTCATCTGGGTCCATGGGCGAGAAGGAAGGTAAGTTGTGAGAAATAGGAAGGTAGCAATATGCAGGCCCCTTTTATAAGGGAGGAGAAGATGAAGGGATTACCTCGGAATATGAAACGACGCTTGGAAAGTCGTACGACATTTATGAGAAAGAGACATGATCAGAAATCGAAGAATCAATACATATACAGTAAAACCCCGCCTATCTTTTAGGGAAGGCAATGAATTTTGAGTGAAATATCAGGAGAAGGGTCAGCAAGTAGAGAAATGCAAAGGATAGGTCAGGTATGGGGGCCAGGTCAGGTAGCTACGAGACTTGGGTCTAGTCAGTCGGACTAGGACCTCCTTCGACTAGACTTGAGGGGGAGGCTTGTGATACGGTGCATCAGAAAGCTGATGTGGTCAGAAGTCAAGCCTGTGGGATGGTCAAAAGTCAAGCTTACGTGGCGGTCAAAAGTCAAACTTAATCGGCGGTCAGAAGTCTGGCCTACATGAAGATCAAAAGTCCAACCTACGTGGAGTTCAAAGGGCTCGGTTATTGTTAGAGTGTATACTGAAAGCCTAAGCTTTTGTAAATATTTATTTTGAATAAAGAATCACATTTGGTCAAATTATCTACATTTACTTGTAGTTGTTCAATTAATTTATATTGTAGATAACATAGTATATGGTGTCATATACAGAAGATAATGTTATCAGTACCTTATAAATTATAAACAGTAGCTCACGACCAAAATGGAAAGGAACAAACCATTGGAAGGTCGTAGTGTAATTAGATATTAGTTTATCTTAACTATATAATTACACTAGTACACTTAGAGTGTATTGAGTAGGACCATTAGAGGTCGTTTTTTTTGTACTGACTTTATAAAGGAACAAAGAGCTCAGTTATTATGGAAGTGTGTGCTCTTAATCCTAATATAATAACAAACACATATATTTGATATTTATTTCTTTAATTTATAAATGGGTGAGATTTATTTTGATAAATCAATAAGCCCGATAAGTTGGGAAATGATATCACTTATAGTATGTGTTGTTGATTATAAAAGGAAACTGTGTCCTAGTGATTTAGGTTGATAATGTCCCCAAGAGAAGCTCATAAGGATTGTCATGTTAAACCCTGCAGGTGGACTTAGTCCGACATGACGATAAGGTTGAGTGGTACTACCCTTGGACTAAGATATTAATTAAATGAGTTGTCAGTAACTCACTTAATTAGTGGATATTCGACATCTTAAACACAGGGAGACTAACACACTCATAATAAGAAGGAGCCCAAAAATGTAATTTGGGATTGGTGCAGTAGTTCAATAATAGTTCTCTAGTGGAATGAATTATTACTGATAAAATTAAGTTGTGTGTTCGGGCCGAACACGGGATGCTTAATTTTATCGGGAGACCAAAACCAATTCCTCCTCTCGGTCTCTATCGTAGCCTCTTAGTTATCGAGTACTATACCCACCTATACCCACCTTCATACCCATGGTATAGGGGCCGGCCAAGCTAGCTTGAGAACCAAGCTAGGGCCGGCCAAACCTTGGTCCATGGGTGGTCGGCCCTAGCTTGAACCCAAGCTTAGGTGGCCGGCCCTATTAAATTAGAAAAGAATTTTAATTTTAAATTTTTCTTATGTGAAAGATATAATTTATTGGAGAGATTAAAAATTAAAATATTTCTTTTATAAGTTTCTACAAAAGATTAAAGAAAGAGATTAAATCTCTTTCCTTATTTATAGATTAGAAGGATATTTTATTTTTCTTCTTTGTAAATTATTCACATGTTGAAAATTTAAAATTATAGAAATTTCTTTTTATCAACCATGAAGGGATTTTAAAAGGAAATTTTATTTTTTAAAATTTCCGAAGACAAATAAAGAATTTTTAATTGGTTGATTGAAAATTATCTTATTTGTTCTTCCATGAGGTGGCCGGCCATGACATGGTTAATTAGGAAATTTTATTTAATTTTTCTTAATTAATTCATGTCAAGGAAAGTTAAGGAAATTTTATTGTAATTAAATTTCTTTATTTGCCAAAGCTAAGGATTATAAAAGAGGGGGTTTTGGGTGCCTTCAAGGTGAACAACCTCTATTATTTTTCTCCCTCTTTTCTTCCTTAGTGTGGCCGGCTCTTCCTTTTCTCTTCTCTCCATCCTTGTGGCTGAAACTCTCTTCTCTCTTGGAGATCAAGTGGTGGCCGGATCCTAGCTTGGAGAAGAAAGAGAGAAAGCTTGCTTCCCTTGGAGCTTGGTTGGTGGAAAAAGATCTTCATCCTTTGGAAGTCTTGCTTGGCCGAAACTTGAAGGAAGAAAAAGAAGGTGCTAGGTGGTCCTCGTCTCGGAAGATCATTGCCCACACAACGTCCGAGATTAGAAGAGGAATACGGTAGAAGATCAAGAGGTCATTATCTATTAAGTAAGATATAACTAATATTGTTTTCTGCATCATGTTAGTTTTATCTCCATGTAAAAATATCAAATACAAGAGGCATGCGATTCTAGTATTTCGAATTAGTTTTCGATGTTGTGTTCTTTTATTTTTCTTTTCCTTGTGATTTGATTGTTCTTTTTGGTTGACCTAAAGTTATTTAAGGAATTAAATATTAACTTTCCTTAAAAGGCTTTGTCTAGGCGGTGGTGGTTGTTCCCATATCCAAGAAGGTCATGTGCCTCGCCATGCAGTCCTGGAAGCCAATTATGAAAATTAATATTTAATAGAATTAATAACCTAGGTGATTTGGATCGAACGTGTTAAGTTCCGCAGGAGATCCAAGTCTAAACCTAAAAGAACAAATAAATTAAACTTAGGATCAAACGTGTTAAGTTCCGCAGGCGATCCGAGTTTAATTTAAAAGAACATATGCTAGCTAGGAAAAGGTTCAGACCTTTGTACAAAATTTTTGTACAGTGGAACCATTAGGTTTTCCGAGTAGCAACCAACAGTTATAGGATGGTCTGGGCGAGGCACAAGTGACGTTTGGGAGTTAGGCCTAGGAGGCAAGTAGGAATTTGGAAGCAGGGATACAGGTCAGGACTGATAGCCTTACAGCACATGATACAGGGACGGTGTTGGAGTGTATACTGAAAGCCTAAGCTTTGTAAACATTCATTATGAATAAAGAATCACATTTGGTCAAATTGTCTACATTTAGTTGTAGTTGTTCAATTAATTTATACTGTAGATAACATAGTATGTGGTGTCACATGCAGAAGATGATGTTGTCAGTACCTTATAAATTATAAACAGTAGCTCACGACCAAAATGGAAAGGAACAAACCATTAGAAGGTCGTAGTGTAATTAGGTATCAGTTTATCTTGACTGTATAATTACACTAGTACACTTAGAGTGTATTGAGTAGGACCATTTGAGGTCGTTTCTTTTATACTGACTTTATAAAGAAACAAAGACCTCGGTTATTATGGAAGTGTGTGCTCTTAATCCTGATATAATAACAAGCACATATATTTGATATTTATTTCTTTAATTTATCAATGGGTGAAATTTAGTTCGATGAATCAATAAGCCCGATAAGTTGGGAAATGATATCACTTATAGTGTGTGTTGTTGATTATAGAAGGAAACTGTGTCCTAGAGATACTAGGTTGATAATGTCCCCAAGAGGAGCTCATAAGGATTGTCATGTTAAAACCCTGCAGGTGGACTTAGTCCGACATGACGATAAGGTTGAGTGGTACTACTCTTGGACTAAGATATTAATTAAATGAGTTGTCAGTAACTCACTTAATTAGTGGACATTCGATATCTTAAACACAGGGAGACTAACATGCTCATAATAAGAAGGAGCCCAAAAATGTAATTTGGGATTGGTGTGGTAGTTCAATAATAGTTCTCTAGTGGAATGAATTATTATTGATAAAATTAAGTTGTGTGTTCGGGGCGAACACGGGATGCTTAATTTTATCGGGAGACCAAAACCAATTCCTCCTCTCGGTCCCTATCATAGGCTCTTATTTATAGAGTTCTATACTCACCTATACCCACCATCTATACCCACCAATAAGGGGCCGACCAAGCTAGCTTGGGAACCAAGCTAGGGCCGGCCTAGGTATAAAATTGGGTGGCCGGCCCTAGCTTGAACCCAAGCTAGTGGGGGCCGGCCAAATTAAATTAAAAAGGGATTTTAATTTTAATTTTTATTATGTGGAAGAAATAATTTATTAAAGAGAATTAAAATTAAAATATCTCTCTTGTAAAAGATCTACAAAAGATTAAAGAAAGAGATTAAATCTCTTTCCTTATTTGTAGATTGGTGAGATATTTTATTTTCTCTTTAAAATTATCCACATGTTGATAAAATTAAAATTATAGAAATTTTCTTTTATCAACCATGAAGAGATTTTTAAAGAGAAATTTTATTTTTTTTAAATTTCCGGAAACAAATTAGGAAGTTTTAATTGTTGATTAAAACTTGTCTAATTTATCTCCTTTGATGTGGCCGTCCATTAGAATTTAATTGGGGAAATTTTATTTTATTTTTCTCAATTAAATCATGTCAAGGAAATTAAGGAAATTTTATTGTAATTAAATTTCCTAATTTACCTAGGCCAAGGAATATAAAAGAAGGGGTGAGGGTGCCTTCATGAGACAACCTCTATTATTCTCCCTCTCCTATTCTTTGGTGTGGCCGGCCAACATCTTCTCCCTTTCTTCCTCTTTGTGGTGGCCGAAATTCTCTATTGCTTGGAGCTCTTGTGGAGGCCGGATACTACTTGGAGAAGAAGAAGAAGAAGGAGAGAAAGCTTGCATCTCTTGGAGCTTGGTTGGTGTTTTTCTTCTTCCTTGGTGAAGCTTTATTTTTTGTGGCCGAACCTAGCTAGGAGGAGAAGAAGGTGGTTGGTGGTTTCTCATCTCGGAAGATCGTTGCCCACACAACGTCCGAGGTTAGAAGAGGAATACGGTAGAAGATCAAGAGGTTTTTCTACAAGGTATAACTAGTAATTTTTCTTTCCGCATCATACTAGTTATTTATGGAAATAATACCAAATACAAGAGGCTTACGATTCTAGAATTTCGAATATGTTTTTCGATGTTGTGTTCTTTTTTTTTTCTTTTCCTTGTGATTTGATTGTTCTTTTCGGTTAACCTAAAGTTATTTTAGGAAATTAAATATTAGATTTCTATAAAAGGTTTTGTCTAGTCGGTGGTGGTTGCTCCCATATCCAAGAAGGCCGTGTGCCTCGCCACGTCAATACTGGGAACCAATTATGGAAATTAATATTTAATGGAATTAATAACTTAAGGTGATTTGGGTCGAACGTGTTAAGTTCCGCAGGAGATCCAAGTCAAAACCTAAAAGAACAAATAGATTAAGTTTTGGATCAAACGTGTTAAGTTCCGCAGGCGATTCAAAATTTAATTTAAAAGAACACATGGTAGCTAGGAAAAGGTTCAGACCTTTGTACAAATTTTTGTACAGTGGAACCTCTAGGTTTTCCGAGTAGCAACCAACAGACGGAAGCGTACAGGTCGGGGGTTAGGACTGATAGCCTTGCGGCATAGGATATAGGGACCAAAGCGTACAGGTCAGGATGTGTCAGCCAAGGATACAGGTCAGAACGTATAGCCTTGCGGCACAGAATACAGGGACCAAAGCGTACAGGTCGGGATATGCCAACCAAGGATATAGGTCAAAACGTATAGCCTTGCGACACAGGATACAAGGACCGAAACGTACAGGTCGGGATGTGCCAACCAAGGATACAGGTTAGGACTGATAGCCTTGCAGCACAAGATACAGGGATCAAAGCATACAGGTCGGGATGTGCCAGCCAAAGATACAGGTCAGAACGTATAGCCTTGCGACACAGAATGCAGGGACCAAAGCGTACAGGTCGGGATATGCCAACCAAGTGTTAGCTAGAGCCCTAGAACCAATCATTTAATGATTGTATTTTAGACTTGTTGTATCATATTCTATATAAATAAAGACATTTGGTATTTGGTTATTATACTTACTTGTATTGGTGCCAAATAAACTAAGTATAATAACGTCATTGAGTAGAAGGTTCTTACCTATATCAATCGATTGGTTGAATCGATAGTGAGATGATATAGGGAACACTACTCTTAATCATTCCTAGTCGAGTATTAACATTCAGGGACAATGTTAATGCAAAAAGACTAGCATGTAGGTCAACTCGATGACTTGATCTCACAAGTCATGGATATAGAGATATCAAGTTGACACATGGGTATACATTAGAGAATGTATACTGAATGGCCCGCCATGAGAAAGTATCATGGATCGTTATATGAGTGTCATATACTTTCTCATGTGGCTATTAGTATGACTACTAGTCCTTAGACCTGAAGTCACCATGGATCCCTACATAAGGAGTTATGTACTTTGGTTTCGTCAAACGTCACCCGTAACTTGGTGGACTATAAAGGCGATTACTGGGTATGTAACAAATTATGCGGAGAGATGTGAGTGATGTAGATGGGATCTATCCCTCCTATATGACGGGAGAGACATCAGTATTCTTGATAGAGTGAGACAACCAAGTGCATGGTCATGCCCAAATGAGTTAATATGAGATATTGAGCTCATTTGATTTAGTGAGTCTACTTGGAGTTCATGATTTAGATTGATCAGAGGATGACACGGTCTATGCCTCACATTGATCAATCTAGATGTCTAGGATAGAAGGACACTTGTCATATATTGTGAGGAATCACAATTAGTAGTCACAAGGTGATGTTGGATCTCAACATTCTTGTAACTTGGGTAGTAATGATGTATTGCTAGATACCGCTCATTACTTATGCTTCTAAATAAGTTTAGGGGCATTGCCAACGTTACAAGAACCTATTGGGTCACACACAAAGAACAAGTGGATGGAGATTAGGTTCATATGATGAACCAAGATGATTAGATTCATTTGATGAATCAAATTGGATTAAGAGTAATCTAAATTGGGCTAATTGAGTTGGACTCAAGTTAATTCATGTATTCAATGAGTCTAATTTAGATTATGACTCATTAAATCAACTTAATTTAATGAATTAAATTCATTATATTAAGTTGGCTTGAATCAAATGGTTAGATTAGATCAACCATGGAAGAGATTTGGTCAAGTTTGACTTGACTTGAGAGGAAGAGGAAGAGTCAAGTTTGACTTGACTAGTTGCCACATCATTAGTGAGATGGCAAGATGTGGACCAATGATGATGCTCCACATCATCATGGTGTGCCACCTCATGGAGGTTACAAGCCTCCTTTTCCCATTAATGTGGTCGGCCACATTAAATGAGTGGGAGTTACTCATGTGGCCGGCCACACAAGAATGAATGGGGAATGAATTTTCATTCAAGACTCTCATTCATTTCATCTCCTTCCTCTAGCCATTCTTTTCTCCCTCTCCTCTTTCTTGGCCGTGGTTTTCAAGGAAGAAACATTGTGAGTGGTTTTGAGTTTCATGAAAGAAAATAGAGTGATTGTCACATAGAAGAAGAAGAAGAGTGTTCTTGTATTTCATCTTCTCTATTTTTCTTTCCAATCCCATCCGAGACCCCTAGAAAGTGCTAGCACACTTGTGGTGCTCTCTTCTCCATCCTTGTGTGTTAGAGAACATAACTTGTTCGTGTGGATACTACTAGAGGATTGTCTATGTTGACAATCTTGAAATCCGACGTACCTTGGACTTGCGGGATTACGAAAAGGGCACGCATCGAAGGTATAAATCTTTCTTCATGTAGATCTAGGAGTAGATCTAAGTTTTAAACTCATACTCGTAAATTTTGTTTTATACTCTTCGCACGGATCCGTTGGCTAGGGTGATTCGGGGTTTCCGCGACGCGAAAAAGCGATTTTCGCGGCCCGAAAAACTCAACACCAAGGATACAGGTCAGAACGTATAGCCTTGCGACACGAGATACAAGGACTGAAGTGAACAGGTCGGGATGTGCCAGCCAAGGATACAGGTGTAACGACCCAACTCCTGGGTACTAAACTGTGAGCCGGATCGCTACATTAACTACTGAAACTATACTGTGCGGAAAGCTGGGCTAATTAAAATTTTTGCTAACTAATTGATTCTTATAAACTAATCGCCTTACAGACCGATCTACTGATACTGGTACGGTCACAAGACCCTGGATCGGTTTGCTGTCCGATCCTGAAGCTTCATTGCTTCTGTTCCTGGCTGGATCGGTCTACAGACCGATCCAGGAGTGCCCTGATCGGTCGGTAGACCGATCAGTGGCTTTCGGTGCTACTGTTCGCACCTGGATCGGTCGGCTGACCGATCCTTAAACCTGCAGAATCTGGGTTCGCTACTGTCCCGTGCTGGATCGGTCGGCAGACCGATCCAGGTATAGCTGGATCGGTCGGCTGACCGATCCAGGCACTCGCAGCGCCCTTGGAGCTACTGTATCGTGCTGGATCGGTCGCCTGACCGATCCAGGAGGATACAGTATGCTACTGTATCTCACTGGATCGGTCGGCTGACCGATCCAGTGGCACAGTTCAGCCTCTGATCGGTCTGTAGACCGATCAGAGTTCTGATTTCAAGTCTGGACTCTGATCCCCAGCACTGTTTCGTGCCAAACCCATACACTGCAAACATTTAAGCATAATACACATCCTACTAACATGTGACTAACATTCTAACAACCTAAACTAGTAATCTAACTTAACATGGGGCATAGTTTAGGAATTCATGGCAACCCACAACTACAAGTGCATAGAACATGAAAGTCACAACCAATGGGTAAAATGCTAAAGTAAATGCTAATGAGTCAAATGCTCAATTCGCTATGTCCCCTAAGACCTTTTATTCCAGTTCCTGCCACACACACCACCTTCGCATTGACCCCCAGCCTCCACTGCTAGTCCATTTTCCTTTTACCTGTATCTGCAGTATAAGGAAAATAGTATCTGTAAGCCAACGAGCTTAGTAAGAAACCATCTACCTCACAAAAACATGCAACGATGCAATCATGGATTTAAATCATGCTATTTGAAAACATGCACTGAAAAGCTAAACCATGGCATACTGAAATCTAATGGCATAACATATAAGCATGGCATATACACTGGAATCATGGCATAGCAAGTAATAACACTAAGCTAATCATAAGTTAAGCTAACTGGAACTAAAGCTGTAACTGAAACAAACTCCACTAGCATATCTGATTTTGAGTTTGAAACTAATACATAATAAGTGAAAATAATAAACATGCTGTAGGGCCCGGCAACCGTACTTTGCTGTGCGCGCATCCCTAACTAGACCCGGGTTTGCAAGTCCCGAATTTAGTAGGGTTAACTAGGTTATCTAAACCTAGGGACGACTGTGGGAGCCCAACCCAATGGATATCTAATCCAATACAGTGCCACTGAAAGTAAAATAGCTAATCTGTTTTGCTGAAACTAGGTTA
Source organism: Zingiber officinale (assembly GCF_018446385.1). Taxonomy (NCBI): domain Eukaryota; kingdom Viridiplantae; phylum Streptophyta; class Magnoliopsida; order Zingiberales; family Zingiberaceae; genus Zingiber; species Zingiber officinale. The sequence goes on from NC_056005.1 coordinate 662,100, forward strand.
TCTGAACCTAGGACTAGGTTATCTGAACCTAGAGGCGACTATGGGAGCCCACCCATTGGATATCTAATCCATATAAGCTGAAATAACTATTTTACTGGTTTAAATGCTTCTAATGCATTTATCTAAGCTGTTAAAATGCCTAAGTTGCATTTTAGCTGATCTAATCATTTTATCGAACACTTGGTGTGCCTAAACCCTCCTCTCCATTAGGGAATCGCTTCTAGGCACCCAACAGCGTCTATGATCCCCAACTGAAGGAGAATAGACGTATTCGGCCCATCTAAAAGCGCTAAACTAATCCCTAATTGGCGAAGAGAGCTAAATACACCCTAGGTATCGATAAAAATCTGCATACATCCTAACTAGAGCATAAAAACTCAAGCGGAAACTATTATACTGCAGGTGAGGGGTTTCTTACCTTCTAATCGTAATTTCTTACGATTCTATTCGCTAGAACTCCGGTGGAGATGATCCTCTCGACGATCCGATCACGTCTTCGCGTTCCTCTCGCGGAGAAGAACCTCTTTCGTGTTGGAGTCGTCGCCGGAAGATGAACCTAGGGACCTTGGGCTAGGGCGCCGAGAGAAGGAGGAGGAAAGAAGAGGCGGCGTGAGGTTTTGGGAGAGGAGAAAAAGTGGCGTGAGGTTTTGGTTGAGAGATTTCCAAACCAAAACTAAGTTAAAATAAACCAAACCCACTTGAACCTCCTATTTATATTAAGTGGTAATTTCCGCCCAAACCTAACATAAATATTATTGAATCCCTTTCCTTTCAGCACGGCCCTGCTGGGTTCACTGGTTTCTAACATTATCCGTAAACCGTAGGTCTCGGGTTCAATTCCCGCTTAGGCCGTTTTACGATTCTATTTATTTTTGCTACTTCCGCTACTCGGAAAATTCCGGAAAAATATATAAAAATTCCAGAAAAATCATAGAATAATTCTAAAATAAATTCGGGAATTTTTCGGGCTTTACAATCCCCCATACCTTATAAAAAGTTCGTCCCCGAACTTAAAACAATTCTGGGTACTTCTGTCTCATGCTTGTCTCTGTCTCCCAAGTCGCCTCTGCCGCTGTGTGATTTTGCCAGCTGACTTTAACTAATGGTACTTCCTTGTTCCGTAATTCCTTTACTGCTCGGTCTATTATCTGAATAGGCCGACTGCCATAGCTGAGATCATCACGGACCTGTACCAACTGGGGCTCAATCACCTGGGTGGCGTCTGGGATATGCTTCTTCAGCATGGAGACATGAAATACGTTGTGGACAGCTGACATCTCCTGAGGTAGCTCTAGCTCATATGCTACCTTGCCCACTCTCTTTGTGATAAGGTATGGTCCCACATATCTGGGAGCTAGCTTGCCCTTCTTCCCGAAACGCATGACTCCCTTCATGGGAGCTACTCTGAGGAAAACTGATCCCAACTGAAAACTCTAGGGGTCTGCGGCATGTATCGGCATAGCTCTTCCGACGGCCTCAGGCTGTTTCTATCCTCTCGCGACCGCCAGATAGCTGTGGTATCGCCACTAGATCCTGCTCAAGCTCTAGCTCCTTCCGCTCACCACTCTCATACCAGCAGATTGATCTGCACCTCCGCCCATAGAGTGCCTCATAAGGAGCCATGCCGATAGTGGCTCGATAGTTGTTGTATGCAAATTCTGCTAGACTCGGATATTTGCACCAACTTCCCTTGAAATCTAGGGCACAAGCTCGGAGCATATCTTCGAGTACCGATTTACTCGCTCTCGACCATCCGTCTCGAGGATGGAAAGTCATCAATTTTAACTGGTGCCCATAGTTAATCGAACACACTTCCGTAAGTGTGATGTAAATCATTGTCTCTCGAAATGATGGTTCGTGGGACTCCATGTAGTCCGACGATCTCCGGAGATACAACCGAGCTAGCTTCTCCATGGAGTAGGATATCTTGATAGCTAGGAAGTGGGCCGATTTAGTCAACCTGTCAACTATTACCCAGATGGCATCAAAACCATTTGTGGTTCGTAGCCCCACTATGAAGTCCATCGAGATATCCTCCCACTTCCATTCGGAATCTGATAGGCTCCTCCTGGTCGCCGATGTTCCGCCTTGACCCTCAGTGAGGCAGATGCTAACATATCTGGCGATGTCTCGCTTCATCCCGGGCCACCAAAAGTGTTTCTTCAGGTCTTGATACATTTTGGTGGAGCCTGGATGCATCGCGTAGGGAGTCCTGTGAGCCTCATCTAAAATCTGTCTCCGTAGCTCCTCCTGATCTGGAACACAGAGTCTGTCGCCAAAATACAACACCCCGCTATCGGACACTCTGAATTCTCTACTTTCTGATTCTGCTAGCCCTTGCTTGATTCTCTGAATCTCAGGGTCCTGATCCTGAGCTGACTGAATATCACCAAGCAAGGTAGACTCTAGGGTCATAGTAGAGAGCTGTCCCACGATGAGTTCGAGACCGAAATCCACGATCTCCTTCTGTAGGGGCGGTGACATGGCTGTAAGAGCTAATAAGGTAGCACTAGATTTCCTGCTAAGTGCATCTGCTACCTTATTGGCTTTCCCTGGGTGGTAGAGGATGTCTATATCGTAGTCCTTGACCAGCTCAAGCCATCTGCGCTGTCGCATATTCAGATCCTTCTGAGTGAAGAAGTACTTCAGACTCTGATGATCTGTATACACTCTGCACTGAGCTCCATATAAGTAATGTCTCCAAATTTTGAGAGCGAACACTACTGCTGCAAGCTCAAGGTCATGAGTAGGGTAATTCTTCTCATAATCCTTGAGTTGTCTGGAGGCATAGGCAATCACCTTGCCGTTTTGCATCAGTACTGCTCCTAGTCCCAACTTAGAGGCATCACTATAGATGTCAAAGCTGCTGGTGTCGTCTGGTAGAGCCAAAATAGGAGCACTGGTCAATCTCCTTTTTAGCTCGCTGAAGCTGTTCTCACAGTCCTCTGTCCACTGGAATTTCCTGTTCTTTCTGGTAAGAGCTGTCAGTGGGGAGGCTACCCTGGAGAAATCCTCTACAAACTTCCTGTAATATCCTGCTAATCCCAGAAAGCTCCTGATTTCACTGGCGTTCTTTGGCTGCTTCCAGTTACTTACTGCTTCTATCTTGCTGGGATCCACCATAACACCATCCTTTGAGATGATGTGACCCAGAAAGGACACCTGATCTAGCCAAAATTCACATTTCGTGAACTTGGCGTAAAGCTGGTTCTGCTGAAGTGTCTGCAATACTAGTTTCAGGTGCTCTGCATGTTCTTCCTGAGTTCCTGAGTAGATAAGAATGTCATCGATAAACACAATAACAAACTTATCTAAATACTCCCTGAATACTCTGTTCATGAGATCCATGAATGTAGCTGGAGCATTGGTCACGCCAAAGGGCATGACCACGAACTCGTAGTGTCCGTATCTGGTTCTGAATGCTGTCTTCGGTATATCCCCTTCTTTAACCTTTACCTGATGATAACCTGATCTGAGATCTACCTTAGAGAACACTGATGCCCCCTTCAGTTGATCGAATAGGTCATCTATTCTGGGAAGAGGATACCTGTTTTTGATTGTGACCTGGTTCAGTGATCTGTAGTCTATGCACAGTCGCATGCTTCCATCCTTCTTCTTCACGAACAACACAGGCGCTCCCCATGGTGAGTGACTCGGGCGTATGAAACCTTTGTCAAGAAGCTCCTGAAGTTCCTTCAGTTCTGCTGGAGCCATGCGGTACGGTGCCTTGGAAATTGGATTTGTGCCGGGGATGAGCTCTATCTCAAATTCAATCTCCCTGTCTGGTGCTAAGCCTGGTAGCTCCTCAGGGAAGACTGCTGGGTAGTCGCAAACGACTCGAACCTCTGCTAGCTGTTGGTCCCTGTCCTGACTGGTGCTGACTACGTGTGCTAAGAATCCCGTGCATCCTGACTCCAGTAACTTCTGTGCCTTCATAGCTGAGAGAAACCTCTTGGCCTTTCTCCTTGGTTCCCCGACGAATTCGAACTGTGCTTCCGCTTCAGGTTGGAACGTGACTTTCTGTTTACGGCACTCGATAGAGGCACCATATTTGACCAAAAGTCCATTCCCAAAAAAGGCATGTCATTTCCACTAGTCCGAAGATGCAATGACTTCGAGCACAATTGCTGGGACGCCATGATCTCCTCAAGTAAACTGACATTTCCAAGCGACGGGGCAATTTTTTCATTGCCAATGCATACAATCAAGACTGCCAAACATGTCAGGGAAACTATGTCTCTGCTCATGCATTTCAAGCAAGTGTTGGATATTAGCAGTATTAGGTCTTCTTGAGTAGTAGACCCCGAACACTTTAATTACACATTGATAAGAGTTGAATAGACATTGGATGACAGTTGTTTCAGCTCGTGATATTCATCATAATGGTCAGGAAGACGCCTTGTTCGGGCCTGCTTGGCCATGTGCCCTTCTTGTCCACATTCAAAGCATCCTCGTGTCGACAAACCCCTGGGTGGAATTTCCCACAAGTAGCACACTTTGGATAACTGGGTCGCTTGCTAGATGGCCCTCCTCTTGGGTCACTCCCTGATTTGCGCTTCTGTTGGAGTTCCCTTTCCAGTGCCCTGCTGCTTCGAGTGTGAGAGCTTCCTTGGCCTTTGGACTCGAGGAGACTTGCTTCATTGCTTCATGCTGCTCTGGTAATGCTCGTGGTCAAGGCACCGCTCACTAGCTCCTCCGTGGTCTGTGGCCTATGAATGCCACCGCCACGCTCACCGCGATCTCTGGCCTCAAGATCTTGAGCATCAACCGGACTCGTTCCTTCTCTGACTAACTCTGGACATAGACGAGCCAACCTGTTGAATTTCTTCACGGCTTCCTCCACTGAAAGGTTGCCCTACGAAACTCCGTGAACTCGTCAGAGTGGCGGTTTGTAACCCGCATGTGAAAGAACTCCTCAAGAATTCCTCTCAAGTCCCCCATGACATTCACGGCGCTTCGTTCGATCCTTTCCCACCACATGCGTGCATCTCCGTCAGCGTAGGAGGCACACTTCACCTTCTCGTGTTCGGCCACCGAAGCTCCATCGTTCTCCAGTGTTTTGAACCAGGCTTTAGCATCCCATGGTTCACTAGTGCCCGAGAAGTTCTCTGCTTGACTCACGCCACTAGATTAGATAGGCTTCCTTCCTTGGCTCAGCTGCTGGTGTAGGCTGAGCCGGTGGAACCTCTAAGACTACCGGAGTTGTCAAATTCGGTTCCCGGGTGACTGGGGTATTTTGCTGATTAGCCTTTAAGGTGGCTATCTCTTGCTGCTGTTCAAATGAGCCACTAATGCTGTAAGGTCTGGAGGAGGCACTGAACTGCCTGCCTCTTGCTGGGGCTCAGTAGCTAGTGCCCTTCTAGCTGGGCGTCCTCGTGCCATTTCTAATGACATAGAGAACATATGTATAACTAATACTATCACAGTTATATAATTTCTGACATCATGTTTAAACTATCATGTACTAATCGGCAATAAGCATATAACATGGACTGTAACTATACAAGAACAATTAAGAGAGTAGAGGTATTCTTACTTGGAAGCTGCAGGTACAATGCTGATGTGTGTGTAGGAAGTATGGAACACTGCTCTGATACCACTCTGTAACGACCCGCCTTCTGGGTACTAAGCTGTAAGGCGAATCGCTACAATACTGCTAAGCTATACTGCGCGGAAAGCTGGGCTAATTAAAATTTTTGCTAACTAATTGATTCTTATAAACTAATCGCCTTACAGACCGATCTACTGATACTGGTACGGTCACAAGACCCTGGATCGGTCTGCTGTCCGATCCTGAAGCTTCATTGCTTCTGTTCCTGGCTGGATCGGTCTACAGACCGATCCAGGAGTGCCCTGATCGGTCGGTAGACCGATCAGTGGCTTTCGGTGCTACTGGATCGGCGCCGACCGATCCTTAAACCTCGTAACCGGGTTCGCTATCGTTCGCGGCCGGAGCGAGGCTGGATCGGTCGGCAGACCGATCCCGGTATAGCTGGATCGGTCGGCTGACCGATCCAGGCACTCGCAGCGCCCTTGGAGCTACTGTATCGTGCTGGATCGGTCGCCTGACCGATCCAGGAGGATACAGTATGCTACTGTATCTCACTGGATCGGTCGACTGACCGATCCAGTGGCACAGTTCAGCCTCTGATCGGTCTGTAGACCGATCAGAGTTCTGATTTCAAGTCTGGACTCTGATCCCCAGCACTGTTTCGTGCCAAACCCATACACTGCAAACATTTAAGCATAATACACATCCTACTAACATGTGACTAACATTCTAACAACCTAAACTAGTAATCTAACTTAACATGGGGCATAGTTTAGGAATTCATGGCAACCCACAACTACAAGTGCATAGAACATGAAAGTCACAACCAATGGGTAAAATGCTAAAGTAAATGCTAATGAGTCAAATGCTCAATTCGCTATGTCCCCTAAGACCTTTTATTCCAGTTCCTGCCACACACACCACCTTCGCATTGACCCCCAGCCTCCACTGCTAGTCCATTTTCCTTTTACCTGTATCTGCAATATAAGGAAAATAGTATCTGTAAGCCAACGAGCTTAGTAAGAAACCATCTACCTCACAAAAACATGCAACGATGCAATCATGGATTTAAATCATGCTATTTGAAAACATGCACTGAAAAGCTAAACCATGGCATACTGAAATCTAATGGCATAACATATAAGCATGGCATATACACTGGAATCATGGCATAGCAAGTAATAACACTAAGCTAATCATAAGTTAAGCTAACTGGAACTAAAGCTGTAACTGAAAACAAACTCCACTAGCATATCTGATTTTGAGTTTGAAACTAATACATAATAAGTGAAAATAATAAACATGTTGTAGGGCCCAGCAACGTACTTGTTGTACGCGCATCCCTAACTAGACCCGGGTTTGCAAGTCCCGAATTTAGTAGGGTTAACTAGGTTATCTAAACCTAGGGACGACTGTGGGAGCCCAACCCAATGGATATCTAATCCAGTACAGTGCCAACTGAAAGTAAAATACTGAATAGCTAATCTGTTTTGCTGAAACTAGGTTATCTGAACCTAGGACTAGGTTATCTGAACCTAGAGGCGACTATGGGAGCCCACCCATTGGATATCTAATCCATATAAGCTGAAATAACTATTTTACTGGTTTAAATGCTTCTAATGCATTTATCTAAGCTGTTAAAATGCCTAAGTTGCATTTTAGCTGATCTAATCATTTTATCGAACACTTGGTGTGCCTAAACCCTCCTCTCCATTAGGGAATCGCTTCTAGGCACCCAACAGCGTCTATGATCCCCAACTGAAGGAGAATAGACGTATTCGGCCCATCTAAAAGCGCTAAACTAATCCCTAATTGGCGAAGAGAGCTAAATACACCCTAGGTATCGATAAAAATCTGCATACATCCTAACTAGAGCATAAAAACTCAAGCGGAAACTATTATACTGCAGGTGAGGGGTTTCTTACCTTCTAATCGTAATTTCTTACGATTCTATTCGCTAGAACTCCGGTGGAGATGATCCTCTCGACGATCCGATCACGTCTTCGCGTTCCTCTCGCGGAGAAGAACCTCTTTCGTGTTGGAGTCGTTTCTGGAAGATGAACCTAGGGACCTTGGGCTAGGGCGCCGAGAGAAGGAGGAGGAAAGAAGAGGCGGCGTGAGGTTTTGGGAGAGGAGAAAAAGTGGCGTGAGGTTTTGGTTGAGAGATTTCCAAACCAAAACTAAGTTAAAATAAACCAAACCCACTTGAACCTCCTATTTATATTAAGTGGTAATTTCCGCCCAAACCTAACATAAATATTATTGAATCCCTTTCCTTTCAGCACGGCCCTGCTGGGTTCACTGGTTTCTAACATTATCCGTAAACCGTAGGTCTCGGGTTCAATTCCCGCTTAGGCCGTTTTACGATTCTATTTATTTTTGCTACTTCCGCTACTCGGAAAATTCCGGAAAAATATCTAAAAATTCCAGAAAAATCATAGAATAATTCTAAAATAAATTCGGGAATTTTTCGGGCTTTACAACAGGTCAGGTATACCCTTGCAACACAGAATACAGGGATCAAAGCGTATATGTCGGGGTATGCCAACCAAGGATGCAAGTCAGAACGTATAGCCTTGCGACACAGGGTACAGGGACCAAAGAGTACAGGTCGGGATATGCCAACCAAGGATACAGGTCAGGACTTATAGCCTTATGGCACCGGACACATAGAAAAACGTATAGGTCGGGATGTGCCAACCAAGGATACTAGTCAAAACTTATAGCCTTGCGGCACAGGACACATGGAAGAGCGTACAGGTCGGGATAGACGGAATCAGACTAAGGCGTACAGGTCGGGAGACAGGTCGGGATAGACAGAATTGGATAGAGGCATATAGGTCGAGCAGACGGAATCAGGCTAAGGTGTGCAGGTCGGGATAGACGGAATCCGGATGAGGTGTACAGGTCGGGATTCAGGATAATCAGAACCACATTAAGACTTAACAGGTCACGACTTACAAGGTAAGGCAGGTCGGGAGCTCACAGAACAGGTCACACAGGACATAGATAGATACACAGGTCTGGAGTTGTGAAGCGGCAAACGCAGGTCAGGAAAGGTAGGTCTACACCCACAGATCAAGGCCGGCAGATACAGGGACCCAGTTTAGGGTTAACAGATCGGGGCAGACATACACTACACGATAAGCAAGTCAGGGAATCGTAACAACCTGTCAGGGAATAATCACTACCTATAAGAGAAGATACTAACTGTCTGATGCTCACTGCCCGATGATTCCTTCCTAGACCTATAAGAGGACACCACGTGTCATTCACCGCCAGACAAAGCCTGGCATCCGACATTCCCTAACACCCGTCAGACTCCAGAAGCATCTATTGCAGTATAAAATGGGAAGCTTTGTCCCTTACGCAGAGACACTTACGCTCACACTTACTCGTCTTTTCACTCTCGTTTTTTACTTTGCGTCCTCTGTCTGTGATTCTGGAGAAAAAGTACCTAATTTGAGCGTCGGAGGGCCTGACTCGGGGACTTTTTTCCTGGTTTCTGGTCTCTAACGACTCATGGGCTCGTCTGAGTGTGTTCAGAGTTCCTACTCCCTCGTTTCCATCATCATCCCTATCATCCGCCCGTGTAAGCCGTTCTTGCGGGCGCCAGATCGACCAGGCTTCGCAATGACTCTCCGTCAACCTCGAGGACAGCGCAACCCATCTCTGTCCGACTCAACTTCCGGACGGGATCAATGGATATAACACAGGTATTGTTTTGTTAACTTTAATAAAAAAATATTAAAATTTTACTTTAAAAAACTTAGGGCCCACTCGGAGATGGGCCTTGTTCGTCGGCTTCAACAAACCCAAGGCCGGTGTTCTAGGTACGACTACTAAGAAACCTAAGAGCTTTCTTGGATAGTTTATTTTTGTTTAATTGGATATGTTTGTAGAGAAGGCTTCTATTTCATATTTCTGTTTATTTGGATTGTTGATACACGATTGAGAAAGTTTTCTCAGTGTTATTCTTGTTTAATTTCACATTCAAAATGTATAGGGGCCGTGGAGAGATTTATACAATACTTTATGTGTACGCGCGCAAGCGCAGGCTCTAGAAAGAGAAATTTATAAAATATTTTGGAACTACAATATTTGAAACTTGTTATACAGTACTTGTTTATTGTTTTTTTAATAATATTTTCCCTTAGGAAGCAAAATTTGTCTACTCTTTCCATGGGACAAATTTTCTCTTTTTCATCTTTAAAATTATCTTAGTTTGATAAAAGGTGTTTGTCAGTCCATTGAAAAATTTCTATAAACCATAAATAACTACTAACTTTAGAACCTTAGAACAGGGTTAATCAACTATCCATTCTCAGAACTATATTTGACATTGATTCTGTCCGTGCACTGAGTTGATGGAACTGGGGATATGACGTTCTCTGCTGCTCCCTGGTGATCTTCACAACGACGTAAGCCTCCGATGAACCTGCAACAAAGTCGGGCCGGGAAGGGGTTCCCGGCGACGACCCTCCGACGCTCAAGTCAGACGACAGCGAGAAGAAATAGAGGCAGAATAAAGACTGTGGCTACAGTAGATGATGATAGAAAATCATACCTCCATCGAAGTCCGGGAGTCATTATATAGGACCCCGGAGAGGCGCGTGCATACTTCCCGAGACGTGCATGTTCCTCAAAGCATACCTTGGGATGACTGTGTCAGAAAAGCATGTCTGACGCCATATCGCAATTGTCCGAACATATCTCTGTCATGTCAGCGGAAACTCCCTCCGTACGATCCTTAGTACGGCCCGGTCGCCGACCATGCTACTTGTCGGCGGCGGACGTCTTGGGAATGACATCACTAGCTGCCCCTTTTGTCCTCCTCTAAGCCCCTTGTCTCTAATTGGGTCGGTCGGGCTGGTCGCTTGGCTTCTCGAGCACCCGGGTGTACACGTACCTCTGACCGGGCCAGACGTCCGCTCGGTCAGACACCAGGATGGGGCATCGACTAGTCGTTCGGCAGTTCGGCCGAGCAGCTTAGCTACTCAGCATAGCGGTTTCTCTATAAAGGAGCTTGTGAGCATCGGAAGCTCGACCTCAGGTCGAGTTGTCTTCGTGCCGGCCCAGGGTCTACCCAGGCCGGTCAGCCGAGAGATTCCTCCCTGCTCGGCCGAACCTTTGACTTCCTCCTAGCTCGGCCGGACCTTTGACTCTCTCGTGCCATTGACCCCTTCCTCTGTGGGCCCCCACCCCTTACCACCGGATCACATGTCTTCCCTTCAAGTCTAGTTGAAGGAGGCGGCGAGTCCGACTGACTGGACCGTTGACTTGGTGGCGTGTCTGCCACTCGACTGTTGATGTTAGTGTCTATCCGATCGGGGACTACGCAAATGGGTGATGCCGATCGGCGCGTCACCAGTTGGTACTTGGCAAGTTTTATTTGCCTGTCGTTGTCCCGTCGCTCCGGCAGCGGTCACGCTGATTATCCCTAGAAAACTCCTCGGCATTTGTGTAAATCACCGCCATTAAGGCTGAGTATGCGGCCATGCCCGCATGATGGTGCTCATTAAATGCAACCCGTGGGCGAGCGCCACGTGGTCGCGCATCCGTCACCGTTCACTCGGGTCGTCAGGTCTGATGTGACCTTTGGCTTTTCGAATTCGACGGTCAGATCCCCTCCTCGGATCCCGTGACCTGGATCGGACGGCTCCGGTCGATCGAGCCCAACGTTTATAAGGACATCTCCTCTTCCCCAGCCGCTTCACGATATCGCGTGCGCATCCGAAGGCTTCCGCTTCCTCTCGTTCAGCGTTCCGGTGAACTCGTTGCTTTGCTTCCCAGTGATCTGTCGCCTCCTCCTTTGGTTCTATCTCTCGTAAGGCCCCTTCGCCCTTTTCCTTTCAGTTCTTTTGTGTTTTTCTTCGCACTTTCGCCGTATTCGTGCCCTCTTAGACACTGTTCCGGCCATCCTTTTCCTTAACATTTGTCATCTCTTGCTTTGGCCCTTATCACCAATGGCCAGTTCCTCTCTTCAGTCCGACCTCGCCCCCGACCTCTGGTATACCACCACAGAGAGCCGGTTCGACGAGAGGGATGCGCTGAGCCTCACCCGAATCTTCGAACTTCCATCTGACTACGAACTAATACTAGCCACACCCTCCGATCGGCCACATGACCCACTGACCAGCACTGTTTACTTTTTTCGAGACCAGTCTGTGGTCGGTCTGCGCTTTCCTATTCATCGGTTCATCCTTGAGGTGTGCAACTATTTCCGCCTCCCGCTCGGCCAACTTGTCCCTAACTCCTTTAGGTTTCTGTGCGGGGTGGTTGTCCTCTTTAGGCTGCAGGACATCCCCTTAGTCCCTAAGACTTTCCACTACTTCTACTATCCCAAACAGTCTGAATGGGGTACTTTTCTTTTCCAGTCGCGGATCGGTCTTGTTTTCTTCGACAAGATGCCGACCTCAAACAAACATTGGAAGGAAAACTATTTCTATCTTCGTTTTCCCGAGCGGCCATCCTTCCGCATTAAATGGCAAACCACTGTGTCGAGCCCGCCGGACCTCGGTAAATATAAGAGCCAGCCAGATTACCTCCACGCAGCCAATTTGCTAGCTGGGCAAAGATTCAACATCAACAAGCTGCTCTACGAGGGGGGGCTATATATATTTGGACTGAGCCCGATCAGAACGAAGCTTCCGAGCAGCATGGGTAAGCGTTTTCCTCCTCCCCCTTCCTTTTGGTCTAACTGATTTATTCTTCTTTTATGCAGCCGACATCATGTGGCGCACCAAGGTTGCTGATCGGATGAAGTTGAAAGCTGCCGAGGTGGAGGCGGCGACTGCGAAGGAGATGGCCGATCTGGGCATCGCCCCGGTCGGCTCACACGAGGGCGAGAGCGAAGAAGCTCCGCCAGCAGTTGGAGAATTGGATGTTCAGATACCTGCAACCGCGCCGGTCGGTGATGCTATCTCGTCCGCTGGACATCTGACGTAGGAAGAAGCAGGGCACTCGGCTGAAGACTCCCCATTGATAATACGCAAACGGCGCCGGACGGACCCCCACACCCAATCAGCTACTTCCGTGGAGCCGGTGACAGAGCAGGCCGGTGCTACCTCTGCCGCAATCACCACGGTCCCCACTTCAGTCAAGGCTATATCTTTGAACCGCACTCCTTCCCAGCTTGATCTGCCTGTGGCTTCCCTTGGGGCGCTGCCCGTCAATTCCCAGCCACGAGCCCATCTTCGGCTTAGGAGTTTTGGTATAATCTCTGCCCCGCTCGGCGAGTCATCCGGGAGCGCAACCTCAGCTCAATCTGATCCGAGTGGTCGTCGAGTGGTTAAGGTCATCCTCCACCTCCCCACAGAAGAATTTCTTCTGGCGGTTGATTGACTGATTGCCCCGGAGCATCAGATCACCATCTGCGGACCGCTCGCCAAGATATGGGAGGATGCGAAGGCCCGCGTCGCATTGATGACTCCTGGCCAGCTCAGAGATAGCCATTTGCAGCAAGCTACCGGGGTATGCCTCTTAACACAATACATGACTATTTACCTTGGTTCTTGATATTATTCCATCTGAGCACAGAACTGGGTAGAGAACATCGCGGTTAGCAACCGCCTGGCCGCGCTGGAGGAAGAGTTGAGGAAGCTCCAAATTTCTGGAGGGGCACCGGCTCAGGGGCCTTCATATGCCACGCTTCGGTCCGAACTGAGCAAGATAGAGAAACTGCTTGCGGCCGAGCGGTACAAGTCCTCTGGCTTGGAAACCAGGGTAGCTGGGCTCGAAGCCCAGGTTAAGTCCCACGACCAGGAGATCAAGCTGGCCACCAACAGAAAGAATAGGGCCGTCACCGATCTAGAAGCAAAGAATGTGCATGCCTGAGTGCTGGAGCAGCGCGTCAAGGAGTTGGCCGATCTTCTATCTGCCGAGCAGGAGGGTTGATCGGCTACTGAAGCTAAACTTCAAGGAGACAAGAAAGATCTCCAAGACGCTCTTGACGCTTCCCGAGCTGCGCTAAAGGAATATCAAGACGGTGAATTAGGCCGCTTCGAGGTGATGAAACAAAACTATCTCTGCTCGGACGAATTTGGCGAGAAGTTTAGCGATCGGCTAGTTCTAGCCTTTGAGGAAGTCATCCGGGCGACAACTATCTATCTAAAGGCTAAGGGTCATCTCCCGGAGACGACTTCTATACCTCCCAAAGACATGGCCGGCCTGCTAGAGACCATTCCCGAGCCCATCTTTGATGTACTAGAGTGAGGAGCGTCTTTAACTTCTCTGTCTATGTTTTGAAGTTTCGTCTGTATGCTCGTCATTCTGCGAGTTAACATTATCCGTTTTAATTTGACTTTTTGCCTACTTGTTTGTGTATTTTTGAACGATGGGTCAATAAAAACTCCGATTCTGTTGATGTTACTTCTTCAACCGCATTCTTTCCAAGTGGCCTTCGGTAGTCTTCGGGCCAGAGGATTTATAGTCGCCGGTCCGACTCAGGGATTTAACGTCACCGCTCAACGGTCTTCTGGCCGGAGGGTTTATAGTCGCCGGTCCGACTTGGGGATTTAACGTCGCCGCTCGACGGTTTTTGGGCCGGAGGGTTTATAGTCGCCGGTCCGACTCGGGGATTTAACGTCGCCGCTCGACGATCTTTGGGCCGGAGGGTTTATAGTCGCCGGTCCGACTCGGGGATTTAACGTCGCCGCTCGACGGTCTTCGGGCCGGAGGGTTTATAGTCGCCGGTTCGACTCGGGGATTTAACGTCGCCGCTTGACGGTCTTCGGGACGAAGGGTTTATAGTCGCCGATCCGACTCGGGGATTTAACGTCGCCGCTCGACAGTCTTCGGGCCGAAGGGTTTATAGTCGCCGGTCCGACTCGGGGATTTAACGTCGCCGCTCAACGGTCTTCGGGCCGGAGGGTTTATAGTCGCCGGTCTGACTCAGGGATTTAACGTCGCCGCTCAACGGTCTTCGGGCCGGAGGGTTTATAGTCGCCGGTCTAACTCAGGGATTTAACGTCGCCGCTCGACGGTCTTCGTTAGGCATAAATTGTTCCTTCTACTTTACTCCTGCGGTCAAAAGATACAACAGAATTGAACGTTACGAGTTACAATGACACACCTTTCACCCAGCTTGGTACGACTGGAGGTGATTTGCGCTCCACGGTCGCTCTAGCTTCCGTCCATCTTCATCTTCGAGGTAATAGGCGCCCGAACAGAGCTTTTCCACAATCTTGAACGGCTCGGCCCAAGGAGCTCCCAGCTTGGTCACGTCGCCGACCGGCTTGACTTTCTTCCAGATGAGATCGCCGACCTAAAAAGATATGAGAATTACCCGTTTGTTATAGTTTTACTTCATCCTCTGCCGATACGCCATCAATCGAACGGCGACTTTGGCTCGTGTCTCGTCCACCAAGTCCAGCTCCAAATGCCTCCGCTCAGCATTGTTCTCGTCGTAGGCTTTGATCTGGTCGGATTCTACCCCAACTTCTACCGGGACGATGGCTTCTCCACCGTACACCAAGTGAAAGAGGGTCGCTCCTGTTCCCTCCTTGGGCGTCGTTCGGAGCGCCCATAATACCCCGAGAAACTCGTCGACCCAACTGCCACCTTCATGGTCAAGCCGAGCCCGGAGAACTCGTAAGATCTCCCGATTGGTGACTTCGGCTTGTCTGCTACTTTGGGGATATGCTACAGAGGTGAAGCCTTATTGAATGTCGTACCCCTCGCACCATTCCTTGTGCTGCTGACCCGCGGACTGCCTTCCGTTATCGGAGATGAGCCACCGCGAGATGCCGAACCGACAAATGATATGCTGCCATATAAATTTCTTACCATTTCCTCAATTATTTTAGCTAGCGGATCGGCTTCAATGCACTTGGAAAAATAATCCACTGCTACTAGCAAAAACTTTCGCTGTCTAGTCGCCATTGGAAATGGTCCCACAATGTCTATGCCCCATTGATCGAACGGGCAGGACACCGCGGAAGTTTTTAACTCTTTCGCGGGGCGATGTGAGAAACTGTGGTATCTCTGGCAGGATAAGCACGTGGCAACTGCCCGAGCGGCGTCCTCCTGTAAAGTTGGCCAAAAGTAGCCAGCCAAAATAATCTTTCTCACCAACGAGCGACCGCCCGGATGCCTGCCACATGAGCCTTGGTGTACCTCTTGCAAAATGTAGTCCACATCCTCCGGGCTGACACATTTAAGCAGAGGCCTGGAGAACGCCTTTTTGTAGAGCTGATCGCCAATGAGGACGAACCGACCAGCTCTTCTTCTGAGCAGATGTGCCTCCGACCGATCGAGCGGCGTTGTTCCGGACTTCAGAAACTCGGTTATGGTTGTTCGCCAATCATTTAGGAATGTGAGTCCCTCCATCCGATCAATGTGGGCAACCAGGGACACTTGCTCGACTGGTTATTCAATGATGATTGGCGATATCGAACTGGCCAGCTTGGCCAGTTCATCTACAGCCTGATTAGTCGTGCGGGGGATCTTCTATACCACCACCTCTCGGAAATTGGCCCTTAGTTTGGCGAAGGCTTCCGCATAAAGCTTTAGCCTAATGTTGCTTATCTCAAATGCTCCCGAAAGTTGTCGAGTGGCCAACTATGAGTCTAAGTGAATTAAAACATTGCTAGCTCCTACATGCCGAGCAGCCTGCAAACTAGCTATAAGCGCCTCATACTCCGCTTCATTGTTGGTTGCTTTATAATCCAGTCGTACGGATAGGTGCATTCATTCTCCATGGGGGAGACCAGCAGCACCCCTACCCCACTTCCCTGCCGAGTGGGCGATCCGTCTACATACACCTTCCAAGTGGCTTCAGGCTCGGGATTTTGTACCTCAGTGATGAAGTCTGCCAATGACTGTGTCTTGATTGTCGTCCGGGGCTGATATTTTATGTAAAACTCGCTAAGCTCTGTGGTCCATTTGATCAACCGCCCGGACGCTTCAGGGTTCAGCAGAACTCGGCTGAAGGGGCTATTTGTCATGACGATGATCGTATGCCCCAGGAAATAGGGCCGGAGCCTTCCAGCGGCTAGAACAAGTGTGAAGGCAAGTTTCTCAAGATCAGTGTAGCGAGACTCAGCATCCTTTAGAATGTGACTAAGGAAATACACCGGTTGTTCTTCGTCGTTCTGCCGGACTAGCGCCGAACCAACCGCGTGCTCAGTTGAAGACAAATAAATGCGGAGAGGCTCGCCGACAGAAGGCTTTGCTAATACAGGTAATGAGTTTAGGTAGGTCTTCAATTCTTCGAACGCTCGGTCACACTCCTCGTCCCATTGGAATTTGGTTGCTCGGCACAGGATCTTGAAGAAGGGCATGCTCCGATTGGCCGTCCGAGAAATGAACCGGGATAGCGCTGTTATGTGGCCCGTAAGGCGTTGAACTTCCTTCAAGTTTCTGGGTGGCGGCATATCCTGTAGCGCTTTGACCTTGCTAGGGTTGGCCTCAATGCCTCGCTCGGTGACTATGTAGCCTAGGAAATGACCACTTTTTGCTCCGAACAGGCACTTTTGTAGGTTCAACTTGATCCCGTACACTCGTAATGTCTGGAAAGTTTTCTCTATATCTGCACAGAGGTCGGCCGCTCTGAATGATTTAATGAGTATATCATCAACATATACCTCTAGGTTTCGCCCGATCTGCTTCCGGAGCACCCTATTCATGAGTCGCTGGTATGTAGCCCCCGCGTTCTTCAGTCCGAACGGCATGACGTTGTAGCAATAAGCGTCGTCCGCCGTGATGAAACTGACCTTCTCTTGATCCTCCCGGGTAAGCGGCACTTAGTGATAACCCTGATATGCACCCAACATGCATATCAGTTCGCACCCGGCGGTCGAATCCACCATTTGGTTAATTCGGGGCAGTGGATAAAAATCCTTCGGACACGCCCTGTTCAGGTTGCGAAAGTCGATGCAGACTCTCCATTTGTTGCAGGGCTTGGAGACTAGCACCACATTCACGAGCCAGCTTGGGAACTGCACCTCGCGTATGTGGCCGACCTCCAGAAGCTTCTCGACTTCTGCCCGTATGATGACGTTATGCTCGGCACTATAGTCCCGCTTCCTCTGCTTGATGGGCCGAGCGTTCTGTCGGACATGTAGCTCATGCTGTGCGACGCTCGGCGAGATTCCTGACAACTCGTGCGTCGACCAAGCGAAGACATCGTGGTTTTGTTGGAGACACCTGATCAGCTCCTCCTTTTGGCTTGCCTCCAAGTCGGAGGCTATGAACGTCATGGCCTCCGGTCGAGCCGGATGAATCTGTACCTCCTCCTTTTCTTCATAAACAAAAGTAGGCGGCTTCTCGGTTATAGTATTTACCTCGATACGAGGGGCCTTCCGAGCGGATCTCGCCTCTGCTCGCACCATCTCCACATAGCAACGGCGCGCTGCCAACTGGTCGTCCTTAACTTCTCCCACTCGGTCTTCCACGGAGAATTTGATCTTCTGGTGGAAAGTTGAGACGACCACCCGAAACTCATTGAGAGCCGGTCGGCCCAGGATGACGTTGTATGCAGAGGGAGCGTCTACAACGATGAAGTTAGCAGTCCGCGTTCTTCTGAGTGGCTCTTCCCCGAGCGAGATGGCCAACTTAATCTAACCGACTGGCTGAACTTCGTTCCCCGTGAATCCGAACAAGGGAGTGGTCATCAGTAGTAGCTCCGCCCTGTCGATTTGGAGTTGGTCGAACGCCTTCTTGAAGATTATGTTGACCGAATAAAGATGCGATGAATAGTGTAGTTTGCTATTACCGCTCGTATGATGAGGGCGTCATCGTGCGGCACTTCGACTCCCTCGAGGTCGCTAGGACCAAAGCTGATCGCCGGCCCGCTCGCCTTCTCTTGGTTGCATCCCACAGCATGTATTTCCAATCGTCGGGCGTACGACTTGCGGGCTCGGTAGGAGTCCCCACTTGTTGGCCCACCGACGATGATATTGATTTCCCCCTGAGCGGAATTACTTCTATTTTTTTCCTCCCGAGCAGATGGTCTGTCTTGCTCGTGGGAGACTCGAGGGTTGGTCCTTGCCTGGTGATGTTGCTGCTGATGGTGGTGCCGCTCGGGTGAACGCCTAACTATTCGCCGCTCGACGTGTTGATGCTAAGTTTGCCTGTCCGGTGAAGGTGATCGGCGACGATAGATCCTTGGCTCAGGCTGATTGACCCGGGGGGGGGACTTCGGCAGTCTTGAGTATTATGGGTGGCTGATTGATGGATTTTGCAAAACATGGGCGTCCGTACCTTGCCTTTTTGCCGAGGCCGCTCGGCCGCAATGTGCTGAACGGCGGGCAATCTGAAATCTTGAGGTGGCCTCATCCCCTCGGCACGTGGCCCTTTTGGCGGTTGCTAGTTGATATGTGTTCTTCGTTCGGTTTGGGATGGGGGTTCGCCCGGCGCTTCATTCTTTCGGGTCGCTTGTGCTTCTTCCATGTTAATGTACTCACTCGCTTTTTTCAGCATGTGGTCGTAGTCGTGAGGCGGCTTCCTGATGAGCGAGCGGAAGAAGTCCCCATCGACTAAGCCTTGTGTAAAAGCATGCATCATTATCTCATATGAGACCGTGGGGATGTCCATAGCTGCTTGGTTGAAGCGCTGGATGTAGGCTCAGAGAGTTTCTTTCGGGCCTCGCTTCATGGAAAAGAGGCTGACGCTAGTCTTCTGATAGCGTTGGCTGCTTGCAAAGTGATGGAGGAATGCCGTTCGAAAATCTCTGAAGCTCTTAATTGATCTGTCTGGCAACCTCCGGAACCAGCGTTCAGCCGAGCCGGATAATGTAGTGAGGAAGACTCTGCATTTAACTTCATCGGTGTATTGATGAAGAGTAGCAGCGTTATCGAACTTACCGAGATGGTCGTCCGGATCAGTTACGCCATTATACTCCCCGATCGATATCGGAGCGTAATGCTTTGGGAGCGGGTCTTGTAAAATCGCCTTAGAGAACTGGCGATTGACCCGCTCGGGGGATGACTCTGTACGCGGTGCTTTCCCCTTTCTGGTGTTCCGCACGGGCGCTTCATCGGACGATCCCTGGTTGGCTAGGGGCAGCTCTGATGGAGTCTGGAACAGTGCCCGATGAAACAGAATGGGGGCGGCCGACGCGTCTCCTAGTGTGCCGATCTGCCCTTTGTTTTGAGCCCACGTAGAATATTGTTCCGGTCGGTCCTCCATGGCCGCTCGGCCTCTAGAGACCGAGGCGACCTGTTGAGCTATTCTCTCTGATTGGGTCTTCTGCTGTTGCTCAACTATCTTTGCGGCTCGCGCTTGGATGAGTGCTTCGAGCTCCTCGGGAGAGAGCGTTACCATTAGTTGGCATCCAGCTTCTTCCATCTTCTCGGCTCGGATTCAGGTGCATTCCCACAGACGGCGCCAATTTGATCATGTCCGTGCACTGAGTCGATGGAACTGGGGGCGTGGCGCTCTCTGCTGCTCCCCGGTGATCTTCACAGTGACGTAAGCCTCTGATGAACCTGCAACAAAGTCGGGCCGAGAAGGGGTTCCCGGCGACGACCCTCCGACGCTCAAGTCAGACGACGGCGAGAAGAAATAGAGGCAGAATAAAGACTGTGGCTACAGTAGACGATGATAGAAAATCATACCTCCGTTGAAGTCTGAGGGTCTTTATATAGGATCTTAGAGAGGCGCGTGCACGCTTCCCGATGCGTGCACGTTCCTCAAAGCATACCTTGGGATGGCTGTGTCAGAAAAGCATGTCTGATGTCATACCGCAATTGTCCGAACATATCTCTGTCATGTCAGCAGAAACTCCCTCCGTACGATCCTTGGTATGGCCCGGTCGTCGACCATGCTATTTGTCGGCGACGGACGTCTCGGGAATGACATCACTAGCTGCCCCTTTTGTCCTCCTCTAAGCCCCTTGTCTCTAATTGGGCCGGTCGGGCTGGTCGCTTGGCTTCCCGAGCGCTCGGGTGTACACGTACCTCTGACCGGGCCAGACGTCTGCTCGGTCACACACTCGGATGGAGCATCGACTAGTCGTTCGGCAGTTCGGCCGAGCAGCTTAGCTACTCAGCATAGTGATTTCTCTATAAAGGAGCTTGTGAGCGTCGGAAGCTCGACCCCAGGTCGAGCTGTCATTGTGCCGGCCCGGGGTCTACCCATGCCGGTCGGCCGAGAGATTTCTCCCTGCTCGGTCGAACCTTTGACTTTCTCCTAATTTGGCGAGACCTTTCACTCTCTCGTGCCATTGATCCTTTCCTCTATGGGCCCCCGTTCCTTGTCATCGGATCAGACATAAAGGGAAATGCGCGATGTGGACCAATACGTGTTCCTCTGTAACCGGTCAATAGAGTTCTGGAATGTAATCAATCAACAAGTTGAATACGAAACAAAGTTGACTGGACGGTTTGAAATATTTTATCTAGATTTGTTCTCATGTGCATTATGATTCATTCTAGGGTATAGATTACAGTAACACACTATACTGAAACTAATTAATGGTTCTCGTTTACAACAGAACATGACAAATTCATATTGAAATTAATAAAGATTATAAAGTAACGACAACAATCATTTATTTGTTTTTCCTACAGAGCCAATCAAAATTTGCTTTGTAAATTTAGGATTTTTAATTTTCTAGATGATGCGAAGGGATCAGGTTTTCCATACGGAAACAATAATAAAGATGAAATAAAACGCTGCCTGACGCATCAATTCAATAAGTGGCCCCAAAGACCGGCGAAGAGTCAAATTGATGCATCAACGGTTTGTCTAGAACGTATGGTAAATAATTGGACTCGGAGATGGTACGTTCCCAGGGAACGCCGACACGAATGAAAATAGGAGGTTTTGATGATTCAGAAAAAAAAAATGAGGCCTTTTGACTTTTATATAAATTTTAATGAGATCCCTCGGAACATTAAATTTAAAAAAAAAAACCTTTTGACTTTTATCTATATTTTAATGAGATCCCTCGGAACATCAAATTTTTTTTAAAAAGAAACAGATAAAAGAAAATGGTAAAAAGGGGGAGAGAGATTGTTTCTAGAAGATGCCCCACGAAAGCTGATACAAATCCGATAAGCAAAACCGTATCGAACCATCTCACCTGTTTTTTTAGGGTGGACAGTTCGTCATGTCTTCATTTTATTCAACCCCATAGAAGTTCTCACGTCATCCCTGCCATCACCATTTGACTCCCATCTGAGCCAGAGCATATCTATATATATTCTCTAAGAAAGTAGAAGCTTCATTCCGATCTTCTCAATTTCACCTCTCAATTTTTTTTTTCTAGTCTTGATTTTGGAGTTGCAGACATGGAACTGTGGGTCGCCGTGTGTAGCGGCCTGGCCGCGCTGCTGGTGGCTGCCTGGGCAGTCAGGATGCTGAACTGGGCGTTCTGGGAGCCTCGCCGCCTAGACCGCGCGCTCCGGTCGCAGGGGCTCAAGGGCTCCTCCTACCGTCCCATCAGCGGCGATCTCAAGGATTTTGTCCGGCTTGCCGAGGAGGCCCGCGGCAAGCCCATGCCCTTCTCCCACGCCATCTTCCCTCGCGTTTCTCCCTTCTTAAAACGCGCCGCTGATGCACACGGTCAGCAGCCATACAACTTGACCGCCTCCTTGTCCATTTCACCAAGCAAATTTAACTCCTGTTGATTAAATCGGATTGAAAATTTTTCTTGTAGGAAAGGAGAACAAGGTAACTTTCCATTGGATGGGACCTAATCCGAGAGCGACCATCACGGATCCTGATCAAATCAGAGAAGTTCTGGCCAACAAGACCGGTGAGATCGGGAAGGCAAAGACAAATTATCTGGCAAAGTACTTTATCAGAGGCCTGCTGAGTCAGGAAGGTGAGAAATGGGCCAAGCACAGGAAGATATTGAACCCCGCTTTCCATATAGAGAAGCTCAAGGTGATTGATCCATCTCTGCTGAGTTAATTTATGCCTCTGCCTCGCCTGTATGTTTGTCGAAATGACTCAGTAACTTTTTTTGGCTATATGCAGCGCATGCTGCCTGCTTTCTCTGTTTGTTGTGATGAGCTGGTCAACCGATGGGATGGGATGGCGGCGAAAGGTGAAGAGATAGATGTTTCCGTCGAGCTCCAGAGCTTCACCGGCGATGTCATTTCCCGGAGTGCTTTCGGTAGCAATTTTGAAGAAGGAAGGAAAATTTTCCAGCTTCAGGATGAGCAAGGTGCGCTCGTTGCCCGCGGTCTCCCTTATGCACATATACCGGGCTTCAGGCGAGTGCTGATCCACAATATACATCTGCAAAATGTTCGATTCGTTGTGATCCTTGTTAGAAACAGAGTATAATCGATATCTTGCATTGTACAGGTTTTTGCCCACCCGAATTAACACTAGAATGAAAGAAATCAACATAGAGGTAAAAAGGATTCTATTGAGCATAATCAAGAAGAGGGAGGAGAGTATGAAATTGGGCGCCGCAAAGAACGATGACCTTCTCGGCTTGTTGCTGGAGTCCAATCTGCAACACCTCCGAGAACACGGGAACGCCGGGATGACGACGGACGAGGTGGTGGAAGAATGCAAGCTGTTCTACTTCGCAGGACAGGAGACTACGTCCCTTTTGCTAACGTGGACGATGGTTGTGCTGAGCATGCATCAAGATTGGCAAGAACGGGCTCGCGAAGAGGTTCTGCAAGCCTTTGGGAAAGAGAAACCTACTTTCGATGGCTTGAACCACTTGAAGACCGTAAGCACCATAAATTTCGATTCTCGATGAGTCTACAGGGATTTCCTCAAATATGTTAGAAAGTATGATCGATGTGGCATCTGCAGGTGACGATGATTCTGTACGAGGTTCTGCGACTCTACCCGCCGGCAATCGGCGCGGTGCGGCAGGTCTTCAAGAGCACAAAAATTGGGGACGTAGTGTACCCTCCAGGCGTCTTGCTCTTCCTGTCCATCCTTCAGGTTCACCATGATCCAGATTTCTGGGGCAAAGACGTCGACGAGTTCAAGCCGGAGAGATTCGCGGACGGCATGTACAAGGCGTCGGAGAAGAATGCCTTCTTCCCCTTCGGGGGCGGCCACCGGGTCTGCATCGGCCAGAACTTCGCGTTGCTGGAAGCCAAGTTGGCTTTATGTTTGATCCTTCAACGCTTCTCCTTTGACCTCTCGCCGTCCTACACTCATGCTCCCGCCATTGTTCTCACTCTCAAGCCTCAGCATGGTGCTCCCATCAGGTTGCGTAGGATTTGAAACCATCGATCAATTTTATAAAAAATATATATATGTGCCAAAATTCTAAAACAAATATCTACTTCTCTAGTAATATCTGTAGTAATCTTATAATTTCATAGTTAGTGATTATTCCGTCTGTACGATAATGCTGAGGACTATTACTTAATAAAGGATCGAAGCCTTTTGATATAATTTAGTGTATTTAGATAAGGGTTTTCTGTTGAAAAATTACGCGTTTTGTGAATTATATTATCGAATAAAAAAAATAATGAATCAGTTTTTTATCGGTGTGACGGTGTCAACTCATTCCGTTAATGGACTCTATGGACTTTAATAATTTGAGACGTAATTATTTTATTCGAAGTCTAAACATTAATTCGAACTCTATAAGGTACAGTTATCTATCACGAGCAATTAATAATTTTAAACTTTATCACCTTTTTTTTATAACAAATAACTTCGCCGATTGTATTTTTTAGGTAAAAGATAAAGTTTGTAGTCACATTCATTGTCGTCCAAATTTCCTAAATATGGATCAAAAGTTGAGAGTCATAAGTTTTATCTCTTCCCATGAGACAAGTTTTCTCAGTTTCATCTTTAAAATTATCTCCTAGTTTAATCGCCTAGCCATCTGAAATCTGAAATCTTGATTAGTTTTTTCTTGTGGATTTACTATTTGATAAGAATGTTAATACGACCAATGGTGAGAAGCCTTAAGGTAGGATCCTAAGGTCAATAGGTCAGAATAGGTGACCGTGGAAATTTGAGGTAGATCAATCTGCGTAACTTATGAGTAATTTATCTGGTGAAATTTTTCCACACTGTACGATTAGTGCCGATCGGATTTCAAGGGTTCTATTTTTTACCACTCTTCTCAACTAATATCGATCAAACATCCTAGGGGCTCAGCTCTCCACTCGAATATCATCGGAGCTTAGCTCCCCACTTAACTACTTTTACTCCCCACCACACTCCAATTGATTGAAATCGATCAGACATCCTAGGGGCCCAACTCTCCACTCGGATGTCATCGAGGTCCAGCTCCCCACTTTACTACTTATGGGGTTCTGCTTTCCATCACGCTTTGATCGACTAATGCTGATCGGACATCCCAGGGGTCTAGATCCCCACTTAGATGTCATCAGGGCCCAGCTCCCGACTTAGCTACTTACGGGGCTTTGCTCCCACCACGCTCCTATCAGCTAATGCCGATCAGACATCTCAAGAGCCTAGCTCCACACTTGGAGGTCATCGGGTCTCATCTTTCCACTTAGCTACTTACTAACCTAGTCATCCCTAACCAGAAATTGGACTCTTTGTCTTCGGCCCATCTCCCTATTAGTGGGATAGACGACTAAAGACCCATTAGGCTTTTTGGCCCATGAATTCACTTAGTCATTAATACTTCACGTGGATTTGTCAGAGAGTCAAGGAGATCATATCCTTGCACAGATATGAGATACTTTTCTCATATCTACGATGGGACTATGGGATATATTGAAACCATAATGATTAGAAATGATGTCTAAGGAGATATAAAAAATATTATAATGCCTTTATATTTTAAAAATTTTATAAATTACACATAAAATATAATATAAAATATGGGCATGCCCACGCAGAGCCATCTGTTCATGTACGCCTCTTGCTCTGGGTCCGCGCGATATAATTAATATTCGATGTTCTCTTTGCCCGATTCCAGGTTGTTGGCGTAGGCATCACAAGACAAAATTGTAGATGTCCGCCATGTGCGGTGTGCGCAGGAGAGCAATCAAAGAAAGAGGGGAATATTGAGAACCAACAATGTTCATTGAGTGGTCTCTCTCTCCCCAGAAAGTCTAGCTATCAAATATAGGTTACCATCACACTGTATGTTCTGAACCTTTGCACTCTTTGGTGCCTTTGTTTTGAGTATTCCCATGGTTTGTGATCCCGTGGAAGACTTATATTCCTTTGAGAATAGATCGGTTGAGATTTTATTCTATAACAAGTAATTAGGTATATAAATTGTTGGAGCAATGAGATCGATAAGAGGGAGTGAATTACTTACACAAAATAAAACTAAAGTTTTCTCAATCTTTCAACTCAGATTAATAGCTCACTTGTAAAAAAGGAATTGAACAATTAATAAAATAAAAGACACTGAGAAATTACTTGGTTACAACCTAGGTGGTTGTAATCCAAGGCAAAAGAAAGTACTAAAAAGATCTCATTCGTGTAGGTGGAGAAGTCTATTACACTCGTTGAACTCTCAGAAATGTACTAAGAAATGAATACAAGAGTTGAATATTTTTTAGGTACAAGGGTCTTTTTATAGCCCCTAAAAAATATTATCCGCAATTTGAAGGTACCTTCAAAGTGGTCCAAGGCGTCTTCCATTGAATAAATTCTATCTCCCGAGGATAAAATTTTATCCTCAGGAAACGACTAGGGAAGGCACATTCGCACTATTTATCGAAGGTGCCTTCCAAGCCATGGAAGACGCCTTCCATAAGGCAGTCTTCGCAAAGCATACTTCCAGCCCATTAAGCATTTGAAGTCGTCTTATCTTCTTCGCATGGGTGATGCTCCGGTTACTGGAGTTGAACTCATCCCAACCCAACTTCGATCTTTTCCTCGAGCAGATTTCCTTCCCAGCTTCTCGTCTCTCGAACTCCGCGCACGTCCTTCTCATTCACCCGTGTAGTCTTCCGCAGCATTTCGTTCATCGGATGTCGCAAGCCTATCGACTCCTTTTTCCGTGTCATCCTTCTCGTTAGTCACTTCTTCCGCTCGACTTCTTGTGTTCCTAATTAAGCTCCTGCACACCTAGATACAAGGATCAAATACACAAGACCTAACCTAACTTAGGTGACCACATTAAAACTACCACGAGTACTTACATAAATTTGAACCCTAATTTTTTATTATAAAAATTTTTGGTTGTTTTAGGATTTTATTATATATTTGTTGATTGTAGTTGTTAAGTTTTATTGTTTATCTCTTTAATTGATTACTTTTTAAAAAATTATTTTGTTAGATATGTTTAAATATTTTAAAAGAAAAGGAGAAGAAGATGTAAGTTTAAAAGGTAATGGTTCTTCCAAAAAAAAAAATCTGTGTCAAATTTGATTTACCTAAACTTCAATCAGATCCAGGAAAGAGACTCAAGATTATTGATTTTGATTCAATTATTCATAAAAAAAGTCCAGAGAAAATACTATTTAGATGGTACTTTCCAACCTCACGAACATGAATTTCCACAAATATTAATCCATGGAACTTTGAGAAGATTTAATCGTGTGTGCTTTGAAAAATTAAATGGTTGGAATATATAATAAAAAAGGATACATCATTCTATCTTTATTGTTATCTTTTTAAGAATGAGTTGGGTCACCAAGGAGGTGGTGATACTCTTGTCAGTGAGGGTTTCAGAGATTGAAAAAATAAAGATAAACTTTATAAGCATGAGCCATAACAATGCTCATAAAAAAGCTTCGAGTAAATGTCAGGATTTACTCAATCAATAAGCAACACATTAAAACTAATTTAGCTAGATCATTTAAGCAAAGTAGATTAAATTATAGAATTAGGCTAACTGTAGTAATTGATTGCATTAGATGTCTTTTGGCACAAGGGCTTCCTTTTCATGGGCATGATGAATCTCAAAATTCAATCAATCAAGGAAACTTTCTTGAGCTTCTAAAATTTCTCGCTCATCATAACGAGGAAGTGGGAAGAGTTGCATTTGATAATGCTCCTGGGAATGATAAGTTAATATGTCACAACATTCAAAAGGATATTGTTAAAGCTTGTGCATTCTAAACAACCAATGTGATATTGAAAGAGATTGGTGATAATCCTTTCTCCATTTTACTTAATGAGTCCTGTGATGAGTCAGTGAAGGAGTAAATTGAAGTTGTTTTGAGATTTGTAGATAGCAAAGGATGTGTGGTTGAACATGTAACGCCCGAAAATTCTCAAACTTGCATTAGAATTATTCTAGGATTTTTATGAAATTTTTAGATATTTTTCCGGAATTTTCCGAGTAGCGGAAGTGACAAAAATAATTAGAAGAATAAAAAGGCTTAAGCGGAAATCGAACCCGGGACCTCTCGGATCCAATAACTTTTAGTTAGCCTTAGTAACCGGTGAACCCAGGAGGGCCATGCTGAAAGAAAGGAGAACCAGTTATATTTATATTAGAGTTGGATCGGGTTATCCACTTAATATAAATAGAAAAAAAAAAACTTAAGTGTGGGTTTGGTTTAATTTGGTTCGGCAGCCCTCTCCTCACAAACCTCACGCCACTTTTTCTCCAAACCGTCACCGACGCCAACCCCTTCCACCTCTCTTTCTCTCGGCGCCAACACCCAAACAACCCTAGGGTTCTCTCCCTAGGACCCTAAGAGCACTCTCCGGCAGCGATTTCAGCACGAGGACGCTCCCCTCCGCGAGTAGAGCACGTGGACCCGAGCGAATCGTCGAGAAGTCGTCTCCATCGGAATTTCTAGCGATTAGATTTGTAAGAAATCTAGCACACAAGGTAAGAAACCCCTCACCTGCAGTATAAGTAGCTTCCGTTTGATTATATGTCATTAGATTAGTTATATTGCAGATTTTTATCGACGCATAGGGTGAATTTGACCCTCCTCGCAGACTTAGGGATTTAGTGAGTACTTCTGGATGGCCCGGACACGTATTCCCTCTTCAGTTGAGGGTTTAGACGTTGTCGGGTGCCTAGAAGTGGTCTCCCTAATAGAGAGGAGAGTTCGGACGCTCTAGGTGTTCGATAAAATAGCTAGTTAGTGAGAATGCACCTTAAGCATTTTTAACAGCTCAATTGGATGCATTAGAAGCATTTATTCAGCATTTTCAGTTTACTACAGCTTAAATGGATTAGATATCCAATGGGTGGGCTCCCACAGTCGCCTCTAGGTTTAGATAACCTAGCTCTAGGTTCAGATAACCTGGAAACAACAAAATGAGCAAATAGTAGCCATATTCAGTATTTTATTTTCAGTTGGCACTGTACTGGATTAGATATCCATTGGGTTGGACTCCCACAGTCGTCCCTAGGTTCAGATAACCTAGTAAACCCTACTAAATTCGGGACTTGCAAACCCGGGTTTAGTTAGGGATGCGCGCACAGCAAGTACAGTTGCCGGCCCCAACAGCACGTGATTAGTATTTTAATCTACTATTTATTAGTTTTCAAAACTCATAAAATCAGTTATGTTAGTTGAGTTTGATTTCAGCTTCAGGTTAGCTTCAGGTAGCTCAGTTTATGTTCAGCTTAGTTCTCTATTATTGTTCTATGTGATCAGCTTGTTATGCCATGTTTCAGTTAACATGTTCAGTTATTTCGGTTTATGCTTATAACCATAGTATGCCATGCTAGTACATGTTTTCAAATAGCATTCTTTAAAAGCATGTTTGCATCGTTGCATGTTTTAGTGAGGTAGATGGTTTCTTACTAAGCTTTAATCTTACAGATACTATTTTTCCTTATACTGCAGATAAAGGTAAAGGAAAGATGGACTAGCAGAGGAAGCTGGAGGGCAATGCAAGGATGGTGTGTGTGGCAGGAACTGGAATGAAAGACCTTGGAGAGTTTAGCAAATTAGAAACTAGTTCTTCCTTAAGACATTTTCTTATACCTTCCTTTTTATGCATTTCTAGTAGTTAAAGGTTATGAGTTGATGAACCATGCTCCATGTCATGTTGGAATGTTAGCTATATGTTATTGGAATGTTTATTATGCATTAGTTAGTTGTTATGTGAGATCTTTGGCACGCAACAGTGTTGAAATCAGAGCTTAACTGCAAAATCAGAAACCCCAATCGATCGGTGGATCGATTGGGGGTTCCTAATCGATCAGCTGATCGATTGGACAATCTGTTTCACGAACAGTAGGCTTCTGGATCGATCGGCTGATCGATCCAGCCATTTCCGTCGTGAACAGAGAGCTCTGGGATCGATCAATGGATCGATTGACCAGCCTGGATCGATCAGCCGATCGATCCAGAATATTGCCCGAGCACAGTAGTGTGCTGGATCGATCACTGGATCGATCCAACCCATGTCCCGGATATAGTAGCCCTCTGAATCGATCTCCGGATCGATTCGACCATTCCAATCGATCCGTGGATCGATTGGAAGGCCTGATATTAGCTAGAAACCCTTAGTTGAGTTCCTTGACCATAAGAGGAGGTAATAATGACGTGAATAGCTTAGATTACACCCCTTAGCACATGTAGAACCAAGAAATGATAATAGTTAGCAAAAATTTTAATTAGCACAGCTTCCGCATCTAGTTCTAGTGATGGTCAGGGAATAGTTTAGCACAGCATAATGTGACGATCGGCCTTACAGTTTAGTTAAAGAAGGTGGGTCGTTACAGAGTGTTATCAGAGCAGTGTTCCATACTTCCTACACACACATCAGCATTGAACCTGCAGCTTCCAAGTAAGAATACCTCTACTTTATTTATGCTCCTTGTTTTGTTATTACAGTTCATGTTTATATGCCTACTGCTTGTTAGTACGTGATAGTTTTTAAACATGATATCAGTAGTTATATAACTGTGATTACATTAGTTATGTTATGTTCTCAATGTCTTTAGAAATGGCACGAGGACGCCCCGCTAGAAGGGCACTAGCTACTGAGCCCCAGCAAGAGGCAGGCAGTTCAGTGCCTCCTCCAGACCTTACAGCATTAGTGGCTCAGTTACAGCAGCAGCTAGCTGAACAGCAACAGGAAAATAGCCACCTTAAAGGCTAATCAGCAGAACACCCCCACAGTCACCCCGGAACCAAATTTGACGACTCCGGTAGTCTTAGAGGTTCCACCAGCTCAGCCTACGGCACCAGCACCAGCACCAGCAGCCCCAGCAGCTGAGCCAAGAAAGGAAGCCTATCTGATCCAGTGGCAGCGAGTCAAGCCAGAGAACTGTTAGAGTATATACTAAAAGCCTAGCTTTTGGTATAAACATTTATCTAGAAATAAGAATCACATTGGTCAAATGTCTACATTTATGATAAATGTAGTTGTTCAATTAATTTATATTGTAGATAACATGGTGTGTGGTGTCACACACAGAGGATCATGTTATCAGTACCTTATAAATTATAAACAGTAACTCACGACCATAATGGAAAGGAACAAACCATTGGAAGGTCGTAGTGTAATTAGGTATTAGTTCATCTTAACTATATAATTACACTAGTACACTTAGAGTGTATTGAGTAGGACCATTAGAGGTCGTTTCTTTTATACTGACTTTATAAAGAAACAAAGACCTCAGTTATTATGGAAGTGTGTGCTCTTAATCCTAATATAATAACAAGCACATATATTTGATATTTATTTCTTTAATTTATCAATGGGTGAGATTTAGTTCGATGAATTAATAAGCCCGATAAGTTGGGAAATGATATCACTTATAGTGTGTATTGTTGATTATAGAAGGAAACTGTGTCCTAGTGATCTAGGTTGAGAATGTCCTCAAGAGGAACTCATAAGGATTGTCATGTTAAACCCTGCAGGTGGACTTAGTCCGACATGACGATAAGGTTGAGTGGTACTACTCTTGGACTAAGATATTAATTAAATGAGTTGTCAGTAACTCGCTTAATTAGTGGACATTTGACATCTTAAACACAGGGAGACTAACACACTCATAATAAGAAGGAGCCCAAAATGTAATTTGGGATTGGTGCGGTAGTTCAATAATAGTTCTTTAGTGGAATGAATTATTATTGATGGAATTAAGTTGTGTGTTCGGGGCGAATACGGGAAGCTTAATTTCATCGGGAGACCAAAACCAATTCCTCCTCTCGGTCCCTATCGTAGCCTCTTGTATATAGAGATTTATACCCACCACATACCCACCTTCTTACCCAACCAATAGGGGCCGGCCAAGCTAAGCTTGAAGCTCAAGCTTAGGGCCGGCCAAGCCTAAAGGGTGGCCTTAAGGTGGTCGGCCAATAGCTTGGAGCCCAAGTTTAGGTGGCCGGCCACATCATATTAAAAAGGATTTTTTATTAAAATTATTTCTTATGTGGATATCATAGTTTTAAAAGAGAGTTTAAAAATTAAATCTTTCCTTTTAAAGCTTTCTACAAAAGATTAAGAAAAGATTTGAAATCTTTCATTATTTGTAGATTGAAAGGAAATTTTATTTTTAAGAAAAACTTTCCTTTTTGACCATGATAATAATTTAAAAGAGAAGTTTAAAAATTAAATATTCTCTTTTATTAGTTTCTACAAAAGATTAAGAAAAGATTTGATATCTTTCCTTATTTGTAGATTGAAAAGAGTTCTTAATTTTTAGAGATAACTTTCCTTTTGGAAATTATCCACATGTTTAGAAGAAGAATTTTAATTTATAAAATTTCCTTTTTATTAACCAATCATGAAGGGATAAAAATTATTGGAGAAATTTTTATAAATTTCTAGAAACAAATTAGGAAGTTTTAATTCTTGTGTGAATTAAATTTTCCTTGTTTTGGGGAATTAGAAGTGGCCGGCCATTATTATTAAAGGAAGAAAATTATTTTTTAATTAAAATAATTTTTCTTTTTTATGACAAAAGAATTAAGGAATTTTTTATTAAAATTTCCTTATTTGTCAAGACCAAGGATTATAAAAGAGGGGGTAGAGGTGCCTTCATGGGTGAACAACTCTATTATTCTTCTCCTCTCTTTTCCTCCTTGGTGGCCGGCCCTAGCTTCTTCCTCTTCTCTTCTTCTTATGGCCGGCGACAACCTCTCTTGGAGCTCTTGATGGTGGCCGGTTCTAGCTAAGAGAAGAAGGAGAGAAAGGTGGTTTTGTTTCTTGCATCCCTTGGAGCTTGGTGGTGGTGGCCGGACCTCTACTTCTCTTGGAGAATTGTGGTGGCCGAAACTTACAAGGAAGAAGAAGGTGCTTGGTGGTTCTCATCTCGGAAGATCGTTGCCCACACAACGTCCAAGGTTAGAAGAGGAATACGGTAGAAGATCAAGAGGTCTTTCTAAAAGGTATAACTAGTAATTTTTGTTTCCGCATCATACTAGTTATTTTTGGAAATAATACTAAATACAAGAGGCATACGATTCTAGAGTTTCGAATTTGTTTTCGATATAGTGTTCTTTTGTTTTTCTTTCCCTTGTGATTTAATTGTTCTTTTCGGTTAACCTAAAGTTATTTTAGGAAATTAAATATTAGCTTTCTATAAAAGGTTTTGTCTAGTCGGTGGTGGTTGCTCCCATATCCAAGAAGGCCATGTGCCTCGTCACGTCAGTACTGGGAACCAATTATGGAAATTAATATTTAATGGAGGGTTGCGTTAGGTTGCCAGCCAGCGTCAAACTATGGCAAAATTTCATGAATGAATCCATTAAACTATTGTGCTAATGCTAGGTTGTTCCCCGGAAGGAACGCGTTGCAGGGTCCGACTGTAACGTCTCGGCAAGGACCGCTACATCTCCAGAACTCGGGTGTAGTGATAAATATGTAAGAGTTCGCGTTACAGGGTCTGACTGTAACGTCTCAGCAAGGACCGCTACATCTCCATGAGAACTTGGGTGTAGTGTTAAATAGGCAAGAGTTCTCACACCATAGGTTAGATAAGAACAAATATGATAGGAAAACTAATAATCTAAGATTTGGAACATGGAATATAGGAACTCTCACTGGTAAATCAATGGAGGTAGTAGATATGATGATTAGGAGAAAAATTAATATTTTATGTGTACAAGAGACAAAATGGACAGGTGAGAAGGCAAAGATGATAGAGAACTCGGGTTTTAAGTTATGGTACACTGGAAAAAGTAAAACAAGAAATGGAGTGGGTATTATTGTAGATAGTTTGTTAAAGGATGAAGTTGTAGGAGTAGTTAGAAAAGGGATAGAATTATAACTCTTAAGATAATAGTGGCGAAAGAAACTATGAACATAATTAGCGTATATGCACCACAAGTAGGATTAGATGAAGCTACCAAATTAAGGTTTTGGGAGGACTTAGATGAAATATTACAAAATATTCCACCAAATGAAAGGATTTTAATAGGAGGTGATCTAAATGGGCATGTCGGAGTGAAAAATGAGGAATATGAGAGAGTACATGGGAGTTATGGGTTTGGAACGAGGAATGAGGAAGGGAAAACTATATTAGATTTTGCGATAGCATATGACCTTATATTAGCTAATACGTTTTTTAAGAAAAGAGAAGAACACTTAGTCACATTCAAAAGTGAGAATAATAAATCGCAAATTGACTTTCTTATGGTTAGGAAGAAGGATAGAAAGATTTGTAAAGATTGCAAAGTCATCCCTGGAGAAAGCTTAACTACCCAACATAGGGTAGTAGTGTTGGATATACGCCTCAAATATAGTATCAATAGAAAGAAAATATATACAATTCCTAGAATTAAGTGGTGGAAGTTAAAGGATGGGAAACAAAATATATTTAAGGAGAAGGTAGAAGTACAAGCATTAGGTGAAATATACGATGACTCTAATACAACATGAGATAAGATGGTATCAAAATTGAAAATAGTAGCTAAGAGTGTACTCGGTGAGTCAAAGGGACATGCACCACTAAGTAAAGAATCTTGGTGGTGGAATGAGAAAGTACAAGAGAAAGTGAAGGAAAAACGAATAGCTTATAAGGAATTATATATTTGTAAGAACGAGGAAAATTTAAAAAAATATACAATAGCCAAGAAAGAAGCTAAGAAAGTAGTGAGTGAAGCAAAAAATGAAACTTTTGAACGGTTATATCAAAAATTGGATACAAAAGAAGGGAAAAAAGATATTTATAGAATAGCTAAAGCGAGAGAAAGAAAAACAAGAGATCTTAGCCAAATAAAATGTATTAAAGATGAATGTAATAGGGTATTAGTAAGCGATGAAGAAATAAAAGAGCGGTGGAAGAGGTATTTTCATCAACTTTTTAATGAAGGTTTAGGAGACTAACTTAACTTAGGTAATTTAATTAGGTCAAATGAGCATCGAAATTTTAATTTTTATCGTAGAATTCAAACTTCAGAAGTAAAACAAGCTTTAAATGAGATGCACAATGGAAAAGCTGTTGGACCAGATGATATTCCGATAGAGGTATGGAAGTGCTTAGGGAAACAAGGTATTGAATGGCTTACAAAATTATTTAACATGATATTGAAAACGAAAAGAATGTCTGATCAATGGAGGATAAGTACTCTAGTTCCCTTATATAAGAACAAGGGAGACATACAAAATTGTGCAAACTATAGGGGTATTAAACTAATGAGTCATACTATGAAACTTTGGGAAAAAGTAATAGAAAAAAGATTAAGGAAGGAGACCATAGTGACAGAAAATCAATTTGGGTTCATGCTGGAAGGTCGACAATAGAAGCTATACATCTTCTTAGACAATTAATTGAAAAATATCGGGAGCAAAAACAAGATCTACACATGGTATTCATTGACTTAGAAAAGGCATATGATAGAGTCCCAAGAGAAATTATATGGAGAATTTTAGAAAAGAGAGGTGTTAGCGTAACATATATTGAACTAATTAAGGATATGTATGAGGATGTAACGACCAGAGTAAAGACTTCAGGCGGAGTAACTGAAGCATTTCCAATAAAGATAGGGTTACATCAAGGATCAGCTCTAAGTCCCTATCTTTTTACATTAATTATGGACGAACTCACTGCACACATTCAAGACACAGTACCGTGGTGTATGTTGTTTGCAGATGATATTATTTTGGTAGATGAGACACGTGAAGGAGTAAATGCTAAGCTAGAATCTTGGAGGGAAACACTAGAAGGGAAAGGTTTTAAGCTTAGTAGATTAAAGACGGAATATATGGAATTTAAGTTTAGCAATATTAGAAGTAATGAAACAATTGTTAAGATAGGAGAGGACGAGTTGCCTGGAACCGAGAGATTTAAATATTTAGGATCATTTTTACAAAATGATGGAGGGATTGAGAGAGATGTCTTACATAGAATACAAGCAGGATGGGTGAAATGGAGGGGAGCGTCGAGTGTTTTATGTGACCGTAAAGTACCTCTTAAACTTAAAGGTAAGTTCTATAAAACAGCAGTTAGACCTGCTATGTTATATGGAGCTGAATGTTGGGCTATGACTCGAGCACATGAGCAGAAGATGAGAGTTGCAGAGATGAGGATGTTAAGGTGGATGTGTGGACATACGAGGATGGACAAAATAAGAAATGAGAGCATTAGAGAGAAAGTAGGAGTTGCATCTATTGAGGAAAAACTCAGAGAGACACGTTTAAGATGGTACGGACATGTACTTAGACGACCAATAAATGCTCCCGTTAGGCGATGTGAAACTATGATAAACATGCATATAAAACGAGGAAGAGGAAGACCAAAAAAGACTTGGTTAGCAACAATAAAACAAGATAAAATTTATTTAAATATAGATGATGATATAATAGGAGATAGAGCTCAATGGCGTAAAAGGATTCATACAGCCGACCCCACTTAGTGGGAAAAGGCTTGGTTGTTGTTGTTGTTGTTGTAATAACTTAAGGTGACTTGGGTCGAACGTGTTAAGTTCCGCAGGAGATCCAAGTCAAAACCTAAAAGAACAAATAGATTAAGTTTTGGATCAAACGTGTTAAGTTCCGCAGGCGATCCAAAATTTAATTTAAAAGAACACATGGTAGCTAGGAAAAGGTTCAGACCTTTGTACAAAATTTTTGTACAGTGGAACCTCTAGGTTTTCCGAGTAGCAACCAACAAGAACTTCTCAGGCACTAGTGAACCATGAGATGCACAAGCCTGGTTCAAAACACTGGAGAGCACGATGGAGCTTCTGGACTGGCCAGAACACGAGAAGGTGAAGTGTGCCTCCTTCTGCCTGACAGAAGACGCACGCATGTGGTGGGAAAGGATCAGAACGAAGCGCCCAGTGAACCAGATGTTATGGGCTGACTTCGAGAAGGAATTCTTCGAGGAGTTCTTTCACATACGGGTTACAAACCGCCACTACGACGAGTTCACCGAGTTTCGTCAGGGCAGCCTTTCAGTTGAGGAAGCCGTGAAGAAACTCAACAGGTTGGCTCGTCTATGCCCAGAGCTAGTCAGCACAGAGAAGGAACGAATCCGGTTGATGCTCAAGATGCTGAGGCCAGAGATAGCAGTGAACGTGGCTGGTGGCATACATAGGCCACAAACCACAGAGGAGTTAGTGAGCAGTGCCTTGACCACAAAGCATTGCCAGAACAGCATAAAGCAGCAGAAGCAAGTCTCCACAGGGTCCAAAGGCCAAGGAAACTCTCACACTCAAAAACAGCAAGGCCACAGCTCTAACTGGAAAGGGAACTCCAACAGCAAGCGCAAATCAGGGAGTGACCCAAAAGGAGGACCATCTAGCAAGCGACCCAGTTATCCAAAGTGTGCTACTTGTGGGAAATTCCACCCAGGGGTTTGTCGCAAGGGCACACGAGGATGCTTTGAATGTAGACAAGAAGGGCACATGGCCAAGCAGTGCCCGAACAAGACCGGTCTTCCTCAGCCACAGCAGATTCAGTATGCAGGCTAGCCAGCTCAGTTATATCAGATGCAGGCCGCTCTAGAAGGTCCACTTGTCAGCTAGGGCAGATTAGAAGCCCCTCCAGCGATGGCGAATGCGAGGATCTACGCACTCACCAGAGAGGACGTAGCCAATGCCTCGACAGTTGTCACAGGTCAGATTAGCATTTTACAGTATAGTGCTACTGTTCTATTTGATACTGGGGTAACCCATTCATATATAGCCAGGATGTCCTCCGAAAAATTAGAAATACCCTCAGAGGTACTCAGTGGTCAATTTTTGACGGCACTACCTTCAGGAGAGATCATGACATCCACGCACTGGCTCAGGGCAGTGCCGGTCATTATAGCAGACAGAGAGCTCTTTTGTGATCTGATAGTGCTAAATATGACTGACTACGATGTCATCTTCGGGATGGATTTCTTGATCAAGTACGGTGCCTCCATCGAGTGCCGTAAATAGAAAGTCATCTTCCAACCTGAAGCGGCAGTGCAATTTGAATACAGCGGGGAACCAAAGAGAAAGGCCAAGAAGTTCCTCTCAGCTATGAAAGCACAGAAGCTACTGGATTCAGGATGTACAGGATTCCTAGCACACATAGTCAACGCCAGCCAGGACAAGAACCAATAGCTAGCAGAGGTTCGAGTCGTATGTGACTACCCAGCAGTCTTCCCTGAAGAGTTACCAGGCTTAGCACCAGACAGGGAGATTGACTTTGAGATAAAGCTCATTCCCGGTACAAATCCTATCTCCAAAGTGCCTTATCGCATGGCTCCAGCAGAACTGAAGGAACTTCAGGAGCAACTACAGGAGCTGCTTGACAAGGGTTTCATACGCCCGAGTCACTCACCATGGGGAGCGCCTGTATTGTTCGTGAAGAAGAAGGATGGGAGCATGCGACTGTGCATAGACTACCGATCACTGAACCAAGTCATGATCAAGAACCGGTATCCCCTTCCCAGAATCGATGACCTGTTCGACCAGCTGAAGGGAGCAGCAGTGTTCTCTAAGATAGATCTCAGATCAGGTTATCATCAGGTGAAGGTTAAAGAAGGGGATATACCCAAGACAGCATTCAGAACCAGATACGGACACTACGAGTTCGTAGTCATGCCCTTTGGCGTGACCAATGCTCCAGCTACATTCATGGATCTCATGAACAGAGTATTCAGGGAGTATTTAGATAAGTTTGTCATTGTGTTTATCGATGACATTCTTATCTACTCAGGAACTCAGGAAGAACACTCGGAGCACCTGAAACTAGTATTGCAGACCCTTCAGCAGAACCAGCTATACGCCAAGTTCACGAAATGTGAATTTTGGTTAGATCAGGTGTCCTTCCTGGGTCACATCATCTCAAAGGATGGTGTTAAGGTAGATCCCAGCAAGATAGAAGCAGTAAGTAACTGGAAGAGACCTAAGAACGCCAGCAAAATCAGGAGGTTTCTGGGATTAGCAGGATATTACAGAAAGTTTGTAGAAGTCTTCTCCAGGGTAGCCTCCCCACTGACAGCTCTTACCAGAAAGAACAGGAAATTTCAGTGGACAGAGGACTGTGAGAACAGCTTCAGCGAGCTAAAAAGGAGATTGACCAGTGCTCCCATTTTGGCTCTACCAGACAACACCAGCAGCTTTGACATCTATAGTGATGCCTCTAAGTTGGGACTAGGAGCAGTATTGATGCAAAACGGCAAGGTGATCGCCTATGCCTCCAAACAACTCAAGGATTATGAGAAGAATTACCCTACTCATGACCTTGAGCTTGCAGCAGTAGTGTTCGCTCTCTAAATTTGGAGACATTACTTATATGGAGCTCAATGCAGGGTGTATACAGATCATCAAAGTCTGAAGTACTTCTTCACTCAGAAGGATCTGAACATGCGACAGTGCGGATGACTTGAGCTGGTCAAAGACTACGATATAGACATCCTCTACCATCCAGGGAAAGCCAATAAGGTAGCCGACGTACTTAGCAGAAAATCCAGTGCTACCTTGTTATCTCTTACAGCCATATCACCGCCCCTACAGAAGGAGATCGTAGATTTCGGTCTTGAACTCATCGTTGGACAGCTCTCTACTATGACCTTAGAGTCTACCTTGCTTGGTGATATTCAGTCAGCTCAGGAGCAGGACCCTGAAATTCAGAAAATCAAGCAAGGGCTAGCAGAATCAGAAAGTAGAGAATTCAGAGTGTCCGATAGCGGGGTGTTGTATTTTGGTGACAGACTCTGTGTTCCAGATCAGGAGGAGCTACGAAGACGGATTTTAGATGAGGCTCACAAGACTCCCTATGCGATGCATCCAGGTTCCACTAAAATGTATCAAGACCTGAAGAAACATTTTTGGTGGCCCGGGGTGAAGCGAGACATCGCCAGATATGTTAGCATCTGCCTCACCTGTCAGAGGGTCAAGGCAGAACATCAGCGACCAGGAGGAGTCCTGCAGCCTATACAGATTCCAGAATGGAAGTGGGAGGATATCTCTATGGATTTCATAGTGGGACTGCCTAGAACCACGAATGGTTTTGACGCCATCTGGGTAATAGTCGACAGGTTGACTAAATCAACCCACTTCTTAGCTATCAAGATATCCTACTCCATGGAGAAGCTAGCTCAGTTGTATCTCCAGGAGATCGTCAGACTACATGGAGTCCCACGAACCATCATTTCAGACAGAGACAGCAGATTCACATCACACTTCTGGGAATATGTACAGTCAGCGTTGGGCACTAAGTTAAAGTTCAGCACAGCATTCCATCCTCAGACAGATGGTCAGACGGAGAGATTAAATCAGGTACTCGAAGATATGCTCCGAGCGTACGCCTTAGACTTCAAGGGAAGTTGGTGCAAACATCTGAGCTTAGCAGAATTTGCATACAACAACAGCTATCAGACCACTATCGGCATGACACCTTATAAGGCTCTCTATGGGCGGAGGTGTAGATCTCCAATCTGCTGGTATGAGAGTGGTGAACAGAAAGAACTAGAACTTCAGACAGATCTAGTAGCAGATACCACGGCAGCTATACAGCAGATCCGCCAGAGGATAGAGACAGCTCAGAGCCGCCAGAAGAGCTATGCTGATACACTGCGCAGACCCTTAGAGTTTTCAGTCGGGGATTCAGTGTTCCTCAGAGTAGCTCCCATGAAGGGAGTAATGCGTTTTGGGAAGAAGGGCAAGCTAAGTCCCAGATATGTGGGACCATACCTTATCGTCAGAAGAGTGGGTAAGGTAGCATATGAGCTAGAGTTACCCCAGGAAATGTCAGCTGTCCACAACGTATTTCATGTCTCTATGCTGAAGAAGCATACCTCAGATGCCACCCAGGTGATTGAGCCCCAGTCGGTACAGATCCGCGAAGACCTCAGCTATGATAGTCGGCCTATTCAGATAATAGACCGAGCAGTTAAGAAATTGCGGAACAAGGAAGTACCATTAGTCAAAGTCATTTGGCACAGTCACACAGCAGCAGAGGCAACTTGGGAGACAGAAGTACCCAGAATTGTTCTAAGTTTGAGGACGAACTTTTTATAAGGTATGGAGGATTGTAACGCCAGAAAATTCTCAAACTTGCATTAGAATTATTCTAGGTTTTTTCTGGAATTTTTAGATATTTTTCTAGAATTTTCCGAGTAGCGGAAGTGGCAAAAATAATTAGAAGAATAAAAAGGCTTAAGCGGGAATCGAACCCGGGACCTCTCGGATCCAATAACTTTTAGTTAACCTTAGTAACCGGTGAACCCAGTAGGGCCGTGCTGAAAGAAAGGAGAACCAGTTATATTTATATTAGAGTTGGATCTGGTTATCCACTTAATATAAATAGAAAAAAAAAAAAACTTAAGTGTGGGTTTGGTTTAATTTGGTTCGGCAGCCCTCTCCTCACAAACCTCACGCCACTTTTTCTCCAAAGCCTCACCGACGCCAACCCCTTCCTCCTCTCTTTCTCTCGGCGCCAACACCCAAACAACCCTAGGGTTCTCTCCCTAGGACCCTAAGAGCACTCTCTGGCAGCGATTTCAGCACGAGGACGCTCCCCTCCGCGAGTAGAGCACGTGGACGTGAGCGAATCGTCAAGAAGTCGTCTCCACCGGAATTTCTAGCGATTAGATTTGTAAGAAATCTAGCACACAAGGTAAGAAACCCCTCACCTGCAGTATAAGTAGCTTCCATTTGATTATATGTCATTAGATTAGTTATATTGCAGATTTTTATCGACGCATAGGGTGAATTTGACCCTCCTCACAGACTTAGGGATTTAGTGAGCACTTCTGGATGGGCCGGACACGTATTCCCTCTTCAGTTGAGGGTTTAGACGTTGTCGGGTGCCTAGAAGTGGTCTCCCTAATAGAGAGGAGAGTTCGGACGCTCTAGGTGTTCGATAAAATAGCTAGTTAGTGAGAATGCACCTTAAGCATTTTTAACAGCTCAATTGGATGCATTAGAAGCATTTATTCAGCATTTTCAGTTTACTACAGCTTAAATGGATTAGATATCCAATGGGTGGGCTCCCACAGTCGCCTCTAGGTTTAGATAACCTAGCTCTAGGTTCAGATAACCTGGAAACAACAAAATGAGCAAATAGTAGCCATATTCAGTATTTTATTTTCAGTTGGCACTGTACTGGATTAGATATCCATTGGGTTGGACTCCCACAGTCGTCCCTAGGTTCAGATAACCTAGTAAACCCTACTAAATTCGGGACTTGCAAACCCGGGTTTAGTTAGGGATGCGCGCACAGTAAGTACAGTTGCCGGCCCCAACAGCACGTGATTAGTATTTTAATCTACTATTTATTAGTTTTCAAAACTCATAAAATCAGTTATGTTAGTTGAGTTTGATTTTAGCTTCAGGTTAGCTTCAGTTAGCTCAGTTTATGTTCAGCTTAGTTCTCTATTATTGTTCTATGTGATCAGCTTGCTATGCCATGTTTCAGTTAACATGTTCAGTTATTTCGGTTTATGCTTATAACCATAGTATGACATGCCAGTACATGTTTTCAAATAGCATTCTTTAAAAGCATGTTTGCATCGTTGCATGTTTTAGTGAGGTAGATGGTTTCTTACTAAGCTTTAAGCTTACAGATACTATTTTTTCTTATACTGCAGATAAAGGTAAAGGAAAGATGGACTAGCAGAGGAAGCTGGAGGGCAATGCAAGGATGATGTGTGTGGCAGGACTGGAATGAAAGACCTTGGAGAGTTTAGCAAATTAGAAACTAGTTCTTCCTTAAGACATTTTCTTATACCTTCCTTTTTATGCATTTCTAGTAGTTAAAGGTTATGAGTTGATGAACCATGCTCCATGTCATGTTGGAATGTTAGCTATATGTTATTGGAATGTTTATTATGCATTAGTTAGTTGTTATGTGAGATCTTTGGCACGCAACAGTGTTGAAATCAGAGCTTAACTGCAAAATCAGAAACCCCAATCGATCGGTGGATCGATTGGGGGTTCCTAATCGATCAGCTGATTGATTGGACAATCTGTTTCGCGAACAGTAGGCTTCTGGATCGATCGGCTGATCGATCCAGCCATTTCCGTCGCGAACAGAGAGCTCTGGGATCGATCAATGGATCGATTGACCAGCCTGGATCGATCAGCCGATCGATCCAGAATATTGCCCGAGCACAGTAGCGTGCTGGATCGATCACTGGATCGATCCAACCCATGTCCCGGATACAGTAGCCCTCTGAATCGATCTCCGGATCGATTCGACCATTCCAATCGATCCGTGGATCGATTGGAAGGCCTGATATTAGCTAGAAACCCTTAGTTGAGTTTCTTGACCATAAGGGGAGGTAATAATGACGTGAATAGCTTAGATTACACCCCTTAGCACATGTAGAACCAAGAAATGATAATAGTTAGCAAAAATTTTAATTAGC
Organism: Zingiber officinale; assembly: GCF_018446385.1. NCBI lineage: Eukaryota > Viridiplantae > Streptophyta > Magnoliopsida > Zingiberales > Zingiberaceae > Zingiber > Zingiber officinale. Next base: position 705,182 of record NC_056005.1, read on the forward strand.
ACAGCTTCCGCATCTAATTCTAGTGATGGTCAGGAAATAGTTTAGCATAGCATAATGTGACGATCGACCTTACAGTTTAGTTAAAGAAGGTGGGTCGTTACATAACATCTTTTGGACTTTAAGCATATAGGCAGTACAACTGCTCTAGCACTTATATGTGCCCTTGTAGATTTATTATTGGTATATGGATTAAGTGTATCTAAGATATGTGGATAAGGATATGATGGGGCAAGTAATATGCTGTTGGTTGCTACTCGGAAAACCTAGAGGTTCCACTGTACAAAAATTTTGTACAAAGGTCTGAAACTTTTCCTAGCTTCCATGTGTTCTTTTAAATTAAATTTTGGATCGCCTGCGGAACTTAACACGTTTGATCCAAAACTTAATCTATTTGTTCTTTAAGGTTTAGACTTGGATCTCCTGCGGAACTTAACACGTTTGATCCAAATCACCTAAGTTATTAATTCCATTAAATATTAATTTCCATAATTGGTTCCCAGTACTGACGTGGCGAGGCACATGGCCTTCTTGGATATGGGAACAACCACCACCGACTAGACAAAACCTTTTATAGAAAGCTAATATTTAATTTCCTAAAATAAGTTTAGGTCAACCAAAAAGAACAATCAAATCACAAGGAAAAGAAAAATAAAAGAACACAACTTCGAAAAACATATTCGAAATACTAGAATCGTAAGCCTCTTGTATTTGGTATTATTTCCATAAATAACTAGCATGATGCAGAAAGGAAAAATTACTAGTTATACCTTCTAAAAAGACCTCTTGATCTTCTACCGTATTCCTTTTCTAACCTCGGACGTTGTGTGGGCAACGATCTTCCAAGATGAGAACCACCAAGCACCTTCTTCTTCCTTGCAAGTTTCGGCCACCAAAATTCTCCAAGAGAAGTAGAGGTTCGGCCGCCACCACCAAGCTCTAAGGGATGCAAGAAACAAAACCACCTTTCTCTCCTTCTTCTCCTAGCTAGAACCGGCCACCATCAAGAGCTCCAAGAGAGGTTGCCGTCGGCCATAAGAAGAAGAGAAGAGGAAGAAGCTAGGGCCGGCCACCAAGGAGGAAAAGAGAGAGGAGAAGAATAATAGAGTTGATCACCCGTGAAGGCACCTCTACCCCCTCTTTTATAATCCTTGGTCTTGACAAATAAGGAAATTTTAATAAAAAATTTCTTAATTCTTTTGTCATAAAAAAGAAAAATTATTTTAATTAAAAAACAATTTTCTTCTTTTAATAATAATGGTCGGCCACTTCTAATTCCCCAAAACAAGGAAAATTTAATTCACACAAGAATTAAAACTTCCTAATTTGTTTCTAGAAATTTATAAAAATTTTTCCAATAATTTTTATCCCTTCATGATTGGTTAATAAAAAGGAAATTTTATAAATTAAAATTCTTCTTCTAAACATGTGGATAATTTCCAAAAGGAAAGTTATCTCTAAAAATTAAAATCTCTTTTCAATCTACAAATAAGGAAAGATATCAAATCTTTTTTTAATCTTTGAAAGAAACTAGTAAACGAGAAAATTTAATTTTAAACTTCTCTTTTAAATTATTATCATGGTTCAAAAGGAAAGTTTTTCTTAAAATAAAATCTCCTTTCAATCTACAAATAAGGAAAGATTTCAAATCTTTTCTTAATCTTTTGTAGAAAGCTTTAAAAGGAAAGATTTAATTTTTAAACTCTCTTTTAAAACTATGATATCCACATAAGAAATAATTTTAATAAAAAATCCTTTTTAATATGATGTGGCCGGCCACCTAAACTTGGGCTCCAAGCTATTGGCCGGCCACCTTAAGGCCAACCTTTAGGCTTGGCCGGCCCCTATTGGTTGGGTAAGAAGGTGGGTATGTGGTGGGTATAAATCTCTATATACAAGAGGCTACGATAGGGACCGAGAGGAGGAATTGGTTTTGGTCTCCCGATGAAATTAAGCTTCCCGTGTTCGCCCCGAACACACAACTTAATTCCATCAATAATAATTCATTCCACTAAAGAACTATTATTGAACTACCGCACCAATCCCAAATTACATATTGGGCTCCTTCTTATTATGAGTGTGTTAGTCTCCCTGTGTTTAAGATGTCAAATGTCCATTAATTAAGCGAGTTACTGACAACTCATTTAATTAATATCTTAGTCCAAGAGTAGTACCACTCAACCTTATCGTCATGTCGGACTAAGTCCACCTGCAGGGTTTAACATGACAATCCTTATGAGCTCCTCTTGAGGACATTCTCAACCTAGATCACTAGGACACAATTTCCTTTTATAATCAACAATACACACTATAAGTGATATCATTTCCTAACTTATCGGGCTTATTGATTCATCGAACTAAATCTCACCCATTGATAAATTAAAGAAATAAATATCAAATATATGTGCTTGTTATTATATTAGGATTAAGAGCACACACTTCCATAATAACTGAGGTCTTTGTTTCTTTATAAAGTCAGTATAAAAGAAACGACCTCTAATGGTCCAACTCAATACACTCTAAGTGTACTAGTGTAATTATATAGTTAAGATAAACTAATACCTAATTACACTACGACCTTCCAATGGTTTGTTCCTTTCCATTATGGTCGTGAGTTACTGTTTATAATTTATAAGGTACTGATAACATGATCCTCTGTGTGTGACACCACACACCATGTTATCTACAATATAAATTAATTGAACAACTACATTTATCATAAATGTAGACATTTGACCAATGTGATTCTTATTTCTAGATAAATGTTTATACCAAAAGCTAGGCTTTTAGTATACACTCTAACATATGCAAGGGAAAACCAATGGACTAAAAGCTCTTATCTTGAAGGAAAATAAATGTGTGTATTATATTCATTGCTTTGCTCATCAACTCCAACTTGCTTTGTAGATGTGTCAAAGAATCATATTAATATCGCCTCACTTTTTCACATGCTTTGTAATATTGTTAATGTGCTTGGAGACTCATGTAAGTGCCATGATGCTTTGTGAGAGAAACAGGCTCCTAGAATTTTACAAGCCTTGGAAAATAAAGAAATCACTAATGGTCGAGGCTTGAATCAAGAAAGCACACTTATTCGACCAAGCGATATACATTGGGGATCACATTATAATACTCTACTTAGTTTGATTCAAATGTTTGGCTCTACAATTGGCGTGCTTGATGAGATTGTGGATGATGGATCACATTCGGATCAAAGAGCTGAAGCATTACGCTTGGTAAAAGATATGCAATCATTTGAATTTGTGTTTAATTTACATTTGATGAAATCAATATTAGGAATAACAAATGATTTGTTCCTAGCACTACAACGAAAGGACCAAGATATCGGGCAAGCGATGTTGTTAGTTGGTATATGTAAGAAAAGAATTCAAGGAATGCGGAATGATGGATGGAGTTTATTATTTGAAGAAGTTTCCAGTTTTTGTGAGAAGTTTCATATTGACACTCCGAATATGGATTATTTATATGTTTGTGAGATAAGATCAGGGCGAAAAGTTGAAAAAGTAACAAATTCATATCATTATCATGTTGAATTATTTAACACAGTTATCGATATGCAATTGTAAGAGCTGAATATCTGTTTCAATGAGGTAAATACAGAATTGTTACTTTGTTTTCATGCCTAAATCCATCAAATTCATTTGTTGCATTTGACAAACAACAATTGATTAAATTGTCTCAATTTTACCCAAAAGATATTTCACCTATTGAGCTTTTGTCACTTCCAGGTCAACTTAAGAATTTTGTGATGAATATGCGTGTGAATGTTGAAGCTTCTAAATTACAAGGGCTTGATGATATTTCTAGAAAGTGGTTCAAACAAGAAGAGATGTGGCATATCACTACAATAAAAACATTAAAAGACAACAGTTAAAAATCGTTGTCATAGACCCTTTAAAATCACTATAATTGACAGTGTTGTTAAAAGTGGGGGCTACGATAACAATTTTAAACCGTTGTCTTTAAATGAAAAGATAACAGTTTTGCAACGGTTTTAAACCGTTATCTTTAAATGAAAAGACAATGGTTTAAAACCGTTGCTGTTTAGAGCATTTTTAATAACACTGTCAATTACAATCATTTTTTGGGCTATGACAACAGTTTTTAACCGTTGTCTTTGAGAGTGATAGACAACAACAACGGTTTTAAACCATTGTCTTTTAAATTATTATCTTTTAATACCAATATATCATATTCAATATAAATATATAATAAAGAATCATAATCACAAAACAAAGAATATTCTCCACATCAATGTGATTCAAAATGTTATTTATACAAGAATTACAATCACAAAATAAGAAACATGTCTCATATTCAAATAAAATGTATCCCAATACACATAAACAAATAAACTCCATTTACAACTAATGAACAATAGCCAAAAGACTAGAAACTTGTGATGGTGGTTCATGTCATGTAGGATTGCACTTAATTATTGTCAACTCAAGTCTCATCACAATCTTCAACTTGTAGGATTTTATTGGATTCCTCTTTCTCACTTGCTGATTCTTCCATGTTAATTTTTTCCAACATTGTCGATCATCAGTTCTATTATAAATTCAGTCCTTAATGTGTAGTTCTCATCAACTTCATAGAGTAACTCTTCACTCCCTGTTTCAGAGAGTTCAATACAATTACATTAGAAAACTTAAAATAGCATGCAGGGAAACACACTAAGTTTGCTGATGATTTTATTGAAGGGAATGTCATCAGAAACATGTGAGGAAAAGTTGTGTCAATGCATGCACGGTCAATGGCTTATCAGAGTTAAAGAAATATGCAATGATTTGATAAATGAACCATCTCTGTGTATGTATTAAACCAGAATCTAATGTTGAGTGGAAAAGCAAGCAAGTACATGTATCAAAAATATCATAAAAATACAGACTAAATAAGAACTGAGCATTTCATAGGATATACCAAAGAAACTAATATGCTAAGTAATTTTCTCCTAATACATGAAAATTGGAACATGCTATTGTACCGATTCTTGATTGAGTGTGGAGTACCAAAATGCAAATTCTTCCAGATGCCACAATACACATGCAATACAGTTTGCAAACAAAATCAGGACAATATTTGATAGCTTTATCATCTATATTATCTATCATCCAACAAAATAACTTTTTCAAGGTACTCTCCCTACTGAACAAATCTACAAAAATAAAAAGAAATTGTAGAATGCTACTATATAAAGTAGCCTATACAAAAACATATCTCATGGACTAACTTTAAGTCTTATGTTTGGTACATCCAATTCATAACCAACTTCATCATGCCGGCAGTTCTTATGTCTGGTACAAAAAGTATGAGAGCAGTATTTTCAGTCATGTATTGTTCAGCACTATAAGCAATTCTTTTCTCAATCACACAATTCTATTTTTTTTAAGTTCTAAGTCCTTAAATATTTAACATAAGGAAAACATAATGTACACTTTTATGCACTTCCTCAAATCATCCCTGAAATTAATTTCAAATGCATCACAAACTTGTTGAAGGAAAGCTCACAGTAACTAAGGATACAACCAGATAGCAATTTGCTTGTGGATAGTTTTTGAAAGCCTAAATATTAATTTTCTCATAATAGGTGAGTCAATGAACAGAGAGTAGTTTTATGTAAATTCTACTAGAAAAAAGACAAATGAAATGGAATACAAGATGAAGGATACTACTCTGGTATTTGCATCTTGGAAGGTAAATATCTTCACATTTAGGGAGTAGATCTTTACAGATCCATTGTGAGGAATATCAGATGTATCCACTAGTAAACATGGTTGCCAATCTAATATAGTATAAAAAGGTCTAGTTAAGATACACTTCCATAAAAAGGATTAAGAGCACACACTTCCATAATAACTAAGGTCTAGTTCTTTTATCAAGTCAGTATAAAAAGAACTTACCTAAAATGGTCCTACTCAATACACTTGGAGTGTATCAGTGTAATTTATTAGTTAAGATAAACTAATACTTAATTACACTACGACTACTTCAACAATTTGTTCCTTTCCATTTTAGTCACGAGCAACTGTTTATAATTTATAAAGAACCGACAACATAATCTTCTGTGTGTGACACCACACACCATGTTGTCTACTATATAAATTAATTGAACAAATTACATTTAACAAATAAATGTAGATATTTGATCATTGTGATTCTTTATTTTATAAATAAATGTTTATACAAAAGCTAGGCTTTTAATATATACTCTAACAGTTTCAACCACATAATGATGTTTTCTCTTAGCGGATTCATTTTGTTCATGAGTATGGGGACAAGAGACTCAATGGAGGATGCCAAAGGAAGTAAGATGACAATGAAGCACTTGATACTCTCCACCCAAATCAGAATGAAGGGAGAATATTTTAAGATCAAAATGATGCTCAACATGCTTTTGAAAATGACAAAAAATATCGAAGAGATCGGATTTTCTTTTCATAGGAAAAATCCCAGTGAATTTGCTAAAGTTATCATTAAAAATAACATTGTAAAGAAACCCTGATTAGAAAGAATAGGATCAGGACTCTATACATCAAAGTGAATAATTTTCAAAGGAAAACTAGAGTTACGAGTAGAGGATGTAAAAGGTAGTTTATGAGATTTTGCTTTCATGCAAGCTTCACTTAAATGAGATGATGACGCTAAAGAAGTTGGTAAACCAAAATGATTAATAATATCCTGAAGAAGATGTAGAGACGGATAACCAAGACGTGTATGCCAAGAGAATTTGTCCATGCATTCTGCAACAAAAGTTTTGAGAGAGGTGGGTTGAAGATAATAAAGATCATTTTTAGCGTCCCCTTAGAGTAGAATAGTTTCTGTCATAGGATCCTTCACAAGACAATGATGAGGATGAAATTCAAAAAACACATTATTATCAAGAGAAAATTGACGTATGAAAAGTACATTTTTTGTGATAGAAGGAACATGAAGAGTGTTGCGCATGCAAAAGTAGACCACATGAATGAAAGGATGTGCTTCCAATGTGAGCAATTTGTAAACCTGAGTCATTGCCAATTTATTCCATGTCGAGTTCATGATAAGGTGAAGCTTTTATAAGAATATCATACTCCGGTGTAATATGATGAGTCACTCCAGAATTTGGATATCATCCTGGGATTTCAAAAATTGATGATGCTGTATTAGGAGGGATGAAGAGTGAGAATGTTCCAGAATGAGATGATTGAATACTAAATTACCAAGATAAGGGAGGGGGTTGATTTGATAATACAGGTCCTCATCGAAAATTTGAATCATATCTTTTATAACAATTTTAAACATAATGGTCATAGTTGAAGCAAATCTAACAGCGTCCTCGACCTCGGCCTCTGAAACCTCTAATCTAATTTTGATGACCATGTTAAGGAGAAGGTTGATTATCTTGATCAAGTTATGGAGCTTTGTTAATCATGTGTGCTGATAAAGACAGAGAATTTGACATCCTTTGAGATTATATTTGTAGAAGTTTTTCATGAGAAGATAACATACTATGAAGAGTTTCGAGTGACATTTGATCCATGTGAGTCGTCACACTGAGAATAAAACTATCATATTGAGGATCCAAACCTACAAGAACATGCATTAATAGTTCTGGATTCGAGACCAAATGTCCAATTGCAGCTAGATTGTTGGTAATGGTTTTGACTGGTTACATATAGTCATTGATAGAGGCATCTGCTCGTTGCACAAACTGTAATTGTAGATGAAGTTGGAGAATCTATGCTTGAGAGTGAGATGCAAAATAATGATTAAGAGCTTCCTGTACTTGACGAGAGGTGTTGAGGCCAACAAACATAGGGAGCATAGGCTCAGTAATTGATGAGATTAATCAAGTCAAGATTAATTGATCCTTTTTAAACCAAATAACATAGGATGAATCATCTTTTTAAGATGGGGATGAAGTACCATCTATATGACCAAATAAATCATGAATATAAAATAACAGAATAAATTATAATTTTCATAGTAAATAATTATTATGATCAAAATTAATGAAAAAAAAGGAATCATATAACAAGGAAAAGAGCTATTTTGTGATGATACATAGATGCCTAGAATCTAAATAAGACTTTTTTTCCTCTATTGCCTTTTTTTTTACTTTTTTTTTTTCCGTTTTTTCGTTTTTATTTTCTCTCTCTGATTTTTTTTTTCTGTTTTTTTTTAACAGAACGGAGAGGGAGAATGAAAAAAAAAAACAGAGTAAGAAGTAAAAAAACGAAGAGATGAATAAAATAAATAAATAGTAACTCTGTTTTATTATAATTGACATTGTCAGAATTATTGTTGTCAAAGGAAAAGAGTTGTTAATGGAAGGAGAAGAAAAATTATTACTATTAAAGTTGTTATTACCATTGTCAAAATTATTAAATGATGACATCAAATTATAAGTATAGTAATAAATATAATAGATTTTAAAATATTATGTTTAAGTGATACTGATTTTAATTGTGATACTAAATATAAAAAATCTTAATTGATTAAAATTAATTTAAAATTATTTTTATTATTGTCATTACTTATAATGACATCACGTTATAAGATTTGTTCGATGATACCATCATAATTTTAATGTCTCTAAAAATACATTATAAGAGTATTCATGTGTCGTTCAAGAATATTATTCTTATAATGTGAGAGTACATTTAATCTTCGGAGATACTCTTATTGAACAAATGATGATATCGATGATCTCAAACACTCCAAGAGACACTCACGGAGAAGTGGCTTGCTTGTTCATTGTGCAGAAGGGAAAAAATACTGCTACTTTCTGTAAAATTATCCTGCAAAATTTTTCTAGAAAATAAATACACAGATAAAACTATCTCATCCGAGGCAATTGGACTCTAAAAACATTATTTTCTTTTTATAAAAAAAAAACAAGAAGGCAGATAAAAGAAAATGGGAGAGAGAGAGAGAGAGAGAGAGCTTCTTTCTAGATCACAAGATGACCACAACGCAAATCCTCTAAGCCCAAACGTGTCGAACCTTCTCACGTCTTCCTAATATGCAAACTCCATAATTTCTCACGTCATCCCTGAGATCACCACTTCAACCTCCGATTATATATAAATATATAATCTCTATCCTCCACCACCTATCTCTAACAAAGAAGAAGCTTCATTCCGATCTTCTCAATTGCACCCCTCAAAAAAAATTTTTCAAGTCTTGCTTTTGGATTTGCAGACATGGAACTGTGGCTCGCCGTGTGCAGCGGCCTGGCCGCGCTGCTGGTTGCGGCCTGCGCAGTCAGGATGCTGAACTGGGCGTTCTGGAACCCGCGCCGCCTGGAACGCGCGCTCCGGTCGCAGGGGCTCAAGGGCTCCTCCTACAGCCCCATCAGCGGCGACGTCAAGGATTTGGTGCGGCTTACCGAGGAGGCCCGCGGCAAGCCCATGCCTTTCTCCCACGCCATCTTCCCTCGCGTTTCTCCCTTCTTCAAACGCGCCGCTGAAGCACACGGTCAGCAGAGCCAAACAACTCGATCGCCTAGCTCCCTTCTCCATTTCCCCGAGCAAATATAACTCCTGTTGATTAAATCGGATTGAAAATTCTTCTTTTAGGAAAGGAGAACAAGGTAACTTTCCATTGGATGGGACCTAATCCGAGAGCGGTCATCGCGGATCCTGATCAAATCAGAGAAGTTCTGGCCAACAAGACCGGCGAGATCGGGAAGGCAAAGACAAATTATCTGTTTGATTACTTTATCAGAGGCGTGCTGAGTCAGGAAGGTGAGAAATGGGCCAAGCATAGGAAGATTTTGAACCCCGCTTTCCATATAGAGAAGCTCAAGGTGATTGATCCATCGCCGCTTAGTTAATTAATGCACCGCCTATATGTTTGTAGAAATTATGACTCAGTAATAACTCTTTTTTGCTATATGCAGCGCATGCTGCCTGCTTTCTCTGCTTGTTGTGATGAGCTGGTCAGCCGATGGGATGAGATGGCGGCGAAAGGTGAAGAGATAGATGTTTCCGTCGAGCTCCAGAGCTTCACCGGCGATGTCATTTCCCGGAGTGCTTTCGGTAGCAATTTTGAGGAAGGAAGAAAAATTTTCCAGCTTCAGGATGAGCAAAGTATGCTCGTTCTCCGCGGTCTCCCTTATGCACATATACCGGGCTTCAGGTGAGTGCTGATCCACAATATACATCTGCAAAAAGTTCGATTCGTAGTGGTCCTTGTTAGAAACAGAGTATAATTGATATCTTGCATTGTTCAGGTTTTTGCCCACCCGAATTAACACTAGAATGAAAGCAATCGACAAAGAGGTGAGAGGGATTCTATTGAGCATAATCAAGAAGAGGGAGGAGAGTATGAAATTGGGCACCTCAAAGAACGATGACCTTCTTGACTTGTTGCTGGAATCCAATCTGCGACACCTCCGAGAACACGGGAACGTCGGGATGACGACGGACGAGGTGGTGGAAGAATGCAAGCTGTTCTACTTCGCAGGACAAGAGACTACGTCCCTTTTGCTAACGTGGACGATGGTTGTGCTGAGCATGCATCAAGATTGGCAAGAACGGGCTCGCGAAGAGGTTCTGCAAGCCTTTGGGAAAGAGAACCCCACTTTCGATGGTTTGAGCCACTTGAAGACCGTAAGCACCATAAATTTCGATTCTCGATGAGTCTACAGGGATTTCCTCCAATATAATAGAAAGTATGATTGATGTGGCATATGCAGGTGACGATGATTCTGTACGAGGTTCTGCGACTCTACCCGCCGGCAACCGGCATGAATCGGCAGGTCTTCAAGAGCACAAAAATTGGGGACGTAGTGTACCCTCCAGGCGTTGTGCTCTTCCTGCCCATCCTTCAGGTTCACCATGATCCAGATTTCTGGGGCAAAGACGTCCACGAGTTCAAACCGGAGAGATTCGACGAAGGCATGTACAAGGCGTCTGAGAAGAATGCCTTCTTCCCCTTCAGCGGCGGCCACCGGGTCTGCATCGGCCAGAATTTCGCGTTGCTGGAAGCCAAGTTGGCACTGAGTTTGATCCTCCAACGCTTCTCCTTTGACCTCTCGCCGTCTTACGCTCATGCTCCCAATGTTGTTATCACTCTCAAGCCTCAACATGGTGCTCCCATCAGGTTGCGTAGGCTTTGAAACCATCGATCCTTCCATCGACCAATCTCTTAAAATTCTAAAACAAATATATATAAATTGTTGTAATCTTATAATTGCATGGTCAGTGTTTATTCCGTATATATGTATGATAATGCTGAGGACTATTACTTAATAAAGGATCGAAGCCTTTTGATGTATTTTATTGGATTTAGATAAGGGTTTCTGTTGAAAAAATTAAAGCGCGTTTTGTGAATTATATTATCAAATAAAGCTTATTGAGTTATTGGGCTCTAATTATGATATGGACTTTTAAAATTAGAGGCGTAATTATTTTATTTGAAATCTAAACACAATAATTATAAGGGTGCGTTTAATTAGAGATTATCCTTGATAATCTTGATTATTCATCTAAAGTTATCAACGAAAATTTTATTTGGTTTAGGTTATCAATGATTCTTGAGTAATGTTTCATCTCCAACACGTCAGTAAAAGAGGAATGCAATTCGGAATCAGAAAATTGAGATTTTTTTTCATTCCGGGTTAACAAATTTTTTTTACCCAAAATATCCTCGAATAAGAGGAAAATGTGATAAAAAAAGAAAAATGTAAAGAAAATATATATATATATAATAAAATAAAAAACTTCAAAAATATATAAATTTTTTTTTAAAAAATAAAAAATTAATAAAAAAATAGGGGGAAAAAATTTAAAAAAACGTTAAAAAATTTTAAAAAGTAAAAAAATAATAAAAAAAAATAAAAAATAGAAAAAACATTAAAAATTTTAAAAAACATTAAAAAATAAAAACACGTAAAAAACAAAAAAAAACATTAAAATAAAAATAAAAAACTTATAAAATAAAAAAACGTGAAAAAAATTTTAAAAAAAGTAGAGTTTAAATAATAATAATAATAATAATAATAATAATAATAATTATTATTATTATTATTATTATTATTATTATTATTATTATTGATCTTGTCAGAAAATTGAGAAGACTGAACTGTCAGTGTGACATGTCTGGAATGTTGACCGTATCTCAATGACCCGGATGGTGAGCTGTCTTCTGCATTGACCAAGTCGTCAGAAGTTCTCTATTCAACTGTACCTATAGCCAGCGACCGGGCTGCCCCGGTCCCTGGTACCCCGATACTCAAGACGGGTCCATTGAATATATAAGCAGCCGAATAATAGTAGAACAACTAAATAAATACAAGATGAGCACAGTGACGTACCCTGGCCCCGAGGGGGCGCCCTCAGATGGATCGGTGAGTTGGTCGCGATGTTGATCGAGTCGTCGTGATCGTGCAGGGTAGATGAGTGTGGGTCAGTTGAGGAGCCAGATCTGGGGGTGACGACAAGGAATTCGGTGCAACATGGATCCAGGATGCGGCACGTAGGCCGAAATATGACAGCGACACCTAGGCCTGGATACCACAGCGACACCTAGGCCTGGATACCACAGCGGCTAGCAGGCCAGCACACGGCACGCAGGCCAGCACACGGCACACAGGCCAGCTAATACCAATAACTCACAATCGTAATAGCGGTGTGAAGAGCGAAATACAACGGCTCGATGGTCGGAACCACATCGGCTCGCAGGCCGGACATCATCTCGACTCGAAGGCTAGAGTAAGCAAACATGAGCACTTAAACGGCGGCTGCCCGGAGGGTGACGACGACTGCTAGAGGAGGCAACGACGACCGCTGGAGGCAGTGTCGGTGGCTGCAGAGGCGTCGATGGCGACCATTGGACTCGGCGGCGGCGGTCGCTGGACTCGGTGGTCGCGCTCACAGAGCAGCGACATCTGCTGGACCAACAGTGGGACAGCGATAACGGTGGTGAGGGCGAGAAGAGGTGTGATCGCTGACAGAGAATGGAGCTACTATGGAAGAGAGCCCTCGTGCCCGAGGGCGAGGGGCTACTAACAGTGGGCATGACCGACGTCGGAAACGATGAAGGTACCATCCGCGTGCGCTTCTACTGTGGTGGCCAGGCGTCAGGAAGCCCATGTCAAAGGAGGCTTCCAACGAGAGGAGAGGCAGCGCCCCTGTTCCAGCGAGTGGTGGCTGGTGAAGGAGGAAGACGTGGCGTGCCTCCGTTGTGGCGGCGACGGGTCTCAGCCGACAAGGAGGAAGACGTGGCGTGCCTCCGTTGTGGCGGCGACGGGTCTCAGCCGACGACGGTCTGGATCGAAGAGGAGAAGGGACAGAAAAGCAGAGGCGGCCTCGCTAGCCGGAGGTGGCTGGTGTCGGGGCTGCTGAGGAGGAGTGACGTCGAGGGTGGGGTCGGCAGCAGCTCAAAAGCACGAAGTCCCCTCCCCCTTCTAGTGAACAGTGCCATCACTTAAAACCAAAACCCTATTGATGGCAAATGACAAACATGCCCTTCCCTCTCATCTCATCACCGTATTAATAATAATAATATACGATTGATTTTGTAACTAAGAGTAATATAGTTAGTTTTGTAACTCAGGGTAATATAGTAAAATATTAAACTAGGTTATTCATTAAAATTTTTAAACAAATAATTTTTTTTTGTATTACTTAGGTTGAACCAAATAATATTAGATTATATTTTATTCCCTATAATCTTAATTATGTAATTATTTGATAATCATATAACCAAGATTAGACATTATAATTTAAACCAAACGCACGCACAGAATTTTCATTCACATCAATAATTTAAACTTTCAAGGACTGGTTTAGATGTGCAAGAATAATTTGTTTAAGCTTTAACGTCATCTATCAAATTGTATTTCTTTGGTAAAATACAAAGTGTGTAGTCAAAAGTTGATAATTTTTCACGGAGATCGGATGGTCTAGTTTTATCTCTTCCCATGAGATAATTTTTCTCTATTTAATCATGACCATGTCTAAAAGTTAGAGAAGGCTGATAATTAATACTTTTATGTAATATTTTAACTTTCATATTTAGTATTTTTATCCTCTTATTTATTTAAATTTTACTTAATATTATGATTCATGAGTTAGGATATATTTATGAACTTTTTATACTCTTTTCCTAATTTTACTATTATTTCATGATTTTTATAGGGAATTAAAGAGGAGTCATAGACATGAGTAGAGTCAAATTAATCGCGACAGAGCTAGGGCACGCCTTCGCCACTGCCTTTCTTCTCCTCTAACAGCCGGCAGTCCACCTCCACTCCACCGCCATCGGCCGGTCATCTCCTATCCACATCTCCTCTCTGTTAGCGATTTCCAGCAGTGAGCGGGCTAGGGCAACACAGGCGACAGCAAGTTTCGGCAACGAGTTCCAACCAAATCCACCTTGCCAGAGGGGTTCTCTGGCAAGATCCTTCACCTCTCGGCGTTCTTCTTTCACTTCTTCCACTTAGGCTTCAGGCGGCAGAGTAGAGAAGCAATTTCCGGCAGTCCATCATCTTCCAATCAACTTCCAGCGAGGGGGGTTTTCGTTGGAAGATTCACTCAATTACCTCGTTGTTGAAGCAAGCACAACCAGTATTTTGGTTGTTGTTCATCGGTTCGTTCTGGAGCTGGGTGTTTCATGTGACAGCAGGGAGGGTTAGAAGAGAAGAAGTTTGCACTCATCTCCTTCATCCAACAGATCTGCCCTTCTCCACAGCAGCTTTCAAGAACGAGCAACACTTCTTCTTCATCAGATCTGGACAGTTTTGGATTGTTGCATTTCTTCACTTGATTCGTATAGATATGTTAATTTTGCGTGGTTGATTGTTTGATGCTTGTACTAAATTGTTCTCCCATGTTTTAGTGCACGTACTCATGTCATTTTGATTCATGCTCGTAAGGTGTTCGACAAAATGTTTCTTCCAATAGTTAGGTTTAAATTCGTGCACTTTATTTTACTTAATGTTTGCTTGTCTTGTCTCTTTCAATTGCTATAAGTTTTGTTCTTCGTTTGAATGCAATTAGGATTAGATTTCTTTAATGCTCTAGATCATGTTCTATGCTTAATTTCTTTAGTTGCTTACTTTATGTTGTCTTTAATTTCCTTGCAATCATAGTTTAAGTTAGATTAGGTTTCCTTATTTGCATCGACTTTCATTTACTAGGTTAGGTTCATCTAATGCTTTTCTATTTCATTCCTTAGTTTAATTCTATTATTGGTGAAATCGTAGCGTAGAGTGACAATGCATTATGATATCACTATTAATGGATAAATATGATGTCTTTTATTAATTAGGATTAGATTCATACTTGCATTGCTCTTTTGTTCTTTAGATTTAATTTCATACTTGTTTGTTATTTCATATCGTAGTTCAAAATTCAAAACCCAACCCCCCAGTTTCATATCAAAAATCCAAAAGACATAACCAATCCTAA
Source organism: Zingiber officinale (assembly GCF_018446385.1). Classification (NCBI taxonomy): domain Eukaryota; kingdom Viridiplantae; phylum Streptophyta; class Magnoliopsida; order Zingiberales; family Zingiberaceae; genus Zingiber; species Zingiber officinale. The sequence continues at coordinate 720,601 of NC_056005.1, forward strand.
AGTTATCATCCTATCGTTACATTCTTTGGGAGACGATCCGAATCATTTCTATACTACTTTAGTGTAGAGGTCGGGGGTTCGATAACTTTAATTGTAATTTGATAAGCTCCCGTAACACGACACTCGAGCTCACATCAAATTTTGGCGCCGCTGCCGGGGAAATTGTAGTGGTGTTTGATAATTTTAGGATTGCTTTCTTATTTTTCTATAAAAATTTTTTTAAAAAATTGTCAAATGCTTTAATGTTCATAGATTCATGTGTTTGATATCATATACTCTTGTGTCTTCTAATCTTGTCTGTTAGTGTTTCAGTGTAAGACCAGGACAATTCTTTCAGTTCAACATGGATCTTTATTCTCAGCAATTTGGAGGCTTCAATGAATATCACAATTTGGATACTGGGCAAGTGCTCTGATACTGCTCGCCTCGGTCCGAGTCTTCCGCTCCGGCTTCGCTTGCTTGGGTGATTTCAGCCAACCAAAATAAGGCTCACTCGAACCCAATTTCGGCCTTCTCGAGCAACCTTCTGCTCCGACTTCTCGTCCCTTGGAAACGCCGCAAGCCTCATTCTCGTCTGCCCGCGTACTCTTCCACAGCACCTCGTACCACTGACGCACTGAGCTCGTCGGCTCTCTCCCGTGTCGTCCTTCTCGCTAGCTGCGTCTTCCGCTCGACTCCCTGTGCTTCTAAGCTCCTGCACACTTAGACACAAGGTTAAAACACCACAAACCCTAACTTAACTTGTTGATCACAATAAAACAACCTTGGGGTTCCAACAATCTTCCCCTTTTTTATGTGAGCAACCTAAGTTAAACTAGGGTAAATAAACATAAAATAAAAACAAATAATATTGCAATAAAGTACAAAAAATAAAAAATTATAATCTACCTCCCCCTACACTTAACATTTTCCTTCTCCCCTTTTGATCACATAAAAAAATAGGGTACTAAGAAAAACTCTAAGGGTAATAATTTTGAAAACTTTGAAATTTTTTGAAAATTATCGATATCATCAAAAATTTGCAATAACTTATTTAAATACTTAGAAGAAAAAAAATTCTAAGTAAAAAAAAATTCTAAGTTAAAAAAAAAACTAAGTTTAGATAATTTTGTAAAAAAAAATATTCTCGAAAATTTTTTTTTACAAAAATAAATATTTTTGAGAACATAAAATATTCTTAAAGCAAGAAAATTTTTCTAAGTTAAAAATTTTAAGTAATTTTTTTAAAAAAAATGTTTGAAATTTTTTTAAGCATTATTTAATTTTAATTTTAATGCTATATCAGTAAGTTAATTAAATATTTTATTTCAATATTTTGGCTTCCAGGCAGTGGCGAGACACTAGGCCTTCTAGGTTATTGGAGCAACAATCACTTTCTAGACAAAGTCTCATAAAGAAATTTAACGTCTAATTTTTTCGTTGAAAGCGCTAAGTTTAATTCAAAGTTTTAGATTAAGCAAGACTTTGGAACCCAATATAGGTTCCAGCCAACTGGATTAACTAAGAATTTCTTAGGGACATATCTCTTTGAAATATTACTAACTTGCCCCTTGTGATATCTATAATATCAATTTAAATTAGTAAATTTTCTATAGCTTGTATTTGATGAACAAGTATGATTTTTAAAGTTATCTACTTGTATTTTTAAATTTTCATTTTCGAATTTTACTTTGTCTAATTCTTCTAATGGGCAAGATTTAGCTAGAATTATTTTTAAATTTTTAATCTCTTTTTCTAACTTACAACAATCCTTAGTTAATAATTTAACAAACTTAAATAATTTATCGGGAGGAAGAGATCGTACCTAACTTACCTTGTCGATCTTGTTGTCCGTGTCTCCCCCTGAACTACTGCTTTCTTACGACGTAGCTCCCCCTTCATCGATACTCTCGATGCTCATTTCGGATGAGCTTGAATCGTAGTCCTCGTCTTGATGACTTGCCATTAATGAAGTCAGGAGAAGGCCTCGACTTCCGATTCGAATGGCATATCGTCCCACGTCGCTTTTAGTGTCTAAAATTTGTTCGGTTGGATAGGCTTCTTTCCTTTGTCCTTGTTTCTTAGCTTGGGGAAGTTGTCCTTGATGTTCCCTTCTTCGTTGTTGTGGTAGCATCAGATCGTCTTTTTCTTTCTACCCTGCGGATGGTTAGTTTTCTTAGATTTGCATAATTTCTTAAATCGCCTTACCATCATTACCATTTCTTCATCGTCGAGAGAGGATTCTGACCCCGGTTCGTCTCTCGATGGCTTTAGGGTGATGTTGTGCTTTGTCTTTTTCGTACCTACACATCTCGATTCATGCACTTCAAATGTGAAAAATAATTCTTCTAAGGAAATAATTTCTAAGTCCTTAGATATATAAAAATCATCTACTAGTGATGCCCATTTAGTATTTCTAGGAAATGAATTAAGTGTGTACCTTAGCGAATCTTGGTTACTTACCTTTTCTCTGAGATTCGACAGTCAGGTGATAAGCTCCTTAATTCTCGAGTGCAAATGCACAACTGTTTCGTCTTCCTCAAGTCTCAAGATGATGAGTTGATTGCGAAGCAAATCTCATCTTGCGAGCTTGGCTTCGGACGTCCCTTCGTGTAGCTCAAGGAACTTTTCCCACAGTTCCTTTGCTGAGTCGTAGTTACCGATCTGGTTGACTTCTAGTGGCGGAAGGATGCTCAGCAGATGGAATTATGCTTTGCCATTTGTCATGTAGTCGACCTGCTCATTTTTCGTCCACTGGCATTTTTCATTACCCTCCGGTACTACAAAACCAAATTCCATAATTAAAGGTAACTCACAATCCGTTTTGAAAAATGCTTGCATTCACTTTTTTCAGCTGGCAAACTCCCCCTCGAACTTCGGTGGGTATATGTTAGGTCAGACCATTTGTGTTGGTGCGGGAAGCATTAGACGATCGAACCTTAGTTTTGATAATGGCAAAAAGGATTCAAAGTTAAGTTTAATTGTTATCTAATGTGCTTGAATGAGTTTGCAGGAAAGTCCTAACTGCGGTTAGGCAGGTGGAAAACCCTAATGGGCGGTAACCTTAGGTCCTAAGGGTGGTAACCCTAGGTGGAGGAAAACCCCTAGGGGGTGGTAACCCTAGGTCCTAGGGGGTAGTAACCCTAGGTGGAGGAGAAATCCTAAGGGGGGTAACCTTAGGTCCTAGGGAGAGGTAACCCTAGGAGGAGAAAAACCCTAGGGGTGGTAACCCTAGGTCCTAGGGAGTGGTAACCCTAGGCAGAAAGTCCAGTCGATCTGAAGGACCGGACTGGCATCAGGTATGCTCTCCTGAGTGGAGTAGGTGAGGACGCATTCCCCGGAAGAGGGAACAGTAGGCGTCGGTTCAACCTAGGGTTTTCGGTTGGAAATCCGAACTCAGAACCAGACAGTCCGTGACTGTCAAACTTTCACATTATTATGTTTATTATGTGTGCTAACTTTGTTTTGCAGGATATGTAGTTGGTTTGTGAACTAACATATTTTGCAGGGACAAAGGAACAAAATCAGCCTCGAATGAACAGTACTCGAGGCGCCCTCATGGAGCATGAGGCACCTCGAGTGCAAGGCAGATGCAGCGCACGCAACAGGGCTGGAGGCGCCTCAGACGGATCTGAAGGCGCCTCAAAGGGTGATGGAGGCGCCTTCAACAAGATAAGTTGTGACCAGTTCTGTTCTGATCTGCGCGGCTGACTGGCAAGTTGGAGGAGCCTCGGACATGCTTGGAGGCGCCCTCAATAACCTATTTAAGGCTTCTTCGACCGGCAGCTTAATCAATCAATGCTCAAGTTTTACTTCTCCTATGTGCTGCTAACGAAAGGTTCCGGCCAAGCTAGACAAGTCCCCAACAACCCTGTGCTCCGATTTCTGTAATTTAGTTGTCGGTATTGCTTTAAATTTCTGTTGTATCCATTTCATACTTGCACTGAATTTTGCGATATTATAATTGTTGCCCACCGAAAGCGATCAACAATCGCGGGCTTTGGAGTAGGAGTAGCCCAAGGCTCCGAACCAAGTAAACACTTGGGTCTTTTCTGTGTTTGATTTTATTTCCGCTGCTTTACTCGTCGAATTTCCAATTACGAAACGTGTGAAAGCCACGAGCGCAATTCACCCCCCCCCCTCTGGTCTCGATCCAATAATTGGTATCAGAGCGGGGTTGCTTTGATTTGGTGCAACCACCAATCAAGCATTCTTTTCGTGGTGATTTCATTTTTCGGAGTCAATTGGAATCGGTATTCTTGCCGTCTTCCGATCTTATTTCTTTCGTAATCAAATTTGTCTCGAAGTTGGTGCAACACCACTCGAGATCGTAATTTATTTTTACTTTTATATCGCACTACTAATGCAGGATCAAGTCCTGGGACAATCTTTTCGTTTATTTTTCATGTGCAAGTTTTTCAAATGGCCCAACAAGAAGGCTACAGCACAGTCCATCCCCCGCTCTTCTCCGGCGAAGACTTCGGCTACTGAAAAGGCCGAATGGAGTCGTACCTGCAAACCCAGTTCGAAGTCTGGATGATCACCAAAACAGGCCTCGAACTCTCACTTGACGGCTCGGGCAAATTAGTATCATACGTGAACTATGACGCATCCTTAATAAAGAAAGTAGAAGCGAATGCAAAGGCAACCTGCATACTCCAGTGTGGTCTGACAAAGGAGGAACTTAACAGAGTAGGACCCTTCATAAGTGCAAAGGAGTTGTGGGAAAAGCTAATCGAACTACACGAGGGTACATCAGAAACCAAGGTAAGTAAGCGAGATTTACTTTTCAATAAATTATATAATATCAAAATGCAGGAAGGAGAGACAGCAAGCCAACTCCACACCCGGATACAGGATCTACTCAACGGTCTACATGCAATCGGACAAAAAGTAGAGAACCGAGACATCTTGAGGTATGCCTTGAACGCTTTTTCGAGGAATATCTTGTGGGCATCCATGGTAGATGCTTACAAGGTTTCCAAGGATCTCTCCTTCATTAAGTTAGATGAATTATTTACAGAATTTGAGTTACATGAACAGGTAAACTCATGACCGGCCGAGAAAGGTGTTGCTTTGGTTGCAAGTACAAGCAGAACCAGGGAAGCAAAAACAAAGCGTAGAACCGAACTTGAATCGGAAGAAGATCCGGACTCTGACGACGACGACGAACTCACAACCGAACTCGTCAACCTGGTGAAGAAACTCTACAGAAAGAGGAAAGACTTCAACAAAAAGGATGTTAAAAAGGTAATTCAGTCGAAAGAGGCCCAACTAAAGGTAAAGTCCGAGGTGACGTACTACAGATGTAATCAGAACGGGCACATCAAGGGGAACTGCCCAAATTAGAAAGATGTAAAGAAGCCAAGAAGGAAGAAAGCTCTGAAGGCAACCTGGGACGAGTCATCCTTAAAAGAGTCCAACGACGAAGAACTCGAACAGACGAGTTTTCTCGCGATGACGGCCCGGGACTACGTCAATGAATCCGGAAGCGAGGACGAATCGGAAGCCGAGTCCGAGAGAAGTCATGGATCCGCATCCGTTTCCGAAGGGCCAAACCCCTCTGTAAGTACAAATTGTCTATATAATTTAATTAATTATTTAATGCATAAATTAGCAAAATCCAATGTTCGGATCAAGTCGCTTCTAAAGGAGGTAACATCCCTTAAAGAAGTGACTAATACCGAATCCTTGCCTAATCCTGTTCAGACTGGAATCTTAATTCAAATCCAAAAACTTGAGGAAGAGAATTCCAGCCTGAAAAGTCAAGTCAAGGATTTGAAGGTTGCATTGGAGCGGTTTACACTGGGTTCCAAGAATCTTGACTTGATTCTTGGAATACAGAAAGTCGTATACAATCGATCAGGACTAGGATATAAAGCTAAAAATAAATATCGGTCTTATTTATCGCTTATTAACAGACCAAATAGTAAGATAGTCCAAGCATAGGTACATAAGTCTAACTTGGTCAATCAAGTTGGATTTGGTTAATATTGGGTCCCCAAGGATCAAGTTCATTACCTTGATAGACCATATAGAGGCTATGATCCAGGGGGAGCCAATAGAAAAACTATCTTAATAAATAAATAGAATTGTCTGATAATTGTTTATTTACTTTCTTGTTAATATGCATGTTCAGATTAGGATAGTCCCCTCGGGGCGGTGCGATGGTTAAGACATGGGGAGTTGCCACATGAGGTCTTGGGGTCGAAACTCGGCGTGACCGAGCATAACCTCCCCATGTCTTAGCCATTTGAACTAATGGCTAGTAGTCACCCGTGATTTACCTCCTCCGTGTTGGCCTAGGGACGGGTTGGCGGGGGCGCTGGGGGCGAGCGAATCGCCTTTTGCCACATGTTTAGATTAGGATAGATTAAGGACCTAGGCATAATTTACACTTGTTCAGTTAAACCTAGGGATTTCAAAAAGAAAATTAAATATGTCATTTCTTTGAGCAGTTCTGTCTAGAAAGTGGTGGATGATCTCATACCTAAGAAGGTCTAGTGCCTCGTCACGACCTGGGAACCAATCTTTGAAATACATATTTAATTGACTAATTGGAAAACCTAAGTTTAATTCAAATGTAAATTAATCCTTAGAAATAATCTAAATCAAATATAATCATCTCACAAAACCACTTAAGGCTCCTTGATTGATAACTTAGAATCAAGTGAGATGAATCTAGGTTGAACTTAGTTCAATTTAATGGTTTAACTTAATTAATCAATTTAATAATTTGTTTTAATTAATCATTTTAATAATTTGTTTTAATTAATCATTTTAATAATTTATCTTAATTAATTTAATAATTTAACTTAATAATTTATTTTAACTCAATTTAATAATTGATCTTAATTGTTCAATTTAATAATTTATTTTAATTAATTAATTTAATAATTTATCTTAATTAATTTAATAATTTAACTTAATAATTTATTTTAACTCAATTTAATAATTGATCTTAATTGTTCAATTTAATAATTTCTTTTAATTAATCAATTTAATAATTTATCTTAATTAATTTAATAATTTAACTTAATAATTTATTTTAACTCAATTTAATAATTGATCTTAATTGTTCAATTTAATAATTTATTTTAATTAATCAATTTAACAATTTATTTTAATTAAACAATTTAATAATTTATTTTAATCAATTTAATAATTTATTTTAATCAATTTAATAATTGATCTTAATTAGTCAATTTAATAATTTAACTTAATTAATCAACCTAATAATTTAATTTAATCTAATCAATTTAACAAATTTGATTAATCAATTTAATCGCGGTAATAATTAACTAAAATCCAATTCAATTTAATTGACTTAACCCAATTGACTCAATTAAATCATCTCACAAACACCCATAGAGATACCATGGTTGATCATCTAGACTGGGTGAGATGGAACATTAAGATAATTTTAGTCAAATTATCTTCTAAATCCAGTAAATTGACCCAAATCAAATACTTTATGTAGGAACTATAAAATACCAGAAAATAGGCGAATATTAATAAGGGATTTTTTCGGAATTTTTGGAAATTTTCCAAGAATTTTTCATTGCTCGTACGGACAAGTTAACGGGGATAAAACGGGACCGGGGAAAAGCCTGTTTAGGCTACCCTATTTAAGCGAGGAAAAGTTTGCTTTTCTTTTATTTCTTTTCTTTATTTGTTTTTTTTCTTTTCCTCCGGTTTCTATTTGTCGTCGTTCACTCTTCTCCTGCCGAGCCCTCGTCGCGCGCCCGATTGCTCCATGCCCTAACCGCCGACCACTCGGCGGTTCTCTCCTCTCCTCTCCCACGCGTGTATAAGCCTCGGACCAAGGGAGAAGCCGACGCTTTCTCCTCTCTGTGCTTGTGCCCGCGCGAAGCCTCATCCGAGCCTCCACTTGGCTGTGCCCTAGATCCGCCGCCGGTCGAGTTTTCTTTCCGCACGAAGCCAGCCGATTGCCGATCTCTTCTTCTGTGCTCAGCCCGCGACTTCCATCTCCCGGACGCACCTAGGCAGAGCACCCCCTTCACTGATCTCTCTGTCAGTTTGATCGAGCCGGCACCGTGTGTTCATTTCACGTGCCCTAATCGATCTTGGGAGGTAAGTTAGTTGGAATTAGGTTAATTCTTGGCAGGAATCTCCCATCTTGATAGTGATCTTCTCTTTGCTACTAACTTAGGTCACGGAATTGGTGAGGAAGTGGGCTGTGGCGTTATTTGATCAGCAACAGTAGACTTAGTCCCCAGAAGTGAGGGTTGTGAATTGAAGGAAGAATTACAGCGGGTTTCTGTGTGCTGTGGATCAACAAACAATTGCTTGTTCAAATTTCAGCAGCAAGCAACCTTCACCGTAATCTTTTGGATTGTGAATAAGGTAAGGAGTAGGGCATTTGATACATGTTATTGATCATGATTTTGATTCGATTATTTTAGATGGTTGATCATGTGTAGATTTGAATTAGGGTTATGTTTGAATTAAATTTAAAATGGAATATGTGATTCATCATGTTTTAGATGCAAGGGTAATTGGGTTTAGGTTTTAGATTTTTAATCAAAGGGTGGATTGAGGATTAGGTAACTAATCCTAATTGATCGTCCAATTTGTTTAGACAGGATGATGGTCATATGATTTGGGTTTTTCCCTAATTTAGGGTTATAGATTTTTATTTAGTTATTTATGAGAAATGTAGCTAAATAAAATATATTAAATGTGGTATCACAGGACCTTGACGTGAGACGGGTTTCTCGACGTCCGGATTTGGACGGATTGGACCATTTCTTTATTGGAGGTGGGTACTTTGACTTATGTCTTTGATATGCATAATAATATGTTTAACATATAGCAGTGATTGTGTAATCATTTTGTTCGGTTGGTCACTACATGATAGTTACATGGTTGCTTGTTTATTTATTCTGCACTGCATATTATTTACCTGATCATATATGCTTTAGGTACTGACCCAACCACATGCTATGTTATCTTCTGGATCTAGGGTTTATTTGATGCCCTATCTGATTTGTGTACCTTCTATCTGATACATCTTCCAGTGGTACACACTTTGTATTATTTATATGGTCATTACTATGTTATTCATGAGATTGCCATGCTTAGTGTCATGCATCATGATTGCATGTTGTGCGATTGTCGGCTCCACTATGGTTGAGCCCATCGCCAGTTACATGTACTGCACACACCACCACCACCCATGGGTTAGTGGTATATCAGACAGGTGTGTGGCGGTTCTGCTGTTTGGCTCCGTTGGTCTGAGGACTCAGCGTGGTAGCCGGCAGTCAGTTTAGCTCCGCTGGCATTTAGTGTAGCAGCGTAGTAGCCGACAGATGGTGGACTCTGTTTGGTTCCGTTGGTCAGATGACTCAGCGTGGTAGCCGGCAGAGATATCATCCCCGTCATCGTGTACCGGGAGATGAGAGCATTGAGCTCCCCCATTTATGATTTGGGGTCAGAGGACAGGAGTACTCCGACAGCATTCCGTCCACTCTGTCGCTCATCAGGAGCAGTGATGTCAGAGTGCACGGTCACCATATGCATTTATTGCATTTATTGTTTGTGATTGCTGCATTTACTTGTTGCATTTATATGGATGCATATGATTGACATGCATACAGGATTATGACTTCCCCGGTCTGACGACCCTGTTACCTTTGTACTTTGATTCCGGTTAGTACAATTATCTCCTGATTTTGTTTCAGTTGCATTTATCCTTCTCGTATTCAGGAAACTGTACGCATGATTAGTGTTGTCTGTTATTTGTTTTATTATGCATATCAGTTGTACCTGCTGAGTGTTGGACTCACCCCCCGTTTCCATTGTTGATATATTTTTCAGGTTGAGGCTGTCAGGAGCAGTTCCAGTCGCTGGTTCCCACAGCACGTAGTGCTAGACCTCTGCTAGTTTGGAGTTGTTATTTTATTTTAGTTTTTCTCTATCAGACTTTGTTTTAGTCTTGTTTTGGATTTTACATATGGATATTATATGGAATCCTTCCGTTTGATGGACTTTTGGTATGATTTGGATTTTATTCTACTACATGTCTGCCTGGAGGGCAGAAGAGGTGAGTTCGTCGGATTTGAGCTTTACGAGTGTAGTTGAGTAGGGTGGATTTCGAGTCAGAGTATTATCCTTCTGTTTATTTATCTTAACTGCGTGGTTGTGACAGCCAGAGGCTGAATAAATTATAGTAACTGCGTGGTGTTTGCTTTTACTTATTGTTATTATTCCAGCCGCCTGTGGCTGAGGTATATGTGTTATGTAGAAGTTCCAGATTGTCCGCCGTACAGGGGAGATGCTGCCGAAATTTCTTCGGACGGGGACTCCTCCGGTGCGTGACAATTTAGTGGTATCAGAGCTTAAGTTTTACGATCGTTGTTTCCGTATTTTGGATATTTGGGATAACCTAATACCAATTTAGTGGTATCAGAGCGCCAAAGTTTGGCGATACTAGTTTGGTTTCCGTGTGTTGGATTTTTGAGATTTATCTGATACCAATTTATTGGTATCAGAGCAGGGTGTGATACCTGCTTTTAGTATTCTGGATATGTTATACTAGCCCTAGTTGCGAGACATATTGGTCTAGGCAGTTATTTTGGGTTGCACGGATTTTTTCGTTTCGATTATGTTATGGACTTCCGTTTCGGATTTATTTGGATTTCCGGCGATATTCTTGTTCGGAATTTTGAGGTCAAAAGTTGGGGCCTGGACAGCGACGGGACATCTCCAGACAACAATTAGGTATGATGTTTTATTTTATGATTTTATACTTGTAGTAATATCTGTAATTTAATTTAATTTAACAGATATGAGACGATCTACTCGTATTGCTGCGAGACGTGGTGCTGGACGACCACGTGCGAGGACCACGGGATCTCTGGATATGCCAGAGATGCCTATTGTTGAAGAGCCTGTAAGTCAGGGACAGACTCAGCATACTGTGGGTGCGTCGGGCTCTCAGACCCCGATGGCTCCCTTAGAGGTACCTACCTCAGCTGCACCGACAGTATCCACTGCTACTGTATTTCCGGTACCATCAGGGGTACCATTGGCATACCCGACACCTGCTCCAGTACAGCCTACGGTGTATCCGACACCACCGCCACCTGGACCCATCGTGTATCCGGCACCAGCAGCCCCTGTGCCCCCAGTACATACCGTGTACCCAGCAGCACCTGCACTAGGGATACCGGCTACTCCACATCCGGTACCATTGCCTACCGTACATCCAGCTGTGGCCACTTTAGTTCACCCGATAGTGCCATCGACGGCATATGCTCCATTTTACCCAGCAGCACCGGGAGTACCTCCTCCGGTTTATGCACCGGTACCACCTGTAGCACCAGCTCCCGTGTTTCCGTCAGTTCCGACAGTCGTTTCGACACACCTCACTGACTTTGCTGCGACACGAGCCAGGATTCCAGTGTTGGCAGAATCGATGAAGAGTCGATTCACACTCTTCCGAGGAGAAAGAGATCCGAGTGTGGCCTTGTCTTGGATTGAGACTATGGAGCGGACTTTCTTTTATATTGCTTGCTCCGAGTGGGAGAAAGCAGAGTTGGCTGCTTTTCACTTACGGGACGCGGCCGACACTTGGTGGCTTACTCAGCGTTCTATCATCGGTGAGCAGAACATCACTTGGGTCAGATTCAGAGAGGCTTTTGAGAGCCGTTTCTTTCCACGAGCTTATCAGATGGCTCGTTGGCAGGATTTCCTGAGTTTGCGACAGAATAATCGGACAGTGACTGAGTATAATGCAGAGTTTGACAGATTGGCCAGATTTTGTCCAGAGCTAGTTGCTGAGGACAGTTCACGTATGCAGCAGTTCATTCAGGGGCTGGATGGACATTTGCAACTAAGACTTGTCGGTCTTGGTATCACATCTTATGCGGAGATGTTGGACAGAGCCCTCATTATCGAGTCAGCTCAGCAGAGAGTTTTTCCGGATAGGAAAAGGAAGCAGCCGAGTCAGACATCTGGACAGATTCAGCAGCCTCAGGTTACACCACAGCAGAGCAGGCGTAGTCGATTAGATCAGGGTACATCTGGGGTATCACGTAAACCTCAGAAATCATGGCAGTCTTCTTCAGGACGTTTCCGGTCTTCCCAGCAGAGCCGGAAACAAACCGCCAGCGACATTCGCTGTTTCAGATGTGGGTCCAGAGATCACATCACTTCAGCCTGTTCTCTGGGACAGTCAGTTTGCTTTCATTACAAACTGCTTGGGCACCAGAGTCGAGATTGTCCGCAGAAGACTCAGCATATGACTACCGGAGGGTCTGATCATGGAGGACAGTCCAGTCAGTCCGGAACTTATCGAGGAGGGCGAAGAGCCCAACCTTCTCACGGCTAGCAGCGGAGTGCTTCACCTGCAGCAGCGGCATTTGGCATGCTTGGACAGGAGTACTCCAGTGCTTCCATGGCACCTCAGAGTTCTGTTCCGGGACTTTATTATCCGACGCAGGAGCAGTATCAGATGCAGTCTCAGCCTTTAGGCCAGTACCAGACTCAGTCCCAGCCAGCTGCACCGTATCAGACGCCGTCCTCTCAGTCTTCTCTGGCGCAGTATCCAGCACCGCCTCAGTGGCAGGCTTCTGCCCAGCCGCAGCAGCCGCTGGCAGCGTGTTCATGCGATGACCAGAGAGGATGCGCAGCGAGCTGATGGATCCGTTTTCCGCGGTATGATTTCTATTTATGCCTTATCTGCAGATATACTGATAGATACAGGTAGCTCGCATTCATTTATATCTCGCACTTTTATGCGGGAGGTTGGTAGATTACCCACTTTCAGACCCCAACGATTGACTGTCTCTCTACCGTCCGGTGATTCATTGGACGTCACCCAGGAGGTCAGAGGTTGCCCGTTAGATTTTGGCAACCTAATACTTACAGTGGATCTTTTAGTATTAGAAATGGTAGATTTTGATATTATTCTTGGCATGGACTGTTTGTCAGCATATCATGCCACAGTTGATTGCCAGACGAGGGTGGTCACATTTCGGCCTCCAAACCAACCCTCGTGGGATTTCACTGGCATCAGAGACGACGGCTTATCGATCATTTGGGCGATACAGGCTCAGAAGTTGCTGTCACATGGCTGTCAGGGGTTTCTATTATCTTTGATCAGTACTGAGGATAGCAGCAGTTTGCAGCTCTCCGACGTTCCTGTAGTCCGGGAGTACCCAGATGTATTTCCAGAGGAGCTGCCAGGTTTGCCTCCTAGAAGGCCAGTGGAGTTCGCTATTGAGTTAATTCCGGGAACCGCACCGGCATCGAAAGCTCCGTATCGTATGGCACCAAAAGAGTTGAACGAGCTGAAGGTTCAACTCCAGGAGCTTTTGGATAGGGGATTTATTCGCCCTAGTGTTTCTCCATGGGGTTCTCCGGTATTATTTGTCAAGAAAAAGGATGGCACCATGAGGTTATGTATTGACTACAGACAGCTGAATGCAGTGACCGTCAGAAATAAATATCCTTTACCACGGATCGAGGATTTGTTTGATCAGCTCAGAGGTACATCAGTGTATTCTAAGATTGATCTGCGATCCGGATATCATCAGTTGAGGGTCAGAGACTCAGATATCCGGAAGACAGCTTTCCGTACAAGATACAGTCATTATGAGTTTTTGGTAATGCCATTTGGGCTTACCAATGCTCCAGCGGTGTTTATGGACTTGATGAACCGCATCTTTCTGGAGTATTTGGATCAGTTTGTTATCATCTTCATTGATGACATATTGGTCTACTCTCGTTCCGAGGAGGAGCACGCACAGCATCTTCGCACAGTTTTGGAGATTCTTCGACGACATCATCTGTACGCGAAGTTCAGCAAGTGTGAGTTCTGGCTATCCTCAGTCGGTTTTCTGGGACACGTGGTTTCTAGTAGAGGTATTTCAGTTGATCCTCAGAAGATCGAGGCTGTCACCAGTTGGGAGCAGCCGAAGTCAGTTCAGGATATCCGCAGTTTTCTGGGATTAGCCGGATATTACCGACGTTTTGTTGAGGGTTTCTCGGGTATTGCTATGCCGTTGACACGCCTTACCAGGAAGGGCGTGAAGTTTTCGTGGACAGAGGATTGTGAGACCAGCTTTCAAGAGCTGAAGCGGAGATTAGTGTCGGCTCCAGTTTTGGTTCTACCTTCTGGAGAGGACGGATTTGTACTCTACACCGACGCTTCTCTTTAGGGTTTGGGCGCTGTTCTGATGCAGCACGACAGAGTAGTCTCTTATGCTTCTCGTCAGTTGAAGGAGCATGAGAAGAACTACCCAGTTCATGACTTGGAGTTAGCTGCCATCATTTTTGCTCTGAAGCTATGGCGACATCATTTATACGGTATCACATTTGAGATTCTCACTGATCATAAGAGTCTCAAATATATTTTCACTCAGAAGGAGCTTAATCTCCGACAGAGGAGATGGATGGAGTTCCTGAAGGACTACGATTGTACCATTAGCTACCACCCAGGGAAAGCTAATGTGGTTGCCGATGCACTCAGCAGGAAGTCCAGAGGGACTTTCACTACAACAAAAATGTTAAACAACAACACCACAAAGACAACGATTTTAGAAGAAACTGTTGTAAATTTGGTAAAAGACAACGGTTTTAGATAAAACCGTTGTCTTTGAGCTCCCATAAAATACAAAAGACAACGATTTTGTGAAAACCGTTGTCGTTGAGCAATATTTTTTTAAATCAACAACGCATTTTACAACGGTTATCTAAAACCGTTGTCTTTAAGCACTTTTTTAGGCGATACGACAACAGTTTTGTAAATCGTTGTCTTTTACTTTATTCTTTCGGTGTTTTTCCCTCTCTGTGAAAAATTTTTGGCACCGTGTTTTCCGCCTTAGCCTTCCTGAACCCTTCTTATCCGTTTTTATTTCCCTCTCTCCATACGATCTCTTCACGCTCCTGCTGCCGAAAACCTAAGCATCTTCATTCAACCCCTCTCCGGCGAACCCCTCTCCACAAATTTTTAAGTGGAGAGGAGGTGGAGGAAGGTGATGAGTTTGTTCACCGGAACATGCGCCAATGACGAGAACTCGCCGAACCTTGTTTGCTAGCTTGACTGCGTCTAGGGCATGGTCGATGCTCTCTCTTTTGTCCGGTGGAAGTGTCATCAGGTTAATGTCTCCCTTCACCTCTTTCCTCTTCTTACTCATTAGGGTTTCATCTTACCTGCTTCTTGATGAGGATGTTGTCGTTGAGATCTCCGAACATGAACTCGTCATCATTGTGGAGGAGTTTGGGTGAGGGGGATGAAGAGGGGACGAACCGAGGCCAATCCCCAAGGGGAAAACCAAATCTCCGGAGCAAATCTTCCCGGTCATCTCGCCGTCGAGTGCATTCTTGATTTGTTCACCCCCCAGTTTTCAGGGCTGCGTTAGTTGAGCACCGTAAGACAGATCGAGATGTGGATTTCCTGGGCGACGCGGATGCGGGCCTCCTTCGGAGCTTTCTTCCTTTGGCTCGTCACTTTGGTCTACTTCACTCAGGTTCCCTTCCTTTGGCTCTTATTTCCGACCTTGTAGAGTAGGGCTTCTTTGTCGATTCATTCTTGTACCTGCCTTTTTGGTAGTTTTCATTGATCTTGTTTCTCTATAAAAGACGTAATTTCGATCGTCATTTTTATATACTTTGGCAGGGTTTCAGATCCTTTGTGTGGACTGCAATTTCTTACCAGATGAAAGACATACTGAAGTTATCGCCGTCTTCATCACAGTTTCTAGTTTCTGTTGCTCATTCTCCATGGAGTATCAAACCAATTTATGGGTAACCACTTAACCGTCTTGTGTTTGGTCCACTTAACCGTCTTGTGTTTGGTGGTTCGATGGATCTTATTGCCTGCTGCTTGCGTTGTGATTAGTACTTCAACACTTACAGGCAAATGATCTGCATTTTATGTTAGCAATCACAATATGTAGCCAATTTATCTTATAAAATTGTTTTAGTAATCTGTACGCAATTCTAATTCATGACTCTTTTGTTGTTGATGTGCATGTTATCATGAGCTTGCTAACGGTTAAATTATACTAACTCGACGTGTTTATTTCTTTTGGAACACTAAACTTTAAATGACTTGGTCTTTGTATATTTTCTCATAATAGATACACATAGCTGGACTCACAAGAACATTTGGGCATTATGTGTGAGATCATACTGTTTCTGATATTGATGCATGAAGGTGCATAACTTGTTGAGCAACACAAGGCAAATATGTCAGTATAAATTTCTTAAAACATAATATTTCATATCAAATTGTTTCCATATTTGTGATGCTGCTAAATGCATTTCTATTACTTACATTTGCATTGCTCGTATGAATTAGCTTATCCACCCAAATCAAAGAATAAAGGAAAACAAATGTCAAACACGAATATTGTTCTCATGGTGATAATTATTTTTTCTTGTTGAACTCACACAGGATATTACTCTTGGTGTTTCCCTTGGTTCAGCAACCCAGATCTCCATGTTTGTTGTAAGGATTTAATTTGATGTAGCTTTGAAATGAAATGTTGTGTATATGTTAAAGAATAGCTTACAATGTACTAATTTGCCCTTTTAAGGTTCCATTATGTGTTATGGTGGCTTGGATAACGGGAATCAAGATGGATCTTGATCTTAATCTGTTAGAAACTGGCTCATTGATCATGGCAATACTAGTAATAGCATTCACGTTACAGGTAACTCATTGGGGTATGCTTGTTAGTTACACTAACTTCTGTTGTTGTTTTTCAGTTATTTTGAAATGCTAGGATTCAACCAAAATTCTTCCTGCAAGACTCAACTAATGGTACTTTTACAGGATGGAACTTCACATTACTTAAAGGGGCTTGTTCCCTTGCTGTGCTACTTGGCAATTGGTGCATGCTTCTTTGTTTTCAAATCCCCACTTGAGTAAGTCTCAAAAAAATTAAGTCTCCTCCTTAAGTGCATCTTTTTCATCATTATGGTTCAAATTTATGAACTTTGATATAAATTTAACTGACGAATACATGAAGGCATCAGCCAACAAGTTCCATAACCAGAACAGCTGTAGTGATTGTGGCTTAGCTAATAGCTAGTAAAAAATGGTAAAATATTCTTCATAATTATCCATTAATTTCCTACTTGTTGGCTTTACTCTTGAATTCAGCTTGTACTTGCTTGCAGAGTAGGAGCTGGCGAATTGCTGCTTCAACCAAACCATATTCCCCTGAACAAATTGAGTCTTGCAATAACTTTTTTACATATACTTTTAATTTGAGTTTTGCTTAGTTGCTTTCGTTTACCTCATGACAGGTGATGCTGAGACGGTTTTGTCCTCGTAAGACTACTCTATTGTTTGTATACGAGATAAAACAAGGGTGAATATTTTCATATGTGCATTTTTCAGCTTCCGTATTGGAGACTCCTAATCTAATGAAAATGAGTATTCATGTGCATTTTTAAAACAACGATTTTTAAAAACGAAAGCAACATATGGTATAGGTCACGAATATTTTCACTTGTGACGAGTTGAAATGATATCAGCTGGTTCTAACAGTTATACTGATCCATAAAATTGGTATAGTTAGCACAATTTGGTTTATGCCAATGTTAGTTCAGATCTTATTATAGGTTTGTAAAGGTTATATGAAAATGATTCACATGGTATAGGCCATCAACTAGCTGGTAAAATCAGTCTTGTTCAAAGTTTTGGACCATGGTCACTCTGGCTTGTTATGCCCAAAGAGAGTAGCACAAACAACACCACTAAATTAGAAGTTGAAGCTTAACTAAATATACCAAACTTGATTTCCTCTTGTTAGAGTCAAGTTTATTATGTTCTAGTGTACAATTTTGTTCATACTACTGTGGCTTTAGTTTTGCTGATAGTTTCATGCTATGTGATGGCCTTATTTCAGTCACAATTGAATGAGGCTATTTTAAGAGAGGATTATGGAGAAGCTGCAAAGCTGAAGTTGGCCATAACTGGTGCTACAAAAAGGATATTGTTGGAGCAACATTGACTATTATGAATGTATGAAACTTGTCTTATACACTTATTGTATTTAATTTATATTCTAAGCACTCTTGTTGCCACAGAGAGCTATAGAGGAAGAGCGATACATCGATGCAACTTTCATTCGTGATCATGTTGGGGCAGGACTGGTCAGTTTATTGGAATTAACTTGTTGCCAATTCTTACATCATCTCCATTAAGCTATGCTTGTCCCAATTTTTTGGTTTCAGCTACATGAAGCTATTCACTCCATTGAGCTTTATTCATTTTGCTATATGCAAGCCTATAACAGTGGTTGCCAATTCTTATATATTGATTGAAAAAAATTCTTCAAATGTTGAACGCATACAGAAACTTAAAGCAATGTTCAGAAAGGGTGCATGCGACTTAAATACTGATGAAAAAGGTAGTTGCTCAGTATACTGCTTTGTGGTTTTTATGCAAACTGCACATCCTCAAGCTTTGAGATCTTACTAGAGTGTTGCTGCTGTAATGTTGAGACATAAGGTACATGACTTCCTCTATGATTCCTTCTTTCTGTTGCTGCTGTTAGCTATTCGATCTAGCTGCTTTCACATAATACATGGTTTAAGATATAATGTCAAGTTTATATATTCATCAACTTTTTTCATGCTCACTTGCTTGACTACTCATGAAAATGTGAAGCGGCAACGTTTCTCGTGCTTATTTGGCCATTCTTTTACTTAAACATTTCAGAAGGTCCAAATTTATGTACGTACTTCACAATTTGGTTTCTACTGTACAAAAGATGCAAAGCTGCAAGAAGTTTATAATTATTTATACATGTTGATAAGTTTTCTACTTTTGGAGCTTGTTTGTTTCAATTATCAATTTAGTTTGTAGTGGTTTATTAGATTTATTCGTTTCAATTATCAGTTTGCAATGATTATCAGTTTATACATGCATGTTTATACTTTTTTCTATGGCTTTAACTATATTTTATTTTCAGAAAAGGGAGAAAGCTGGGTTTGCAAGCTAAGTCTATGAAATTCTGTATGTAAAAAACGGACCAGTACGTGAAGATTGTTGTGGTCTGATAAACTTAATTTTATGGTCTTATCTTTTGTGGTTATGGTCTGATAAACTACTTGTGGTCATGTTTGGATAGCTTGTAGTAATTGTAGAAGTTTATAAATTTAAGTGAATGTACATATATGTTGTACCAGCTTTTGATTGAGACAAGATGTATAAAAGACAACTGAATGTATATATGTTGAAAACAGTTTTTGTGAATGTATATATGTTGTACCAGTTTGTGTACAAAAGAATTATAATGTTTTATCTATTCGCGATGCATTTTCTAATCAACATAGACAACGATTTTTTAACCGTTGTGAAAAGTATTCAAAGACAATGATTTTAAACTAAATTTTGAAGAAAGACAACAGTGTATTTGTTGTCAAAAGCATATCTGTGATCAAATTTTTGCAAAACTGGCAATTACAACGGTTTTATACTGTTGCAGAACTGTTGTCTTTGGTATTAAAAGACAACACTTTAAATCCGTTGCATGACTGTTGTCTAATGTGGTCAAAGACAATGGTTTTAAACCGTTGTCTTTTACCGCACATTTAACAACAGTGTCAGTTACAACGGGTTTAAAGGGCCTATGACAACGGTTTTTAACCGTTGTCTTTTAATGTTTTTGTTGTAGTGTTTGGCTTGCCACCGGACTTCAGTCACGGACTTGATTCAGAGTTTTTCTGAGTTAGACCTTGAGGAGCAGGGATCTACAGAGCAGGGTATCCTTGTTACTATGGTTGCTCAGTCGTCGATCAGGACGAAGATCCGAGAGGCACAGGCTGGTGATCAGCATTTGCAGTTCATTAGCAGTCAGATAGCTTCCGGGCAGCAGACCGAGTTTACACGAGACGAGGAGGGTATCATATACTTTCGAGGCAGATTATGCGTACCTCAGTCTCATCCGGTCTTACAGGAGCTACTCCAGGAGGCTCACCGTTCTCGATTTGCGATCCATCCAGGCGGAACCCGTATGTATCGAGACTTGAGGTGTTCCTACTGGTGGAACGGTATGAAGAAAGACATCGCGGATTTTGTAGCTAGATGTCTTATCTATCAGCAGGTGAAGGCTGAGCACCAGAGACCTGCAGGGTTACTTCAGCGGATTCCTATTCCTGAGTGGAAGTGGGATCACATTACCATGGACTTTGTGGTAGGGTTGCCGAGGACACAACGAGGCCATGACGCGATTTGGGTAATCGTTGATCGATTAACCAAATCCGCGCATTTCTTAGCGATCCGGAGGACTGATTCCCTGGATCGATTGGCAGATTTGTATTGTCGAGAGATCATCAGATTACATGGTGTTCCGTTGAGTATTATTTCGGATAGAGATCCACGGTTTACGTCTCGTTTCTGGCAGAGTCTGCAGCAGGCCTTGGGCACACAACTCCGATTTAGTACAGCTTTCCATCCACAGATAGATGGACAGTTAGAGCGGACTATTCAGACTCTTGAGGACTTGCTGAGATCATGTGTTATGGATTTCGGAGGCAGTTGGGAGGACCATCTGCCGTTAGTAAAGTTTGCTTACAACAACAGCTTTCATTCGGCTATCCAGATGGCACCGTTTAAGGCGTTGTATGGTAGACCTTGTCGGACACCCGTCCTCTGGGATGAGGTTGGAGAGGCCCAGTTGTTGGGACCTCATAGAGTTCAGCAGGATGCAGAGTTGGTCCGTACTATCAGACGGAGGATGTCAGAGGCGCAGGACCGTCAGAAGAGTTACGCTGATCGGAGACGCAGACCACTAGAGTTCTCTGTTGGCGACCATGTATTTCTACGAGTTTCACCCACGAAAGGGGTGAAGAGATTTGACATCAGAGGTAAGCTAGCTCCGTGGTATATTGGTCCTTTCGAGATCTTGGAGAGGATCGGAGCAGTAGCTTATCGATTGGCACTACCACCGTCTCTGTCAGGCGTCCACGATGTATTTCACGTATCTATGCTGAGGAGATATGTACCTGACCCGACGCATGTACTGGCTGATATTCCAGTTCCAGTTCAGCCTGATATTACATATGAGGAGAGTCCGGTACGGATACTCGACCGGAAAGAGCGTCAGTTGCGGAACAAGACTATCCGGCTGGTTAAAGTCGGATGGCAGCATCATTCGGATGAGGAGGCTACTTGGGAGCTCGAGGATACTATCCGAGCTCGATACCCCCATCTTTTCACTTGAGGTATGTGATTTATTTACCGTTCAGCATTTATAATCTATATCTGTTGTTAGTACTTGCTGATGGTAGATATTTTATTAGTGGGGGAGAATGTAAAATACCGGAAAATAGGCGAATATTAATAAGGGAATTTTTCGGAATTTTTGGAAATTTTCCGGGAATTTTTCATTGCTCGTACGGACAAGTTAACGGGGATAAAACGGGACCGGAGAAAAGCCTGTTTAGGCTACCCCATTTAAGCGAGGAAAAGTTTGCTTTTCTTTTATTTCTTTTCTTTATTTGTTTTTTTTTCTTTTCCTCCGGTTTCTATTTGTTGTCGTTCCCTCTTCTCCTGCCGAGCCCTCGTCGCGCGCCCGATTGCTCCATGCCCTAACCGCTGACCACTCGGCGGTTCTCTCCTCTCCTCTCCCACGCGTGCATAAGCCTCGGACCAAGGGAGAAGCCGACGCTTTCTCCTCTCTGTGCTTGTGCCCGCGCGAAGCCTCATCCGAGCCTCCACTTGGTTGTGCCCTAGATCCGCCGCCGGTCGAGTTTTCTTTCCGCACGAAGCCAGCCGATTGCCGATCTCTTCTTCTGTGCTCAGCCCGCGACTTCCATCTCCCGGACGCACCTAGGCAGAGCACCCCCTTCACTGATCTCTCTGTCAGTTTGATCGAGCCGGCACCGTGTGTTCATTTCACGTGCCCTAATCGATCTTGGGAGGTAAGTTAGTTGGAATTAGGTTAATTCTTGGCAGGAATCTCCCATCTTGATAGTGATCTTCTCTTTGCTACTAACTTAGGTCACGGAATTGGTGAGGAAGTGGGCTGTGGCGTTATTTGATCAGCAACAGTAGACTTAGTCCCCAGAAGTGAGGGTTGTGAATTGAAGGAAGAATTACAGCGGGTTTCTGTGTGCTGTGGATCAACAAACAATTGCTTGTTCAAATTTCAGCAGCAAGCAACCTTCACCGTAATCTTTTGGATTGTGAATAAGGTAAGGAGTAGGGCATTTGATACATGTTATTGATCATGATTTTGATTCAATTATTTTAGATGGTTGATCATGTGTAGATTTGAATTAGGGTTATGTTTGAATTAAATTTAAAATGGAATATGTGATTCATCATGTTTTAGATGCAAGGGTAATTGGGTTTAGGTTTTAGATTTTTAATCAAAGGGTGGATTGAGGATTAGGTAACTAATCCTAATTGATCGTCCAATTTGTTTAGACAGGATGATGGTCATATGATTTGGGGTTTTCCCTAATTTAGGGTTATAGATTTTTATTTAGTTATTTATGAGAAATGTAGCTAAATAAAATATATTAAATGTGGTATCACAGGACCTTGACGTGAGACGGGTTTCTCGACGTCCGGATTTGGACGGATTGGACCATTTCTTTATTGGAGGCGGGTACTTTGACTTATGTCTTTGATATGCATAATAATATGTTTAACATATAGCAGTGATTGTGTAATCATTTTGTTCGGTTGGTCACTACATGATAGTTACATGGTTGCTTGTTTATTTATTCTGCACTGCATATTATTTACCTGATCATATATGCTTTAGGTAGTGACCCAACCACATGCTATGTTATCTTCTGGATCTAGGATTTATTTGATGCCCTATCTGATTTATGTACCTTCTATCTGATACATCTTCCAGTGGTACACACTTTGTATTATTTATATGGTCATTACTATGTTATTCATGAGATTGTCATGCTTAGTGTCATGCATCATGATTGCATGTTGTGCGATTGTCGGCTCCACTATGGTTGAGTCCATCGCCAGTTACATGTACTGCACACACCACCACCACCCATGGGTTAGTGGTATATCAGACAGGTGTGTGGCGGTTCTGCTGTTTGGCTCCGTTGGTCTGAGGACTCAGCGTGGTAGCCGGCAGTCAGTTCCGCTCTGTTTGGCTCCGCTGGCATTTAGTGTAGCAGCGTAGTAGCCGGCAGATGGTGGACTCTGTTTGGTTCCGTTGGTCAGATGACTCAGCGTGGTAGCCGGCAGAGATATCATCCCCGTCATCGTGTACCGGGAGATGAGAGCATTGAGCTCCCCCATTTATGATTTGGGGTCAGAGGACAGGAGTACTCCGACAGCATTCCGTCCACTCTGTCGCTCATCAGGAGCAGTGATGTCAGAGTGCACGGTCACCATATGGATTTATTGCATTTATTGTTTATGATTGCTGCATTTACTTGCTGCATTTATATGGATGCATATGATTGACATGCATACAGGATTATGACTTCCCCGGTCTGACGACCCTGTTACCTTTGTACTTTGATTCCGGTTAGTACAGTTATCTCCTGATTTTATTTCAGTTGCATTTATCCTTCTCGTATTCAGAAGATTGTACGCATGATTAGTGTTGTCTGTTATTTGTTTTATTATGCATATCAGTTGTACCTGCTGAGTGTTGGACTCACCCCGTTTCCATTGTTGATATATTTTTCAGGTTGAGGCTGTCAGGAGCAGTTCCAGTCGCTGGTTCCCACAGCACGTAGTGCTAGACCTCTGCTAGTTTGGAGTTGTTATTTTATTTTAGTTTTTCTCTATCAGACTTTGTTTTAGTCTTGTTTTGGATTTTACATATGGATATTATATGGAATCCTTCCGTTTGATGGACTTTTGGTATGATTTGGATTTTATTCTACTACATGCCTGCCTGGAGGGCAGAAGAAGTGAGTTCGTCGGATTTGAGCTTTACGAGTGTAGTTGAGTAGGGTGGATTTCGAGTCAGAGTATTATCCTTCTGTTTATTTATCTTAACTGTGTGGTTGTGACAGCCAGAGGCTGAATAAATTATAGTAACTGCGTGGTGTTTGCTTTTACTTATTGTTATTATTCTAGCCGCCTGTGGCTGAGGTATATGTGTTATGTAGAAGTTCCAGATTGTCCGCCGTACAGGGGAGATGCTGCGGAAATTTCTTCGGACGGGGACTCCTCCGGGGCGTGACAGGAACATAAATATTTGGATCAATGGATACTAGATAGTGGATGCTCCAGACACATGACTGGAGACAAACTGAAATTCACGAAGTTGAAACTCAAGAACCTAGGGTCTGTCACGTTCGGCAACGACGGAACCCTTAAAGTAATCGGAATAGGTAACATCCAATTAAATTCTGATTTTTACATTCGAAAAGTATTGTTAGTTGAACAATTCAGTTTCAATTTACTTAGTATTAGCCAGTTATATGACTCAGGATATTTAGTCACATTTTCAAAAACTAAATGTACAATTAAGAATATTAATAATCCTAAAATTACACTTAAGGGTATTCGGAAAAAGAATATTTATACTATAAACCTACCAACTTCCTCACTAGAGTGTTTATTAACACAACAAGAGGAAACTATGTTGTGGCACAGGAGACTAGGTCACACTCATACTAGATTCATTTCAAAAATGAGTCAAAATGGTCTAGTTAGAGATCTGCCCAAATTAAAATTTATTGAAAATTCAATTTGTGATTCTTGTCAACAAGGTAAACAAACCAAGTCAAACCATAAGTTAACCAACCTAAACAGAACAATTTCAATACTTGAGCTCCTTCACCTAGACTTGTTTGATTCACATGGAACCAAGTCACTAAGCAAAAGCCAATATTGCTTAGTAATAATCGATGACTACTCAAGATTTACTTGGGTAAAATTTATAAAAACTAAAGATGAAACTCTTGAAGTGTTTAAAGTTTTTTGTAAATTAATAGAAAATGAAAAAGACACTCAGATAAAAAGAATTTGAAGTGACCATGGGGGAGAATTTGAAAATCATAACTTTATTGAATTTTATGAAATTAAAGGATATAAACATGAATATTCTTGCCCTAGTACCCCCCAACAAAATGGTCTAGTAGAACGTAAAAACAGAACCCTACAAGAAGCCGCTAGGACCATGTTAAACGAATATAAATTATCTAATCAATTTTGGGTTGAAGCAATTAATACAACTTGTTATATACAAAATAGGATTTTAATTAACAAATTTCAAAATAAAACACCCTATGAAATATACTATAATAAAATTCCTAACTTAAACTATTTAAAAGTATTTGGGTGTAAAGTATTTATTTTAAACACTAGAGACTACTTAGGGAAATTTTTGTCAAAAACAACCCTAGGAATATTTTTAGGGTACTCAACAACCAGTAGGGCATATAGAGTTTATAACAAAAAATACCCTAAAATTTGAAGAAACAACAAATGTAATATTTGATGAAGAAAATAAACTATCCAATATAATAAATGAAAATAATAATACAGAAAATGTTAACTTAAGAAATACAGATGATAATGAAGAAATTTAACCTGAACCTAATGAATCTGAAGAACCAATTACTAACCCAAATATAAGACCAACAAAATCAAGCATCAATCACTCATCTGACCAAATTTTGGGTGATCCAACTCTAGGAGTCAGAACCAAGTCATCTTATAGGAACCTAAGCCAAATAGCCCTTATTTCCAAAATTAAACCCAAAACTATAGATGAAGCCCTACCAGACCCAGACTGGACCTTAGCAATGCAAGAAGAGTTGGCCCAATTTGAAAGAAATCAGGTCTGGAATTAGTGTCTAAACCCATTAACAAGACCATAATTGATACTAAATGGGTTTTTAGAAATAAATTAAATGATTAAGGCGAAATAGTCAGAAACAAAGCTAGGTTCAATCAAGTAGAAGGGTTAGACTATGATGAGACCTATACCCCTGTAGCTAAACTTGAATCCGTTAGGATGCTGCTGGCCTATGTAGCACACAAGGGATTCAAGCTATATCAAATGGATGTAAAATTCATATTTTTAAATGGATTTATTAAAGAAGAGGTATATGTAGGTCAACCCCTAAGATTTGAGGACTTAGAACAACCAAGTCATGTCTTTAGACTAAAAAAATGTCCTATATGGACTAAAACAAGCACCTAGGGCTTGGTATGAACGTCTGTCCAATTATCTAATATCAAAAGGGTTCGACCAAGGTCAAATAGATCCAACCCTTTTTGTAAAAACCTTAGAAAAAGATATTTTATAGCCCAAATTTACGTAGACGATATAATTTTTGGATAAACCAACTCCAAATTTTTAAAAGAATTCACCAAACTAATGGAAAATGAATTTGAAATAAGTCTGGTAGGTGAACTTAACTTCTTCTTAAGTTTACAAATTAAACAAACCAAAGATGAAATTTATATTTATCAAACTAAATATGCTAAGGAATTAGTTAGAAAATTTGGAATGGAAAACTTAAAAAATATTAATGCACCAATGGCTACTAATATTAAAATTGAGTCGGACTTAGAAGGTAAACCAGTAGACTTGAAATACTATCGAAGTGCGATAGGGAATCTACTGTACCTAACTGCGAGCCGACCACACATTCTTTTCGCAGTAGGTATGTGTGCAAGATACTAATCTTGTGCAAAGGAGTCTCACTTAACCTTTGTCAAAAGAATCCTTAGGTATATTAAGGGAACCCTAAATGTAGGACTATGGTACCCTAGATCTTGCACCCTTGACCTAACCGGCTACTCTGACTCAGACTATGTCGGGTGCAAGCTAGATAGAAAAAGCACAAGAGGTAGCTGTCAATTTCTAAGTCAGTGCCTAGTAAGTTCATTAAGTAGAAAATAATACTGTGTTGCTTTATCTACCACTGAAGCTGAATATATAGTCCTAGGTGAATGTGCATCTCAATTGTTATGGATGATGCATACCCTTAAAGACTATCAACTAGAATATCAGAAAACAAAATTTCAATTGATAACATAAGTTCAATCAATCTAACCAAAAACCCAATTCACCACTCTAGGACCAAACATATTGAAGTAAAACACCATTTTGTAAGGGATCACGTAGCCAAGGGTGATATTGTACTTAATTATGTTGAGTCCAAATCAAATCTGGCTGATATATTCACAAAGCCCTTACCTGAACTTGAGTTCAGTGCACTTAGAAGACAAATAGGAATGTGCTTAGTAGAATAGGATTTATCTTTATTTGAAAATTTTATCTTTAAATCAATTTTAAATTTCTAGGAAAAATAATATTTTCAAAATCCCAATTTCTTAGATTTTCAAAGTTTGGACTTAGCCTAGGTCTTAACCCTGGAAATCATGTTCCCCTATATTTTAGTCAGAGCATCTCACAAGCACACTAGGCTTAACTTGCTTGTGTTTGAAACACTTAGAATGAGATGAGATGCATAGGGTACAGTTTAGACTTCAAAATGTTTATTTCTATGCATCGCAGAAAGTCTGGACAATAAATACTAAAATAACAGTAATCAGGTTAAGTTATTCAGACTTAGTCAAATATAACTAGATCACTAACTTAACTTGACTAGCCAAGTGAAAGTTGTTGCCCTCTAGGTGATCAGTTAGTAACTAATGGTTAGACATGTGGCCAAGAAATTTAAGTAATTACCTTTCAATTACTCATGCTTGGAATTTAGGAATATTTTTCTACTTGTTTTAATTCTCCAAAGTGAAAATACCTTAGTTAAAATTTTACAAGTTTTTCAAATATCTAAGTATTATTTTCTAAAGTTTTTTTCAAATTGGACTAAGTTTTTTTTTTGGTGTTTAAAAACTTCTCAAAAATTAACTAAGTTACTTTTCAAAGTCAAAACACTTCACTTAGCTAAAAGTGTTTCAAACTCAGCATCTAAAGCGATTTCTAAAAGCAACTTTTTTATGCTAAGTATCTTTCAAAACTTGTTAAAATAATTCACTTAGCTAAAAGTTTTACAAGAAAAATTAAGTATTTATCAAAGTATGTTTAAATCTCCATTTAAAAGCCTTTATGTTTCTTAAATTTATTTTCTTTTTTCCCCTCTTTAAAAGATAAGTGTTTATTTGACGTTCTATTTTTGAAAAATAAGATAAAATTATTTCTGAAGAATTTAGGTTTCTCAAAACTAAAGAAATTCAAAGAAATTATTTTGCTCCCTTAGTTATTTTGATGTATGGAAAAGGGGGAGAGTATAAAGAAATTCAAAGAAAGTTTGAAAGTTTGAAAGTTTGAAATTTATTAAATTTAAGTTTTTTAAAAAAAAAATTAAGGAGAGCTTTTATTAAGGGGGAGCTTTATTTGTGCTTATCATAGTTATGCTTGTGATAAACTTTTACTTATGCTAGTGACAATTTTTATTATATCTTTCTGCTTAACTTTGAATTTCAGTTGTCATAATTAAAAAAGAGGAGATTGTTGGTGCGGGAAGCATCAAACGATCGAACCTTAGTTTTGATAATGGTAAAAGGGATTCAAAGTTAAGTTTAATTGTTATCTAATGTGCTTGAATGAGTTTGCAGGAAAGTCCTAACTGCGGTTAAGCAGGTGGAAAACCCTAAGGGGCAGTAACCTTAGGTCCTAGGGGTGGTAACCCTAGATCCTAGGGGGTGGTAACCCTAGGTGGAGGAGAAATCCTAAGGGATGGTAACCTTAGGTCCTAGGGGGAGGTAACCCTAGGAGGAGAAAACCCCTAGGGGGTGGTAACCCTAGGTCCTAGGGGGTGGTAACCCTAAGCAGAAAGTCCAATCGGTCTGGAGGACCGGACTGACATCAGGTATGTGAGTGGAGTAGGTGAGGGCGCGTTCCCCGGAAGAGGGAACAGTAGGCGTCGGTTCGACCTAGGGTTTCCGATTGAAAATCCGAACTCAGAACCGGACAGCCCGTGATTGTCAAACTTTCACATTATTATGTTTATTGTGTGTGCTAACTTTATTTTGCAAGATATGTAGTTGTTTTATGGACTAACATGTTTTGCAGGGACAAAGGAGCAAGATCAACCTCGGATGAATAGTACCCGAGGCGCCTCGGGTGCAAGGCAGATGCAGCGCACACAGTAGGGTTGGAGGCACCTCAGACGGATCTGGAGGCACCTCAGACAGGCTTGGAGGCGCCTCAAAGGGTGATGGAGGCGCCTTCAACTAGATAAGTTACGACCAGTTCTGTTCTGATCCGCGCGGTTGACTCGACAAGTTGGAGGTGCCTCGGACAGGCTTGGAAGCGCCCTCAACAGCCTATTTAAGGCTTCTTCGACCAACAGCTTAATCAATCAATGCTCAAGTGTTCCTTCTCCTGTGTGCTGCTAACGAAAGGTTCCGGCCAAGCTACGACAAGTCCCCGACAACCCTGTGCTCCGATTTCTGTAATTTAGTTGTCGGTATTGCTTTAAATTTCTGTTGTATCCATTTCATACTTGTACTGAATTTTGCGATATTATAGTTATTGCCCACCGAAAGTGATCAACGATCACGGGCCTTGGAGTAGGAGTAGCCCAAGGCTCCGAACCAAGTAAACACTTGGGTCTTTTCTGTATTTGATTTTATTTCCGCTGCTTTACTCATCGAATTTCCAATTACCAAACGTGTGAAAGCTACGAGCGCTATTCACCCCCCCCCCCCCTCTGCGCGGTCTCGATCCAACAATTTGTTTAGTGCCTTGATCGGCGGTTAGTCTTCCTGAAGCATCGTAGCGCTGATACCACTTGTTGGAATGCGTCGGGCCGGCTAGAAGGGGGGGGGGGGTTGAATAGTCCTGAAAAAATAAAAAATCCTTCTCGGACTTTTAAAGTAACACTTGCATAAATAATTAAAAATAGAATTTTAAAAGAAAAGAGACACTGGATTTGACTTGGTTACAACCGGGGAGGTTGTTAATCCAAGAAAGATGATCGCATTAAATTATCCTTCAGGCGGAGAACCCTCTTTTATAGCAGTGTAAGCACAGAAAGAAGGAAGCTAAACAAAACAATAGAAGCACACAAGTGTTATTACAATTTCTTGAATGCATAAAATGGTTTTGAACCAAGACTATATTTATAGCCTTGGTTGGGGTGCCTGGAAGGGTTCTAAGCGCCTGGGAGGGGATCAAATTTTATCCCCTTCGCAACGGATCACGTTTGACCATGATCCGGTCAAAATCTAATTTCGGGCACCTGAAATCGCTCCGAGCGCCCGGAATGGGTCCAAGTGCCCGAACCACTAAAGTCAACTAGATTGACTTTTGGTCCGGGCCCTCTGCTCCGGTGTTGCTCGCCTCGGTCCGAGTCTTCCACTCTGGCTCCGCTTGGTTAGGTGATTTCAGACAACCGAAATAAGGCACACCCGAACCCAATTTCGGCCTTCTCGAGTAATGTAAAAACTCACCCTTCTTACTACTCCCCAAGGGTGAACGTTACTTATCTACTAACTATAAACTTCACTTAACTAGTGTTACTTTCTCTCATGTTAGCGGTACTTAAAATTTTCAGGAAATGAAATCCAAACATGCAATCATGTAATAGCTGCAACATGCAGAATTATGGTTCTTTTAAATAATCTCACTAAACATACAACACGTAAGAAAATATAACATGCATTTCTAATAATTTTTTTTTAAAAAAAAAAAAAACATACTGTATTACCAAAGCAACCTAAGGCAACTGAAGGACTTTGGCAAATGCAATTCAGCTCGACACTAACATTAACAAGTTTCAAGCAACTGAACTTATTTAGTTACCAATGCATGCAGACTATAGCAATTAAAAAAAAATAGGCATGCATCTGGTCTTATTCACAGCAGCTTCAATCCTCACTACAATAGAAAAGAAATTCAAAACAGGCATGCATCTGGTCTTATTGAATTAAAGCTTTCTGTAATTAACCATAACCGGACATTCACCACCAATGGGGTAGTAATGCAGTTGATGCATGAAATTATAAACCCCTCATACGACAGTTCTAGTCAAAGAATTTCCAGCAAGAGGAAGAAACAATACCAGATTCTAGCAATGCAAATAAATCAATGATCCAAAAGTAACCAAAACTCAATTTCCTAGCAGTGCTAAATACCAAGAACCTCTACGTTTCACTAGCAGTTTAATTAAAGAATCTCATTGAACTCTTAGCAGTGTCAAAAACTAAAACAAGTAGCATGCAATTAAAACTCCAAATTTAACATTAACCTACTGTAAACTGCATCAAAACAACTCTAGAAATTCATTAGAACTAAAGCATTTAAGCAACTTCAAAACAGCAAAACCAATAACGTTTCCAGTACTGGCAATACAATCAAACAATTACTTCTTAACAATTGAATAAAGATTCCAAATAAATTCTTTCTTAGTCCCGTGGCTTCCATAGTTCAACATCACACACGTTATAGCATCTCCTTGTCGCCTTCCTTCACTGTATCCTTTCCTTTCCTTTATCTGCAGTAGGAGGAAAGTAGTATCTATAAGCTAAAAGCTTAGTAAGTGCTATCTACTCACAAAAACTCGATAAGAAATGCATGTGCATAAAAGAAAGCAGAAAATACATGCTCCACATGAAAATAGCAACTAAAACTAAATCATGCATCTCAAAAAGAAACAATAGATTTAACTTGCTAAAATTTGCAACTTAGATAAAAGAACTTGTTCCATTTGTTTCCCCAACTTATACTCTTATACTTTAAAATAATAATCAACTTTTCTTGGGCCCGGCATTGTACCACTTTGCGCGCATTCGTAGAAAGAATCGAGGTAGCTAATCCCGAAACTACTAAGATACTTCTAGGCCTTGTGCCTAGGGGCATCTTGGAGCCCATCCCTTGGACCTTGTGTCTGGTACATGCCCTTTAAAAGTAAAATACTTTTTTTTTAAAAAATCTTTAAATAATTCTTATAATAAAATGCCTTGGCATTTATTTAAGCACTTAGTGTGCTTTGATTCTAAATTCTGGAATTGAGGATCAACTTGTGACTTTAGTCTTGCTTGCTTGTACTTCTCACATATATACATTATACAAAAGGTTCTAAAACCATACTCCACTGATATATAAAAGTATATATTCAAAACAAAACTCCACAGCAATTAAAAACTACTTGGTCATAGGAAATGAATTTGGTCAAGCCCACGGCAGCAACAAATTCCGAACAACAAGTTTGTAAAACCAACTTATTTCTGAACCTTAACAATCCTTTAATCATGCTGTGACTTGAAGGAAATATGACTACTTAGACATGCTTGAAATGTAAGGTAAATACATTTAAATTAACATGCTGTAACAATCCAGGAAGACCCTTAAACATTCTGTCCGTGCTCTAAAAATATCAAAAGAACATGAACCAAATCTTAAACCAAATTGTTAGAGCAAGGATTGAAATCAAAACCATATGCTAGAATGAAAAGCTGCTCCTGTTCATTACACAACAACAAAAACGCAAACGAAAACCCCGAAAGCTACTCCTACCGCAGGTGAGAAGCACTTACATCGGGTTCTTGGACTTACAACCGAAGGAAAACGCTCTAGGGTTTCTGTGGAGCTTCGATTCCGCCGGTTCCTTGTATTTCCCGAGTTCTCCTTGTCGGAATGGTCACCCACGGGTGGAGACCGGCCGGAAAAACACGTCATCGACGCCGGAGGGAGGAACCCTAGCCTTGGCTGCGGTTTCGCCCGAGAGAAGAAAACGGCGTCGCGTGCGTGGGGAGAAAAGGAGAGATTAGGTTTTTTTTTTTTTAGGTTTCGGGAAAAGAAAATAATCTCCTTTAATAACCTGGATTATTTCGGTTCCATCTATTACTTAAATTAATTCTGCCCCATATATGATTAACGAAACAATTACAGCTCAGTTGGTTGGCTGCTGCTTGGCTCATACTTGGAATCGCGGGTTCAAAACTCGTTGCAACCCCTCTTTTTCCGAGTATTCTCTATTACTAACTTCTACCTTATATACATTTTATCCCATATATAATTAACAAAACAACTACAGACCGGTTGGTTGGGCTGGGTTCGGCTGAGATTCGGCTCGGGTCAAGGTCTCGAGTTCGAGTCTCACCTTCAACGATTTTTATCAAAACTTCTTTCTTTTTGTAACCCTACTGAACGACCTCCAAAAATTACATAAAAATACTCTAAAAATCTCTAGAATATTTTAAAATTATTTCCAAATATTTTTATGAACTTTTAGAACTTGAAATAGGGAAAATTGGGTCGTTACAAGTAACCTTCCACTCCGGCTTCTCCTCCGTTGGAAATGTCGCGCGCCTCCTTCTCGTCCGCCCGCATACTCTTCTGCAGCACCTCGTACCTCAGACGCACCGAGCCTGTCGGCTCTCTCTCGTACCGTCCTTCTCGCTAGCTGCATCTTTTGCTCGACTCCATGTGCTCCTAAATTCCTGCACACTTAGACACAAGGTTAAAACACCACAGGACCTAACTTAACTTGTTAATCACATCAAAACAACATTAGGGTTCCAACATATTTCACTACTTCTTTCATCCCCAACAAGTGGCCAATGGTTATTTTCGCTTTGCTTTCTAACCGAAACTCGGTCTTTTTGAGAAATTCTTGGCACAAGGCAGCAATTGGAAAAGCAACTCCTTTTTTATCTGCCTTCCAACTCCAGTGTTTAGGCCACATGTTTGGCAAAAGAGCCTCTTGCCTGCGCCCACCTTGGGTGACATCGATAAAGACCCCTCCCTTACTTAGCAAGGCCATATCGAAATTAATTGGACTGAAGTTTGATATTTCGGTGCTACTTTAAGAGGAGCTGTTATATATGTTCAAATTGAGTCCAACTAAATTTGAGCTAGCCCTCACCTTTGGTAAGACTCATATTCTTTCCTTTTACTTGGCCTCGAATAATATTTTCCCCACAGTTGTGTTTAACAAGTATTATAAATGCAGTCGAGACCATCTCTAGAGCCTTCCTTTTCGGTAGAGCTTAGGTAAATAAAGACACCCTAAACTGACTAGACGAGGAGATTTGGGAGAAATGTGAGTCCAAGCTAGAGGCCTCAATTCCCAGTCTTCCTCAAATAATAACAATTCCCTCTGAGTCTAGCAATCTGATGTCCCGCTCTCCAAAGGCGTAGCTCAGGTGCTCTAGTCATATCCGAACGACCGGCACCTAGGTGACCGCCTATTGAGCTTCTGGCCTCCTCTACTTGGGGAAAGGAACCAATGACAGCTGCTCGCTCTCTATTTAGGCCTCTTATTCTCAAGCCACCCAGTGCTTCCCCTTTGCTTTCCTCCACTCGGCAACCATGGACGACCACAAACATTTATCATCCTATATCACTTGTCCATTCATCCTTACCGTTCGGCTCTGGTCTAGGTGTTTCCGTGAGGCCAAGCTCCATGGCCATCCCCAAGCACTAACTTAAGTCCGCTTTCAACCTTCCATCCCAACAAGGGATGACCTCAGCTCCCTCCTCCTATAGGGTATTGAAACTGCAAGGCCAATTGGCCGAGACTTGGCCGAGTGCAAGAAAATGCCCGAAGGATCTCTCTAACTCAGAGTGCACCGATGAGCACACTCGGACTGCTACTGCAGTAAGTTTGTCATATTTCTTCCAATAAATGAGCATTTTTCTAACAACCTCTTTTAATGCTGCTCGCTTTTAGTTCTACACCTTTGGGTTAAACATAAGCCACCTAGTGGTGGACCTGGAGAGGGATAATAAAATCTTGAAGGAACACATTCAGGAATTAAAACTCTCTACCTCTAACCCGAGCAAGAGATGACTTGGTTACAGAAGGAGGTAGAATTTCAAGCGGGGTTCTTAGCAGGCATGGAGCAAACTTTGGAAGTCCTGGTGAGTGAATCTAAGCCCTAGTGAGTGAAGTTAAGCCCTAGTGAGTGAAGCTAAGTAGTGGAAGTCCTGTGAGTGAAGTCGGGCCCTAGTGAGTGAAGTTAGGTGGTGGAAGCCTTGGTGAGTGAAACCAGGCAATGTAAGTCCTAGTAAGTGAAGTTGGGTAGCCCTAGGGGAGGTAACCCTAGGTTATATGTGACCGACTGATTTCCGGTCGACCGTGCGCGGTTGACCGGACTAGCGAATCTTGAAATCTGTTAACACTGTCTTACTTTACTATTTTATCTATTATGCTAACTCAGTGTTGCAAGGAAGTTCATCTAGGTCAACAGGCCGATCGGATAGCTGACATAAAGTCCAGACAGGTCGATGAGCTGACCGGATGTCTGGTAAAATGGTAAGTTAAGGTAAGTTACTAGAGGAGAGTGACTTTGTGAGGACGTATTTCCCGTTTGAGGGAACAGTAAGCGTTGATCCAACTTAGATCCATTTAGAAAATCTAAGTTGAGATTTTGATTAGATTCAGGTCTCGAGAAGACATAATCTAATTACTACTCTACTTGTTATACTGTGCTAACTTTATTTTACATAATAGTATTTTTTTTTATTGCCTCGGACTAACTTGCAGGAAAACAAGTCTGCTGAAA
Organism: Zingiber officinale; assembly: GCF_018446385.1. Classification (NCBI taxonomy): domain Eukaryota; kingdom Viridiplantae; phylum Streptophyta; class Magnoliopsida; order Zingiberales; family Zingiberaceae; genus Zingiber; species Zingiber officinale. The sequence goes on from NC_056005.1 coordinate 755,996, forward strand.
AATTGGGTCCGAGCACCTGGAATGCCAAAAGTTATCTCGTCGCCAGCTTGGAGTGTGCTGATTGGATAGGCTAACGTCACGGTCCAGGTGTCCGGAACCACCTATATAAGCAGTCTTCACCAGGAGCACAAGATAACAAGTTTCTTTTGCAATTACTCTCATGCGTGCTGCTCCAAAGACGCTCCTGCAACTCCACGACATGACTCCGATGGTCGAGCGACGCTTCTCCGACGATCGAGCAACACAACTCCGGCGACAGAATGACGCGACTCCAACAACTGAAAGCACAGTCTTCCAGATCTCTGAGAAGTTGTTGGTATATTTTGTTTATTTTTTCACTTAAATTATAGATCCGTTGTATTCCTCTTGTAAAGATTTGCGAATTGTTTGTGGATTACCCAACGAAAACACTCGACGAGTGCGGACCTTAGAGTAGGAGTCGACGAAGGCTCCGAACCAAGTAAAACTTCAAATAAAGATTTGATTTCTTTGGACAGGTTGATTAAGTTGAAATTATAGGCCTTAGTACTTGCTTGTTTATTTTTCTAGTTTTGTATTAACTTCAAATGTTTTGTTCCAAGTTATTTAAGTATACTGATTGAATCAGTATCTTGTCTTAGCATGAGATTTAAAGTGTCATTTTCTACTTCTTCATTTTGTGATGTAGAAGGTTGATATCCAAAGAATCTAACATCTAGATTTCCCTTTTAGTCTTTATACATTATAGATGTCGTCGATTTTAATGTTGTCTCAGGAGAATCAAAGTTGAGGGTCCATTCTAACTCATTTAAGGGTTCTAAATCAAAGTTTCTTGGCTTAAGGAAGTATATTCCTTTAAAAGTAAGTGCCTCTATCATGTCTTTGACCTTTATTTTAAAATTATTGTCATTATCCCTCCTTCATACCCAGTTGGATATTGTTATTTGAAATTATCCATAACCTTTGGCTTGTACCATAATTTGCATGTGTCTGATAAAGTCTCTTATACTCATATTAAAATTTGGGCTTATATAAATTCATCCTGTCCAAAATCGTGAAACTGAAAAGTTGAGAGGTGGCGGCTTCATTAACTGGATGTGAATTTCGCTCCGCTCTGTAAAACAAATGGCATCAGTGCCAGGCCAGAGAAAGGGTCCCCGACATTGGCCCTCCGACGCTCAAGTCAATTATCAGAAAAATATGAAGAAGCAGAGCAACAGTAGTAGTAGTGGAATTCAATAATAACGCGTACCTCCATCGGTGAAGGACCCCCCCTTTATATAGAGCCCTAGTGGGCAGTGTGCACGTTTCTCGAGGCATAAGCACGTTCTCCCATATGTCCCATAAAAGGGTCTTGTCAAGAAAGTATCTCTGACACCATACCTTAACAGGGCATGCATATCCCTGACGCGATAGTAGAAGTTTCGGTCGTACGATCCGTCTGTTGACCATACCTCGTGTCAGCAACACTATCTCCCAAAAAGATGTCGAGAGATACTACAGTGGTCCAGTTACTTGGCCGAATGGGGTAGCCGCTCGGCCGAGACTCTGCTCCCTCTATGGCCAAGTCTCGTTGCTTGGCCAAGCGAGGAAATCGCTCGGCCAGGACTCCGCTGCGCCCTTAGCCAGGTCTCATACAACGTCCTATCACTCCATATCGAGCTTCGAGCATCGGCTGTCTTGCGTATCATCTCGAGCCTGAGTGGTGGTCAGCTCGGACCAGTCTCTTATCGGTCGAGGCCTGACCGCCCGACCGGCCATTACAATTGTCCTTCGTTCGATCCTTTAACATCCGGGTGTTGACCATCTTTTGACCTTAACCCCCACCCTGGCCGTTGACCTCATGTCAGATAAGTTTCCCTCCATCGCCGCATCATAAGTAATACCTAAATTATTAATCATGTCTATTTTTATAAGTTCTATAATTACTTTTTCTTGTCAGAAAAGCACGAGTCTTATAAGAATAAAAAGACTTTTCCTCTTGCTGTTGCTGTTGCTGTTGCTGTTGCTTTGCTCTGGCTCTTGCTCTTGTTAGGCTTCTCTGTCCAAAAACCACTAAGCTTTAGTGAATATAGTTGTGTTCTGCTAAAAAGTGTCCTAGATAACGCATCAATTATTATGTTAAGTCTTTCTTCTCCTCTATTTGAAAGGTGAAGTGATTAAGTTCTATGATATCTATAAATAAAAATGGTAAATAATAGTATCTCTTGATTATACATTTGTAGATTAAGTGTGTTTAACTATTCATTGAAGAAAATAGGTAAATTTCTATTTACATTTATAAGGCTTCTAATCTATGACTAGAAGTACTATTTCTTCTTGCCAGAAGCATATCTAACCAAAACATAGTATTGACTTCTGTCTGTCGTCCTCTTGTTGTTTGAGAGGGGCCAGTAAAATCTTCAGTTAGAGTTCTTGTTAGACTTAGTTTGATTGATTTTGACTATAAGTAGAAATGAATAAGTTTTTAGTTTCTCTTAGTAATTGTGCTTCCAATTGAAAACTTAAGTCTTTATTTATATTCTCTTGGGCTTCTCTCCGGTCGATGGGATCATGGGAGAACTGGTCCCTTAAATTTGTTTTTCCAAGTCCATAAGTTTATTTTCGATGACAGTAATTCTATGATGTAAAGAAGTTAAGAGGGCTAATATAGTGTTGTTCTACTGGATCAATATTTGAGTACTTTTTCCAGGTATCTCAGTGGAATCGACTCCATAATATCTATTTTTCTTAATCTTAGAATATTTTTGTGTGTAATCTTAAAGCATCGTCGTAACGAGTATTTTCAAAGTTAAGCTTATTCATTTATACTTGAGTTCATTAAATATGTTATGAAGAGTTACAAACTTTTCGTCAAGTTGTGTTTTGCTACTATCAATCAATCCTTTGATATCCTGTTGTGTAGGTGTACTATCTAGTTTTAAAGATGCTTGAGTGTTTTTTTTTTTTGAAAAAAAAAAATAAAATTAAAATAGGATATGCAGCTCATGGCTGCAGCACCGTGCACGTACCTAGCACATGCACGTGGGTGGGCCAGCGATAGGGTCACTCGTGTTGCAACTTAATTTTTTTTATTATTTATTTATTTTTTAAAATTCATTGTATTTATCAGCATTTACATTAATTTTCAATTCACGAGCATTATCAAATGGAAAAACTTGTGAACGTTGCCAATGTTTAATTTTGAAATGTTAGGTAACATTTATTTTTTTTGTATATATATATCATATACGTCATTTATTTCATTATTAAAATTTTGCAACACACTTTTCAATTTTGCACACAAAACTCACATAACATATCATATTCATAAGACACTCATCTTTCTCTTTAAATCTATCAATCAATTTCATCTTAAATTAATTTACAAAACTAAAAAACTTCTAATCACTTCAAATCAAAACTAATATACTTCTGAAAACCTTATTGATATATTTGTGTCGTCGAATTTGAATTTGATAACTTAAATTGAGAACAATGAATATTTAAATTAAGACTTAATAAAATTTATCACAAACTCCTTATAAGGTCTAATACAATGATTCTCATTATAATACCAACAATAGATTCCTAGAACTCCAAATTATTTCAAAGCAAAATCAATATACTCTTAAAACCTTCCTTAATATATCTATATCATCGTATCTAAATTTGATAGTATAAATTGCTAATAGTAAAAATTTAGAAATATATTTTTAATTTAATTCACTGTTCGTAATTTATACTATTAAATTTAGATATGGGAGCATAATACCATTAAAGAATATTTTTGACAGTATATTTATTTTGATTTAAAATAATTTTAAATTCTCTAAATCTATCCGTTAATTTCATATAAAATTGATTAATAGAGTTGGGATTATAAAAGAGGGGTATTTCAAAAATATAATATGAGATTTGAGTATTATGAAAATTGAGTATATGATTTAGATAATATTAAGACTTATTATGGTGTTCAGTAAAAAAAAAATATTAAAGAGTTTTTATTGAGCATAGAGGGTCATGAGAGATATGGGCTAATAAGTTATCCTTCATGTAATCGATAGTCATGATCAATTTTTAATGGGTGTAATGGTAAGGTATTTAGGTTATCATCCAGATATTCATAGTTCGAGTCCTAGTTATGATAAATTTGTAAGAATTTTTCCTTTAAATGGGGCACGTGACTAAAAGATGTTGAGCTACTGGACTGTCCGATGCGAACGCTTTCTGATTTACCTTGGTAGTCGGTGAAAAATTTTTGTGGAACCGAACCGGTCACCCCAGACTCGATGTTACCTAACCCGATTAATCATTTTTTTATACTAAAAAAAAAAAACTTCTACCCCTAACTTATTGAATCATAAGTTGATTTCATAATTTACTTTTATTCATTTAACGTAATAATTATGATTGTCATTAATCAACAAATTGAATACAAAACAAGTTGACAGCACTGTTTGAATTGACTAACTAAATATTTTCTTATGCTCACGTACATTATGATTTATATAAAAGTATAACCTTTGCAAATAATAATATATCGAAACTAATTAATTATTCTGCTTTACCATGACAATTTTATCTCAGTACTAAAGTTAATAAAGATTATAAAGGGACGACAACAATCAATTATTTTGTTGTTTAGGATTCTCAAACGGATCAGATTTTCCTTATGGAAACAATAATAAAGATCTGCTTGACGCAGCAATTTCTAAGTGGGCCCCGGCGATGAGCCAGATTGATGCAACACTTTACCTAGCTAGAACGTAAGGTGCAAATATTGGACACGGAGATGGTGCTTCCCCAGTGAACCAATAGTCAACCATTACTCGGACTTTTTGATGGGGTGAAATTGCCATTCTCCTCAAAATTTTGATGAGATCCCTGGGTGAAATTGGCTTGTTCAGCACGTTCTACGATGAAAATGGCATTTAAAATACTCTTTGCAGGTTCACGATGAAGAGCCTGGTTTATTCCTGTTGCAGAAGAAAGAAAAAAACAATACTGCTGCTCTCTGTAATATTATCCTGCAAATTTTTCCTAGAAATAAATACACAGATAAGATAAAGCTATCTTACCCGAGGCAGATGACTCTCAATAACATGAAATTCAAAAAAAAAAAAATGAGGGCAGATAAAAGAAAAGGGAAAAAGAGAGAGATTGTGTCTGAATGCCTCGCTACAGTTCGTAGTTGACTAAATACTTAAAAAACGTGTCGATTTGCCATGGTCAAAAGGATATCCACTCAAATCTGCTAAGCCAGTTGTATCGATCGAACTTCTTATCTGCTTTTTTGGTGGGACAGTTCATTATACGCAACTCCATAATTTGTCAGGTCATCGTTGTGATCACCATTTCAAGCTCCGATTTAAGAGCGCATATGCCATCTCTATCCATCACGATCAGTATCGAAGAAAGAAGGAGCTTCATTCCGATCTTCTCAATTTCACAAATCATTTTTTTTTTTCAAGTCTTGCTTTTGAGTTGCAGCCTTGCAGACATGGAACTGTGGTTCGCCGTGTGCGGCGGCCTGGCCGCGCTGCTGGTGGCTGCCTGGGCAGTCAGGATGCTGAACTGGGCGTTCTGGAAGCCGCGCCGCCTAGACCACCTGCTCCGGTCGCAGGGACTCAAGGGCTCCTCCTACCGTCCCATCAGCGGCGATCTCAAGGATTTTGTCCGGCTTACCGAGGAGGCCCGCGCCAAGCCCATGCCCTTCTCCCACGCCATCTTCCCTCGCGTTTCTCCCTTCTTGCAACGCGCAACTGAAGCACACGGTCAGCAGCCATACAACTTGATCGCCTGCCTTGTCCATTTCACCAAGCAAAGTTAACTCCTGTTGATTAAATCGGATTAAAAATTTTTCTTTTAGGAAAGGAGAACAAGGTAACTTTCCATTGGATGGGAACTAAGCCGAGAGCGCTCATCGCGGATCCTGATCAAATCAGAGAAGTTTTGGCCGACAAGACCGGCGAGATCGGGAAGGCAAACACCAGTCATCTGTTTAAGTACTTTCTCACAGGCGTGCTGGGTCAGGAAGGTGAGAAATGGGCCAAGCACAGGAAGATATTGAACCCCGCTTTCCATATAGAGAAGCTCAAGGTGATTGATCCATCTCTGCTGAGTTAATTTATGCCTCTGCCTCGCCTATATGTTTGTCGAAATGACTCAGTAATAACTCTTTTTTGCTATATGCAGCGCATGCTGCCTGCTTTCTCTGCTTGTTGTGATGAGTTGGTCAACCGATGGGATGAGACGGCGGCGAAAGGTGAAGAGATAGATGTTTTCGTCGAATTCCAGAGCCTCACCGGCGATGTCATTTCCCGGAGTGCTTTCGGTAGCAATTTTGAGGAAGGAAGGAAAATTTTCCAGCTTCATAATGAGCAAACTTTGTTCATCGCCGGCAGTCTCCCTTATGCACATATACCGGGCTACAGGTGAGTACTGATCCACAGTATACATCTGCAAAAGGTTCGATTCGGTGTGATCCTTATAATTGGAAACAGAGCACAATTGATATCTTTCATTGTTCAGGTTTTTGCCCACCCGAATGAACACTAGAATGAAAGCAATCGACAAAGAGGTGAAAGGGATTCTATTGAGCATAATCAAGAAGAGGGAGGAGAGTATGAAATTGGGCACCGCAAACAACGATGACCTTCTTGACTTGTTACTGGAGTCCAATCTGCAACACCTCCGAGAACATGGGAACGCCGGGTTGACGACGGACGAGGTGGTGGATGAATGCAAACTGTTCTACTTCGCAGGACAAGAGACTACGTCCCTTTTGCTAACGTGGACGATGGTTGTGCTGAGCATGCATCAAGATTGGCAAGAACGGGCTCGCGAAGAGGTTCTGCAAGCCTTTAGGAAAGAGAAACCTACTTTCGATGGCTTGAGCCACTTGAAGACCGTAAGCACCATAAATTTCGATTCTCCATGGGTCTACAGGGTGTTCCTCCAATATAATAGAAAGTATGATTGATGTGGCATATGCAGGTGACGATGATTCTGTACGAGGTTCTGCGACTCTACCCGCCGGTACTCGGCATACCGCGCCAGGTCCTCAAGAGCACAAAAATTGGGAACGTAGTGTACCCTCCAGGCGTCCTGCTCTACCTGTCCATCCTTCAGGTTCACCATGATCCAGACTTGTGGGGCAAAGACGTCGACGAGTTCAAGCCGGAGAGATTCGCGGAGGGCATGTACAAGGCGTCAGAGAAGAATGCCTTCTTCCCCTTCGGTAGCGGCCACCGGATCTGCATAGGCCAGAACTTCGCGTTGCTGGAAGCCAAGCTGGCACTATGTTTGATCCTTCAACGCTTCTCCTTTGACCTCTCGCCGTCCTACACTCATGCTCCCAACTTTGTTCTCACTCTCAAGCCTCAGCATGGGGCTCCTATCAGACTGCGTAGGATTTGAAACCATCAATCCTTCCATCGACCAATCTTAATATATACATATATATATATATATATATATATATATATATATATATAGATACATATACTTCTGTTGTAAAATCTATAGAAATCTTATAATTGCATAGTTAGTGTTTATTCCGTATGTATGGTAATGGTAATGGTGAGGACCATTATCGAAGCCTTTTGATGTAATTCGTTAGTGTTACTGAGATATAGAGTAAAAATAAAATAAAGAAACTAATTGTTTAGAATGTGTTCAACAAAATTTGTCTGTTAATGCGACTATGGGTTCAAAGGGTCGGCTTGCACGCTAGTTCACTTCCATCCCCTCTTCGGCGTAGAAATCGCATTAAGGGTTTGGACCGGTGACTCCTAGTTAGGCAACAGAACAGAAGGTCTCCTTCGCAGAGACATCGCTTTAAGTTAAGGGGACCAAATCCCTTGCTGATTGCAACGGCATCAAATCCCAACCGTTATCAGACTGTGCATTTGGGACTTAGAGCATCTTCAATCTTTTTTAAAAGATTTGTAACGTTAAAAGATTTGTAAAGTTAAAAAAATTCTAAGACATAAGTTTTATGATTTTTAATTTAAGAAGATTTAATTTTTTAAACTTATTTTTATCTAGATGAAATTATTAATCATTGAAAAAATAATATTATATATTTGATATTTAAAAATCATTAAATATTTTATTTAATAGTTAAAGTATACATCTTTATTTTGAAAATAAATATATTTGATAAATTAAAAAAATATAAAAGAATAGAGAACCAATTAGCTAGCCAAATTAAACGGGAGGAACTCCATCTCTTTTCATATTTTCACAGTTACTATATGCTTTTTTAGAACATCGACCAATTTGAAAATCCACGATCAAGGAAGTATAGGAGTGTTAGGTGGGCTTATTCCTACATTTCTCATCCACAAGCATGAGTCCTGCTGTCATGTCACTCATTGTACCCTTTTTTCCAGAGACATTTATAAGGCAAGTATATGATTTGACATTATGATTTAAACCTAAGAGCATCTTGCAATGGATCGGTGACTTTTCGCACCAATAACAGGGAGAAAGAGATACAGTGACAAGAGAAAAATAAATAAGCTTAAAAAAAACTTATAAAAAGCTTTATTATTCTTTATAAATGGAAAAAAAAGCTATAATTTTTTTTTTAATGATCCTACATTATAATTATATAATTATCTATGTTACATATCATAAATTACAATGCAACACTATTTTATCATTAATTATAAATTTCATCTTAAAAAACATATAGATTTAAATTTTCAATACCGCTCTTTAACAACAAATCTCAAATCTCATCTTTACAATTGATCATGTCCAAGCATGAAGCTGAAAAGTCGGGGATGTGACGACTCTGCTGACTGGATGAAGACCTTCCTCCTCTCTGCAAAATAAACCAAACCAGGAAAGGAGTCCCTGATGATGACCCTCCGACGTTCAAATTAAAACAATAGTAGGAAGTGAAATCGAAATAATAGATATAGAGATGAATTTTGCCTTTCTTCATATCTAATATACTCTTTTATACCTTTCTTAGTACCCCTCCATCTTCCCCTATTTAATGACATTAATTATCGACAGAAGACATCTTTGGCTTGACTTCTTCGCATTCAATGATAGTTGGAGTTTTTTCTTCCCCTTATTAAGTAGTTGTCTTTTCTTCTTTTATTATGTTATAGGTTCATTATTAATACGTACAATGCCAATGTCGTACCCCGAACCGAACGGGTGGCCCGCTCGACCCTCTCTCTTGCCGACCAGGCTGATCGGACACTGGTTCATCCAGATGGCCGACCAGACAGTGGCTCGTTCGATCGGTTGTTGTAGCCACTTCCCGCTCGGGTCAGTCTAGCTTAAGCCATGGTGTTGACCATCTTGACTTTGACTTTCACCGTGACAATTGACTCGTGCCAGGTAGGCTCCCCCTTATCGCCGCATCACAAGTCTCCCCCTTAAGTCTAGTCGAAGGTAGTTGCAAGTTCGACTGACTGGACAGTTGGTGCCTTAGGGGATTTTTCCACGTCTGATCGGATTGTGCTCGGTCCTTAATCGTTGATCAACCCATAAGACAACACCATTCGACTTCATTGGTCGTGTTGTGCCTATAGATCTATCGGGTCGTGGCTAGGGCGGATGGTGCCTAGGCCGTTCGGCCCTATGACTCGTCCTCTATACTGCTCGGGACGATAGGCAGCACTGACCCGTCCCCTGTGCCGGCCGGAACGATGGGCAACAGCACTTGGCGGCTAAACTTCCTTTCCTTGTGCGTCCTTAGGTGAGCATGGTCGTGGCTGATGTCATCCAAATTTCTCGAAGACCGTGCAAATCCTTGATAATTATAGCCGAGCATGCAGCCATACCTTTTAATTAAGTTCATTAAATGTTATCTGATGACCAAAGGACACGTGTCCCGCACTATCACTGCACGCTTGATGTGACAGGCGGATATCCGATTGCGACGCGACGTGCGCCTTTTCAAATTCAAAGGTTGGATCTGCTTCTAGGTTTCCATAACTCTGGATCGAACGACGAAGATCGATAGCCGCGAGGTTTATAAACCTCGCGTGCATCACCGTCTTCCTCACTTCCCGTTTTCGTCTTCGAGCTTCCGGTGATATTCCATTTTCTTCTGTTTCTTCGGCGATCTTTCCAATAAGCTTCTTCCTTCTTCCAATCAAAATTTTTCGTTGCACTTCGATCTCTTTATTTTCGATGGCAAGCTCCTCTCATCCCCCTGTCGTCGTCCCTAGGCTTTGGTATACCTCCATCGAGTCCAGGTTCGACAGTGGCGACGCTGAGAGTTTGAAAGCTGCTTACAAAATTCCGTCCGACTATCAAATTGCTCTTCCTTCGGCTTTTGACCGTCCGAGCGAACCGCCTCTCGATTTTGTATGCTTCTTTAGGGATCAATTCACCGTCGGTCTGCGGTTTCCTGTCCATCCTTTTTTTTTCATCATCTGTAGATATTTTCGTATTTCTCTCCACCAATTAGTCCCGAACTCTTTTAAGCTGTTGTGCGGGGTCGTTATCCTTTTCCGCCTGCACGACATTCCTTTGACCCCTCGACTCTTCCACTAATTCTATTATCCTAAATTGTCCGAGCAAGGGATCTTTCTATTACAAGCCCGAGTGGGCTTGGTCTTCTTCGATAAGATCTCATCCTCCAATAAGCATTGGAAGGACTACTATTTTTTCGTTTGCTCTCTGGAGCAGCATGATTTTCCGATCAGATGGCAACTTGAAGTGGCGAACACCCCGATGCTCAAAAAGTACAAGAGTCGATCAGACTACTTCCAAGCAACTTCACATTTGGCGGGTCAGAAGTACCATATCCACAAGTTGTTGCATGAGGGAGTCCTCTACGTGTTCGGCTTGAGCCCGATCTGCACAAAGCTCCCGTCCAGCCTAGGTATGCTCCTCTTCTTCTCCTTAGTTGCATCTAACTGATTTTTTTTCTCCTTTTTTCAGCCCACATCGTGTTAAGGTCGCGTTTGGCCGGCAAGGGCAAACTAGTGGATGCGAAGATCAATTCCGCGGTCGTAGCCGAGCTGGAGAGCCACGGCTTGCAACCGGTCGGCTCCCACGAGGATCCGCTCGGAGAGAGCACAGGAGTCCTAGCTCAAGGGAACAAAGGAGTAACCAGTCATACGACTAGTGGTGAAGTGGTTGGCGCAGCGACTCCTCTGCCAGAACGGCTTCTGGTGATTCCGGTCGACGAGGCCTCGGAATCGGCTTCTTCCGAGGAGTCGTTGATAAGCCGAAAGAGGTGCCGCGCGGAGATTACCTCCCGATCCACCACCTCCACTACACAGACTCCAACCAGGACCAGCCCATGTCTTCCATCAAAGCAGGGTGAAACCTCCACACCTGCGCCCGAGCAAGCGACGGTCATCTCACATACTTTGCTTTCATCTGATTGGACATTGTCTTTGTCCGGGCTGCCACAAGGAACAATATGCGCGCTGCTGGTCGCTTTCATACCGTCTCCACCTTTGCCAAAGGCTCAGAAGTCTTGAATTCGACCGGCGTTGGTGTCCCAGTTGGCTAGTAGAGTAACCATAGCCCCATCTACTCCGAGTGGACGGTGCCATATAATGGCGGTCATTCATCTGCCTACAGACGAGTGGCGCGACTCCGACAGCGCTGAATCCCGAGCCCCGAAGCACCAAATAATTATCCAAGAGGCACTCTCACAGATATGGGCTGACGCCTGGGCTCGTGCGACGGTCATGCCTCTAGGGGTGTTCGCCGACAGTCATACCCAGATATCCACTGGGGTAAGTATTTTACTTGCATGTTCCTATTTATCACCACTCAACCCTAATAAATTCCTGCTTCCTCGTAGTATTGGGTAGAGAGCATGGACATATGCCAAAGACTCACATTTTTTGTGCAAAAAGTTAAATAGTTGCGCGCCCCGAGCGGCCAGGAAACGACTTCTCAAGCGCAGTTGGAGAAAATGAACGCTAAGACGACTCAATTAAGAGTCGATCTGAGTAGGAGTTAGGTGGTGGAAGTCCTGGTGAGTGAAGCTAGGTTGTGGAAGTCCTGGTGAGTGAAGCCGGCCCCTAGTGAGTGAACCTAGGTAGTTGAAGTCTTGGTGAGTAAAGTCAGACCCTAGTGAGTGAAGCTACGTTAAGTCCTGGTAAGTGAAGTCATGCCCTAGTGAGTGAAGCTAGATAGTGGAAGTCGTGGTGAGTGAAGTCGGACTATAGTGAGTGAAGTTAGGTGGTGGAAGTCATAGTGAGTGAAGCCAGGTAATGGAAGTCCTAGTGAGTGGAGCTGGGCAGCCCCTAGGGGAGGTAACCTTGTGTTATATGTGACCGACTGGTTTTCGGTCGACCGCGCATGGTTGACCGGACCAGCGAATCTTGAAATCTGTTAACACTATCTTACTTTACTATTTTATCTATTGTGTTAAGTTAGTGTTGCAGGGAAGTTCAACTAAGTCAACGGGTCAATCGAATATCTGGCATAAAGTCTAAATAGGTCGACTGGCTGACCAGATGTCTGGTAAGATGGTAAGTTAAGGTAAGTCACCGAAGGAGAGTGACTTTGTGAGGACGCATTCCCCGTTTGAGAGAACAATAGGCGTTGATCCAACTTAGATCCATTTGGAAAATCTAAGTTGAGATCTTGATTAGATTCTGGTCTCGAGGAGATAAAATCTAATTACTACTCTACTTGTTATACAGTGCTAACTTTGTTTTGTAGGGTAGTATATTTTTTTTATTGCCTCGGACTAACTTGCAAGAAAACAAGTCCGCTAGAAAATTGGGTCCGGGCACCCGGAGGGTATCTGGGCGCCCGGAATGCCAAAAGTTATCTCGTCGCCAGTTTGGGGCGCGCTGATTGGATAAGCTGATATCATGGTCCAAGTGCCCGGAACTGCCTATATAAGCAGCATTCACCAGGAGCACAAGATAACAAGTTTCTTCTGCGATTACTCTCTTGCGCGATGCTCCTGCGACTCCACAACGTGACTCCGACGATCGAGTGACGCTGCTCCGATGACCGAGCAACACAACTCTGACGACAGAATGACGTGACTCCAAAAACTGAAAGCACAGTCTTCCAGATCTCTGATAAGTTGTTGGTATATTTTGTTTATTTCTGTAGTTAAATTATAAATCTATTGTCTTCCTCTTGTAAATATTTATGAATTGTTAGTGGATTGTCCAACAAAAGCATTTGACAAGTGCAGACCTTGGAGTAGGAGTCGACGAAGGCTCCGAACTAAGTAAAACTTGGTTTGTTAACATTGTTTTCATTATTATCTTTCCGTTGTATATTTTATTTTAGTATCAATTTTCGACGATCGCTATTCACCCTCCTCCTCCCCCTCCCCCTCCCCCTCCCCCTCTAGCGTTCTTCACGATCCAACAATATTCATCTAAATCTTCAAATAAAGATTTGATTTCTTTGGACAGGTTGATTAAGTTAAATTTATAGGCCTTAGTACTTCCTTGTTTATTTTTCTAGTTTTGTATTAACTTCAAATGTTTTGTTCCAAGTTATTTAAGTATACTGATTGAATCAGTATCTTGTCTTAGCATGAGATTTAAAGTGTCATTTTCTACTTCTTCATTTTGTCATGTAGAAAGTTGATATCCAAAGAATCTAACATCTAGATTTCCCTTCTGGTCTTTATACATTATAGATGTCGTCGGTTTTAGTGTTGTCTTAGGAGCATCTAAGTTGAGGGTCCATTCTAACCCATTTAAGGTTTCTAAATCAAAGTTTCTTGGCTTAAGGAAGAATATTCCTTTAAAAGTAAGTGTCTCTATCATGTCCTTGACTTTTATTTTAAAATTATTGTGAATGTGATTCGTCATCCCCCTTCATACCTAGTTGGATATTGTTATTTGAAATTGTCCATAACCTTTGGCTTGTACCATAATTTGCATGTGTCTAACAAAGTCTCTTATACTCATATTAAAATTTGGGCACATACAAATTGATCCTGTTTAAAATCGTAAAGCTGAAAAGTTAAGAGGTGGCGGCTTCACTGATCGGATGTGGATTTCGCTCCGTTCTGTAAAACAAATGACATCAATCCCTAGCCAAGGAAGGGGTCTCCGACATTGGTCTTCCGACGCTCAAGTCAGTCATCGAAAAAATATGAAGAAGTAGAGCAATATTAGTAGCAGTTGAATTCAATAGAAACGCGTACCTCCGTCGATGAATGAACCCCCCCCCTTATATAGAGCCCTAATAGCAGCATGCACGCTTCTCGAGGCATGAGTACGTTCTCACATATGTCCCATAAAAGGGATTTATCAGGAAAGTACCCCTGACACAATACCTTAACAGGGCATGCATATCCCTGACGTGACAGTAGAAGCTTCGATCGTACGATCCGCTTGTTGACCATACCTCGTGTCAGCGACACTATCTCCCAAAAAGATATCGAGAGATACTACAGTGGTCACATTGCTTGGCCAAGAGGGGTAGTCGTTCGGCCGGGACTCCGCTCCCTCTATGGCCAAGTTCCGTTGCTTGGCCGAGCAGGGAAGCCGCTCGATCAGGACTCCGCTGCGCCCCTGGCCAGGTCTCATACGACGTCCTGCCACTCCGTATCGAGCTTCGAACGTCAGTTGTCTTGTGTATCATCTCGAGCCTGAGTGGGGGTCAGCTCGGACCCATCTTCTACCGGTCGAGACTTGGTCACCCGACCAGCCATTGCAATTATCCTCCGTTCGGCCCTTTGACATCCGGATGTGGTCGCCTTTTGACCTTGACCTCCACTTTGATCGTTGAACTCGTGCCAGATAGGCTTCCCTCTATCGCAACATCATAAATAATACCTAAATTATTATTCATGTCTATTTTTATAAGTTCTATGATTATTTTTTCTTGTCAGAAAAGTACGAGTCATATAAGAATAAAAAGACTTGCTAGGGTGTTCATGGAAGAAAATAGTTAAATTTCTATCTACATTTATAAGGCTTCTAATCTATGACTAGAAGTACTATTTCTTCTTGCCAGAATCATATCTAACTAAAAAATAGTATTGACTTCTGTCTATCTTCCTCTTGTTATTTGAGTTTGAGTTCTTGTTAGACTTATTTTGATTGATTTTAACTATAAGTAGCATTTTGATTGATTTTAACTATAAGTAGAAATGAATAAATTTTTGGTTTCTCTTAGTAACTGTGCTTCCAATTGAAAACTTAAGTCTTTATTTATATTCTCTTGGGCTTCTCTCCAGTCGATGGGAGAACTGATCCCTTAAATTTGTTTTTCTAAGTCCATAAGTTTATTTTCAAATACAGTAATTCAATGATGCAAAGAAGTTGGGCTAATATAGTGTTGTTCTACTGGATCAAGATTTGAGTACTTTTTCCAAGTATCTCAGTGGAATCAACTCTATAATATCTGTTTTTCTTAGTCTTAGAATATTTTGTGTGTAATCTTAAAGCCTCGTCGTAATGAGTATTTTCAAAGTTAAGCTTATTCATTTATACTTGAGTTCATTAAGTATGTTATGAAGAGTTACAATCTTTTCGTCAAGTTGTGTTTTGCTACTACCAATCAATCCTTTGATATCCTTTGTATAGGTGTACTATCTAGTTTTAAAGATCGTTTTAAAGATGCTTGAGTGTCTTTAATGTAATCAAGGTTCTTGTGAATTTCAACTAATAACACCTTTAGCTCGGTGATTTCTATTTTTTTATTTTTGAAAAAAAAATAAATTAAAATGGGATATGTGGCTCATGGCTGCAGCACAGCGCACGTACCTAGCACATGCGCGTGGGTGGGCCAGCAATAAGGTCATTCCGTGTTGCAACTTTCCCTTTAATTTTTCTGATTGTTAATTTTTTTTTAAATTCAATATATTTATCAATATTTACATTAAGTTTCAATTGGTCAGCGTTGCCAAATGGAAAAGTTTGTGAATGTTGTCAACGTTCAATTTTGAAATATTGGATAATATTTACTTTTTCTATATATATATATCATATACTCATTTATTTCATTATTAAAATTTCATCAATTTTAACTTACTTCATCATCTTCCTATCACATAAAAAAAATACTACATATAAAAAATTTAAAGAGAAATAAATAAAAATTCTAGTCGTTATTTTAGAGATTTATTGAACTCCTAATATATTGACGAAAGTTCAAGTTGAGAAAATTCTCTAGTTCATCCTAATCTACAACATCTTCAATTTTCATTTCGCACACAAAACTCATATAACGTATCATATTCTCAAAATACTTCTCATTCTCTTTAGGTCTATCAATCAATTTCATCTGAAACTAACCTCATTAATGTATTTGTGTCATCGAATTTGAATTAGATAACTTAAATTGAGAACAATGAATATTTAAATTAAGACTTAAGAAAATTTATCACAAACTCCCTATGAGAATACTCATCATCAATACCAACAATAGGTTCCTAGAACTCATTTAATTCAAAAAAATATCAAACTTTTAAATTTTTGAATGATGTAGATCCGTCAGTTTTGTACGAAACTAACTAATGGACTTTAAAGAACTCCAAATTATTTCAAAACAAAATCAATATACTCCTAAAATCTTCCTTAATATATCTATATCACCATATCTAAATTCGATAGCATAAATTGATAATAGTGAATTTTTGAATTGGTATAATAAAAATTTAAAAATGTATTTTTAATTTAATTTTCTGTTCTTAATTTATACTATCAAATCATAATAACATTAAAGAATATTTTTGATAGTATATTAATTTTGATTTTAAATGATTTTAAATTCTCTAAATCTATCATATAAAATTGATTAATAGAGTTGTGATAACAAAAAAGGGGTATTTCAAAAATATAATATGAGATTTGAATATTATGAAAATTGAGTATATGATTTAGATAATATTAAAACTTATTATGATGTTCAGTAAAATAAAAAAATATCGAAGGTTTTTTATTGAGCATAGAGGGGCATGAGAGATGTGGGCTAATAAGTTATCCTCCCTGTAATCCGTCAATAGAGTTTTCGATAGTCATTAATTGATCAATTTCTAACGAGTGCTTATACTCAATAAGAAAAGCTTCTACCCCTAAATTATTCACTTATAAGTTGATTTTATAATTTATTGTTCTTCATTTAACGTAATAAGGATGGACTACTAAGCATATCTTTTCTGTATTGATTCTGGATAGATTGACAGAGACGCTAAGATAAATATATTTATCTTTTGTCATCATGATTATTATTAATCAACAAATTGAATACGAAATAAGTTGACTACTACTGTTTGAGTTGACTAACTAAATATTTTCTAATGCTCATGTTCATTATGATTTATATAAAAGTATAACCTTTGCAGTAATAATATATGGAAATTAAAAGTAGAGAAAAATCTTCAATCAGAATTTAAATTTTTGTATACAATTCTCACTCATAAAAAATTTTGTTTCCACTCTCTGCATGTAAAGTTTTATTTGCTTCAATTCCCTCATACAAATATTGTGACCTAATTATCCCTCAGATTTTTTTGGTACAAAATGTCCAAAAATGAATATAATTTAAAGAAAATCTAGTATATTTTTTATCCAATTGAATATCATTTAAAAAAAATCTAGTATATTCGAGTATATTTTTAATTAAAATTATCCTTCGTATATTTTAGGTATAAATAGTATAAAAATGAATATAATTCCTATTAAATTCAACATTTTAAATTAGAATGGAGTATATTTTCTATTAAATTAAGTACGACTTTTTTCCTATTTAATATAATTCTTCCTAAATTCAGTACCATTTGAAAAAAATCTAGTATATTTTTCATCCAATTGAGTATCATTTAAAGAAAATCTAATATATTTTGCATCTAATTGAGTACCATTTAAAGAAAATCTAGTATATTTTCCATCCAATTGAGGTGGAAAAAGAATGTACTCAATTTGATAGAAAATATACTAGATTCTAATTTAATTGTACTGAATTTAAGAGGATTTATACTCATTTTTAGACTTTTTATACTTAAAATATCAGGGACAATTAGGTAAGTATATTAGACTAGGGAGTGAAAAGAAAGATTTTTTCCAATGGAGAGTGCATGCAAACTTGTGTTTGTTAATGGGGATTGCATGCAAATTTTCTCTTAATTATTCTGCTTTACCATGACCATTTTATCTTAGTACTGAAGTTAATAAAGATTCTCTCCTCGGATGGATCTAGTGATTAGCACATGAGGTGTTGCCATCAATGAAGTCTGAGGTTCGAATTTTGACAAAGTCGAGGTAAATGTCTCCCTTATGTGCTAGTCATTATTCCAAAGGTTAGTAGCCGCCCGTAATTTATCCCCTCCATATTGACCCTGGGACAAATTGATGGGAACTGAAGACGAACGTATTCATCTTTTACCACAAATAAAATTAATAAAGATTATAAAGGGACGACAACAATCATTTATTTTGTTTTCCTTACGGAGCAAGTCAAAATTTGCTTTGTAAATTTAGGATTCTCAAACGGATCAGATTTTACTTATGGAAACAATAATAAAGATCTGCCTGACGCATCAACTTCTACGTGGGCCCCAAAGACCGGCGATGAGCCAGACTGATGCAACACTTTACCTAGCTAGAACGTAAGGTGCAAATATTGGACACGGAGATGGTGCTTTCCCAGTGAACCAATAGTCAACCATTACTCGGACTTTTTGATGTGGTGAAATTGCCATTCTCCTCAAAATTTTGATGAGATCCCTGGGTGAAATTGGCTTGTTCAGCACGTTCTACGATGAAAATGGCATTTAAAATACTCTTGCAGGTTCACGGTGAAGTGGCTGGCTTATTCCTGTTGCAGAAGAAAGAAAAAAAAACCATACTGCTACTCTCTGTAATATTATCCTGCAAACTTTTCTTAGAAATAAATACGTTCCGTAAGGTAAACTGCTACTCTCTGTAACATTAACAGATTGATGCAAAAAACCATACTGCTACTCTCTGTAATCTTACCCGAGGGCCGAGGCAGTTCGACTATCAATAACATTAACTTCTAAAAAAAAAAATGAGGGCAGAAAAAGAAAAAGGAAAAAAGAGAGATAGTGTCTGAATGCATCGCTACAGTTGATAGTTGACTAAATACTGCAAAAGCGTGTCGATTTGCCATGGTCAAAAGGATATCTAACTCAAATCCGCTAAGCCAATTGTATCAAACTGTTAGTTTCTCCATAATTTGTCAGGTCATCCTTGT
The DNA here is from genome assembly GCF_018446385.1 of Zingiber officinale. Taxonomy (NCBI): domain Eukaryota; kingdom Viridiplantae; phylum Streptophyta; class Magnoliopsida; order Zingiberales; family Zingiberaceae; genus Zingiber; species Zingiber officinale. The sequence continues at coordinate 775,097 of NC_056005.1, forward strand.
GATCACCATTTCAAGCTCCGATTTAAGAGTGCGTATGTCATCTCTATGCATCACCATAAATCTCTATCCATCACCATCAATACCCAAGAAAGAAGGAGCTTCATTCCGATCTTCTCAATTTCACAAATCATTTTTTTTTCAAGTCTTGCTTTTTGAGTTGCAGACATGGAACTGTGGTTCGCCGTGTGCGGCGGCCTGGCCGCGCTGCTGGTGGCTGCCTGGGCAGTCAGGATGCTGAACTGGGCGTTCTGGAAGCCGCGCCGCCTAGACCGCGCGCTCCGGTCGCAGGGACTCAAGGGCTCCTCCTACCGTCCCATCAGCGGCGATCTCAAGGATTTTGTCCGGCTTACCGAGGAGGCCCGCGGCAAGCCCATGCCCTTCTCCCACGCCATCTTGCCTCGCGTTTCTCCCTTCTTCGAACGCGCCGCTGAAGCACACGGTCAGCAGCCATACAACTAGATCGCTTCCTTTCTCCATTTCCCCCAGCAAATGTAACTCATGTTGATTAAATTGGATTTAAAAATTTTCCTTTTAGGAAAGCAGAACAAGGTAACTTTTCATTGGATGGGACCTAATCCGAGAGCGGTCATCGCGGATCCTGATCAAATCAGAGAAGTTTTGGCCGACAAGACCGGCGAGATCGGGAAGGCAACCACCAGTCATCTGTTTAAGTACTTTATCGGAGGCGTGCTAATTCAGGAAGGTGAGAAATGGGCCAAGCACAGGAAGATATTGAACCCCGCTTTCCATATAGAGAAGCTCAAGGTGATTGATCCATCTCTTCTGAGTTAATTTATGCCTCTGCCTCGCCTATATGTTTGTCGAAACGGCTCAGTAATAACTGTTTTTTGCTATATGCAGCGCATGCTGCCTGTTTTCTTTGCTTGTTGTGATGTGCTGGTCAACCGATGGGATGAGATGGCGGCGAAAGGTGAAGAGATAGATGTTTTCGACGAATTCCAGAGCCTCACCGGCGATGTCATTTCCCGGAGTGCTTTCGGTAGCAATTTTGAGGAAGGAAGGAAAATTTTCCAGCTTCATAATGAGCAAACTGTGCTCATCGCTGGCAGTCTCCCTTATGCACATATACCGGGCTACAGGTGAGTACTGATCCACAGTATACATCTGCAAAAGGTTCGATTCGGTGTGATCCTTATCGGAAACAGAGCACAATTGATATCTTTCATTGTTCAGGTTTTTGCCCACCCGAACGAACACTAGAATGAAAGCAATCGACAAAGAGGTGAAAGGGATTCTATTGAGCATAATCAAGAAGAGGGAGGAGAGTATGAAATTAGGCACCGCAAACAACGATGACCTTCTTGACTTGTTACTGGAATCCAATCTGCAACACCTCCGAGAACACGGGAACGCCGGGTTGACGACGGACGAGGTGGTGGATGAATGCAAGCTGTTCTACTTCGCCGGACAAGAGACTACGTCCCTTTTGCTAACGTGGATGATGGTTGTGCTGAGCATGCATCAAGATTGGCAAGAACGGGCTCGCGAAGAGGTTCTGCGAGCCTTTGGGAAAGAGAAACCTACTTTCGATAGCTTGAGCCACCTGAAGACCGTAAGCACCATAAATTTCGATTCACGATGAGTCTGCAGGGACTTCCTTCATATTCTCAAGTAACCTTGATGTGGCATATGCAGGTGACGATGATTCTGAACGAGGTTCTGCGACTCTACTCGCCGGCAGCCGGCATACAGCGGCAGGTCCTCAAGAGCACAAAAATTGGGGGCGTAGTGTACCCTCCAGGCGTTGTGCTCTTCTTGTCCATCCTTCAGGTTCACCATGATCCAGACTTGTGGGGCAAAGACGTCGACGAGTTCAAGCCGGAGAGATTCGCGGAGGGCATGTACATGGCGTCAGAGAAGAATGCCTTCTTCCCCTTCGGTAGCGGCCACCGGATCTGCATAGGCCAGAACTTCGCGTTGCTGGAAGCCAAGCTGGCACTATGTTTGATCCTTCAACGCTTCTCCTTTGACCTCTCCCCGTCCTACGCTCATGCTCCCGACTTTGTTCTCACTCTCAAGCCTCAGCATGGGGCTCCTATCAGACTGCGTAGGATTTGAAACCATCGATCCTTCCATCGACCATATATATTATACACTTCTGTTGTAAAATCTATAGAAATCTTATAATCGCATAGTTAGTGTTTAATTTTATTCCGTATGTATGGTAACGCTGAGGACCATTATCGAAGCCTTTTGATGTAGTTCGTTAATGTTACTGAGATATGGGATTGTAGCCTGAGTTGGTGTCTTCCGTTGTTATAATCAATGATCTTAGGCAGGCAACAGAAGTCGCATTAAGGGTTTGGACCAGTGACTCCTAGCTAGGCAACAGAACAGAGAGACATCGCTTTAAGTTAAGGGGACCTAAATCCCTTGCTGATTGCAACGGGATAAAATCCCAACCGTTATCAGACTCTGCATTTGGGACTTCATTCCGTCCTTATTTTGCCAAAGGACTTTCATTTCATTTCATTTTTTCCTCGAAGAATAGAGAACCAATTAGCCAACTTAAACGGGGAAAACACAGCCTTTGTCTTATCGAATTCATGATCAAACCTCTGTCTCTTTTGTCCCATTAGCCACCTCAAGCTGTTCGGGAGAATCACAAATCAATTTGTTTCGACTGTGAATTTTAAAAATTCTAAACCGACTAAAAATATTTTAAAAAATTATTAAAAATACTTAAAATAATAAAAAAAATTAACAATTATAATTTATTGAAAATAATAATAATAAAAATCCATCCTCGAAATTAAAATAATATCAAGTGATAATCTAAAAGGAACATCATCTGAATTCAATCCGATAAATTTACTCGAATTTATGAATCCCTGTCGATCCTTGCTTTCTAAATTTCTATTCATCTATATCAATATTGTCATCTCGCCTAAATGCATCCAGTAAAGTTATATAATATGGCAAAGATAATTAATTTCCAGGTGGACATGAAAACAATAAATTATGAATAATTATTAATTATTAATATAATAATTAAAATATAAAGGAAGACGTATTAAGCAAAGTTGTATAAGCTTGTATGAAGGGAGGAACTCCATCTCTTTTCATATTTTCATAGCTCTCATATGCTTTTTCAGAGTATCCACCAATTGAAAATCTACGATCAAGGGAGTATAGAAGTGTTAGTGGGCTGTCATGTCACTCATTGTACCTTTTTTTTTTCCATAGGCATTTATAAGGCATGTATATGATTTGACATTAGACTTTAAAACTAAGAGCATCTTGCAATGGATCGGAGACTTTTCGCACCAATAACAGGAAGAAAGAGATTCAGTGACTAGGGAAAAGTAAATAAGCTTAAAAAAATTTAAGGGGCATTTGATTTAGGAGAATAGAAGTGAGAAATGAGAATGAGAATCATTGATTGTCATTGTTAATGTTTGGATTATAGGAATAGGAATAGAAATAAGGGAATGAATTCTTAAAATTAGGTAATAACTCATTCTCATGTACCTCCCCTTCAATGAGTCATTACCCTATTTTCATCAATCAAAATATTCTCTTATTCCAAAAATACTCTTGACCTAAAACTAAAATTTTCTCCCTTAATATCAAAATTTATTTATTTATTTTTACTTCATATCACTTCTCTCTCCTTGTTCTCTCTCATCATATTTTCTCTCTCATCATTTTATCACACACTTTCTCTCTCCTATCACACTCTCTTTCCTCTTTTTTCTCATTACACTTTCTCTCTCATCATACTTTCTATCTCCTCAATCTCTTCCATCACACTCTCTTCCTTCTTTTTTTCATCATACTTTCTCTCTCATCATACTTTCTCTCTTCTCAATCTCTACCATCACACTCTCTTTTCTCTTTTTTTTCTCATCACACTTTCTCTCTCCTCAATCTCTCTTATCACACTCCCTTCTTTTTTTTCCTCAACACACTTTCTCTCTCATCATCTCTCCCATCACACTCACTGTTCTTTTTTTTTCTCATCACACTTTCTCTCTCATCATACTTTCTCTCACCTCAATCTCTCTCATCACACACTCTCTCTCCCCTCATTTTTTCTCATTATGTTTTCTATCTGTTCATCTCTCCCATCATAATTTCTCTCACATCATATTTTATCTTTCATCATGCTCTCTTCTATCACACTCTCTTTTCTCATTTTCTCTCATCACATTTTCTCTCTCATCATTCTCTTTCATCATAGTTTTCTCTCACATTCATCTTTCTCTCACATCTATTTTTTTTCTCTTATTTTCCTTTAAAGGTAAAAAAGGAAATATTAATTTATTCCGATAGAAAGTATGCAAGTAACCAAACATTGCTTTTAAGAGTGATTCCCATTCCGATTCTCATTCTCATTCCACAATACAATGATTCCCATTCCGATTCTCATTCCCATGCTCATACCAAACGCCCCCTTATAAAAAACTCCGTTGAAAATGTTCTAAACTTTGCATCTAGGATATCTTCAGAGCTTTACGAACTTCATCTTTAAATAAAAAAAAACGAATTCAAGTTTTCAATCTCGCTCTAACTACACACTTCAAATCTCACATTTACAATGGTTCAAGTTTTTTTATTGAGGCTTTTAATTTTACAAACTTATCACAAAGTTTACATTGAAGATGTCCTAAATGAGAGTTTTTTATGCCTTCAATATGTCACATAAGCATTATAAAATTTTATTAAAACATCTCTAATAGTTAAAATTTTATGTGAACTTTTTAATGGCCAAATTTATAACATATAACTACATAGATTCATACATAATATATCAATTTCAAATAACAAATCTCAAACCTAATCTCTCTACATCAGTTTAAACTTTTTGTATTCTAACTTTTTTTTATCGTATAAAGTTCTTAGATACCCTTACCCTCTGTTTGGGAGCAGGTGAGGGAAGGGGAGGGAAGGATAAATAAAGGGTAAAAAAATTTTTAACCTTGTTTGGGAGGGGGTGAGGGAAGGGAAGGAAAGGTAAGGAAGGGTAAACGTTAACCTTCCTTACCTATGAATATAGAAGATTTGCTTACATCCCAATTTGGGGTGTAAGGAAGGGTAAGAGGGATTAAGAAAATTTTTATTCCAATTTTATCCTTATTCATTCTATTAATTACCAAATGTTATTTTAGGTTTCTTATATTCTTTTTGTTTTAGCGTTGGTTCATCTTCCTCATTCCATTGCCGCTACTACACACTTCTCGCACTCCACGGCATCAGTGCCGATCGACGCCGAACCTTACAGCATATCTCTCCAAAAACAGGTAATCCTAATCTTTTCTTTTTCTTTGTCTTCTTCTTCTATTCTCTACTGTGTCTTTTTCTTCTTCGTCGTCGTCTTCTTCTTCTTTTTCTTCACTGTGTGTCTTCTTCTTCGTCGTCTTCTTCTTCTTTTTTTCTTCTATTTTCTACTGTGTCGTCTTCTTCTTCTTATTTTTCTTCGTCGTCGGTGTCGGCGTGGTTTTCTTCTCTACTGTGTAGCACTGTTTTTTTTTCTGCTACCCTAACTTTATGCTCAATGATAATGAAGAAAAAGAAGAACTGCTCAATGTAGCACTATTCTTCTCTACTGTGTAGCACTGTCTTCTTCTGTTTTTTTCTTCTTCTCGTCGTCGTGGTCTTCTTCTCTACTGTGTAGCATTGTTTAGACTGTGAGATGAGCGAAGTCTGAGTGCTATATTAAGGATAAGCACTATATTTCTTAGCACGATAATATTAAGGATAGTATAACATCAATAATAGTAAACAGTTAGTTCTATTACAGGGACTGTTTAAATATTTGTGCACTGTTTCAACACTATATTAGTACTATATGATTCGTTGTGAGCATTATTTTTTTTTTCTATTTCTTCTATATTTATTGATGGTAATCTAACTGTTAGTGCACCCCTATATTTGTTCGTTGTGCACTGTTTAATCCTTAATCGTAAAATAGAAGGGCAAATATCTGCTATATCTAGTAGTAGTAATACTAGATGATATAAGTTCACATTGTTTAAAGCATTACCTATTTATAATTTATTTATTTATTTTTTCCATTTATTTGATTATAAATGGGTGATGAAAATGGTAAACGGAATGATTTCATTAAGTTGCATCGTATGCATCAACTCGCATTGGCACAGGTTGCTTGTTTAGTTGCAGTTTGGTATGCACAAAATAGGCACAAACAAAATAGTCAAATTCCTCGTGTTGTACAGTTAGAAGGAGAACGTGTACGAAATGAACTAATGACAAAAGTGCTAACTAATGATCAATGTCGTAATATAATTAGAATGAGTCCTTCTGCATTTGTGGAATTGTGTAATCTTTTAGTCAAAGAAGGTGGTCTACGACCTACAACAAGAATCACTGTGGAAGAACAAGTAGCAAAATCACTCTATTTGTTAGGTCACAATGTTACAAATCGTGCACTTAGCTTCTTTTTCTATCGATCGGGAGAAACAGTGAGTCGTCATTTCCATAATGTTTTAAGAGCTATAATGGAATTAGAGGATAAATTTCTCAATCAACCGGATGGGTCACAAGTTCCTTCAGAAATCTTCAATAGCAATCGATTCTACCCATTTTTTAAGGTAAAAATATTTTTCTTATCTTTTGACTAGTATAACTGCATATCTATATATTCAAAATTATTAATAATTTAGATATGGTATATCAGGATTGTGTTGGAGCAATAGATGGAACACATATTCGTGTTAAAGTTTCTCCCATTGATGCCCCAAAGTTTCGTGGTCGAAAGGATTTTCCAACTCAAAATGTTTTAGCAGCATGCACATTTGATTTGAAATTCACTTATGTCTTAGCCGGATGGGAAGGGACAGCATCGGACTCGAGAATAATAAAAAATGCATTAACCAGACAAGAATGTCTTAAAATTTCAGAAGGTAAATTAAATGACTTATATTGTGATTAGACTTTCCTTTTACGATTTATTAACACATAATTTTTTTGTTAGGAAAATACTATCTTGTTGATGCTGGATTCATGTTAAAAAGCAGTCTTATTACACCATATCGAGGAGAACGTTATCATTTAAAAGAATATAGCCGTAATCCACCACGAAATGCTCGGGAGTTATTTAATCTTCGACATTCTTCTTTGCGCAATGCAATTGAAAGAGCTTTTGGAGTCGTTAAGAAAAGATTTGCTATTATAAGAAGTTCAACGGAGCCACATTATGGAATTGAAACACAGAAACAAATTATTCTCTGTTGTTGTATTTTACACAATTACTTGATTAATGCTGATCCAGATGAGGGTTTGCTTGCCGAGGTTGATGCTGAACTTAATAATAATAGTGAACATCAAGAGGAAAATCATAGTAATAGAGATGACAGTGACGATGCAAGAATGGGAGAATTTCTTAGAGATTCCATAGCTGCGACTATGTGGTTAAATTATAATATGTGATATTTATGTTTATTTGTTTATCTAGTGATTTTGGACAAATGCTCTTGTAATTGGATGACTATGAATGTTGACGTTTTAATTTATTATGTGACTTGAATTTTATATCATATGGCTATTTGTGTGATTGTGTGTTTGATTATTACTATTTTTTTGTTTTTAAGGATGCGAAAAAAGGACTTGCAAAATGCTAGTGCAAGCAAGGCGAATAATCAATGTATTTGGACTAAAGTAATGGATGATGCTCTTATTGATGCATATTTGAATCAGCATAATATAGGCAATAGGGTTGGTGGAACCTTTACTACACATGCATTTGAAAATATTGTGAATGGATTGAAAACAAAATTTTTCGACAAACTTATCGATAAGGAAATGATTCAAAATCGCATGAAACATATTAAAAGATGTTGGTTTTCATGTTATGATATATTCAAGAATGGTATGAGTGGTTTTGGATGGGATCCCATTACAGAATTCTTCATTGCTGAACCTGAAGTTTGGCAACAACTAATTGAGGTGTGTTTCATAATATGCATTTGGAAACTATATTTGTTTTTTTTCTATGATACTATCTATAAATGAATGTTTAATATAATTATATTGTAATTTGTAGATAAAACCAGCAGCTGCCGAATGGAAGACCAAGCCTATTCGAAATTATGAGAAGTTAGTTCAATTATATGGAAAAGATAGGGCTACAGGACAATATGCTGAAACTGCATCAGAAATGCAAAAAAGAAAAGCGCATAGAAGTAGAGAATAATGTTGGTGGACATAATTTTGAAACCATTGATGAAGTTGAATTTATGATTTCTCAACAGGAAATCCATTTGGACAATGAAGATGCAGTTAATATGGATGCCCAAATTCCAACTCAACCATCTAAATCTCAAGCTGAATCTTTTGTTGGATCATCATCAAAAAAGAAGAGTGCAAAAAAAGGTAAAGTTGACGATGAGAATATAAGCAATGCAATTGAGCATGTAGCTCAAGCTATTATGAGTTCAACACATGAAATGATTAAGTCAAATGAACTTCCTATTCCTGAGCATGAAGTGTGGAGTTTGTTGAATCAATTAGGTGTCGAGCAACATATCACTTCTACATGCTATTTATTTCTTGTTCAACGCCCAAAGATGTTGAGAGCTTTACTTGGATGCCCTTTTGAACATCGCAAAGACTTATTACTTCAAATATTGGATGGAGAAAATCTACGACATGATTAAGTTTTTTGCTTGTTATGTGAGATGATTATATTTGGATGATATGTATTATGCATTTGGATGTTATGTACTTGGAAGATTTTGAATGTTTGTTGGATGATTATTATGTCATGTAAGACTTGATATTTGATTTTGGATGATTTATCTATACTTTGTGCCTTTTGTGTGTTTTTGGATGATTTATTTGTTGTTAGTCAATTACTACAGATTTAAATTCCCCTCTTTGCATCTTGTTTGAATATATATAATGATCAGATAAACCATGATTGGTAAAATTACTGATTTTGAATCATCAGTATGAGGTTGCTTCTCCATTTCATGAGCAACAGCAGCTACACTCTGCTGCTTAGGCTCATCAGCCAAGTTGGTAAAATTATCATCTTCAATTATTTCATCTGAGAAATTGGTTGCATCTTCAGCAAGGCTACCACACTCCTTCAGCAAGGCTACACTCTTTGAGTCTTCAATCTGAAAACAATTGAAAAGTGCAAACTATTTAGTAAGAATTCATTGTCAAACCAAGTTTGAGATTGACACCTGGTTGAGACTATTTTAGACAAGCTTCCGTGAAGGAACTTTTGCCAGAATAATTTTGTGGATAACAACCAACACAGCAACTAGTCATATGCACAAATTAATTATTAGAAAACACCGCTACATTCATCAATTCATACCAATTACAATGGTATTAAAAAGAAGTAGCCCCATGTTATGCTGATGCAGGCACTTCCACATGAATAAAATACTGCAGTATCAAAATCATTGTGCTGATGCATCAATTATGCTGATGCAGGCACTTCCCTAGTAGTGTTTGGTTTCAGAATATCAACATTTCAAGACATCTAGCAGATTTTTCACTTTATAAAATGGACAGGAGAAAAAAATGAACTCATAACTTAATACTTCAATCATTGTAAGATATAATACTGCAAAGCTTGACAGATACTTGAATGTGAGACTTAATTGAAATACAACGACTACTAATACATCAAATAGGCTTCTTCCTAAAGTTTGAAGATTCCAATTTGTCGTTACACGTTCGACATCAGTGAACGATAGAGGGCAGGAGTATAAGCAACGGTGTAGGACAAGCAATTAACTCATGATTGTTGAATAAAAAATGATAGAGGGTAATTTAGTAATATTATATACTTAACCTTCATTATCCTTCCTTTTCTCCCAAACATGAAAACATATGTTACATTAATGAACCTTCCCTCCCTCCCAAACAAAGAGAATATAAATACTTTATATCCCTTTCCTTCCCCTCCCTTTCCTTCCCTTTCCGTTAATGAACCTTCACTCACCCCATCCAAACATAGGGTTAGAGAGTCAACTATTTTAGGTTGCATGCTTCTTCTGCTGTAGGCATCCATTAAAATGTTATAGGTTATCGTTGTTGGCTTTTGTCCTTTTTCTTTCATCATCCTTCTGCCTCTTCAACCTGGTCAGATTTTACTATAAGCATCCATGTGTTGTAAATTATGATATTAGATGCAAGAGACATCCAAAGCAATCTTCGACTGGAGAAATGGCATGGGCTCCATGCGGCAGACGGGGTTATCGCCATGGATCGAGCGCCTGCTGCTTGACTCTTTGTACAAGCCAATGGGGAAAAGAGGGAATTTGAAACTGAAACCACGGACAAGTCGAAAGGATACTCGCGCAAATGAATAAAACAAGAAAAGATAGGAACCTTCGCCGGCCACCGAGGACAATTGCCTATAGCTATCGTGAAGGAGGAGGCGAAGAGGGTGGCGCTGCGCAGCGCTGCCTTTGGGTTTAGGTTTTGTGGGAAGATGCGTTATTTTGTATAGCAGAGATGCATGGCTCGGCTGTTGGGCTGGGCTAAAGCCCAAGCTAGGCCATATGAAGATCCGTCTCCGGATGGCTAAGTAGACGTACGCTACGACTCTGTCCGGATTGATTCTCACAAGGATAAAAAAAATTATCAAAAATATTTTTTAAATTAAAAATCATCAACTAGAAACTTTTATATAAACAAAAAAACTCTAAGACGTATAAGGAAAAAAATCAAACGTACAAAAAAAAAAAAGAAAAAAATGTTTTAAAAAATAAATAGAAAGGAAAAAAAAAATCTTAACTTACTAAAAATCATTAAAAAAAATCTCAGTACATCATTTTATGTATTTATTCCTAAGTTTTTCCTTATGATTTTTTTTTACATATCATTTAAAAAAAAATAATTTACTAAAAATAATTAAAGAGATTTCACGAATTCTATTTCTCTTTCGAAAAGAAGAAGGAAAAAAAAAACTAAAAGAAGGAAAAAAAACTAGAAGATGGAAGTTTATAAAAGAAGATGGAAAAAAAACTAGATGATGGAAGTTTATTCACATCGGTATTTGATTTTATCCTATTTAGATATTCAAATTCTATCCAAATTTCGTATTATTGCGAACCATTATATTTTTAAAAAATTTGAATTATTATATGAAGTTATGGATATATATCACATTTTAAAAATAATAAAAAAATTAAAGATAAAATTAATAAATTAAACATCATATAAGAAAATAAAATAATAAAAATTTATCATTTACTTTGTTTAGGAAATCAAGATGGTGTATTATTTTTAATTACTTTGAATGGTTTTTATGAATTTTAAAAATCTAGGTATATTCAATTTAGATTTTTATAAATTTTATAGAAATATAGTGGTATTTAAAATTTTTATAGAGTTTTAAAAAGTCACGTAGTATTCAAACTTGACTTTTAATGAAATTCGACCTAAAAATATTTTATAAAATTTACTAAATTTTAAAAAAATTAAATAAATTTATATATTTATATTTATTTATTTTAATAATATTATTACTAATCAAATTAATAATATTATTATTAATTTTATTATTAATATTATTATTAATTTTATTACTAATCAAATTTATCAATTTAACATTTTATTAAAAGTTTGACCAAATTAAGCGTTGACCAATATTTCAGGTTAATTTAGATCACAATTATAAATAAAGATATTTAAAATTATTATAATATTGTTGGATTTAAAATTATAGTATTAAAGTTTTTTTTAAATGACACATTTCTTTTTTTGTTTTTATCCAAAATAAAATAAAAGTATAAAAAGTTGAAAAAAAAATTTTATGGACAAGTTTACTATTTATTATTTTATTTAAAAAATAAATTTAATTATGTATTTTAGATTTTGTTTGAAAATAAATATCGTGTGCGACCCGATCCGTCTATGATTTTCTAAGATAGAATATATTCCCTTAAATTCATAAATTTTTATGAAATTTATAAATGTCTATAAAAATTTTATAAAAAAATTTATAAAACTTCATGAAATTATTTTTATAATTATATGAGATTTTATAAAAATCAATAATAAATCTATGAATTCTACAAAAGATAAAAAGAAAACTATCATAAAAAAATCAATTAAAATCATTTGAATATATTCCTGAAATAGATTTTATAAAAATCAATAATAAATCTATGAATTCTACAAAAGATAAAAAGAAAACTATCATAAAAAAATCAATTAAAATCATTTGAATATATTCCTGAAAATTTGCTTTCTAAATTTAGGATTCTCAAACGGATCGTATGGAAAATCTGCCTCCGGCATCAATTTCCAGGTGGGTCCCAAGCACCGGATATGATGAGTCAGATTGACGATACAATTTTACTTAAAAATATTGGACACTGAGACGGTGCTTTCCCAGTGAACGACTGGTCAAGCATTATTGCGACTTTTTGATGCGGTGAAATTGCCATTCTACTCAAAGTTTCAATGATATCCCTCGCTGAAATTGGATTGTTCAGTAGGTTCGACGAAATTATCCTACAAAATTTTTCTAGAAAATAAATACATAGATAAAATTATCTTATCAGAGGCAATTGGACTCTCACGAACATTAAATAAAAAAACCTGAAACAGAGAGTAGGTAAAAGAAAGGAAAAAAAAAAAAAAGAAGATTGTTTCTGGAAGATCCACAAATGATGTACTGCGTGTCGCTTTAATCGTAGTCAAAGGAAGATCTAACGCAAATCCGCTAAGCCAAATCGTTATGGAGCTAACTGTGTGGGACGGCCGAGGTGTGCACGGCCTTTGGTAGAAATATAGGATGTGCAGTTCGTCACGTCTTCGTTATATGCAACTCCAAAATTTCTCACGTCATCCCTGCGATCACCATTTGACTCCTATCTGGGCCAGAGCTCCTATATAATCTCTATCAATCCGAACCATCACCACCAATTTCGAATAACGAAAAGGAAGGCTGGATGTCTAATTATCAAAAAAAACTTCAGTCCGATCAACTCAACTTCACCCCTCATCTTCCTTTTGGAGTTGCAGACATGGAGCTGCGCTTCGCCGTGTGCAGCGGCCTGGCAGCGCTGCTGGTGGCGGTCTGGGCAGTCAGGATACTGAACTGGGCCTTCTGGAAGCCGCGCCGACTTGATCGCGCGCTCCGGTCGCAGGGGCTCAGGGGCTCCTCTTACCGCCCCATCAGCGGCGACCTCAAGGAGATGGTGCGGCTTACCGAGGAAGCCCGCGGCAAGCCCATGCCCTTCTCCCACGCCATCTTCCCTCGCGTTTCTCCCTTCTTCGAACGCGCCGCTGAAGCACACGGTCAGCAGCCTATTTCCCCAAGCAAATGTAACGCCTGTTGATTAAAACTTTTCTGTTAGGAAAGGAGAACAAGGTAACTTTCCATTGGATGGGACCTAATCCGAGAGCGGTCATCGCGGACCCTGATCAAATCAGAGAAGTTCTGACCAACAAGACCGGCGAGATCGGGAAGCCAAAGATCAATTATCTGTTGAAGTACTTTATTAGAGGCGTGCTGAGTCAGGAAGGTGAGAAATGGGCCAAGCATAGGAAGATTTTGAACCCCGCTTTCCATATAGAGAAGCTCAAGGTGATTGATCCATCTCTGCTGAGTTAATTAATGCATCGCCTATATGTTTGTAGAAATTATGACTCGTAATAACTCTTTTTTGCTATATGCAGCGCATGCTGCCTGCTTTCTCTGCTTGTTGTGATGAGCTGGTCAGCCGATGGGATGAGATGGCGGCGAAAGGTGAAGAGATAGATGTTTCCGTCGAATTCCAGAGCTTCACCGGCGATGTCATTTCCCGGAGTGCTTTCGGTATCAATTTTGAAGAAGGAAGGAAAATTTTCCAGCTTCAGAGTGAGCAAACTGTGTTCATCGACGGCAGTCTTCCTTTTGCACATATACCGGGTTTCAGGTGCGTACTGTTCTGCAGTAAACATCTGCACAAAGTTCGATTCGCTGTGGCCCTTGTTGGAAACAGAGTATAATCGATCACTTGCATTGTTCAGGTTTTTGCCCACCCGAATTAACACTCGAATGAAAGCAATCGACAAAGAGGTGAGAGGGATTCTATTGAGCATAATCAAGAAGAGGGAGGAGAGTATTAAATCGGGCACCGCAAAGAACGATGACCTTCTCGGCTTATTGCTGGAATCCAATCTGCAACACCTCCGAGAACATGGGAACGCCGGGTTGACGACGGACGAGGTGGTGGAAGAATGCAAGCTGTTCTACTTCGCAGGACAAGAGACGACGTCCCTTTTGCTAACGTGGACGATGGTTGTGCTGAGCATGCATCAAGATTGGCAAGAACGGGCTCGCGAAGAGGTTCTGCAAGCCTTTGGGAAAGAGAAACCCACTTTCGATGGCTTGAGCCACTTGAAGACCGTAAGCGCCATAAATTTCGATTCTCCATGAGTCTGCAGGGATTTCCTCCATGTTATAAAGTAAGATTGATGTGGCATAGGCATGCAGGTGACGATGATTCTGTACGAGGTTCTGCGACTCTACCCGCCTATAATGGGCCAGCGGCGGCAGGTCTTCAAGAGCACAAAAATTGGGAACGTAGTGTACCCTCCAGGCGTCCTGCTCTACCTGTCCGCCCTTCAGGTTCACCATGATCCAGACTTGTGGGGCAAAGACGTCGACGAGTTCAAGCCGGAGAGATTTGCTGAGGGCATGTACAAGGCGTCGGAGAAGAATGCCTTCTTCCCCTTCGGGGGCGGCCACCGGGTCTGCATAGGCCAGAACTTCGCGTTGCTGGAAGCCAAATTGGCACTATGCTTGATCCTTCAACACTTCTCCTTCGACCTCTCGCCGTCCTACACTCATGCTCCCAATGTAGTTCTCACTCTCAAGCCTCAACATGGTGCTCCCATCAGACTGCGTAGGCTTTGAAGCGATCCATCCTTCCATCGACCAATTTTAAAATATATATGTCAAAAATTCTAAAACAAATATCTACTTCTGTGGTAAAATCTGTATTAATCTGTAGTTGGAGTCGGAGAGAAAGATGAAGTCGTCTATAGTCGTCACTTTTGTTGTAAAAAATTTCCAATTTCTTAGAAGTTGGCATCAGAACCGATAGTATCCTATTGAGAAAGTTCAGCGATCAGATCTAATGAAAGATTGTTGTGGTCGTGATCACAACAATAGGCAGGTTTGGGTTAAGAAAATCTTTCACCGTGATAGTAGCATTTATGAGTTGACAATTGAGGATTTATAAAGGTAAGTGATAGATTTAACCTAGCTTCTAGCTGCATGAGATTGAAGAGTGTGTTTCCCGAACCATTGAGATTGAAGAGTGTGTTCACAGATCATGGATCTAAGTCACCAACGGATTACATACCAGGAACACTATAGTTAGGATGAGCCTTATGGAAATCTCAGTTTTTGAATGGACCTGTCTAAATTTTCTAATATGTTACAAACAGAGAGCTTAGTTGATTGGACCAATGAAGTGAAACGGATCTTTGACTATAAGTAAGTTCCGGATCAGATAAAGGTAAAATTAATTGCTATCAAACTCAAGGAGCGAGCTTTACCGTGGTGGGAATAGATGTGGCGCTCACGAGACAGATAGAACAAATTCCAAATAACTGACTATGAGAAGATGAAGAAGAAGATAAAAGAATACTTCCTTCCTTTCGACTACACTAAAACTTTATTCCAACAATTTCATTCATTGAGACAGGGTGCGAGATCGATTGATGAATATACAGATGTATTCTTCTAATTGGCTGCCCCAAATGACCTATCTCAGATGGAGGAGCAAATGATGACATAATACTTAGGGGGGGTTTGTCTGGTCTTGCAACATGTCCTCAACATTCATTCATTGTTGATGGTTTCAGAGTTCTACTAGCATGCACTGACTATTCAAAGCCGCAGAATAAGGAACCAATGGGTAGAGGCCTACCAAAACAATTGGTCAGTCCGCCCTCGAGATTCTCGTCCTTCACAGTAACAACCACGATTGTTAATTTTAAGGCCCCTATCAAGTGTTATCCTTATGGTGAATAGGGACATAGGGTGAACCAATACAAGAAACTTGTTCCCGCTGAACCGAAAGGCAAAAAATTTCTGATCGAGGATGACGTGAAAGAAGAGACAACAGCAATTGGCAAACCAGTATATAAAGCTAATGACATGCTTTACGATGACTGTCATGAGACTGCTATGCACAAGAGTCTATTAACTCTCAAAGGCGATTTAGGAGATGAGTGGCCGAGAACTAGTATTTTTTACACCACCTGCATCATTGAAGATAAAGTTTACAAGATAATCATCAATCGCAACAATTGTAAGAACGTAGTATCTGAGGAGGCTGTTTGAAAATTACAACTAAATACGGACCGTCATTCTAAGTCATATAAGTTGTCGTGGCTAAATAAGCACAATGAGGTAACAGTAGACAGACGATATCTCATACCTTTTCTATTGGTAGTAAATATTTTGATAGTACTTGTTGTGATATAGTGGTCATGGATACATGTTATATACTGTTGAGACACCTTGGCAGTATGATCACAATGTTATATACAATGGACAAAAGAATATTTACACCCTTCACATCAAGGGAAAGAATATTGTGCTTGTGTTACGGCGAGAAGAAATTACTCAAATTCCAGTAGCCAAAACTACTAATATGATTTATATATCCTGGTGCTAATATGAGATGGAGCGGGGAGGCGTAGTCTATGCTTTGTTGCTATGCCAGACTGATGTCCTAGCCACGAACACTAAATACTAACCGAAGTACAACAACTGCTAGCTGACTTTGATGAGTTGATGCTAGAGGATCTTCCTTCTAAGCTATCACCTATACAAGGTATCCAACATCATACTGACCTTTTCCGGGGTTGAGTTTGCCTAATCGACCAGCATATCACCTCAATCCTAAGGAGGCTGAAGAATTGTAGCAACATATGATGGAATTACTGGAGAAGGGCAATATTAGTGAGAGCATAAGCCCAAGTGCAGTTCCATCCCTACTAGTGTCAAAGAAAGATGGTTCGTGACATATTTGTGTTAACAGTCGAGCCATCAACAAGATCATGATGAAGTACAAATTTCTAATTCCCCACTTGAACGACATATTGGATCAACTATCTGGTTCTAAGGTATTCTCAAAAATTGACCTTAAAAGCAAATACTACCAAATTAAAATAAAACCAAGAGATGAATGGAAAATTGTATTCAAGATGCAACATGAGTTATATAAGTGGATGGTCATACCTTTTGGATTGTCCAATGTGCCCAACACCTTCATAAGAATTATGCATAAGATCCTGCAACCTTTTATAGGAAAGTTTGAGAGGGTTTACTTTGATAACATTCTTGTTTATAGTTTAACATGGGCATCCCACTTCGATCACCTCCATGCTATTTTTGAAAAGTTGAAGACAGAGTGTTTATTTATCAATATAAACAAGTGCTCATTCTTTATTACATCAATAATTTTCCTTGACTTTATTATGTCTATTGATGGTGTGTACACAAATCAAGCAAAGATAGACACTGTCTTAGAGTGACCTTAGCCAAGGACTTTACATGATGTCAGAAGTTTTCATAGCTTTGCTTCTTTCTACCGCCAATTCATCAGAAATTTTAACACTCTAATTGCTTCTATCACCAAGTGTCTCAAGGGATGGGATTTCAAGTGGTCTAAAGAAGCAGATGCTAGTTTTCAACTGGTCAAGTAGAAGATGACCGAGACACCAGTTCTAGCACTTCCTGATTTTGATAAAGTGTTTGAGGTTAATTGTGATGCATCCAGCATTGCCATAAGGGATGTTCTGAGTCAGTTTGGGCATCCAATTGCTTTCTTTAGTGAGAAATTGTCTAAATTTGAGAAAAATTATTCTACCTATGAATTAAAATTCTATGTCATTCTTTAGTCCTTGAAACATTGATGTTACTACCTAGTACAGAAGGAGTTCATGTTGTTTACTAATCACAAAGACTTGAAGTATATCAATGGTCCACACAAGATGAGTAAGAAGCATGCCAAGTGGGTGGCTTATTTGTAGGAGTTCACTTTTACATCAAGACACCAATCTGGGAGTCTAAACTATGTCACAGGTGCTCTGAGCAGTCGCTCTTTATTACTTACTGCCATGAGTACCAAAGTTACAAGCTTTGAGGTTTCATAGATATGTACACAACGACCTCAGTCGGAAGGATATTCTAGGAGGTATATGATGGTCACCGACATGATTTTATTTTTTCATGATGGATATTTGTTTTGTGAGTTGCAGTTATGTATTATAAAATAAAAAGTCTTCTCCTCATTCTTGAGATTTTTATAGACTTCAAATCGCTTTAATTTTTTATAAATAAGTCATTTCTCTTATCACTCATCGATTTTGATTATTTCTTTGATCGTAAAGACTATCCTTATTCAACCTCTCAACATGCATTTCATGCGAAGTTGAGAGTCCTTTGAAATATTGTTTCCGACGTTATAACAGTGAAAGAATGAATCAGAATGCTTGGAATAGAACAGCAGCTGCTTGCAACCTTTTCTCCGGCGATGACTTATGGTGGTGGGTTGCAGGTGGAGATTTTTTCTCCGGTTGATCGCGAGGAAACAATGAGTGTCATCCGGTGAAGCCTACGGTGTGTCAGAAATGAGAAAAACAAATATAAAAATTGTTTGAGGCGACTGGTGATGCTTCCATCGACTACTTACGAGTAGGTCGAAGTCGAAATCGATTTGGACGACGACGTTGTGCATAGAGAGAAGAGGAACTCGAGACATTAGCTTTTAATATAAAATATATACTAATAAATCAAATTAATTGTTAATTTAATCAATAGATAATTTAATAAAGTCTAATGAAATTTGACCAAAAAATATTCTATAAAATTTATTAAATTTTAAAAATTTCTAAATAAATTTATATATTTATATTTTTTTGTTTTAATAATATTATTACTAATCAAATTAATAATATTATTATTAATTTTATTACTAATCAAATTTATCAATTTAATATTTTATTAAAAGTTTAACCAAATTAAAGGGTTCACCAACATTAGGTTAATTTGGATCAAAATTATAAATAAAAATATTTAAAATTATTATAATATGGTTGGATTTAAAATTATATTATTAAAGTTTTTTTTAAGTGAGATATTATCTCCTCTTTGTTTTTAGCCAAAACAAAATAAAAATATAAGAAGTTGAAAAAAAAATTATGTACAAATTTGCTATTTATTATTTTATTAAAAAATAAATTTAATTAGGTATTTTAGATTTTATTTGAAAATAAATATACCCGCATTTTTTAATATTGAATATACTCCTTTAAATTCATAAGTTTTTATAAAATTTATAAATATTTATAAAAATCTTATAAAAAATTTATAGAACTCTATAAAATCCTTTTCATAACTATATGAGATTTTATAAATATCAATAAAAAATCTATAAATTCAAAAAATTAAAATAAAAGTCTATCAAAAAAATAATAAAAATAATTTGAATACATTCCTGAAAATTTGCTTTCTAAATTTAGGATTCTCAAACGGATCATAAGGAAAATTTCAGTTCAGATTCTCTGTCCCTAAATTTTTTTATCTCCGTATCTCCTGCCGATTGGGCGGACCAGATTATATTTTAAGGCATCATGACATCCTTAAGATATGTGCAGTATTCTTGTGATATGCAAGGTGATACGGTTGGTAATGGAGGGACCCAAGCGGAAAGGGTGAGAAAGGTCAAGGCCATATGGCGGTCAAAAGTCAAGAGGGCGTGGCAGTCAATAGTCAAGCTGACTAGGCAGTCAAAGGCAAGCATATGGGGTAGTCAGGGGTCAGACAGACTTATCGATCAAGGGTCAAAGTAGTTGAAAGACAAAGGGAGACGACAGGCGGAGCACTGGGCACAAGTCGGAAGTAGCAGAGCTGTTCAGAGTCAGCTCGGTCTGCAGGTCTGCGATTCGAAGGCCCAGAGGTGCAAGTCGCGAATCACAAGTCGGAAGTAGCAGAGCTGTTCAGAGTCAGCTCGGTCTGCAGGTCTGCGATTCGAAGGCCCAGAGGTGCCAGTCGGGAATCATAGATCGGAAGCGTCAGAGCTGTGCAAAGACAGCCCGATCTACGGGCTTACGGTCGAGGGCCAGCAAGTACTCATGGGTCAGGAGCGGCAGAGCTGGGTAGTGGCAGCCCGACTTACAGGCCTGCCATTCGAAGGTCCGGGAGTGCAAGTCACGACTCACAGGTCGGAAGCAGCAGAGCTGGTCGGAGTCAGCCCGACTGGCAGGTAACGCTTAGAGGCGGGATCTGGTCGAGGGTGCGAGGTAGATGCAGACCGCGATAAACAGAATGAGCTAAGCTGTGCAGGAGTCGGAGGATCACAACTGTCCGTCAAGGGTAATCATTGCATACCAGGGAGATGTGCGGAGGCGGAGTTTCCTATGCAAAAAGATGCTCTCATAACCAATGACAGCCTGACAGATGTCCTTCACTACGAGACAAAACCCCTGTGTAAAGGCGGAGGTTCCTAAACAAGAAGATGCTTTCACGACCAATAGCAGCACGACAAGTGTCAGGGATATACGACAAAGCCCAGCGTCTAACGTTTTCTGACAGGATGGCAGGTTCTGGAAGCAAGGCGGGTGCATAAAAAGGAGGAGATTCCTCGTACGCGGGGACGCGCTCTCTCGTCATTTTTTCCACAACTTTTCATTTTGAGTCTCTCTGCTTTTTCTGGGGAAAAAAGGACCTGACTTGAGCGTCGGAGGGCCTGATCCGGGGACTTTTTCCCTGGGTTTCGGTCTCTAACGCAGAGGGAGGATTGTCTGAGTGTGCGCAGGGTCCTGCAGCAGCGTCAGCCACCCGTGGGAGCCGGATCACCTATGACTTTCCGTCAACAACGAGGCCACCACGACCAGCCTCCGTCCGACTCAGCTTTCGGACGGGATCAAATTTGGCGCCGTCTGTGGGAAACAGAAGAGCCTGATCTGAAGCGTGAAGATGGAGGACTCTGGTCGAAGTTCCAGCAGAAGGATTAATGTCACCATGACTGCGGGGGAGTACGAACTCTTCAAGGAGGTCAGGAAGCAAGCCGCCTCTGAAAAACAAGGAACAGTCTCACGACCTCGCCTGGCGCCCGAAGCGTCTAAAGAACCAGCTCCTGCCTCCGACAGGGGCTCAAAGAGGAAGCAGCAGGAAGAACTCCCTCGTACTTCATTCCGAGAGCCTCGCCGCAACTATCATCAGCCTGGACCTCGCGAGCATAGTCCGAAGAAAGAAGAGCCGCAGGCGTCGGTGGCAGAGAGCTCTCTACATCCACCCCGGGATGCAGGAAAGGGAAAAGCTATAGCCTCTGCCAGAGATCTGCCTGAAGATCCGGATGACAAGGTACCTTTCTCGGCTCAGATCTTGAGGGAAAGCCTGCCAAGGGGTTATCGAGCCCCGAACATCGGAGAGTATGATGGAAGCAAGGACTCGGAAGAGCATCTGCGGAAGTTCAAGAATGCGGCTATCTTGTATCAATACAGCGATGCTGTCAAATGCCGAGTATTCCTACACACCCTGTCCGGGTCGGCGCAGAAGTGGTTCGATGGATTGCCCCCAGAGTCCATCAATCGCTTCATGGATTTCAAAACGACCTTCCTACACCGTTTCGCCAGTAGTCATAAGTATCAAAAAACCGACCACTGTCTTTTTGCTCTCAAGCAGGATTCGACCGAGCCCTTGCGAAGCTACATCAACCGGTTCAGTCAGGTGGCCAATGACGTCCCCTCCGCCACCTCAGAAATATTAATGAGCGTCTTCTCCCACGGATTGCGAGAAGGGGAGTTCTTCAGGGACCTCATCAAGAACCCTGCCCGAAGCTTTGACGATATGGTGGAGAAAGCTTCTTGCTACATCAAGGTGGAAGAAGCGCAGGCCGCTAGGCAGAAGGCCGAAAGTACGGTGGCTCCAGGCAACCGACTTGAAAGGAGAGTACCGCAACCAGCTTAGCCCTTACAGCGCGCCCCTCAGCCCGCTCAGGGAGTCAGACCAGCCCCACGAGTAGCTGCTATACAAGCGGCCAGGCCTGGACCAAGGGGAGCACCATATTGCACCTACCATCGGTCCAGGACGCACGATCTCAGCAACTGCTTCCAATTCGCTCGTGATTCCAGGCGAGCCGCTGAGCAGGGCCTGGCCCCCCCCCCCCGGGAGTTAGCGCCCCAAATACAGAGAATGGAGGAAGAACGGGCGGCGGCTGGACGTGCTCGTCAGACCCGACCCGACCTAGCTGGCCCATCTAACCAAGCTGGCCTCGGGGAAGACCGAAGAGATGCCGGAGAACTGGAGAACCGGGGCAACACTGCTGTGCGAGAGATCGGTATGATTTCAAGAGGGCCCACTGACGGGGACTCAGGCCGAGCCCATAAGTCACACGTTCGGCGGTTGTATGTGGGAGTTGTGGGATGCAGCCATGAGCAGGCCTCCGGCCCTGTCATTAGCTTTGGGCCACAAGATTTGGAGGGTCTGGAATTGCCCCACGACGACGCCCTCATAATCAAGGCCGTTATCGCTAACAGCCGAGTGGCTCGGGTCTTTGTGGATACCGGGAGCTCGGTCAACATTTTATTCAGAGCTGCGTTCGAGGAGATGCAGATTGACGCCGCTGAGCTCCAACCCGTAACCACTTCTTTGTACGGGTTCACAGGCAATGAAGTCAAGCCCATGGGTCAGATCAAGCTGGCCATCTCCATGGGCACTGAGCCACTGGTGTGCACCCGGAGAAGTACCTTTATAGTGGTGGATTCGCCTTCCTCCTACAACGTTATCCTGGGAAGGCCAGCTCTGCATGAGTTCCGGGCTGCCGCCTCCACTTTTCACCAAAAGATCAAGTTTTCGGTCGGCGAGCAAGTCGGGGAAGTCAAGGGAGAGCAGAAGGTGTCCCGCAGCTGCTACATTGATATGGTCCGGGTGGAGGCGCGCAAGAGCCGGAGGACGCAAGATGGGGGAGTGCACGCTATCCAGGAGGAGCCTCTGCCTATTGCCGAGGAGCCTATCCCTTGGGAAGAAATTCGGCTGCATGCGGACAGAGCATAGAGCATCACTCGCATTGCCAGTGACTTACCACCGGAGCTTAAGTCGGAGCTGATACAGTGTCTGATCCGCAATAGGGACGTTTTTGCTTGGTCACCGGAAGAGCTGCCCGGGGTCAAACCAGAAGTAGCTGAGCACAAGCTGCATATATATATTATACCCGAGGCCAAGCCAGTCAAGCAGAAAAAGAGAAACTTCTCTGCCGACCAGAATAAGATTATCCTAGCTGAAGTGGATCAGCTTAGGAAGGCAGGACATGTTCGAGAGGTGCAATTCCCGTCCTGACTTTCTAACGTTGTATTGGTAAAGAAGCCCAACAACAAGTGGAGGGTGTGCATAGACTTTCGCGACCTCAACAGAGCCACCCCCAAAGACTGTTATCCTCTCCCGCGGATCGATCAGGTGGTGGATTCAACTGCCGGCTGTGAGAGGATATGCATGATGGACGCTTATCAAGGATATCATCAGATACCCTTGGCTAGGGAGGATCAGGAGAAAGTCAGCTTCATAACGACCGACGGTACTTTTTGCTATACGGTCATGCCATTTGGACTTAGGAACGCTGGGGCTACCTACCAAAGGATGATGGACAAAGTCTTTCGGAGTCAGATCGGGCGGAACATAGAGGTCTATGTTGACGACATCCTAATCAAATCCCCCCTGGCGTCCAGTCTAATAAAAGATGTAGAAGAAATCTGTGGGACTCTGAGGCAATATGGGGTAAAGCTAAATCCCCTGAAATGTTTGTTCGGGGCCAAAGGAGGGAAGTTTCTGGGCTACCTGGTGACTGAACACGGGATAGAAGCCAATCTGGAGAAGGTTCAAGCACTTCGGAACATGCAGATCCCTCAGAATCTGAAGGAAACCCAGAAGCTGGTCGGCAGGATAACAGCACTGTCCCGATTCATCTCCAGATCTGCAGATCGGGTGGCGCCCTTCTTCAAAGTGCTCAGGAAAGCTGCCAAGTTTCAGTGGACGGAAGAATGCACACAGGCCTTTGAGGAGCTAAAGCAATACCTGGAGTCCTTGCCATCGCTGTTCAAGCCTGTTGTGGGAGAGCCCCTTTGGGTCTACTTGTCAGCCACCCCCGAGGCCGTGGGGGCCGTGCTAGTTAAAGAGCAGGACAATGTACAACGGCCAGTGTAT
This sequence comes from Zingiber officinale, assembly GCF_018446385.1. Taxonomy (NCBI): domain Eukaryota; kingdom Viridiplantae; phylum Streptophyta; class Magnoliopsida; order Zingiberales; family Zingiberaceae; genus Zingiber; species Zingiber officinale. The sequence continues at coordinate 799,257 of NC_056005.1, forward strand.
TTTTTCAGCCATCTATTAAAGGGGGCTGAGTCTCGGTATTCAGCCCTGGAAAAATTAGTTTGCGGACTTGTTCTCATTGCTCGACGCCTCCGACCGTATTTTTTGGCACATCCCATCACCGTCCTGACAAATAGTACAATGGGTCGAGCTCTCACCAAGGTGGAGGTAGCCGGTCGACTTATCAAATGGGCAACCGAGCTAGGGGAATATGATATGCAGTATCAGCCCCGAACCGCGATCAAAGCACAGGCTCTGGCGGATTTCTTGACAGAAGTTTATCAAACAGACTCGGAGGAGGTCTGGAAAATTTATATAGACGGATCAGCTACCCATCGGGGAAGTGGTGTAGGTGCACTTCTAATATCTCCACAGGGAGACATCATGCAGCTGGCTGTATGGCTAAATTTCAGAGCTACCAACAATGAGGCAGAGTATGAAGCCTTATTAGCAGGTTTGCAAGCAGCTCGGCATGTGGGGGCAAGCCGAGTCGTAATATACTCGGATTCGCAGCTAGTAACTCAGCAGGTGACCGGACATTTTGAAGCGAACAACGAAAAGATGCAAGTTTACAAGGAAGCCTATGAGAAGATGAGGAAAGATTTTAAAGAGGTCACAATCACTAAGATTCCCAGGGCTGAGAATGAAAGAGTGGATGAATTAGCTAAAATGGCCAGCTCCCTGACCACTTGGACGTTTGACAGATCTATAGCACAGACCTTCCTTGTAGCTCAGATAGATCTACAAAATAACCTGGAAGAAGTAATTGATTGGAGGGCACCCATAATAAGCTTCCTCCAACAAGGAGTTGTACCCACCAACTTAGAAGAGGCGCGCATGCTCAGGAGGCAAGCCCATTCTTATGTTATGATCGGAGATCAGTTGTACAAAAAGTCTTTCTCCAGACCTCTGCTTAAGTGCTTGAACATGGAAGAAGCGGATCAGGCCTTGCGGGAGATACATTTGGGATGCTGTGGCAACCACGCAGGTGGAAGAACGCTGGCCCGGAAAGTGCTATTGGCCGGGTATTTCTGGCCTACCCTGCAGAAGGACGCACAGAAGCTGGTGAACACTTGTCTGTCATGTCAAAGGTACCAGAACCTGACACACCGACCTACAGAGCTGCTGAGAACTTCTATAGTGTCTTGCCCGTTTGACCAGTGGGGTATGGATATCGTAGGACCTTTCCTGATGGCTACGGGGCAGAGACGTTTCTTGCTGGTAGTAGTAGATTACTTCTCCAAGTGGGTGGAAGCGGAAGCTCTAGCCAAAATCACTGAAGATGCAGTGATCCAATTCTTATGGAAGAATATCTTTTGCAGATTCGGCCTACCTCACAAATTGGTGTCGGATAATGGCAGACAATTTCAAGGACGCAAAATACAAAATTGGTGCAAGGGGTTCAGCATAACTCAGGCCTTCACTTTGGTGGCTCATCCGCAAAGCAATGGTCAGACAGAGGTGGTCAATCGAGAAATAGTGCGGGGGCTCAAAGTTAAACTGGATCACACGGGAGGCAGTTGGGTAGACGAGCTGCCGAGCATTTTGTGGGCCTATCGTACAACACCCCGAGAAAGTACAAGTCTGACACCTTTCCATTTAGTATATGGCAATGAAGCAGTGGTACCTCTGGAGGTCGGGATACCGTCCGTGAGAAGAATGATGTATGACGAAGGGAACGCAGAGCGACGGCTGGCTGAGCTAGATTTCATCAGCGAAATCCGTGAACAAACAGCTGCCAGGCTGGAAGCCTATAGACAGAGGATGAGACAGAACTATAACAGAAGGGTGATCCCTCGTTTCTTCGGAGAAGGAGACCTAGTCTGGAAGCAGGTGAAGCCCTTAGGGGAAGTGACAAAGCTGGCGCCACAATGGGACGGACCATACAAAGTCATCAAGAAACTGGCATCGGGGGCCTATTATTTGTAGGATGCTCAAGGAAGGAATCTAGACCGACCTTGGAGTGCTAACTACCTACGGCCCTATCGAGTTTGAAGGGTGCCAACTCTATGGGTATAAGCCAGGTCGGCCGAGGGTTCCGGAGACGGTAGGATAGTCAAGCAAAAATTCGAAGATACTCATGTACATGTAAAAAATCTCATCAGCTTTAAGCAGTTGAAACAAATCATTTGAAAGGAGCAAAGATCTCATCCGGAAAGCCTTGAATGATCTGCCCTTGATCCAAGAAGTTTGCGGGAGGGATGGAGCTCAAGAAGTCCTGCGCATGCAGTTGTCTGATAACTCCAGCCGCCGTGTATGGTACGGTCGCAGCAAAGCGTGCCCCAGCCTGGGATAAAAATTCAGGAGGGCTCAGATAGGACCTTCGACTTCGCAGGCAACGATCATCCTCTCCTTCTTGATAGACCGCCAGGGCAATGGATACTCCTGTCAAAGCCGCCCGAGACTGGGATAGTTCCGCCCTCAAGGCCTCCAGCTCAGCCCCTTGAGTCTCCAACTGTGCCGCCTGAACCTCCAGTTTATTGTTCTTCTCCTGCAGAAGAGTATCTTTGGACTGCATTTTTTGAGCTTGGTGGGCTAGTTGTTGCTGATACCCCGCCTCAGAGGCAGCTCTTTCCTCCCTCATAGCTCGGAGCTCATCTTTCGCCTGTATCAAGGACCGTTTCTGCCGGTCGGTCTGATTGGTTAAGGCTTGAATCTCCGCTCGCAAAGCATAACTGGCTTGGGCAGGGTCGTTCAGTTGCAGCTCTAATGCGGAAACTCTCTCCCGGAGTTCTTTGCTTTCATGATGGAGGGTGTGGAAGGATTGGTTCAGTACCAAAGATTCTGCATGAGTCTAGATGGAAGAAACAACCTTCAGCTGAGGTAAATTAATGGCAGGTGCGAGGTGAGAAGTACTTACTTTAGCCCAGGACTTTGAGAACCTATCCATCTGGGCTAATGGTGACAAACTACCCATTTGACTCATGCTCTCCGCCCACAAGCTGCCAAGAGAGCCTTTCATCATCAGAAGGCTCGTGGGGGCGTCATGTCGCCGAGCAAGAGCAGCTTCGGAGGGGATAGTGGTCCTGTAATGATGGCGGGTGGAGGAGGAAGGTTGAGAAGGGCCGGCGTCAGCACCAGGAGGAACAGGAGGTGGCTCGGGAACGGGCTCAGTTGGCACGGGGTCTGGACGATCGCCTGGGCTATCTTCCTCTGCAGGAGTGGGGGCAGAGCGGAACGCAGCTGGTCTTCCCCTGTAAGGGTTGGGAGAGGCTGCCAGATAAACGAAACCAAAATGAAGAAGGGAGCGGGGTCAAAGTCAGCCATGATGACCGCAGGGGGCAATATGGCAATAAAAGGAATATGATTAAGCGTTTTATAAAGTCAGACCTGGTCTTCGGCGCCGCCTGTGAAGCATGGGCTGGTTATCGGAGTCAAAGTCCTCAGAGCAAGGCTGACCCTGTGAAGAGGCTGCAGCATCCCTGTCTATGGCGCCCCGACCGGATGAGTTTCGACCTGCGCGCTGAAGGGCTGCGCGACCACGTCTGGAGGCCCGGGGGGCTCCTCGGAAGACGCGTCTGGCCAGACGGTCGGCTGGATCACGACCTCGACCTCGGCTCGGGGCAGCAGGTGAAGGAAAAGCGTTGTGTGAGGCGGGGTTGGAAGTAGACTGAGGCGCTGCCCCAGATGAGGTGGGTCCAGAATGAGAGAGTAGCCTCCTCTCCAAGATCACCCGACCGCGCCGCATTATTTCCAGATCACTGAGGGGCAAAGGCAGAGCCTCTGATGCGCGGCGCAAAACCTCAGCTGTAAGCGCCAACGCGAAGGATCAGTCTAATAGAAAATAAGCGAAAGGGGGAGCTCAGTACAAACTTACCTAAGGAGTGCGGTGTTTCAGGAGAAGGAGGGCTCAGCCTGAAATAAGAAAGCAGGTCGCCAGATAGCAGTCTTGATAGATTCAGGCGCCAATCCTCCATCTGGGTTGCAGCCATACTAAAGTGGAGATCCATATGGAACTCTTCCAATGTCGGGGGTAGAGGCAGAGCAGGTTGCCAGCGCATGGGCCAGTCTGTTTCCTCTGGAAACCGGAGAAAAAAGAACTTTTTTCTCCAGTTAGCACTGGGAGGAGAGAGAGGAGAGAAGAAAGCAGTGTGGTTGCGAGCTTGGAAATAAAAAAGACTGTCGGCGTGCCGAGCAAGAGCAAAGAAGCAGTGAAAAAGGGGAGCTGACCAGGAAACCTCACAAACTTCGCAGAGTATTACGAAGCCACATAAAATCTTTATGGAATTGGGAGTTAGCTGACCTAGGGGGATCTTGAAGTAGCGGCACACTCCAGACAAAAAAGGATGTGGGGGTAAACGGAGGCCAGATACAAATTGTTCAGTAAAGAAAGTACAATAACCAGGCGGAGGATCGAAGTACAGGTTCACACCAGTAGGGATGATGGGGTGGAAGCTAGTAGGGATTTCATAAGTGTACCGTAGGTCATCCCAATCCAACTCAGCAAAAGTCAAAGCGTCTGGGAAGTGCTCCGCCAACAAGGAGATCCAAGAAGGAGAAGTCATTGCGAAAGAGATTATCTCAGGTGATAGAAAGAACAAACGAAAAGAAGAGGCTTGGAGAAGAAGAAGGATCGCGGCAAAGTCTCGGAGGAAGTCAGTCGGCAGCAGCGACGTTTGGGTGCTCCGTGGTGGCGGCGAATCATAAGGGAAGGCAAGAGGAAGAAGATACTTATAGGTATGGTGGAGGAAGGATATTTTCGTACGTTGACAACGGATGGTGGATACAGGGGCGGAAATAGACAGGGAACGCTCTGCGATGAGCCTCGAGAATATAACCAGAGGGCATTATAGGAAAGGCAAAGGCTCGAGGGACGAGGCGCCTCATGAGGTATGAAAAAAGAGGAAAGAGAAAAAAGGGGGAAAAGGGGCACGCTCAGTTCAGCCAACTTTTCGCCGAACAAGTGATTGCCTCGCAGGGACAAAGGTGGGCGGAAGCGGCCATCAGAAAGAAGGGTGGAGCAGATCAGCGAACTTCATGGACATGCGTCAAAGACAAAAAGTAAAAGCTGGCCCTCGCCAGGCTCGGTATAAAAGCGACTATTGGGAGGAGAGCGACGTAGCAAAGGCAAAATAAGCAAGGGCAAGTTAAGTACAACCATCCAAAGTTCAGTAAGACCACGCGAATGAGTACAATCACGGAAGGTTTGGCATCAACACATAAAAGGTGAACATTACAACATATCGCCAATCATACGACATTCGGGGAAGAGGGCGCAGAATCAACGGAAGCCAACGAAAGGAGCCTGGGGTCGGCTGGCACTATGTCGGAAGACGCAGGGTCAGCGGATGCTTCAGAAGCAGCAACAGGAGGGGCCTGGGCAGAAATATCCCCGGGAGCTGGATCGGCCGCAGGATGAGGGCCCTCCAGGAGGAAAAATCCGTCATCAGCTTCGAAGGAAGGGAAAGTTTCCTGCGGCAATTCCCTGGATAGGCGAGCTGTGTCCAGAAAGGTGACAGGAGGTGCCGAGCGTAGGAAACCTTGCTCGAAGGCCTGCCTAACCCCACCAGTGGCCCCATGACAGAGCAACAAGACCAACCAGCGTCCCAGCTTTTGGAGGAAGAAGGAAGAACGGACGTAGGCCAGCCTGTAGGCCTTCAGCCGCTCTAATTCGCCAGCTCGGTACACCTCCAAACTGTTCTTGTTCTCCGCAGCCTCAGCGCGCGCCACGGACAAGTCGCTCTGGCCTTGAGACACTGCTTCCTGGGCCTTCAATAACTTCGCTTGCAAGGATTGGAGAGTGGCTTGGCAAGCTTCCCACTGAGTCCGCATGGTTGCTTCTCGGCTAGCGGCAGCACTAGCCAGGGCCTGGGCATCGGCCAACCCCTTCTGCAGGAGCTCCTGACTTTGCTGTAGTGAACTCAAATCTGCCGATCGGGAGAGCAGCTCTGCCTCTTTGGCTTTCAGCTCAGAAACTGTCGCTTGATGACGATCCGCTTCAGAAGCCAAGGAAGACTCACTTGTCTTCAAAGCCGCCTCCAACTGTTGAAGTTTATCGAAGGCGGCATGGGAAATGGCCCGAGCAGAGGCCGCAGATTCCCCGGCGGCACGCAGATAAGCTTCCAAGCTTCCAAGAGAAGGCTCGGGAGGAGCTGAGGAAGCCGCAGGAGGCTCTAGTTCCCGAAGACGTGCCTTGAGTACCACGTTCTCTCATTGAAGCTCGGCTGCTCGTTGCACAGCGCTCAGACTCACGGAGCAGGTCTGCAAGTGGCCGGAAGAAGAGAAAGGGGGTTACAGAAACACACGGATACCAGGAAGAAGAAGAGAAAGAGCTTACCGCTACCAGGGAGCAAGTAATTTGATCAAACTCCTCCAAAGGGGAACTGCTCTCCCAGAACCGCCGATTGGATGATTGCCAGGAGATGGCCAAGTCCCCATAGAGGTCGACCCTACCAAAGATAGGCGATAGGTTGGCAGCGGGCATGTAGGCCGGGTCGGTCTCTGAAGGGAGCCTCCAGGAAGCTTCAAAGGCCAGGTCTACAGAAGGCAGGTTCAGAGTCGGCATGGTCGAGCTCGGAGGCCTAAGAAGAGGAGAGGCGGAGGGAGCCAGCAAGTCCGGGGGCTGATCGCCAGAGGACGAAGGCAGTGTTGGTTGCTACTCAGAAAACCTAGAGGTTCCACTGTATAAAAATTTTGTACAAAGGTCTGAACCTTTTCCTAGCTACCATGTGTTCTTTTAAATTAAATTTTGGATCGCCTGCGGAACTTAACACGTTTGATCCAAAACTTAATCTATTCGTTCTTTTATGTTTTGACTTGGGTCTCCTGCGGAACTTAACACGTTCGACCCAAATCGCCTTAAGTTATTAATTCCATTAAATATGAATTTCCATAATTGGTTCCCAGTACTGACGTGGCGAGGCACATGGCCTTCTTGGATATGGGAACAACCACCACCGACTAGACAAAACCTTTTATAGAAAGCTAATATTTAATTTCCTAAAATAACTTTAGGTTAACCGAAAAGAACAATCAAATCACAAGGATAAATAAAACAAAAGAACACAACATCGAAAAACATATTCGAAATACTAGAACGTAAGCCTCTTGTATTTGGTATTATTTCCATAAATAACTAGTATGATGCGGAAAAGGAAAAACTACTAGTTATACCTTCTAGAAAGACCTCTTAATCTTCTATCGTATTCCTCTTCTAACCTCGGACGTTGTGTGGGCAACGATCTTCCGAGATGAGAAACCACCAACCACCTTCTTCTCCTCCTAGCTAGGTTCGGCCACAAAGAAAGAAGCTTCACCAAGGAAGAAAATCAAAACACTAACCAAGCTCCAAGAGATGCTCGCTTCCTCTCCTTCTTCTTCTTCTTCTCCAAGTAGTATCCGACCACCACAAGAGCTCCAAGGAAAGAGAGAGGTTCGGCCACCACAAGAGGAAGAGAGGGAAAGGATGGCCGGCCACACCAAGGAACAAAAGAGGGAGAGAAATAATAGAGGTTGTGTCTCATGAAGGCACCCTCACCCCTTCTTTTATATTCCTTGGCCTAGGCAAATTAGGAATTTAATTACAATAAAATTTCCTTAATATCCTTGACATGATTTAATTGAGAAAAATAAAATAAAATTTTCCCAATTAAATTCAAGTGGTCGGCCACATCATGAAGAACAAATTGGACAAGTTTCAATCAACAATTAAAATTTCCTAATTTGTTTCCGGAAATTTTAAAATTAAAATTTCTCTTCAAAAATCTTTTCATGGTTGATAAAAATAAATTTCCATAATTTTAATTTTACAACATGTGAATAATTTTTAAAGAGAAAATAAAATATCTCACCAATCTACAAATAAGGAAAGAGATCTAATCTCTTTCTTTAATCTATTGTAGATCTTTTACAAGAGAGATATTTTAATTTTAATTCTCTTTAATAAATTATATCTTCCACATAATAAAAATTAAAATTAAATTTCTTTTTTAATTTAATTTGGCCGGCCCCCACTAGCTTGGGTTCACCCAATCTTATACCTAGGTCGGCCGTAGCTTGGTTCCCAAGCTAGCTTGGCCGGCCCCCTATTGGTGGGTATAGAAGGTGGGTATAGGTGGGTATAGTACTCTATAAATAAGAGGCTACGATAGGGACCGAGAGGAGGAATTGGTTTTGGTCTCCCGATAAAATTAAGCATCCCGTGTTCGCCCCGAACACACAACTTAATTTTATCAATAATAATTCATTCCACTAGAGAACTATTATTGAACTACCGCACCAATCCCAAATTACATTTTTGGGCTCCTTCTTATTATGAGTATGTTAGTCTCCCTGTGTTTAAGATATCGAATGTCCACTAATTAAGTGAGTTACTGACAACTCATTTAATTAATATCTAAGTCCAAGAGTAGTACCACTCAACCTTATTGTCATGTCGGACTAGGTCTACCTGCAGGGTTTAACATGACAATCCTTATGAGCTCCTCTTGAGGACATTATCAACCTAGTATCTCTAGGACACAGTTTCCTTCTATAATCAACAACACACACTATAAGTGATACCATTTCCCAACTTATCGGGCTTATTGATTCATCGAACTAAATCTCACCCATTGATAAATTAAAGAAATAAATATCAAATATATGTGCTTGTTATTATATTAGGATTAAGAGCACACACTTCCATAATAACCGAGGTCTTTGTTTCTTTATAAAGTCAGTATAAAAGAAACGACCTCAAATGGTCCTACTCAATACACTCTGAGTGTACTAGTGTAATTATATAGTCAAGATAAACTAATACCTAATTACATTACGACCTTCTAATGGTTTGTTCCTTTCCATTTTGGTCGTGAGCTACTGTTTATAATTTATAAGGTACTGATAACATCATCTTCTGCATGTGACACCACATACTATGTTATCTACAATATAAATTAAATGAACAACTACAAACAAATGTAGACAATTTGACCAAATGTGATTCTTTATACATAATGAATGTTTACAAAGCTTAGGCTTTCAGTATACACTCCAACAGGCAGGGCAGGTAATACGCTCTGGATTGGCACCGGAGCGGTCAGGTCCAATGGCGGGTCTGCCGCCTCCAGATTAGAGGCCTTCTCCCGGGCCAAGCTTGTCTCCTGGGTTGAGCTCGTATCCGAGGACCTGGTGGGAGAAGAGATGCTCACTACGCGTTGACGACGAGGAGGTGGAGGAGAAGTTGCGGTGACTGGGGTCGTTCTCTTGCCCTTGCGCGTAAGGCGCAGCTTCATAGTAGGAGAGAGCGAAGGCACTTGCCCTGCTGGCGAAGGCTCAGGTGCGGGTTGATCAGAGAGGTGGGGTATGACTGAGTCTGCAGGGCTGGGGGCTGGTGGCTCAATAAGCGCCGAGGCAGCTACCGTCTCTGAGGTTTGGTGTCCCGAGGGCTGTGGACCGGCGGAAATAGCGGGGTCAGAGGATAGGACTTGTGTTAGATCCTCATTCAGAGCTTGCAGAACGGCCACCGAGGGTGTCTCCTGACTGGCAAAAGAGCGGAGGATGGCAGCCACTACAAGAATAAGAGGAAAACACACCTCAGTTAGCGAAGAGCGGCATATAAAAAAGCAACAACTTACCAAAAGGAGCTCTGATTTCTGTGGAGACAGGACTAAGACCAAAAGCGTGCAGAATGCCTTCTAGCATCAGCACAGACAGGCGAACAACAACACCTCTCAGCTTGTCCACAGCCGCGGAGCAGGCAGGTTTATGGGCATGCGAAGGGAAGTCCGAAGCAAGGAGGGGATGTCATTGGGAAGGCCCGGCTAAGGGGACGGGGGGCTTGAGGAAGAAAAAGCGAGACCTCCAGCCTTTATTGGAAGAAGGTAGGTCATCAAAAAACTTATGTCCCGGCTTGGCCTGAACGTTGAATACCCCTGCTTCGGCTCGCCGGAAGGAATAGAAGTGATGGAATAGTCTAGTAGTCAAGGGAATTTGATAAATGCGGCACAAGATGATGGTTCCACAGACCGCTCGGAATACATTGGGGGCAAACTGGGAGATACCAATACCGCAATACTGACTCAACTCGGAGAAAAAAGGATGCAAAGGAAAGCGAAGACCGCCTAAGATTTGATCCCTAAAAACAGTGATAAACCCTTCGGGAGGAGAAGAAGGATGTTCATCTGGCGAGGGAAGACGAAACTCATATGCGGCGCCTAGCCCCAAGTTGGAGTGCAGTGCAGACAGGTCGTGATCGTCTAAATCAGAGATGTAACGTGAATACCAGAAGAGTTCCTTACCATCCATGATTATGAGGAGCAAGCAGGCAAGGGGGATGAAGACAAGAGGGGTCACGGGTTGGTCGCAAGCAGGAGAACGAGGAGTTGCACTGCCGGAAACGGCCGCGAACGAAGGTAGGAGGATAGCGAAGCGTCGAAGTAAGGAAAGCAGACTGCCTTTAGGGTTTATAAAGCCCATTCATTCCTAGGAAACATCGAGGGTCGAGCCGAGTATCTTTTGGGGTAACGCGCCCCAGCGCCGTCTGATGGAAAATAAGCGCCGAAGGGTGCAAAAAGGGGTCAGAGGCTGGTGTCAGGAGGCGTGCGCAGTAAAGGCGTCGGATAGGTGTCATCGCGAGAAGAAACGCATTAAAGATCGACAAGGCAAGGTAATCATGAAAGGGCGTGGCCTCAAAAAAGAAGCATTCTTCGTGAAGGGCTCAAGGCTAGGCGGGAAATTTCATGAAGCCGCAGAATCAAGGCAATTCAAAAGGGTCGCGAATGAGACAAAGCAGGTCAGCAGAAGTGAATGTCAGATCAGAGGAGTATCAAGCGGGCCTGTGGGGGTGTTGCTTGCTTGGACCATCCGGGCAAGTAGCTCTGCGTAGACAGCCCCTGATCTGGGCAGCTACCCAGGCGCATCGCGAGAGCTGCGGGGTCATCATAAGCTGCAAGGGCACCGTGGCCCAGGGGTTGAGTAAGGTTTTTATGCTCCCTCCTCTATTCTTAATTCTATACCGTACGTGATGCAATTGCAGGAAGAAACGCGACCCAAATGAGTAAGCCCAAAGCTAGCAATAACGACCAGATTAACCAAAGCAATGAGGTCGGCGTAGGCGGGACGGATGAAGGCGGAGAAGAGCGATGCATCTATGCCTCCGTCGTTTGGAGTATCATTACTGGTCTCAGATCAACGCCATCGCCACCGGTCTCGGACCGGAGTATCATTACTGGTCTCAGACCAGCACCATTGCCATCGGTCTCGGACCGGAGTATCATTACTGGTCTCAGACCAGTGCCATCGCCACCGGTCTCGGACCGGAGTATCATTACTGGCCTCAGACCAGCGCCATCGCCATCGGTCTCGAACCGGAGTAGCTCCAGACTCTCGCCCCAGTGCGAGTTATAAGTGAGCTCTGTTCTCACGCCCAACGACCTTTCAGGTCGGCTCCCATGCGAGAATTAAAAGTGAGCCTTGTGCTCACGCCCAACGACCTTTTAGGTCGGTAGTCCCAGACTCTCGCCCCAGTGCGAGTTATAAGTGAGCTCTGTTCTCACGCCCAACGACCTTTTAGGTCGGTAGTCCCAGACTCTCGCCCCAGTGCGAGTTATAAGTGAGCTCTGTTCTCACGCCTAACGACCTTTCAAGTCGGCTCCCATACGAGAATTAAAAGTGAGCCTTGTGCTCACGCCCAACGACCTTTTAGGTCGGTAGTCCCAGACTCTCGCCCCAGTGCGAGTTATAAGCGAACTCTGTTCTCACGCCCAATGAACTTGCAGGTCGGCTCCCATGCGAGAATTAAAAGTGAGCCTTGTGCTCACGCCCAACGACCTTTTAGGTCGGTAGTTCCAGACTCTCGCTCCAGTGCGAGTTATAAGTGAGCTCTGTTCTCACGCCCAACGACCTTTCAGGTCAGCTCCCATGCGAGAATTAAAAGTGAGCTTTGTGCTCACGCCCAACGACCTTTTTGGTCGGTAGTCCAAGACTCTCGCCCCAGTGCGAGTTATAAGTGAGCTCTGTTCTTACGCCCAACGACCTTTCAGGTCGGCTCCCATGCGAGAATTATAAGTGAGCTTGGTGCCCACGCCCAACGACCTTTTAGGTCGGTAGCTCCAGACTCTCGCCCCAGTGCGAGTTATAAGTGAGCTCTGTTCTCACGCCCAACGACCTTTCAGGTCGGCTCCCATGCGAGAATTAAAAGTGAGCCTTGTGCCCACGCCCAACGACCTTTTAGGTCGGTAGCTCCAGACTCTCGCCCCAGTGCGAGTTATAAGTGAGCTCTGTTCTCACGCCCAACGACCTTTCAGGTCGGCTCCCATGCGAGAATTAAAAGTAAGCCTTGTGCCCATGCCCAACGACCTTTTAGGTTGGTAGCTCCAGACTCTCGCCCCAGTACAAGTTATAAGTGAGCTCTGTTCTCACGCCCAACGACCTTTCAGGTCGGCTCCCATGCGAGAATTAAAATTGAGCCTTGTGCTCACGCCCAACGACCTTTTAGGTCGGTAGTCCCAGACTCTCGCCCAGTGCGAGTTATAAGTGAGCTCTGTTCTCACGCCCAACGACCTTTCAGGTCAGCTCCCATGCGAGAATTAAAAGTGAACCTTGTGCCCACGCCCAACGACCTTTTAGGTCGGTAGCTCCAGACTCTCGCCCCAGTGCGAGTTATAAGTGAGCTATGTTCTCACGCCCAACGACCTTTCAGGTCGGCTCCCATGCGAGAATTAAAAGTGAGTCTGGTGCCCACGCCCAACGACCTTTTAGGTCGGTAGCTCCAGACTCTCGCCCCAGTGCGAGTTATAAGTGAGCTCTGTTCTCACGCCCAACAACCTTTCAGGTCGGCTCCCATGCAAGAATCGAAAGTGAGCCCTGTCCTCACGCCCAACGACCTTTCAGGTCGGCCCCCACGCGGGAATCAAAAATCAACTCCCCTGCGAAAATCATAAGTGAGCTCGGCGCCCACACCTGACTACCTTTCAGAGGGATATGCCTCACATTGAGCGGAGCATTTTCAAATAATCAGGTCAGCTACATCTGGCTTTATTTTACGCAAATTGGAAATATGCAGCAAATACGCAAGGCACGGGATGCGGGAGGCCATCTACCCTACTCCTAAAGCATCAATATTAACTGCGAAATCAGGTTTGGCACGCTCGTTACAGTTTTAAGTCTCAAACACTATATCGGTTTTATTATCCAAAATTCATACATGAAAAGGAATCATGAGGCAACTCTTGGCTCTCACATACGGGCCAGTTTCTAAAAATGCTTGCTAGATGAAAATTGAGCAGGAGAGACTATGCCGGAAAAGGACAGATATACAAGTACAGCAGCACAGTTCAATAAGCAGGCGATACAGCCAAGGCTACAAGAGGGAGCGTTTTGCGGCAAAGGATCCACTGAGACAACTATGGCCCGAACTAGTTTAACTCGGGGAAAGGATTGGTCATGGAGAATGAGCACTGTCGTGTGAAGAAATGTCTGGGGACTCAGGAGCCCCTGGGGCGTTCAAGGCTCGAGCCAGCTACGCATGTAGGGAGTTGATGACTGTTTGCTGTTGGGCGATCGTGTCTTGCTTGTCGTCGAGATACGCACGGAGGAGAGACAGCTCCGTTTCATGCTCTTGTTTCAAGCGTTCCTGGAGGCTGATTTGGCGCTGCAGGCTAGCCTGGCATTCCTCTTTCCTCGCCTTCTTAGAATGCACGCAAGACTTCGCGACACGATACTGGGCTTCCATAGAGCACAGGGCAGCTAGCTGACGAGCTCGATCCTTGGATACGCGCTCCAGCTCACGTTCTTTCTCGGCCAGTTGTAAAGTGAGCTGATCTATCCGCGTTTGGGAAGGTGGTTGATCAACCTCCTCAGAAAAAGGAGAATGCATCGTGTGGGGAAGAAGCTGGTGTAACGCGGGTTAGCAAAGGAAAGTGGGAAGGCGTGGCAGGAGAAGATAGAATGAAGAAACGACCGTAAGGCTCTTTATAAAGAGGATCGGTGGCCAAGTCAAAGCAACTACGTGGACACGGTACCCCAAGCGACTGGCAAAGCAATTAAGGAGGCAGGGTATCCCAGGCGACGCGACACAAAGGTTGATGCGTGAGGCAGGAAGCAAAACGCGCAGAGATATGCTGAGGTAGAGACACAGAGATAGGCTGAGGTCACAGAGATATGCTGAGATCTTAAAGATGTGCTGAGGTCTAGTCAGTCAAACTTTCGTCCTCCTTCGACTAGACTTGTGAGGGAGGCTTGTGATACGATTGGTAATGGAGGGGCCCAAGCGGAAAGGGTAAGAAAGGTCAAGGCCATATGGCGGTCAAAAGTCAAGAGGACATGGCAGTCAATAGTCAAGCTGACTAGGCAATCAAAGGCAAGCATATGGGGTAGTCAGGGGTCAGGCAGACTTGTCGATCAAGGGGGCAAAGTAGTTGAAAGACAAAGGGAGATGACAGGCGGAGCACTGGGCACAAGTCGGAAGTAGCAGAGTTGTTCAGAGTCAGCTCGGTCTGCAGGTCTGCGATTCGAAGGCCCAGAGGTGCAAGTCGCGAATCACAAGTCGGAAGTAGCAGAGCTGTTCAGAGTCAGCTCGGTCTGCAGGTCTGCGATTCGAAGGCCCAGAGGTGCCAGTCGCGAATCATAGATCGGAAGCGTCAGAGCTGTGCAAAGACAGCGCGATCTACGGACTTACGGTCGAGGGCCAGCAAGTACTCATGGGTCAGGAGCGGCAGAGCTGGGTAGTGGCAGCCCGACTTACAGGCCTGCGATTCGAAGGTCCGGGAGTGCAAGTCACGACTCACAGGTCGGAAGCAGCAGAGCTGGTCAGAGTCAGCCCAACTGGCAGGTAACGCTTAGAGGCGGGATCTGGTCGAGGGTGCGAGGTAGATGCAGACCGCGATAAACAGGACGAGCTAAGCTGTGCAGGAGTCGGAGGATCACAACTGTCCGTCAAGGGTAATCATTGCATACCAGGGAGATGTGCGGAGGCGGAGTTTCCTAAGCAAAAAGATGCTCTCATAACCAATGACAGCCTGACAGATGTCCTTAACTACGAGACAAAACTCCTGTGTAAAGGCGGAGGTTCCTAAACAAGAAGATGTCTTCACGACCAATAGCAGCACGACAGGTGTCAGGGATATACGACAAAGCCCAGCGTCTAACGTTTTCTGATAGGATGGCAGGTTCTGGAAGCAAGGCGGGTGCATAAAAAGGAGGAGATTCCTCGTACGCAGGGACGCGCTCTCTCGTCATTTTTTCCACAACTTTTCATTTTGAGTCTCTCTGCTTTTTCTGGGGAAAAAGGACCTGACTTGAGCGTCGGAGGGTCTGATCCGGGGACTTTTTCCCTGGGTTTCGGTCTCTAACGTAGAGGGAGGATTGTCTGAGTGTGCGCAGGGTTCTGCAGCAGCGTCAGCCACCCGTGGGAGTCGGATCACCTACGACTTTCCGTCAACAACGAGGCCACCACGACCAGCCTCCGTCCAACTCAGCCTTCGGACGGGATCATAAGGTATTTTTGAGATGTAATCTGATCCGTCTGATTGACAAAGAGACACAGGGATAAAAAAATTTAGGGACAAAAGATTCAAACCTGGTGCATCATTTCCAGGTGGGTCCCAAGCACGGGAAATGATGAGTCTGATTGATGCAACAATTTTACTTAAAAATATTGGACACTGAGACGGTGCTTTCCCAGTGAACGATTGGTCAAGCATTATGACTTTTTGATGCGGTGAAATTGCCATTCTACTCAAATTTTTAATGAGATCCCTCGCTGAAATTGGATTGTTCAGTAGGTTCTACGAAATTATCCTACAAAATTTTTCTAGAAAATAAATACATAGAAAATTATCTTATCAGAGGCAATTGGACTCTCACGAACATTAAATAAAAAAAACCTGAAAGAGAGAGTAGGTAAAATAAAAGAAAAAAAAAAAAAAGAGATTGTTTCTGGAAGATCCCCAAATGATGTACTGCGTGTCGCTTTGACCGTAGTCAAAGGAAGATCTAACGCAAATCCGCTAAGCCAAATCGTGTCGAACCTTGTCGCCTTATTTAAGAAATGAGGATTCGATTTTTTGATTTACATAGTTATGGAGATAACAGTCTGGGACGCCCGAGGCGTGCGCGGCCCTTGGTAGAAATATAGAATGTGCAGTTCGTCACGTCTTCGTTATATGCAACTCCAAAATTTCTCACGTCATCCCTGCGATCACCATTTGACTCCTATCTGGGCCAGAGCTCCTATATAATCTCTATCAATCCGAACCATCACCACCAATTTCGAATAACGAAAAGGAAAGCTGGATGTCTAATTATCAAAAAAAACTTCAGTCCGATCGATCAACTCAACTTCACCCCTCATCTTGCTTTTGGAGCTGCAGACATGGAGCTGTGGTTCGCCGTGTGCAGCGGCTTGGCAGCGCTGCTGGTGGCGGTCTGGGCAGTCAGGATACTGAACTGGGCCTTCTGGAAGCCGCGCCGACTTGATCGCGCGCTCCGGTCGCAGGGGCTCAAGGGCTCCTCTTACCGCCCCATCAGCGGCGACCTCAAGGAGATGGTGCGGCTTACCGAGGAGGCCCGCGCCAAGCCCATGCCCTTCTCCCACGCCATCTTCCCTCGCGTTTCTCCCTTCTTCGAACGCGCCGCTGAAGCACACGGTCAGCAGCCTATTTCCCCAAGCAAATGTAACGCCTGTTGATTAAAAATTTTCTTTTAGGAAAGGAGAACAAGGTAACTTTCCATTGGATGGGACCTAATCCGAGAGCGGTCATCGCGGATCCTGATCAAATCAGAGAAGTTCTGACCAACAAGACCGGCGAGATCGGGAAGCCAAAGATCAATTATCTGTTGAAGTACTTTATTAGAGGCGTGCTGAGTCAGGAAGGTGAGAAATGGGCCAAGCATAGGAAGATTTTGAACCCCGCTTTCCATATAGAGAAGCTCAAGGTGATTGATCCATCTCTGCTGAGTTAATTAATGCATCGCCTATATGTTTGTAGAAATTATGACTCGTAATAACTCTTTTTTGCTATATGCAGCGCATGCTGCCTGCTTTCTCTGCTTGTTGTGATGAGCTGGTCAGCCGATGGGATGAGATGGCGGCGAAAGGTGAAGAGATAGATGTTTCCGTCGAATTCCAGAGCTTCACCGGCGATGTCATTTCCCGGAGTGCTTTCGGTATCAATTTTGAAGAAGGAAGGAAAATTTTCCAGCTTCAGAGTGAGCAAACTGTGTTCATCGACGGCAGTCTTCCTTTTGCACATATACCGGGTTTCAGGTGCGTACTGTTCTGCAGTAAACATCTGCACAAAGTTCGATTCGCTGTGGCCCTTGTTGGAAACAGAGTATAATCGATCACTTGCATTGTTCAGGTTTTTGCCCACCCGAATTAACACTCGAATGAAAGCAATCGACAAAGAGGTGAGAGGGATTCTATTGAGCATAATCAAGAAGAGGGAGGAGAGTATTAAATCGGGCACCGCAAAGAACGATGACCTTCTCGGCTTATTGCTGGAATCCAATCTGCAACACCTCCGAGAACATGGGAACGCCGGGTTGACGACGGACGAGGTGGTGGAAGAATGCAAGCTGTTCTACTTCGCAGGACAAGAGACGACGTCCCTTTTGCTAACGTGGACGATGGTTGTGCTGAGCATGCATCAAGATTGGCAAGAACGGGCTCGCGAAGAGGTTCTGCAAGCCTTTGGGAAAGAGAAACCCACTTTCGATGGCTTGAGCCACTTGAAGACCGTAAGCGCCATAAATTTCGATTCTCCATGAGTCTGCAGGGATTTCCTCCATGTTATAAAGTAAGATTGATGTGGCATAGGCATGCAGGTGACGATGATTCTGTACGAGGTTCTGCGACTCTACCCGCCTATAATGGGCCAGCGGCGGCAGGTCTTCAAGAGCACAAAAATTGGGAACGTAGTGTACCCTCCAGGCGTCCTGCTCTACCTGTCCGCCCTTCAGGTTCACCATGATCCAGACTTGTGGGGCAAAGACGTCGACGAGTTCAAGCCGGAGAGATTTGCTGAGGGCATGTACAAGGCGTCGGAGAAGAATGCCTTCTTCCCCTTCGGGGGCGGCCACCGGGTCTGCATAGGCCAGAACTTCGCGTTGCTGGAAGCCAAATTGGCACTATGCTTGATCCTTCAACACTTCTCCTTCGACCTCTCGCCGTCCTACACTCATGCTCCCAATGTAGTTCTCACTCTCAAGCCTCAACATGGTGCTCCCATCAGACTGCGTAGGCTTTGAAGCGATCCATCCTTCCATCGACCAATTTTAAAATATATATGTCAAAAATTCTAAAACAAATATCTACTTCTGTGGTAAAATCTGTATTAATCTGTAGTTGGAGTCGGAGAGAAAGATGAAGTCGTCTATAGTCGTCACTTTTGTTGTAAAAAATTTCCAATTTCTTAGAAGTTGGCATCAGAACCGATAGTATCCTATTGAGAAAGTTCAGCGATCAGATCTAATGAAAGATTGTTGTGGTCGTGATCACAACAATAGGCAGGTTTGGGTTAAGAAAATCTTTCACCGTGATAGTAGCATTTATGAGTTGACAATTGAGGATTTATAAAGGTAAGTGATAGATTTAACCTAGCTTCTAGCTGCATGAGATTGAAGAGTGTGTTTCCCGAACCATTGAGATTGAAGAGTGTGTTCACAGATCATGGATCTAAGTCACCAACGGATTACATACCAGGAACACTATAGTTAGGATGAGCCTTATGGAAATCTTAGTTTTTGAATGGACCTATCAAAATTTTCTAATATGTTACAAACAGAGAGCTTAGTTGATTGGACCAATGAAGTGAAACGGATCTTTGACTATAAGTAAGTTCCGGATCAGATAAAGGTAAAATTAATTGCTATCAAGCTCAAGGAGCGAGCATTACTGTGGTGGGAATAGATGTGGCGCTCACGAGACAGATAGAACAAATTCCAAATAACTGACTATGAGAAGATGAAGAAGAAGATAAAAGAATACTTCCTTCCTTTCGACTACACTAAAACTTTATTCCAACAATTTCATTCATTGAGACAGGGTGCGAGATCGATTGACGAATATATGGATGTATTCTTCTAATTGGCTGCCCCAAATGACCTATCTCAGATGGAGGAGCAGATGATGACATAATTGTTAGGATGTATATTAAAAGCCTAGCTTTTGGTATAAACATTTATCTAGAAATAAGAATTACATTGGTCAAATGTCTACATTTATGATAAATGTAGTTGTTCAATTAATTTATATTGTAGATAATATGGTGTGTGGTGTCACACACATAGGATCATGTTGTCAGTACCTTATAAATTATAAACAGTAGCTCACGACCAAGATGGAAAGGAACAAACCATTGGAAGGTCATAGTGTAATTAGGTATTAGTTTATCTTAACTATATAATTACACTAGTACACTTAGAGTGTATTGAGTAGGACCATTAGAGGTCGTTTTATTTTATACTGACTTTATAAAAGAACAAAGACCTCAGTTATTATGGAAATGTGTGCTCTTAATCCTAATATAATAACAAACACATATATTTGATATTTATTTCTTTAATTTATCAATGGGTGAGATTTAGTTTGATAAATCAATAAGCCCGATAAGTTGGGAAATTATATCACTTATAGTGTGTGTTGTTGATTATAAAAGGAAACTGTGTCCAATCTAGGTTGAGAATGTCCCCAAGAGGAGCTTATAAGGATTATCATGTTAAACCTTGCAGGTGGATTTAGTCCGACATGATGATAAGGTTGAGTGGTACTACTCTTGGACTAAGATATTAATTAAGTGAGTTGTCAGTAACTCATTTAATTAGTGGACATTCATTATCTTAAACACAGGGAGACTAACACACTCATAATAAGAAGGAGCCCTAAAAAAAGTAATTTGAGATTGATGCGGTAGTTCAATAATAGTTCTCTAGTGGAATGAATTATTATTGATAAATTAAGTTATGTGTTCGGGGCGAACATGGGATGCTTAATTTTATCGGGAGACCAAAACCAATTCCTCCTCTCGGTCCTTATCGTAGTCTCTTAATTGTAGAGTACTATACCCACCTATACCTACATTCTTACCCATCTTATAGGGGCCGGCCAAGCTAGCTTGGAGACCAAGCTAGGGCCAGCCATGGCTTGGTTCATGGGTGAATTCACGTGGCCGACCCTAGCTTGAACTCAAGCTTAGGTGGCCGTCCCTAGCTTGAACTCAAGCTTAGGTGGTCTACCCTATTAAAATAAAAAGGAATTTTAATTTTAAATTTTTTTTCTTATGTGGATAACATGATTTAAAAGAGAGTTTAAAAATTTAAATCTTTCCTTTTATAAGATTCTACAAAAGATTAAGAGAAGTTCCTTATTTGTAGATTAAAAAGTTGATTTTAATTTTGGTAAAAACTTTTCTTTTAATCATGTTCATGATTTAAAAGAAAGTTTAAAAATTAAAAATTAAAAATTCTCTTTTATTAGTCTCTACAAAAGATTAAAAAAAATTTTAATATCTTTCCTTATTTGTAGATTGAAAGGAGATTTTAATTTTTAGAGATAACTTTCCTTTTTGGAAATTATCCACATGTTTAAAAGAAAGATTTTAATTTATAAAATTTCCTTTTTATTAACCAAGGATAAAAATTATTGGAGAAATTTTTATAAATTTCCGGAAACAAATTAGGAAGTTTTAATTCTTGTTTTTAATTAAAACTTTCCTTGTTTTGGGGAGAAAGTGGCCGGCCAAATAAGTTGGAAAAAGAAAATTGATTTTTAATTAATTAATTTTTTTTTTCATGGCAAAGGAATTAAGGAAGTTTTTATTTAAATTTCCTTATTTTCCAAGACTAAGGATTATAAAAGAGGGGGTAGAGGTGCCTTCAAAAATACACAACAACCTCTATTCTTTTTCTCCCTCTTTTCCTTGGTGGTGTGGCTGGCCCTTCCTTCTTCTCTTCTTCTTCTCTTTGTAGCCGAACCTCTTCATGCTCTTGGAGTTTTAATTGGTGGCTGGATTCTAGCTTGGAGAAGAAGGAGAGAAAGCTTGCATCCCTTGGAGCTTGATTGGTGGAAAAAGTTCTTCATCTTTAGAAGTTTTTGCTTGGCCGAAACTTAAAGGAAGGAGAAGAAGGTACTAGGTGGTTCTCGTCTCGGAAGATCGTTGCCCACACAACGTCCGAGATTAGAAGAGGAATACAGTAGAAGATCAAGAGGTCATTATTCACAAAGAAAGGTAAAACTAATAATTGTTTTCCGCATCATGTTAGTTTTGTTTCTTTGTAAAAATACCAAATACAAGAGGCATGCGATTTTAGTTTTTCGAATTAGTTTTCGAAGTTGTGTTCTTTTGTTTTTTCTTTTCCTTGTGATTTGATTGTTCTTAGCGGTTAACCTAGGGTTACTATGGGAAGGTTAAATATTTAATTTCCTTAAAAGACTTTGTCTAGTCGGTGGTGGTTGCTCCCATATCCAAGAAGGCCAAGTGCCTCGCCATGCAGTACTGGAAGTCGATTTTGGAAATAGATATTTAATTGTCTTCGTGACCTAGGTGATTTGGATCAAACGTGTTAAGTTCCGCAGGAGATCCAAGTCTAAACCTTAAAGAACAAATAAATTAAATTTAGGATCAAACGTGTTAAGTTTCGCAGGCGATCCAAGTTTAATTTAAAAGAACACATGGTAGCTAGGGAAAGGTTCAGACCTTTGTACAAAATTTTTGTACAGTGAAACCGTTAAGTTTTCCGAGTAGCAACCAACAATAATACTTAGGGGGGTTATGTCTGGTCTTGCAAGATGTCCTCAACATTCATTCATTGTTGATGGTTTTAGAGTTCTACTAACATGCATTGACTATTCAAAGCCGCAGAATCAGGAACCAATGGGTAGAGGCCTACCAAAACAGTTGGTCAGTCCGCCATCGAGATTCTCGTCCTTCACAGTAACAACCACGATTGTTAATTTTAAGGCCCCTATCAAGTGTTATCCTTATGGTGAATAGGGACATAGGGTGAACCAATACAAGAAACTTGTTCCCGCTGAACCGAAAGGCAAAAAATTTCTGATCGAGGAAGACGTAAAAGAAGAGACAACAGCAATTGGCAAACCAGTATATAAAGCTAATGACATGCTTTACAATGATGGTCATGAGACTGCTGTGCACAAGAGTCTATTAACTCTCAAAGGCGATTTAGGGGATGAGTAGCCGAGAACTAGTATTTTTTACACCACCTGCATCATTGAAGATAAAGTTTACAAGATAATCATCAATCGCAACAATTGTAAGAACGTAGTATCTGAGGAGGCTGTTTGAAAATTACAACTAAATACGGACTGTCATTCTAAGTCATATAAGTTGTCGTGGCTAAATAAGTACAGTGAGGTAACAGTAGACAGACGATATCTCGTACCTTTTCTATTGGTAGTAAATATTTTGATAATACTTGTTGTGATATAGTGGTCATGGATACATGTTATATACTGTTGAGACACCTTGGCAGTATGATCACAATGTTATATACAATGGACAAAAGAATATTTACACCCTTCACATCAAGGGAAAGAAGATTGTGCTTGTGTTACGGCGAGAAGAAATTACTCAAATTTCAGTAGCCAAAACTACTAATATGATTTATATATCCTGGTGCTAATATGAGATGGAGCGGGGAGGCGTAGTCTATGCTTTGTTGCTATGCCAGAGTGATGTCCTAGCCACGAACACTAAATACTAATCGAAATACAACAACTGCTAGCTGACTTTGATGAGTTGATGCTGGAGGATCTTCCTTCTAAGCTATCACCTATACAAGGTATCCAACATCATATTGACCTTTTCCAGGGTTGAGTTTGCCTAATCGACCAGCATATCACCTCAATCCTAAGGAGGCTGAAGAATTGTAGCAACATATGATGGAATTACTGGAGAAGGGCAATATTAGTGAGAGCATAAGCCCAAGTGCAGTTCCATCCCTACTAGTGCCAAAGAAAGATGGTTCGTGACATATTTGTGTTAACAATCGAGCCATCAACAAGATCATGATGAAGTACAAATTTCTAATTCCCCACTTGAACAACATATTGGATCAACTATCTGGTTCTAAGGTATTCTCAAAAATTGACCTTAAAAGCGAATACTACCAAATTAAAATAAAACCTAGAGATGAATGGAAAATTGTATTCAAGATGCAACATGAGTTATATAAGTGGATGGTCATACCTTTTGGATTGTCCAATGTGCCCAACACCTTCATAAGAATTATGCATAAGATCCTGCAACCTTTTATAGGAAAGTTTGAGAGGGTTTACTTTGATAACATTCTTGTTTATAGTCTGACATGGGCATCCCACTTCGATCACCACCATGCTATTTTTGAAAAGTTGAAGACAGAGTGTTTATTTATCAATATAAACAAGTGCTCTTTCTTTATTACATCAATAATTTTCCTTGACTTTATTATGTCTATTGATGGTGTGTACACAAATCAAGCAAAGATAGACACTGTCTTGGAGTGACGACCTTAGCCAAGGACTTTACATGATGTCAGAAGTTTTCATAGCTTTGCTTCTTTCTACCGCCGATTCATCAAAAATTTTAACACTCTAATTGCTTCTATCACCAAGTGTCTCAAGGGATGAGATTTCAAGTGGTCTAAAGAAGCAGAGCTAGTTTTCAACTGGTCAAGTAGAAGATGACCGAGGCACCAGTTCTGGCACTTCCTGATTTTGATAAAGTGTTTGAGGTTAATTGTGATGCATCCAGCATTGCCATAATGGATGTTCTGAGTCAGTTTGGGCATCCAATTGCTTTCTTTAGTGAGAAATTGTCTAAATTTGAGAAAAATTATTCTACCTATGAATTAAAATTCTATGTCATTCTTTAGTCCTTGAAACATTGATGTTACTACCTAGTACAGAAGAAGTTCATGTTGTTTACTAATCACAAAGACTTGAAGTATATCAATGGTCCACACAAGATGAGTAAGAAGCATGCCAAGTGGGTGGCTTATTTGTAGGAGTTCACTTTTACATTAAGACACCAATCTGGGAGTCTAAACTGTGTCACAGGTGCTATGAGGAGTCGCTCTTTATTACTTACTGCCATGAGTACCAAAGTTACAAGCTTTGAGGTTTCATAGATATGTATACAACGACCTCAGTCGGAAGGATATTCTAGGAGGTATATGATGGTCACCGACATGATTTTATTTTTTCATGATGGATATTTGTTTCGTGAGTTGCAGTTATGTATTATAAAATAAAAAGTCTTCTCTTCATTCTTGAGATTTTTATATACTTCAAATCGCTTTAATTTTTTATAAATAAGTCATTTCTCTTATCACTCATCGATTTTGATTATTTCTTTGATCTTAAAGACTATCCTTATTCAACCTCTCAACATGCATTTCATGCGAAGCTGAGAGTCCTTTGAAATACTATTTCCGACGTTATAACAGTGAAAGAATGAATCAGAATGCTTGGAATAGAACAGCAGCTGCTTGCAACCTTTTCTCCGGTGATGACTTATGGTGGTGGGCTGCAGGTGGAGATTTTTTCTCCGGTTGATCGCGAGGAAACAATGAGTGTCATCCGGTGAAGCCTACGGTGTGTCGGAAATGAGAAAATCAAATAGAAAAATTGTTTGAGGCGACTGGTGATGCTTCCATCGACTACTTACGAGTAGGTCGAAGTCGAAATCGATTTGGACGGCGACGTTGTGTGTAGAGAGAAGAGGAACTCGAGACATTAGCTTTTAATATAAAATATATACTAATAAATCAAATTAATTCTTAATTTAATCAATAGATAATTTAATAAGTCTAATGAAATTTGACCAAAAAATATTCTATAAAATTTATTAAATTTTAAAAATTTCTAAATAAATTTATATATTTATATATTTTTTGTTTTAATAATATTATTACTAATCAAATTAATAATATTATTATTAATTTTATTACTAATCAAATTTATCAATTTAATATTTTATTAAAAGTTCAACCAAATTAAAGGGTTGACCAACATTAGGTTAATTTGGATCAAAATTATAAATAAAAATATTTAAAATTATTATATTATGGTTGGATTTAAAATTATATTATTAAAGTTTTTTTTAAGTGAGATATTATCTTCTCTTTGTTTTTAGCCAAAATAAAATAAAAGTATAAGAAGTTGAAAAAAAAATTATGTACAAATTTACTATTTATTATTTTATTTAAAAAATAAATTTAATTAGGTATTTTAGATTTTATTTGAAAATAATTTTTTAATATTGAATACACTCCTTTAAATTCATAAGTTTTTATAAAATTTATAAATATCTATAAAAGTCTTATAAAAAATTTATAGAACTCTATAAAATCCTTTTCATAACTATATGAGATTTATAATTAATAAAAAATCTATAAATTTAAAAAATAAAATAAAAGTCTATCAAAAAAAAAAAAAAAAAAATAATTTGAATACATTCCTGAAAATTTGCTTTCTAAATTTAGGATTCTCAAACGGATCATAAGGAAAATTTCAGTTTAGATCCTTTGTCCCTAAATTTTTTTATCTCCGTATCTCCTGTCGATTGGGCGGACTAGATTACATCTCAAGACATCATGACATTTTTAAAATGTGTATAGTATTCATGTGATATACAAGACATCATTGAGATATAATCAGATTCGTCTAATCGACAAAAAGACATAGGGATAAAAAAATTTCGAGACAAAAGATCTGAATCTGGTGCATCATTTCCAAGTGGGTCCCATGCACCGGAAATGATGAGTCAGATTGATGCAACAATTTTACTTAAAAATATTGGACACTGAGACGGTGCTTTCCCAGTGAACGATTGGTCAAGCATTATGACTTTTTGATGCGGTGAAATTGCCATTCTACTCAAATTTTTAATGAGATCCCTCGCTGAAATTGGATTGTTCAGTAGGTTCTACGAAATTATCCTACAAAATTTTTCTAGAAAATAAATACATAGATAAAATTATCTTATCAGAGGCAATTGGACTCTAACGAACATTAAATAAAAAACCTGAAAGAAGAGTAGGTAAAATAAAAGAAAAAAAAAAGAGATTGTTTCTGGAAGATCCCCAAATGTTGTACTGCGTGTCGCTTTGACCGTAGTCAAAGGAAGATCTAACGCAAATCCGCTAAGCCAAATCGTGTCGAACCTTGTCGCCTTATTTAAGAAATGAGGATTTACATAGTTATGGAGCTAATAGTCTGGGACGCCCGAGGTGTGCACGGCCCTTGGTAGAAATATAGGATGTGCAGTTCGTCACATCTTCATTATATGCAACTCCAAAATTTCTCACGTCATCCCTGCGATCACCATTTTGACTCCCATCTGCGCCAGAGCTCCTATATAATCTCTATCAATCCGAACCATCACCACCAATATCGAATAACGAAAAGGAAAGCTGGATATCTAATTGCCAAAAAAAAACTTCATTGCTTTTGGAGTTGCAGACATGGAGCTGTGGTTCGCCGTGTGCAGCGGCCTGGCAGCGCTGCTGGTGGCGGTCTGGGCAGTCAGGATACTGAACTGGGCGTTCTGGAAGCCGCGCCGACTTGATCGCGCGCTCCGGTCGCAGGGGCTCAAGGGCTTCTCTTACCGCCCCATCAGCGGCGACCTCAAGGAGATGGTGCGGCTTACCGAGGAGGCCCGCGCCAAGCCCATGCCCTTCTCCCACGCCATCTTCCCTCGCGTTTCTCCCTTCTTCGAACGCGCCGCTGAAGCACACGGTCAGCAGCCTATTTCCCCAAGCAAATGTAACGCCTGTTGATTAAAAATTTTCTTTTAGGAAAGGAGAACAAGGTAACTTTCCATTGGATGGGACCTAATCCGAGAGCGGTCATCACGGATCCTGATCAAATCAGAGAAGTTCTGGCCAACAAGACCGGCGAGATCGGAAAGCCAAAGATCAATTATCTGTTGAAGTACTTTATTAGAGGCGTGCTGAGTCAGGAAGGTGAGAAATGGGCCAAGCATAGGAAGATATTGAACCCCGCTTTCCATATAGAGAAGCTCAAGGTGATTGATCCATCGCCGCTTAGTTAATTAATGCATCGCCTATATGTTTGTAGAAATTATGACTCAGTAATAACTCTTTTTTGCTATATGCAGCGCATGCTGCCTGCTTTCTCTGCTTGTTGTGATGAGCTGGTCAGCCGATGGGATGGGATGGCGGCGAAAGGTGAAGAGATAGATGTTTCCGTCGAATTCCAGAGCTTCACCGGCGATGTCATTTCCCGGAGTGCTTTCGGTATCAATTTTGAAGAAGGAAGGAAAATTTTCCAGCTTCAGAGTGAGCAAACTGTGTTGTTCGACGGTAGTCTTCCTTTTGCACATATACCGGGCTTCAGGTGCGTACTGTTCCGCAGTAAACATCTGCAAAAAGTTCGATTCGCTGTGACCCTTATTGGAAACAGAGTATAATTGATAACTTGCATCCTTCAGGTTTTTGCCCACCCGAATTAACACTAGAATGAAAGCAATCGACAAAGAGGTGAGAGGGATTCTATTGAGCATAATCAAGAAGAGGGAGGAGAGTATTAAATTGGGCACCGCAAAGAACGATGACCTTCTCGGCTTATTGCTGGAATCCAATCTGCAACACCTCCGAGAACATGGGAACGCCGGGTTGACGACGGACGAGGTGGTGGAAGAATGCAATCTGTTCTACTTCGCAGGACAAGAGACGACGTCCCTTTTGCTAACGTGGACGATGGTTGTGCTGAGCATGCATCAAGATTGGCAAGAACGGGCTCGCGAAGAGGTTCTGCAAGCCTTTGGGAAAGAGAAACCTACTTTCGATGGCTTGAACCACTTGAAGACCGTAAGCACCATAAATTTCGATTCTCGATGAGTCTACAGGGATTTCCTCAAATATGTTAGAAAGTATGATCGATGTGGCATCTGCAGGTGACGATGATTCTGTACGAGGTTCTGCGACTCTACCCGCCTGTAATGGGCCAGCGGCGGCAGGTCTTCAAGAGCACAAAAATTGGGAACGTAGTGTACCCTCCAGGCGTCCTGCTCTACCTGTCCGCCCTTCAGGTTCACCATGATCCAGACTTGTGGGGCAAAGACGTCGACGAGTTCAAGCCGGAGAGATTTGCTGAGGGCATGTACAAGGCGTCGGAGAAGAATGCCTTCTTCCCCTTCGGGGGCGGCCACCGGGTCTGCATAGGCCAGAACTTCGCGTTGCTGGAAGCCAAATTGGCACTATGCTTGATCCTTCAACACTTCTCCTTCGACCTCTCGCCGTCCTACACTCATGCTCCCAATGTAGTTCTCACTCTCAAGCCTCAACATGGTGCTCCCATCAGACTGCGTAGGCTTTGAAGCGATCCATCCTTCCATCGACCAATTTTAAAATATATATGTCAAAAATTCTAAAACAAATATCTACTTCTGTGGTAAAATCTGTATTAATCTATAGTTGGAGTCGGAGAGAAAGATGAAGTCGTCTATAGTCATCACTTATGTTGTAAAAAATTTCCAATTTCTTCCAAGTTGGTATCAGAACCGGCATTATCCGATTGAGAAAGTCAAGCAATCAGATTTAATGGAAGATTAGTGTGGTCGTGATCACAACAATAGGCAAGTTCCGGCTAAGATAGTCTTCTACGTGATCGTAGCATTTATGAGTTGACAATTGAGGATTTACAAAAGTAAGTTGTAGATTTAACCTAGCATCCAATGGCGGATCTAGGGGGGAGCGAGGGTGTGCTTGAGCACCCCCTTGCTCCTGGAAAATTCCACTAATATGTTGTAGTACAAGGGGCAGCGAGAAGGAAGACGAGCTCGAGCTCCTTTCTTTGAGCACCCCTTACTTTTTTGTCTGGATCCGCTACTGCTAGCATCTAGCTGTGTGAGATTGAAGATTGTGTTCACAGATCCATTGAGATTGAAGAGTGTGTTCACAGATCATGAATCTGAGTCACCAACGGATTACATACCAAGAACACTATAGTTAGGATGAGCCCTATGGAAACCTCAGTTTTTGGATGGATCTATCTGAATTTTCTAATACGTTACAAACAAAAAGCTTCGTTGATTGAACCAATGAAGTGAAATGGATCGTTGACTATACAGATAAAGGTAAAATTGTTTGCTATCAAGCTCAAGGGGTGAACATTAACGTGGTGGAAATAGATGTGGCGCTCATGAGACAGATAAGACAAATTCCAAATAACTGACTATGAGAATATAAAGAAGAAGATAAAGGAATACTTCCTTCCTTTCGACTACACCAAAACTTTATTTCAACAATTTCACTCATTGAGACAGGGCGCGAGATCGATTGACGAATATACGAATGTATTCTTCTAATTGGTTGCCCCAAATGGCCTATCTCAGATGGAGGAGCAGATGGTGACATGATAATTAAGGGGGTTGTGTCTGGCCTTGCAAGATGTCATCAACATTCATTCATTGTTGATGGTTTCAGAGGCCTATTAGCATGCATCGGCTATTCAAAAGTCACAGAATTAGGAACCAGTGGGTAGAGGCCTACCAAAATAGCTGGTCAATCTACCCTCGAGATTCTCGTCCTTCACAGCAGCAACCACGATTGTTAATTTTAAGGTCCCTATCAGGTGTTATCCTGATGGTGAATAGGGATATAGGGTGAACCGATACAAGAAATTTGCTTCTGTTGAACCGAAAGGCAAAAAAATTTTGATCGAGGAAGACGCGAAAGAAGAGACAACAGCAACTGGCAAACAGTATATAAAGCTAACGACGTGTTTTACAATGATGGTCATGAGACTGTTTGATCCCGTCCGGAAGTTGAGTCGGATGAAGGTGGTCGCGGTGTCGCCGGTGTTGACGGAAAGTCGTCGGGCCTCCTGGATGACCTAGCAACCTGCCGAAAGGCTCCCATGAGCGAATGACGACGGGGGTGACAAAACTGCTGATCCTGCGCACACTCAGATGAGTCCCCTCCACGTTAGAGGCCAAAAACCAGGGAAAAGTTCCCGGGTCAGGCCCTCCGACGCTCAAGTCAGGTACTTTTTCCCCAGAAGAAACAAAGAAAGTGCCAAAGGAAAAAAGTAAGAGACTGGTGAGAAAGGACGAGTGAGTGTACCTGTGTAAGGGACAAAGCATCCCTTTTTATACTGCCATGGGTGTTTCTGGAATCTGGCGGGTGCCAGGGAATGTTGGATGTCAAGCTTTGTCTGGCGGTGAATGACACGTGGCATCTTCCCATAGGCTGGCGGAAGAACTGAATAGGTAATGAGCCCCGACTGTTGGCATATTTCCTAACACTCTGATTATTCTCTGACAGGTGGTTACGATTCCCTTGTGTACTTATCATGTAGTGCATGGTCTCCTCAGTCCGTGATCGCTAAGCTGGGTCTTTGCACTTGCTGACCCCGATCTGGTATCGCCTCCAGACCTGTACCTCTAACCTTGTTCTATGCATCCTATACTGCAGATTCCCGACCAGCCCTGCCTCTTATTGCCCTACGTATCGTGCCCTGTATGCCTTAGTTCGGCTCTGTTTATCCCGCCTCCAAAGCTATACGTCTGTTTGACTCCATCTGACCTGACCTGTATGCCCCCATCCAACTCTGCTTATCCTGGTCCTGCCTCTGACCTGTACACTTTTGTCCCTGTATCTTGTGCTCCAAGCTTATCAATCATGACCTGTATCCTTGATTAGCACCTCCCGACCTGTACGCTTCATAGATTCATGTATCCTGAGCCATGAGGCTATAAATCCTGACTTGTATGCATCGGTCTGCTTCCGCTTATCTTGAGTCCCGACCTGTATCCTTGGTGGGCACACTCCCGACCTGTATGCATCGGTTTGCTTCCGCTTATCTTGAGTCCCGACCTGTATCCTTGGTGGGCACACTCCCGATCTATCTGCATCGGTCTGCTTCCGCTTATCTTGAGTCCCGACTTGTATCCTTGGTGGGCACACTCCCGACCTGTATGCATCGGTCTGCTTCCGCTTATCTTGAGTCCCGACCTGTATCCTTGGTGGGCATACTCCCGACCTGTACGCTTCACAGATCCATTGACATATATGTCCAGTCCCGAGCCGTCATTCAAGACACCCCTCGTGTCTAATCCGACCCCTCTTATAACTAGGCCCCTTGAGCTACCTATAAACAGGCTCTTTGACTTCCATGTAGGTCAAACTTTTGACTCCCACATAGGCTTGACTTCTGACCGTCACGTAATCTTGACTTCTGACTGCCACATAATCATGACTTCTGACCGCCACGTAATCTTGACTTCTAACCGCCACGTCTTACTGACCCCACAATCATGCACCGTATCACTGTTGTTATGCACAAGAGTCTGTTGACTCTCAAAGGCGATTCAGGGGATGAGTGGTCGAGGACTAGTATTTTTTACACCACCTGCACCATTGAGGATAAAGCAAGATGATCATCAACAGCAACAATTATAATAATATAGTATCTGAGGAGACTGAAAATTACAACTAAAGACGGATCGTCATTCTAAGTCATATAAGTTGTCGTGGCTAAATAAACACAGTGAGGTAATAGTAGACAGATGATGTCTCGTACCTTTTTCTATTGGTAGTAAATATTTTGATAGTACTTGTTGTGATATAGTGGTCATGGATGCATATCATGTACTGTTGAGACACCTTGGCAGTATGATCACAATGTTATATACAATGGACAAAAGAATATTTACACCCTTCACATCAAGGGAAAGAAGATTGTGTTGGTGTTACAGCGAGAAGAAATTACTCAAATTCCAGTTGCCAAAACTACTAATATGATTTATATATCCTGGTGCTTATATGAGATAGAGCGAGGAGGCATAGTCTATGCTTTGCTACCATGATAGAGTGATGTCCTAGCCACGAACACTAAATACTAACCGAAGTACAACAACTGCTAGATGACTTTGCTAAGTTGATGATAGAGGATTTTCCTTCTAGGCTATCACCTATACGAGGTATCCAACATCAGATTGACCTTATTCCAGGGTTACGTTTGCCTAATCGACCAACATATCACTTCAATCCTAAGGAGGCTGAAGAATCGCAACAACATGTGATGGAATTACTGGAGAAGGGCAATATTAGTGAGAGCATAAGCCCATGTGCAATTCCATCCCTACTAGTGCCAAAGAAAGATGGTTCATGACATATTTGTGTTGACAATCGAGCCATCAACAAGATCATGATGAAGTACAAATTTTCAATTCCCCACTTGGACGACATATTGGATCAATTATCTGGTTCTAAGGTATTCTCAAAAATTGACCTTAAAAGCAAATACTACCAAATTAAAATAAGACCTAGAGATGAATGGAAAATTGTATTCAAGATGCAACATGAGTTATATAAGTGGATGATCATACCTTTTGGATTGTCCAATGTGCCTAACACCTTCATAAGGATTATGCATCAGATCCTGCAACCTTTCATAGGAAAGTTTGAGAGGGTTTACTTTGATAACATTCTTGTTTATAGTCTGACATTGGCATCCCACTTCGATCACCTTCGTACTATTTTTGAAAAATTGAAGATAGAGTGTTTATTTGTCAATATAAACAAGTGCTCTTTCTTTATTACATCGATAATTTTCCTTGATTTTATTGTGTCTATTGATGGTGTGTACACAGATCAAGCAAAGATAGACACTGTCTTGGAGTGGCCTTAGCCAAGGACTTTACATGATGTCAGAAGTTTTCATAGTTTGGCTTCTTTCTACCGCTGATTCAACAGAAATTTTAACACTCTAATTGCTTCTATCACCAAGTGTCTCAAGGGATGGGATTTCAAGTGGTCTAAAGAAGCATATGCTAGTTTTCAACTAGTCAAGTAGAAGATGACTGAGGCACCAGTTCTGACACTTCCTGATTTTGACAAAGTGTTTGAGGTCAATTGTGATGCATCCAACATTGGCATAGGGGATGTTCTGAGTCAATTTGGGCATCCAGTTTCTTTCTTTAGTGAGAAATTGTCTGAATTTAAGAAAAATTATTTACCTATGAATTAAAATTCTATGACATTCTTTAGTCTTTGAAACATTGACGTTACTACCTAGTACAGAAGGAGTTCATGTTGTTAGAGTGTATACTAAAAGCATAGCTTTTTATAAACATTTATATTTGAAATAAAGAATCACATTGATCAAATGTCTACATTTATATGCTAAGTATAGTTATTCAATTAATTTATATTGTAGATAATATGGTGTGTGGTATCACACACAGAAGATCATGTTATCAATTCCTTATAAATTATAAACAGTAGCTCATGACTAAAATGGAAAGGAACAAACCATTGGAATAGTCGTAGTGTAATTTGGTATTAGTTTATCTTAACTATAAAATTACACTAGTACATTCAGAGTGTATTGAGTTGGACTATTTAAGGTAAGTTCTTTTTTATACTAACTGAATAAAAGAACAAGACCTTTGTTATTATGAAAGTGTGTGCTCTTAATCCTGATATAATAACAAGCACATATATCTAGTATTTATTTCTTTGACTTATCAAAGGGTGTGATTTAGTTCGATAAATCAATAAGCCTGATAAGTTGGGAAATGATATTATTTATAGTGTGTGTTGTTGA
The DNA here is from genome assembly GCF_018446385.1 of Zingiber officinale. Taxonomy (NCBI): domain Eukaryota; kingdom Viridiplantae; phylum Streptophyta; class Magnoliopsida; order Zingiberales; family Zingiberaceae; genus Zingiber; species Zingiber officinale. The sequence continues at coordinate 832,750 of NC_056005.1, forward strand.
TTATAGAAGGAAATTGTGTCCTAGTAATCAAGGTTGATGATATCCCCAAGAGGAGCTCATAAGGATTGTCATGTAAACCCTACAGGTGGACTTAGTCCGACATGACGATAAGGTTGAGTGGTACTACTCTTGGAGCTAGATATTAATTAAGTGAGTTGTCAGTAACTCATTTAATTAGTGGACATTCAATATCTTAAACACAGGGAGATTAACACACTCATGATAAGAAGAAGTATAAAATGTAATTTGGGATTGGTGCGGTAGTTCAATAATAATTCTTTAGTGGTATGAATTATTATTGATGAAATTAAGTTGTGTGTTCGGGGTGAACACGGGAAGCTTAATTTCATCAGGAGACCAAAACTAATTCCTCCTCTCGGTCCCTATCGTAGCCTTTTATTTATAAAGTGTTATACCCACATATACCTGCCTTCCTACCCAACCTTAGGTGGCCGACCAAGCAAGCTTGGAGTCCAAGCTTGGGCCGGTCAAACCAAAGGTTGAGCCAAGTAAAGGTGGTCGGCCCTAGCTTGGAGCCCAAGCTTGGTGTAACCGGCCATATATAAAATAAAAGGATTTTATTTTTAAAATATTTCCTTATTTGTAGTTAAAAGGAAGATTTTAATTTTTGATAAAACTTTCCTTTTTTGTAACCATTTTCATGATTTAAAAGAGAGTTTTAAAATTAAATCTTTCCTATTATAGTTTCTACAAAAGATTAAGAAAAGATTTGATATCTTTTCCTTATTTGTAGATTAAAAGGAAGATTTTAATTTTAAAGAAAACTTTCCTTTTTGGAAATCATCCACATGTTTTAATAGAGATATTTTAATTTATAAAATTTCCTTTTATAACCAACCATGAAGGGAAAAATTATTAGAGAAATTTTTATTTTAAAAATTTCTGGAAATAAATAAAGAAGTTTTAATTTTGTGTTTAAAACTTGCCTTATTTGGAGCACATGAGGTGGTCGACCATGTAAAGGGTTAAAAGGAATTTTTAATTAAATTTTCCTTATTAACCAATGGCAAGGAGAATAAGGGAATTTTAATTATAATTAAATTTTCTTATATGCCAAGACCAAGGAATATAAAAGAGGGTGTAGAGATATCTCACCTCACAACATATCTTCTAGTATTCCCCTCCTCTTTTTCTTGGTGTGGCTGACCCTATTCTTCTCCTCTTCTCTTATTCTTTAGTGGCCGGTGCATCCCTCTCTTGGAGTTCTTGTTGGTGGTCGGTTCTTGCTAAGAGAAGAAGGAGAGAAAGGAGGCTTTGCTCTTTCATCCCTTGGTGCTTGAAGGTTGGTGGCCAAACTTGCAAGAAGGAAGGAGTCTTGGTGGTTCTCATCTCGGAAGATCGTTGCCACACAACGTCCAAGATAAGAAGAGGAATACGATAGAAGATCAAAGAGGTTGTTACTTATAAAGAAATGTATATATAACTAGTAATTCTATTCCGCATCATACTAGTTTATCCTTTGTAAGAATTTTGAAATACCAAACACAAGAGGCATATAATTCTAGGTTTCGAATTTGTGATTCGAATTTATGTTCTTTTCTTTTCTTTTTTGATCTTGTGATTCGATTGTTCTTATTGGTTAAACCTAAGGTTACTATAAGGAGATTGAATATTGAATTTCTTTAAAAGGCTTTGTCAAGGAAGTGGTGGATGATCCCATAACCAAGAAGGCCCAGTGCCTCGCCATGTTTAACCTGAAAGCCAATTATAGAAATAAATATTTAATCAACTTTGTAACATGGGTAGACTTGGATTAATAATGTTAAATATCGTTTGCGATCCAAGTCTAAACCGCCAAGAACATATAAGTTAAATTTGGAATCAATAATGTTAAGTTCCGCTTGCGATTCCTAATTTAATTTCTAAAGAACACAATAGGTTGTAAGGAATGGTTCAAGACTTGTATAAAATTTTTGTACAGGAGAACAGGTACGATATTCCGAATATCAACCAACACATGTTGTTTACTAATCACAAAGACTTGAAGTACATCAATGGTCCACACAAGATTGGTAGGAAGCATGCCAAGTGGGTGACTTATTTGTAGGAGTTTACTTTTACATTAAGACGCCAATCTGGGAATCTAAATTGTGTCACAGGTGCTCTAAGCGGTCGCTCTTTATTACTTACTGCCATGAGTGCCAAAGTTACAAGCTTTGAGATTTCATAGATATGTACTCAACTGACCTCATTCGGAAGGATATTATAGGAGGTACATGATGGTCACCGACTGTTGGTTGCTACTCGAAATATCGTACTGGTTTCCCTATACAAAAATTTTGTACAAGTCCCGAACCATTCCTAACAACCTATTGTGTTATTTAGAAATTAAATTTAGAATCACAAACAGAACTTAACATTATTGATTCCAAATTCAACTTATCTGTTCTTAGAGGTTTAGACTTGGATCGTAAACAATGCTTAATATTATTAATCTAAATCCACCCATGTTACAAATTCGATTAAATATTTATTTCAGAGATCGACTTCCAGGTTAAACATGGTGAGGTATTAGGCCTTCTTGGGTATGAGATCATCCACCACTTCCTAGACAAAGTCTTTCAACGAAATTCAATATTTAATATCCTTATAGTAACCCTAGGTTTAACCATTAAGAACAATCGAATCACAAGATTGAAAAACAAAAGAAACACAAAATCGAAACATAAATTCGATAGCCTAGAATCGTTAGCCTCTTGTGTTTGGTATTTCAAGATCTAAACAAAAAAATAAACAAGTTATGATGCGAAAACTAATAACTAGTTATACCTTTTGTAGCTTATAGACCTCACGATCTTCTATCGTATTCCTCTTCTTATCTCGGACGTTGTGTGGGCGATGATCTACCGAGATGAGAATCCACCCAAGTCTCATTCTTCTCCTTGCAAGTTTCGGCCACAAACAATCTCCTAGAGATAAAGAACTTTGGCCACCAACTAAGCTCCAAGGGATGCTAAGAAACAAAGCCTCCTTTCTCTACTTTTTCTCCAAGCTAAATTCGGCCACCAAAATCTCCCCAAGAGTTGATGTCGCCGGCCACCAAAGAAGAAAAAAAGGAGGAGAGGAAGGATGAGAGCCGACCACCACCAAGGAAGAGAGGAGAGGAATAATAGATCTCTTGTAAGATGAGGCACATTTACCCTCTCTTTTATATTCCTTGGTCTTGGCAAATAAGGAAAGTTTTAAACATAATTAAAACCTCCTTATTTTCCTTACCAATGGATAATAAGGAAAATTTAATTAAAATTTCCTCTTAATCTGTTAAGTATTTGAAAAAAAAATCAAATCCACCCATGCCATCCACGTGCACAAACCCTCTCCCATACCCCCCTCCTTTTTCTTCTCTTCCCCACCGACGCCTCAAACCCTTCCCCCTCTCTTCTTCTTCGTTTTTCTTCTCTAGCGGCGACGAACGGCAGATTTCTCTCCCGTTCTTCTTCTCAAGCAGCCCTCGTTTTCTCCTCCCGCACCTCTTCTCCTTCTCTAGCAAGGGCGGAGCACTGTTTTCTCCTTTGCTTCCTCTTCTCTGCTTCTCGGCAGCACTGTTGGAGCTCCTCGGAGTTCGCCGGAGCTCGCCAAACCACCGGGAAAAGAGAGGAAACAAAACCCTAGTTGCTCTCTCCTTTTTTCTCCACCAACAGCAGCATTTTTGATGCCTTTTGTTTCCTCCAACAGCAGCCCTAACTACTGTCCTTTTCTTGGCATCATCGTCGGAGTTCGCCGAAGCTCGCCGTAGCTTGCCAGAGTTGCCAACAAAGAACCTTAATTGCTGCCCTTATTTCTAGCAGCCACAGAAAAAAATCCTTAGAAGGTATACTTTATGTTTTGGGTTAATTGATGTGTAGTTAGGAGGGTTATCTAGATTAGAACAGAGATTTCATTTAGAAATGCGAAGTGGTATGCGATGGCGAGATAAAAAATAATGATCTAATGGCTTCGAGTCGTAAATCATGTTTAGATTTTTGTATAATGAGTTTATTATCATTTTAATTATTCGAGTTATTATATTTTGTAGATACGAGCTCGAGTGGAGCGCGGTGACCTGCCGACACCCGCAGATTTTGCTGTACATAAGGTGGATACATCTACTCTTTGTTGGTTGCTACTCGGAAAGCCTAGAGGTTCCACTGTACAAAAATTTTGTACAAAGGTCTGAACCTTTTCCTAGCTACCATGTGTTCTTTTAAATTAAATTTTGGATCGCCCGCGGAACTTAACACGTTTGATCCAAAACTTAATCTATTTGTTCTTTTAGGTTTTGACTTGGATCTCCTGCGGAACTTAACACGTTCGACCCAAATCACCTTAAGTTATTAATTCTATTAAATATTAATTTCCATAATTGGTTCCCAGTACTGACGTGGCGAGGCACATGACCTTCTTGGATATGGGAGCAACCACCACCGACTAGACAAAACCTTTTTTAGAAATCTAATATTTAATTTCCTAAAATAACTTTAGGTTAACCAAAAAGAACAATCAAATCACAAGGGAAAAATAAAACAAAAGAACACAACTTCGAAAAACATATTCGAAATACTAGAATCGTAAGCCTCTTGTATTTGGTATTATTTCCATAAATAACTAGTATGATGCGGAAAGAAAAAATTACTAGTTATACCTTCTAAAAAGACCTCTTGATCTTCTACCGTATTCCTCTTCTAACCTCGGACGTTGTGTGGGCAACGATCTTCCGAGATGAGAAATCACCAACCACCTTCTTCTCCTCCTAGCTAGGTTCGGCCACAAAGAAGCTTTACCAAGGATGAAGAACAAAACACCAACCAAGCTCCAAGAGATGCAAGCTTTCTCTCCTCCTTCTTCTTCTTCTCCAAGTAGTATCCGGCCACCGCAAGAGCTCCAAGGGAGAGAGAGGTTCGGCCACCACAAGAGGAAGAGAGGGAGATGATGATGATGGCCGGCCACACCAAGGAATAAAAGAGGAAGAGAAATAATAGAGGTTGTATCTCATGAAGGCACCCTCACCCCTTCTTTTATATTCCTTGGCCTAGGCAAATTAGGAAATTTAATTACAATAAAATTTCCTTAATTTCCTTGACATGATTTAATTGAGAAAAATAAAATAAAATTTCCCAATTTAATCTATATTGGCCGGCCACATCAAAATAAATAAATTAGACAAGTTTTAATCAACAAATTAAAACTTCCTAATTTGTTTCCGGAAATTTTAAAATTAAAATTTCTCTTCAAAAATCTCTTCAGGGTTGATAAAAAAAAATTTCCATAATTTTAATTTTACAACATGTGAATAATTTTTAAAGAGAAAATAAAATATCTCTCCAATCTACAAATAAGGAAAGAGATTTAATCTCTTTCTTTAATCTTTTGTAGATCTTTTACAAGAGAGATATTTTAATTTTAATTCTCTTTAATAAATTATATCTATCACATAATAAAAATTAAAATTAAAATTCTTTTTTAATTTAATTTGGCCGGCCCCTCTAGCTTGGGTTCAAGCTAGGGCCGGCCACCCCAATCTATGCCTAGGCCGGCCCTAGCTTGGTTCCCAAGCTAGCTTGGCCGGCCCCCTTTAGGTGGCTATAGGTGGGTATAGTACTCTATAAATAAGAGGCTACGATAGGGACCGAGAGGAGGAATTGGTTTTGGTCTCCCGATAAAATTAAGTATCCCGTGTTCACCCCGAACACACAACTTAATTTTATTAATAATAATTCATTCCACTAGAGAACTATTATTGAACTACCGCACCAATCCCAAATTACATTTTTGGGCTCCTTCTTATTATGAGTGTGTTAGTCTCCCTGTGTTTAAGATATCGAATGTCCACTAATTAAGTAAGTTACTGACAACTCATTTAATTAATATCTTAGTCCAAGAGTAGTATCACGCAACCTTATCGTCATGTCGGACTAAGTCCACCTGCAGGGTTTAACATGACAATCCTTATGAGCTCCTCTTGGGGACATTATCAACCTAGTATCTCTAGGACACAGTTTCCTTCTATAATCAACAAAACACACTATAAGTGATACCATTTCCCAACTTATCGGGCTTATTGATTCATCGAACTAAATCTCACCCACTGATAAATTAAAGAAATAAATATCAAATATATGTGTTGGTTGCTACTCGGAAAGCCTAGAGGTTCCATTGTACAAAAATTTTGTACAAAGGTCTGAACATTTTCCTAGCTACCATGTGTTCTTTTAAATTAAATTTTGGATCGCCTGCGGAACTTAACACGTTTGATCCAAAACTTAATCTATTTGTTCTTTTAGGTTTTGACTTGGATCTCCTGCGGAACTTAACACGTTCGACCCAAGTCACCTTAAGTTATTAATTCCATTAAATATTAATTTCCATAATCGGTTCCCAGTACTGACGTGGCGAGGCACATGGCCTTCTTGGATATGGGAGCAACCACCACCGACTAGACAAAACCTTTTATAGAAAGCTAATATTTAATTTCCTAAAATAACTTTAGGTTAATCGAAAAGAACAATCAAATCACAAGGAAAAGAAAAACAAAAGAACACTATATCGAAAACAAATTCGAAACTCTAGAATCGTATGTCTCTTGTATTTAGTATTATTTCCAAAAATAACTAGTATGATGCGGAAAGAAAAATTACTAGTTATACCTTTTAGAAAAACCTCTTGATCTTCTACCGTATTCCTCTTCTAACCTCGGACGTTGTGTGGGCAACGATCTTCTGAGATGAGAACCACCAAGCACCTTCTTCTTCCTTGCAAGTTTCGGCCATCAAAACTTCTTCTAGGATGAAGAGGTTCGGCCACCACCACCATGCTCCAAGGGATGCTAGAAACAAAGCTTTCTTTCTCTCCTTCTTCTTCTTCTTCTCTAAACTTGATCCGGCCACCATATGAGTCTCCACAAGAAGGATGAGGTTCGACCATCAAAGAGAAGAAAGGAGGAGAGGATGGCCGGCCATACCAAGGAAGAAAAAGAGAGAGGAAAAATAATAGAGTTGTTCACCATGAAGGCACCTCTACCCTCTCTTTTATAATCCTTGGCCTTGGCAAATAAGGAAATTTAAATAAAAATTTCCTTAATTCTTTTGCCATTGATAAGGAAAATTTATTTAATTAAAAATATTTTTTTTCTCATCAACAATGTGGCCGGCCACTTTAAACCAAGCAAGGGAAATTTAATTCAATCAAGAATTAAAACTTTCCTAATTTGTTTCCGGAAATTTTATAAAAAATTTCTCTAATAATTTTCCCTTCATGATGGTCAATAAAAAGGAAATTTTATAAATTAAAATATTTCTTTTAAACATGTGGATAAAAAGAAAGTTATCTTTAAAAATTAAAATCTCTTCCAATCTACAAATAAGGAAAGATATCTAATCTTTTCTTAATCCTTGTAGAAGCTTTATAAAAGAGATATTTAATTTTTAAACTCTCTTTTAAATCATGAACATGATTAAAAGGAAAGTTTTTACCAAAATTAAAATCAACCTTTTAATCTACAAATAAGGAAAGAGATTTAACTCTTCTCTTAATCTTTTGTAGAATCTTATAAAAGGAAAGATTTAAATTTTTAAACTCTCTTTTAAATCATGTTATCCACATGAGAAAAATTTAAAAAATAAAATTCTTTTTTATTTTAATAGGGCCGGCCACCTAAGCTTGAGTTCAAGCTAGGGTCGGCCACATGAATTCACCCATGAACCAAAACATGGCCGGCCCTAGCTTGGTCTCCAAGCTAGCTTGGCCGGCCCCCTATAGGATGGGTAAGAAGGTGGGTATAGGTGGGTATAGTACTCTATAATTAAGAGGTTACGATAGGGACCGAGAGGAGGAATTGGTTTTGGTCTCCCGATAAAATTAAGCATCCCGTGTTCGCCCCGAACACACAACTTAATTTTATCAATAATAATTCATTCCACTAGAGAACTATTATTGAACTACCGCACCAATCCCAAATTACATTTTGGGCTCCTTCTTATTATGAGTGTGTTAGTCTCCCTGTGTTTAAGATAACAAATGTCCACTAATTAAGTAAGTTACTGACAACTCACTTAATTAATATCTAGCTCCAAGAGTAGTACCACTCAACTTCATCGTCATGTCGGACTAAGTCCACCTGCAGGGTTTAACATGACAATCCTTTTGAGCTCCTCTTGGGGACATTCTCAACCTAGTATCTCTAGGACACAGTTTCCTTCTATAATCAACAACACACACTATAAGTGATATCATTTTCCAACTTATCGGGCTTATTGATTCATCGAACTAAATCTCACCCATTGACAAATTAAAGAAATAAATATCAAATATATGTGCTTGTTATTATATTAGGATTAAGAGCACACACTTCCATAATAACTGAGGTCTTTGTTTCTTTATAAAGTCAGTATAAAAGAAACGACCTCTAATGGTCCTACTCAATACACTCTAAGTGTACTAGTGTAATTATATAGTTAAGATAAACTAATACCTAATTACACTACGACCTTCAAATGGTTTGTTCCTTTCCATCTTGGTCGTGAGCTACTGTTTATAATTTATAAGGTACTGATAACATGATCCTCTGTGTGTGACACCACACACCATGTTATCTACAATATAAATTAATTGAACAACTACATTTATCACAAATGTAGACATTTGACCAATGTGATTCTTATTTCTAGATAAATGTTTATACCAAAAGCTAGGCTTTTAGTATACACTCTAACAATATGTGCTTGTTATTATATTAGGATTAAGAGCACACACTTCCATAATAACCGAGGTCTTTGTTTCTTTATAAAGTCAGTATAAAAGAAACGACCTCAAATGGTCCTACTCAATACACTCTAAGTGTACTAGTGTAATTATACAGTCAAGATAAACGGATACCTAATTACACTACGACCTTCTAATGGTTTGTTCCTTTCCATTTTGATCGTGAGCTACTGTTTATAATTTATAAGGTACTGATAACATCATCTTCTGCATGTGACACCACATACTATGTTATCTACATTATAAATTAATTGAACAACTACAACTAAATGTAGACAATTTGACCAAATGTGATTCTTTATTCATAATGAATGTTTACAAAGCTTAGGTTTTCAGTATACACTCCAACACTCTTGTATATTTCCTTGTGCATGAATAAATATATAAATTGTATTATGTATATGTTGTATCATTGTTTTCAAAAATGGGAATTAAAATGATACTTAAATAGTGAAATGAGTATTAAATAATTAAATCATTGGAGGGTAAATAATTGAATATTATTTCCTGTTCATATGTGGGCTCATATTGGGATTGATATGGGAAGGGTTGTTTTTAAAATTAAAGAAATATTCTGAATTATTCTTCTGTTGATACCTTGTCTCTTATGACTTGCTTGACCCTTCATACTTCATGCTTTTGATACTCTATTTGTTGATACTTGTAGCTTTTTATCTGTGGACCCTATAATGATAAATTAATAGATTTGATACGAAAATATTACCTTGATTGACCATTCAATATGAAAAGAGATTAATCATGATAAATGGATGAATATAATCGTAACGGTGAATTAATAAAGATAGTAAATGAAGAATTAAAAAGTGAAGACTATGAGCCTAGCTTTATACCAGAGCTCCATATTAGAGTACTGGGCCGCCCACATGTTATTGTGGTAGCGCGGCGACCGCGGTCCAGAGTACCTGACTGTACACCCGAGGCGTGTTGGCGTGATGTAACCCTCGGTCAGTGTTTATTATGTCTTCCACCAGTGAGGGCTGATAGCCCGTACGTCAGATGACGTATGCGACAGTTTTATACTCTGAGGAGGCTTTTAGCCTATCCATATGATATTTCACTCTGATGATATTGGCTCCAGTGATTCACTTTTTAATTGATTTATCAGATTCAGACTATTGATATACATGTTGATCTTACTATGATAACTTATAATTGAGTGATCAAATAATAAGATTGAAGAATTGATTTTATTAATGATGACAAGTGATGATAAGGTGAAGATCCTAAACTCTAATCTAAAAATTTTACCTGATTATAGATAATGAGAAGATGATTATACATATATATGTATAAATGTAGAACTTTAAGAATAGTCCTAAAGTTGTAACAAAAGATGGTGATTTATTCTACTTCCTTGACTTCTTCAATAAGATTAAATTCATGCACATTTTTCTTGAGTATCCACTTAGCCATTTGGCTAACTTTCTACATTCCTTGGTCTCCAGTTTTGCAGACACAGGGATCCTTTTGATATTATAGTTGATTTTGGACTTTCATAGAGTCGCTCAGAGATCTCGACGTGTTGATTTTCTGGTTTGTTTTACTTTTGTTTCACTGTATTTACATTTTGCAATTTTGTTACAGATGTCGTTTATCTGTATAGTAATTGTAGTTTTTGAAAACTATGGCATATACATATAGTTGATACATTTCGTGGTTATGTTGTTTCTATTTTATGTATGTTCTAGTCGTGTGGGCTGATGAATATGTTGTTTATGTTTATGTATTGTGATGTATGTATGTATACTTCATATTGTCACTGGTACAGGGGAGTTGCTGTCGAATTTTCGTCTGGCAGGGACTCCTCTGGGGGCGTGACAATTTTATTGTTATCAGAGCTCGATTTTTCGTTTTCTGTTCGTGGGTTTTTGCTTTATTTCGAGATTTTTGTTTTCAGTTTATGTACTTCTTGAGCAAAGGAATTTTTATACAAGTCGAGTTGTATCTTTGAGCTATAGGATTTACGGGTCATTCTTTGTTTCAATTAACTTGATTATAAATGATTATTGAAAATTTTCATCTGATTTTATAGGCAATGCCACGAGCCCGTGGTCGCGGTTAGGGCAGTAGTAGAGCCCGTAGTCGCAATCGTGGTTGCGACAGTGGTAGTGGTCGGGGTCGTGGTCGTGCATGTCAGCGTGCCACTACTACTGATCTTGGTTTGGATGAGGCTCCTATCTCCCCATCTGAGTTGATACCGGGAGCTCAGGTTGGTCCCAGTATTGGAGTCGGTGGTCAGACTGAGGGACAACCTCATCTTGTTGCAGCTCAGGTAGCCGTACCAGCCATTCCTACAGCATCGCTTATTATGGAAAATGCCCGTATTCCTTTGCTTGCTAGTTCAGCAAAGGATCGTTTTACGCTGTTCCATGGAGGCACCGATCTTTGGGTGGCGCGTACATGGTTGGAGGATATTGAGGGCACTTTTGGATACATGTCCTGTTCAAACACAGAGAAGGTAGAACTAGCCGCTTATCATTTTCGAGGACAAGCATCCACATGGTGGAAGATGCAAAAGACAGTCTTTGGGGATCAGATTATCTCTTGGCAGTCTTTTCGAGAGGCGTTCGAGAGACAGTATTTTCCTACAGCATTTTGTGTTGCTCGACACCAGGAGTTCATGAGTCTCAAGTAGGGTGACCGAAGCGTGCTAGACTATAGTGCAGAATTTAGCAGACTTGTTGAGTTTTGCCCGCATATGGTTGCTCAGGACTCAGACCGTATGTTTCACTTTACACAGGAACTGGCAGCATATATTCGGATCAGGATGTCTGGATTTCCTGTTACTACTTATCGAGAGGCACTTGATCGAGCCATATTTATTGAGATGACTCAGCAGCAAGTCTCTCAAGAAAGAGAAGCCAGCCGACATACCTCGCAGAGCTCACACTCTAGACAACAAAGTCGAGGTCGTCGATCCCGTGGCCAGGACACGACTAGAGAGTCTTCACGGCCACAAAAGGTGGCCAAAGTATCATAGGGATCTAGTCGCCCAGTCCCATCACAGCGGGGCCAGATATCTGTGAAGTGTTTTCAATGTGGTGCACCAAATCACCTGGCATCAGAATGTCCACTGGATAAGAGTATATGTTTCTATTGTAAACTACGAGGACATATGCAGAAAGATTACACTTTGAAGGCACAACATCAAGCAAGAGGATCACAGTCGCAGCAGGCTCGACCTACCTCACGACCTCCACAGTCTAGGCAGCAGAAAGGCCCACAGAGACCTCAGCCTCAGCAACGAAATCCCCCACCTACATAATTTGCTCACCAGCCACAACTCTATCATTTGCAGTCCCAAGTGGAGAGTGAGTATCACTCAGTACCTCCACTTCAGCAGTATTTGCCAGCTCCATCTCAGCAGTACTTGCCCGCTCCATCCCAGGAGTATTTGGTGGCTCCACCCCAGCAGTATTTGCTACCTTCACCCCAGCAGTACTTGTTACCTCCACCCCAGCAGTATCAGCCACCATTATCTTATCAGCCTTCGACTCAGTCATACCAGCCTTCGCAGGATCAGAGTCAGCCCTCTTCTTCTATCCAGAGGGGTCAACCATCAGGTCTTGAGGCAGGACATGTTTATGCTTTGACTCGTGAGGAGGCACAGCGAGCTGGAGGATCTGTTATTCGAGGTATTATTTCTGTTTATAGTATTCCTGCGGATATATTGATAGATACGAGTAGCTCACATTCCTTTATTTCTCCTGAATTTGTATGCAAAATTGGGAGGATCCCAACTCTTCGACCTTATGGATTAGCAATATTGACACCATCAGGTGGAGTATTGATGTCAGATCAAGAGATCAAGAGTTGCCCTTTAACTTTTGATAGTCATATCCTTACTGTGGATCTACAAGTGCTAGAGATGACTGAATTCGATATTATTTTGGGTATGGATTGGTTGTCAGAGCATCATACCACTGTCGATTGTCGAGCCAAAGTGGTGACTTTTCAACCCTTAGATCAATCATCATGGGAATTTATTGGGATCAATGATCGAGGGGTATCTATTATCTCAGCTCTCCAGGCTCAGCAGTTGTTGGCTCGGGGATGCAAGGGGTATCTCTTGTCTTTAGTGAGTTCCAATGTGGATAGTTCTGTCCAGCTTTCTGATGTCCACATAATACGTGAATATCCCGACGTATTTCCTGAAGAACTTCCTGGCTTGCCACCTCGGCGACAGGTAGAGTTTGCCATTGAGTTGCTTCCTAGCATAGCTTCAATATCGAAAGCTCCATATCGGATGACACCAAGAGAACTGGAGGAACTAAAGATTCAACTTCAGGAGTTGCTAGACAAGGGTTTTATCCGTCCTAGTGTTTCTCCTTAGGGTGCTTCAGTGCTCTTTGTTAAGAAAAAAGATGGATCCTTAAGGCTCTGTATTGATTATAGGCAGTTAAACTCTGTAACTATCAAGAACAAGTATCCTCTACCTAGAATAGATGATTTGTTTGATCAGCTTAAAGGTACCTGTGTATACTCAAGAATTGATTTAAGATCAGGCTATCACCAGTTACGAGTTAGAGATACAGATATTCAGAAGACTGCCTTCCGTACTCGGTATGGACATTATGAGTTTTTGGTAATGTCGTTTGGGCTTACCAATGCTCCTGCAGCATTTATGGATCTAATGAACCGGGTATTCTTAGAATATTTAGACCGGTTTGTCATTGTATTTATTGATGACATTCTGGTATATTCGCGATCAGAAGAGGAGCACAAACAACATCTCAGAATAGTTCTAGAAACTTTACGGAAGGAACGCTTATATGCTAAGTTCAGTAAATGTGCTTTTTGGCTGAGTTCTGTGGGATTTCTAGGGCATGTAATCTCTAGCAAAGGGATTTCAGTAGACCCCCAGAAGATTGAAGCAGTTGACCGATGGGAACAACCAAAGTCAGTGCAGGAAATTCGTAGCTTTCTCGGATTAGCTGGGTACTATCGGAGATTTGTGGAAGGATTTTCTAGTATTGCTGCACCTTTGACTCGATTGACTAGAAAAGGAGTCAAGTTTACTTGGTCTGAGGCTTGTGAAGCAAGCTTCCAAGAGCTCAAGCAGAGATTGGTGAGTGCTCCAGTATTAGTTATTCCCTCTGGAGATGATGGATTCATTCTTTACACGGATGCATCTATTCAAGGATTAGGGGCAGTTTTGATGCAGTATAACAGAGTAGTAGCTTATGCTTCTCGTCAGCTAAAAGATCATGAGAAGAATTATCCCGTGCATGATTTAGAATTAGCAGCCATCATTTTTGCCCTTAAAATTTGGAGACATTATCTCTACGGTATTACCTTTGAGATATTCACCGATCACAAGAGTTTGAAATATCTTTTCACTCAGAAAGAGTTAAACCTTCGACAGAGAAGGTGGATGGAGTTTCTGAAAGACTATGACTGCACTATCAACTACCATCCTGGAAAATCTAATGTAGTCGCAGATGCATTGAGCAGGAAGTCTAGAGGAGTATTGGCAACTCACAGGGTGGCAGTTACAGATCTAGTTAGACAGTTTTCAGAGTTAGATTTAACTGAAATAGGACAAACACAGCGTGGTATACTGGTCTCCTTGATCGCACAGTCCCCATTGGTGGAGCGGATTAAGGAAAGTCAAATGGAAGAACAGTATCTCAGATCTATAGCTAGTGAGTTGGAGTTAGGCCCCAAGCCAGAATTCACACGTGATATGGATGGATCTCTTCGGTTCTGAAGCAGATTATGTGTCCCAGAGGTACATCCTGTTAAGGAGGATCTCCTTCGAGAAGCCCACCGATCGAGATTTGCAGTTCATCCAGGTGGTACACGGATGTATCAAGACTTGAAGCGATCATATTGGTGGAAAGGTATGAAAAGAGATATTGCAGACTTTGTAGCTCGGTGTCTAGTTTGCCAGCAAATTAAGGCAGAACACCAGAGATCGGTCGGGTTACTTCAGAAGATTGCAGTGCCGGAATGGAAGTGAGAGCATGTCACTATGGATTTTGTCACGGGGTCACCAAGTACCTAGAGGAGACATGATTCAATCTGGGTGATTGTCGATCGGTTAACTAAATCTGCACATTTCTTACCGATTCGTAAGACAGAATCTCTAGATCGTCTAGCAGAGTTATATTGCAAAGAGATTATTAAACTCCATGGTATTCCCCTCAGTATTATTTCTGATAGAGATCCACATTTTACTTCGAGATTCTGGCAAAGTTTCCAAAAGGCGTTGGGAACTGAGCTGCGCTTTAGCACCGCTTTTCATCCTCAGATTGATGGACAGTCGGAGCGCACTATCCAGACTCTAGAGGATCTGTTGCGTGCTTGTGTGCTAGATTTTGGGGGTAGTTGGGAGGACCATCTACATTTGGTAGAATTTGCTTATAATAATAGTTACCACTCTGCTATTCAAATGGCACCGTTTGAGGCACTCTACGGCAGAGCATGTAGATCTCCTATCTTATGGGACGAGGTCGGTGAACGTCAACTCTTGGGCCCTCAGAGTGTTCAGCAGGATGCTGAGCTAGTACGAACTATTAGACAAAGATTGTTGACTGCTCAGAGTCGCCAAAAGAGTTACGCAGATAGAAGACGAAGAATGTTAGAATTTGCGGTAGGTGATCACGTTTTTCTTCGTGTTTCACCCATAAAAGGAGTTAAGAGATTTGGGTTAAAAGGAAAGTTAGCACCCAAATTTATTGGACCTTTCCAGATTCTTGAGCGGATTGGTGTTGTTGCATATCGACTTGCGTTACCCCCAACTTTAGCAGGAGTACATAATGTCTTTCATGTTTCTATGCTGCGGAAGTATGTTTCGGATCCGACACATGTCTTGAAGGATCTTGTAGTTCCCCTACAGTCTGATGCGACATACGAAGAATTCCCTATTCGTATTCTAGATCGCAAGGAACATCGGTTGAGGAACAAATGCCTTCGTCTCGTAAAGGTTGGGTGGTAGCACCACTTTGATCAAGAAGCAACTTGGGAGCATGAGGAGGATATGTGTATCGGATATCCTCATTTATTTCCCCCAGGTATCAATGCTTCACAATTATTTAAATTTGGGGACCAAATATCTTTTAGTGGAGGAGAATGTTAAGTATTTGAAAAAAAAAAAAATCAAATCCACCCATGCCATCCACGTGCACAAATCCTCTCCCATACCCCCCTCCTTTTTCTTCTCTTCCCCACCGACGCCTCAAACCCTTCCCCCTCTCTTCTTCTTCGTTTTTCTTCTCTAGCGGCGACGAACGGCAGATTTCTCTCCCGTTCTTCTTCTCAAGCAGCCCTCGTTTTCTCCTCCCGCACCTCTTCTCATTTTCCAACAAGGGTGGAGGACTATTTTCTCCTTTGCTTCCTCTTCTTTGCTTCTCGGCAGCACTATTGGAGCTCCTCGGAGTTCGCCGGAGCTCGCCAAACCACCGGGAAAAGAGAGGAAACAAAACCCTAGTTGCTCTCTCCTTTTTTCCCCACCAAAAGCAACATTTTTGATGTCTTTTGTTTCCTCCAACAGCAGCCCTAGCTGCTGTCCTTTTCTTGGCATCATCGTCGGAGTTCGCCGGAGCTCGCCGCAGCTTGCCGGAGTTGTCAATAAAGAACCTTAATTGCTGCCCTTATTTCCAGCAGCCACAGAAAAAATCCTTAGAAGGTATACTTTATGTTTTAGGTTAATTGATGTGTAGTTAGGAGGGTTATCTAGATTAGAACAGATATTTCATTTAGAAATACGAAGTGGTACGCGATAGCGAGATCAAAAATAATGATCTAATGACTTCGAGTCGTAAATCATGTTTAGATTTTTGTATCATGAGTTTATTATCATTTTAATTATTCGAGTTATTATATTTTGTAGATACGAGCTCGAGTGGAGCGCGGTGACCTGCCGACACCCGCAGATTTTGCTGTACATAAGGTGGATACATCTACTATTGTATATTTCCTTGTGCATGAATAAATATATAAATTGTATTATGTATATGTTGTATCATTGTTTTCAAAAATGGGAAATAAAATGATACTTAAATAGTGAAATGGGTATTAAATAGTTAAATCATTGAAGGGTAAATAATTGAATATTATTTCTTGTTCATATGTGGGTTCATATTGGGATTGATATGGGAAGGGTTATTTTTAAAATTAAAGAAATATTTTGAATTACTCTTCTGTTGATACCTTGTCTCTTTTGACTTGCTTGACCCTTCATACTTCATGCTTTTGATACTCTATCTGTTGATACTTGTAGCCTTTTATCTGTGGACCCTATAATGATAAATTAATAGATTTGATACGAAAATATTACCTTGATTGACCATTCAATATGAAAAGAGAATAATCATGATAAATGGATGAATATAATCATAACGGTGAATTAATAAAGATAGTAAATGAAGAATTAAAAAGTGAAGACTATGAGCCTAGCTTTATACCAGAGCTCTATATTAGAGTACTGGGCCGCCCACATGTTATTGTGGTAGCGCGGCGGCCGCGGTCCAGAGTACCTGACCGTACACCTGAGGCGTGTTGGCGTGATGTAGCCCTCGGTCAGTGTTTATTATGTCTTTCATCGGTGAGGGTTGATGGCCCGTACGTCAGATGACGTATGCGACAGTTTTATACTCTGAGGAGGCTTTTAGCCTATCCATATGATATTTCACTCTGATGATATTGGATCCAGTGATTCACTTTTTAGTTGATTTATTAGATTCAGACTATTGATATACATGTTGATCTTACCATGATAACTTATAATTGAGTGATTAAATAATAAGATTGAAGAATTGATTTTATTAATGATGACAAGTGATGATAAGGTGAAGATCCTAAACTCTAATCTAAAAATTTTACCTGATTATAGATAATGAGAAGATGATTATACATATATATGTATAAATGTAGAACTTTAAGAATAGTCCTAAAGTTGTAACAAAAGATGGTGATTTATTCTACTTCCTTGTCTTCTTCAATAAGATTAAATTCATGCACATCTTTCTTGAGTATCCACTTAGCCATTTGGCTAACTTTCTACATTCCTTGGTCTCCAGTTTTGCAGACACAGGGATCCTTTTGATATTATAGTTGATTTTGGACTTTCATAGAGTTGCTCAGAGATCTCGACGTGCTGATTTTCTGGTTTGTTTTACTTTTGTTTCGCTGTATTTACATTTTACAATTTTGTTATAGATGTCGTTTATCTGTATAGTAATTGTAGTTTATGAAAACTATGACATATACATATAGTTGATACATTTCGTGGTTATGTTGTTTCTATTTTATGTATGTTCCAGCTGTGTGGGCTGATGAATATGCTGTTTATGTTTATGTATTGTGATGTATGTATGTATGCTTCATATTGTCACCGGTACAGGGGAGATGCTGTCGGATTTTCGTCTGGCAGGGACTCCTCTGGGGGCGTGACATAATCCATCTTGTGGCCGACCCCTACAAGTCCTCCAAACAAGGAAAGTTTTAAACACAAAATTAAAACTTCCTAATATGTTTTCAAAAATTTTTAAAATAAAATTTTCACTTTTACAAACTCCTTTCATAGTTGGTTATAAAAGGAAACTTTTATAAATTAAAATATCTCTATTAAAATATGTAGATGATTACAAAAAGGCAAGTTTTCTCCAAAATTAAAATCTTCCTTTTAACTACAAATAAGGAAAGATATCAAACCTTTCTCTTAATCCTTTGTAGAAACTATAAAAGGAAAATTTTAATTTTAAAACTCTCTTTTAAATCATGACTTCCGCATAAGGAAAGATTTTAAAATTAAAATCCCTTTTATTTTTATTATGGCCGGCCACCACTTGAACCCATCTCTCCTTGGTTTGG
This sequence comes from Zingiber officinale, assembly GCF_018446385.1. Classification (NCBI taxonomy): domain Eukaryota; kingdom Viridiplantae; phylum Streptophyta; class Magnoliopsida; order Zingiberales; family Zingiberaceae; genus Zingiber; species Zingiber officinale. The sequence continues at coordinate 851,344 of NC_056005.1, forward strand.
CCGACCCTAGCTTGGGCTCCAAGCTAGGCCTGGCCGACCACCTTAAGGTGGGTAAGAAGTTGGGTTTAGGTAGGTATAAGACTTTATAAATAAGAGGCTACGACAGGGACCAAGAGGAGGAATTGGTTTTGGTCTCCTGATAAACTTGAGCTTCCCGTGTTCGCCCTGAACACTCAACTCGAGTTCATCAATAATAACTTATACCACTAAAGAGTTGTTATTGAACTACCACACCAATCCCATATTACTATATGAGCTCCTTCTTATCATGAGTGTGTTAATCTCCCTGTGTTTAAGATATCGAATGTCCACTAATTAAATGAGTTACTGACAATTCACTTAATTAATATCTAACTCCAAGAGTAGTACCACTCAACCTTATTGTCATGTCGGACTAAGTCCACCTACTGGGTTTACATGACAATCCTTATGAGCTCCTCTTGGGGACATCATCAACCTAGATTATAGGACACAATTTCCTTCTATAATCAACAACACACACTATAAATAATATTATTTCCCAACTATAGAGTAACCTTAGGTTTAACCCCTAAGAACAATCGAATCACAAGATCGAAAAACCAAAAGAAACACAAAGTCGAATCATAAATCCGAAATCTAGAATCGTTAGCCTCTTGTGTTTGGTATTTTAAGATCTAAACAAAAGAATAAACTAGTTATGATGCGGAAACTAATAACTAGTTATACCTTTTGTAGCTTATAGACCTTACAATCTTCTATCGTATTTCTCTTCTTATCTCGGACGTCGTGTGTGCGACGATCTACCGAGACGAGAATCCACCCAAGCCTTCTTCTTCTCCTTGCAAGTTTCCGAGAAGTGAAGGTAAGTCACTAGAGGGAAGTGACTGTGAGGACGCGTTCCCGGGAAAGGAACTTAGGCGCCGATCCTGCTTAGAACCATTTCGGAACTCTAAGTTAAGATCTTGACTAGATTTCGGTCTTGGAGAGACAGAATCTAATTAATATTCTACTTGTTAAACTTGAACTGGGCTAACACTTTGTTTTACAGGATATATGTATTATATATTTGCCTCCGGACTAACATTTTCTTGTAGAAAGGAAGCTGTTGGAAAATTGGGGTCCGGGCGCCCGGGATGGATCCGGGCGCCCAGAGGCAAAAACTTATCCTCAGCGTCATTTCGCCACGTGGAGCTCACTGATTGGTCCGGCTATGTCACTGTTAGGATGTATACTAAAAGCCTAGCTTTTGGTATAAATATTTATCTAGAAATAAGAATCACATTGGTCAAATGTCTACATTTATGATGAATGTAGTTGTTCAATTAATTTATATTGTAGATAACATGGTGTGTGGTGTCACACACAGAAGATCATGTTATCAGTACCTTATAAATTATAAACAGTAGCTCACAATCATGATGGAAAGGAACAAACTATTGGAAGGTCGTAGTGTAATTAGGTGTTAGTTTATCTTAACTATATAATTACACTAGTACACTAAGAGTGTATTGAGTAGGACCATTAGAGGTCGTTTCTTTTATACTGACTTTATAAAGAAACAAAGACCTCAGTTATTATGGAAGTGTGTGCTCTTAATCCTAATATAATAACAAGCACATATATTTGATATTTATTTCTTTAATTTATCAATGGGTGAGATTTAGTTCGATAAATCAATAAGCCGATAAGTTGGGAAATGATATCACTTATAGTGTGTGTTGTTGATTATAGAAGAAAATTGTGTCGTAGTGATCTAGGTTGAGAATATCCCCAAGAGGAGCTCATAAGGATTGTCATGTTAAACTCTGCAGGTGGACTTAGTCCGACATGATGATGAAGTTGAGTGGTACTACTCTTGGAGCTAGATATTAATTAAGTGAGTTGTCAGTAACTTACTTAATTAGTGGATATTTGTTATCTTAAACACAGGGAGACTAACACACTCATAATAAGAAGGAGCCCAAAATGTAATTTGGGATTGGTGCGGTAGTTCAATAATAGTTCTCTAGTGGAATGAATTATTATTGATAAAATTAAGTTGTGTGTTCAGGGCGAACACGGGATGCTTAATTTTATCGGGAGACCAAAACCAATTCCTCCTCTCGGTCCCTATCATAGTCTCTTAATTATAGAGTACTATACCCACCTTCTTACCCATCCCATAGGGGTCGACCAAGCTAAGGCCGGCCAAAGTTTGGTTCATGGGTGCTTCAAGTTGGCCGGCCCTAGCTTGGTTTCAAGCTTGGTGTGGCCGGCCCAAATTAAAATAAAAGGATTTTTATTTTTTTAAAATTTTTCTTATGTGGATAACATGATTTAAAACAGAGTTTAAAAATTAAAAATTAAAAATTTCCTTTTATAGCTTTCTACAAAAGATTAAGAGAAGAGATTAATCTCTTTCCTTATTTGTAGTTTAAAAGGATGGTTTTAATTTTTGGTAAAAACTTTCCTTATTTGTAAATCATCTACATGTTTAAAAGAGAGTTTAAAATTTGAAATCTTTCCTTATTTGTTGATTAAAGGAGGATTTTAAATTTTAAGAAAACTTTCCTTTTTAACCATGTTCATGATTTAAAAGAGAGTTTATAATTAAATATTCTCTTTTATAAGTTTCTACAAAAGATTAAGAAAAGATTTGATATCTTTCTTTATTTGTAGATTAAAAGAGATTTTAATTTATAGAGATAACTTTCTTTTTATCCACATGTTTAAAAGAAAGATTTTAATTTATTAAATTTCCTTTTTATAAACCAATCATGAAGGGATAAAAATTATTGGAGAAATTTTTATAAATTTCCGGAAGCAAATAAGGAAGTTTTAATTGGTGTTTAAAATTTTATTTGCTTGGAGATTTTATTTGTTATGGCCGGCCATTGTAATTTGAAAAGAGAAAATTATTTTAATTAAATAAATTTTCCTTTTCAATGGCAAAAGAATTAAGGAAGTTTTTATTAAATTTTCCTTATTTGCCAAGACCAAGGATTATAAAAGAGAGGGTAGAGGAGGCTTCAAGGCTATGGACTCTATTCTCTTTTTCTCCCTCTTTTCCTTGGTGTGGTGGTCGGCCCTTCCCTTTCTCTTCTCTCCTCTTGTTGTGGCCGAAATCTATCATCTCTTGGAGCTTGGAGGATGTGGCCGGATCAAGGAAGGAGAAGAAGGAGAGAAAGCATGCATCCCTTGGAGCTTGGTTGGTGGAAAATTCTTCATCCTTTGGAAGTTCTTGTGCTTGGCCGAAACTTGAAGGAAGAAGAAAGAAGGTGCCTAGGTGGTTCTCATCTCGGAAGATCGTTGCCCACACAACGTCCAAGGTTAGAAGAGGAATACGGTAGAAGATCAAGAGGTCTTTCTAAAAGGTATAACTAGTAATTTTTCTTTCCGCATCATACTAGTTATTTTTGGAAATAATACTAAATACAAGAGGCATACGATTCTAGTGTTTCGAATTTGTTTTCGATATAGTGTTCTTTTGTTTTTCTTTTCCTTGTGATTTGATTGTTCTTTTCGGTTGACCTAAAGTTATTTTAGGAAATTAAATATTAGCTTTCCTTAAAAGGTTTTGTCTAGTCGGTGGTGGTTGCTCCCATATCCAAGAAGGTCATGTGCCTCACCACGTCAGTACTGGGAACCAATTTTGAAAATTAATATTTAATGAAATTAATAACTTAGGTGATTTGGATCAAACGTGTTAAGTTCCGCAGGAGATCCAAGTCAAAATCTAAAAGAACAAATAGATTAAGTTTTCGATCAAACGTGTTAAGTTTCGCAGGCGATCCAAAATTTAATTTAAAAGAACACATGGTAGCTAGGAAAAGGTTCAGACCTTTGTACAAAATTTTTGTACAGTGGAACCTCTAGGTTTTTCGAGTAGCAACCAACAGTCACAACCAGGGCGCCCTAAAGGTTCCGGGCGCCCTGAACCTCCTTTATAAGGAGGGTCAAGGTTGGAGCCAATACAACAACTGAGAATCTGCTCTCCTGTGCTCCTGCGACACTGCGAAGCTACTCCGACCACGAGCTGTTGTTTTCTTTCTTTTGTCGGTATTGCTTTCCTATTAGCATTCCTGTAATTTAGTTTGTAATCAAATATTTGAATTGCTAGTGGATTGCCCATCGAAAGCACCCTTGCGTGCGGGCCTTGGAGTAGGAGTCGACAAAGGCTCCGAACCAAGTAAAAAATGACTCTTGTTAGCATTGCTTTATTCTTTTGTATTTACTTTTTCGCTGCGTACTTTCGACAAGTTTTAAATCGATATTCACCCCCCCTATCGAACTCATCGATCCAACATATTCCAATGGTTTGTTCCTTTTTATCTTAGTCGTGAGCTACTTTTTATAACTTATAAGGAATTGATAACATGATCTTCTGCGTATGACACCACACACCATGTTATCTAAAATATAAATTAATTAAACAACTACACTTAACATATAAATGTAGACATTTGACCAATGTGATTTTTTATTTCAAAATAAATGTTTACAAAAAACTAGCCTTTTAGTATACACTCTAACACCGACATGATTTTATTTTTTTATAATGGCTATTTGTTTCGTAGGTTGCAGTTATGCATTATAAATTGCTCTATAAGGCAGTAGATAATGAGTAAACTTCAGAATGAGGAGCACTTCAGACATAATAATGTAAGGGTCGATTTGTAGCTAGAGGGGGCCTGAATAGCTCGTCGTGCTTCATGGGCTTGCTTCATGATGATTTGCAGTAGAATAAAAACTCGAAGCAACCTCTCCAATGCAAACACAAAGGATTTACTTGGTATCCACCTCAAGAAGAGGTGACTAATCCAAGGATCCACACATGACACACACTCCACTAAGAAAATACTCCTTCTCGGTAACTACCGGAGATGGAACACTCACACAATAAGATACAACACACAAGAATACAAATGAAAACCTCTTCTTGCTTGATCTCTTATTGATGAAGATGCCTCCGGACCCTTTGGAAAGTGCAACAACACTTCTCTTCCAAGCTCTTAGTAGTAGTGAAGAATAGTGTAAGTGCTGCGGAGAAGAAAGCTCGCCACGACTTTATACTCGATGCTCTTAGGGCTCCCAATCGATTGTGATTGCTCCCAATCGATTGCCACATGAGATCAGTGCCATCCCAGTCGTCCGTCGCTCGCTACCTGCGCAACGGTCATATCCCAATCGATTGGGGGAGGCCTGAATTGATCGACTGATCGATTTAGAGCGCCTCTGTTCTCCGCTAGAAAAGGCATGAATCGATCGCCCGATCGATTCAGCGTTCCTCGATCGCGTCACATCATGCGAGATTTCCAGCCCCAATCGATCGCCTGATAGATTGGCGGTGTCCAATCGATCAAGTGATCAATTGGGAAGGCTTTTGTGCTCGCGATAAACACTCTCAATCGATCAGTCGATTGGTTAGGCTGTTGTTTATTGCAACACTCTCCCAATTGATCGGTTGATCGATTGGACTTCGGTCTAATCGATCGGTTGATCGATTGACCACCCTTGACCTACTTAACTCAAACTCAAGGGTCCCCAAATCCAACATTCGGTCAACCGTGACCTATTGGAACTCCTCATGCCTAGCATCCGGTTAATCTTGACCTGCTAAGACTTCTTCATCAAGTGTCCGATCAATCCTTTGAGCCAGTTGGACTTTTTTTCTCATGTCAAGTGTCCGGTCAACCTTGACCTACTTGGACTTACCTTCCCGTGCCAAGTATCTGGTCCTTCATGACCCACTTGGGCTTCCTTCCACCAGATGTCTGGTCATCCTTGACCCATCTGGATTTCCTTGTGTCAAATATCTGGTCAATCCTTTGGCCTATTTGGACTTCCCAACACCAGGTGTCCGGTCAACCTTGCCCCACATGGATTTCCACGTGTCTAGCTTCACTCACCAGGTCTTTTCACTTGCCTAGCTTCACTCACTAGGACTTTACATCTGCCTGGCTTCACTCACCAGGACTTTCTATCTGCCTGGCTTCACTCACTAGGACTTTCACCTAGCTTCACTCACTAGGATTTCCACCTAACTTCACTTACTAGGATTTCCATCTGCCTAGCTTCACTAGCTAGGACTTTCACCTGCCTGACTTCACTCACCAAGACTTTAACCTACCTTCACTCACTAGAATTTTTACCTGGCTTCACTCACCAGGATTTCCATATGTCTGGCTCCACTCACCAGGACTTTCCATCTGCCTGGCTTTACTCGCCAGAACTTTCATCTAGCTTCACTCACTAGGATTTTTTTACTGCTCAGCTTCACTCACTAGGACTTTCCCACTACCTGGCTTCACTCATCGAGAATTTCCCACTGCCTGGCTTCACTCATTGGGACTTTCACCTATCTGGCTTCACTCACCAGGACTTTTACCTAGCTTCACTTACTAGGAATTTTCTACTGCCCGACTTCACTCACTGAGACTTTTACTTGCCTGGCTTCACTCACCAGGACTTTCACCTAGCTTCACTCACTAGGATTTTCACCTAGCTTCACTCATCAAGATTTTTCCACTGTCTAAGCTCCAGTTAGAACTTTCCCAGTCAAGTATCCGGTCAACCTTGACCTACTTGACTCTTCTTCACATCAAACTAGTCAAACCTTGACCAGAGGGTAATTACACCAACAACAATCTTCCCAATCGGATGATTACACCTGCAATCTCCATATATTGTCAAACATCGAAACTCAAACATCAAGATTCAAGCTTGAGTCAACTCAAGCTTAGTTAAACTTGGTCAGCCTGACCTAGGGATATTGTACCAACAAATAAGACGTTGACCCCTCATCTTTATCAATTTTTATTGGCCTAAGTTGACCGATGATGTAGCTCACTTTGTACACTGATGTTCTATATGCCAACAGTTTAAGGGGTTTTCACCAATGTAGGCTTGTACACTCCCTTATCGATTACTAAAGCTCCTTGGTTCGTAGTCAACATGGATTTTGTATTAGGAATACCCTGCACCTAATAAACCTCATATTCAGTTTTGTTTCGATTGATAAATTCTCAAAGATGGCACACTTTGCAGCTTGTAGGAAGACTATGAATGCTACTCATCTTTACTTCAAGGAGATCGTGTGTTTGCATGGCGTCTGTTATACATTGCATCAGTTGCAATGTTAGGAAGATGAAGGGGTGCCTTTTCACCTTCATCTTCCTCTATTAAGTGTCATCAAACTATTGGTTACAAACCGATGCTTTCTTCTTATATAATGAAGCGTCCAAGAGCAATCGAGGGTAGAGGAAGAGGGTGATCAGTGTATGCACAGTGGAGGTGACGGTGGGCAAAGGAGAACATTTGTCTAGAGAGATTTGGTTTATGATCTTGCGAAGAGCTTTCTGATCCATGATCGCTCTTCCGACAAGAAGCAAGAAGAACTTATCGAGATTTGACTCATCGTCTTCAAGATCGTCTCAGAAGATCACTGTAAGTGTTTACTATTGTTTATAGATTTGTTCTGTGTTTCATGCTATTAGAACTAATAGAGTCCCTCGATCCATGACTTCAAATCGAGATACCAAGTTTATCAATCATTTCTGGAAGAGTTTATGAGGAAAATTGGGCACATAGTTGAACTTTAGTAGTGTCTACAAACTGAGACTGGACAATTTTCTAAGATGTCTCACAGGAACTAAGTCAAAGCAGTGGGATTTGACATTACGTCAAGCAGAGTTTGCTTACAACAGATCGAAAAACAGGATCATAGGTTTAAGTCCTTTTGAGATTGTCTACGAGCGGAACTCATCTGGGGTTCTAGACTTAACCCATGTTCCATGTGTAGGATGATTTAGTCCGAAAGAGATGAGATAACAGAGAATCTTCAAGGTATTCATGAGCAGGTGAAACTGATAATTCTTGAGAGCAACTAATTACAAGACTCGGGTTGATAGTCATCGTCCTCAGGTATTTTTTGAGGTCGGAGATTTTGTCTAGGTTATATTAACTCATGATCATTTTCATATTGCGAGTATAAGCTAAAGGATTAGAAGATTAGACAATGTGAGATACAAATCAACGATAATGCTTACAGGCTGTACCTTTTTAATCATTTGAAGACTTCTAATGTCTTCAATGTGAAATACTTGACTCCTTATTCAGTGGATCCTAATGAAGCTACTATGAACTCTAGGGCAAGTTCTTTTAATTCAGAGAGATTGATGTAGGATCACTCCAATATGACCTTTAAATTTCAAAGGATCGTAACTCTTGACTCTAAACTCGAAATCAAACTTTATTAGTACTCACGCGTGTAGAATTCAAAAATCTATATTTATTACAAGAAACCTATAACTACCAAATTTCAAGTCAAAAAATACTATTTAGACTTTTTTTATGGAGTCTCCAAATATATTCTTTACTATTTTTTTGGTAACTTCTATTTTTATGATATTTAAAATATTTTTTTTATATTAATGGGTTAGTAATTGTTTAAATAAACATCATCATATTTTTACAATTCCTTTTTTTAAGGATATTTTTGTCTGATAGAATTATATATATATATATATATATATATATTCCTTTTAAGTGTTAAGGTTTAGCTGTTTAATTATTTGATGTTTCATCTTCTATTATTAATAAAGTTCTTTTTCTTAATTTCTCCTCCTCACTAGCTCACAGAATAATCAGTATTACGTGGCTAGTCCCCCAGAAGGTCCTCAGCAGAGACATCGCTTTAAGTTTAGTGTACCAAATCCCTTGCCGGTTGCAAAAATCCCAACCGTTAAAACAGTGTGCATTTGGTACTTAATTCCGTTCCTATTTGCGAAAGGACTTTCATTTCATTTCATTTTTTTTCTGGAAGCACATAGAAACAATTAGCCAACTTAAACGGATCGAAAAAGACAGCCTTTGTCAAGTGGCAAAGGGCGTGCTTTTGTCTCGCGCATGGCTCATCGAATTCATGTCCAAACCTTTGCCTTTTTAGCCCATCGACTTGTCCCATTAGCCACTGGGAGCTGTTCGCGAGAATCACAGCTCAATTTGCTTCGACTGTGGGCGGCACTCCATACAATTCAAGAGCCAACGCCAAGCCAGAAATATTATCACATGCACGGCAATCCAAAACCAGATCAATTTTCTCTTTGTAATATATATAGCATGGTCAGAATCCATGGTGTGAAGGTAAATATAAAAAATAATATTTTTTTTTCAGAAAAGAAGAAGAAGAAGAAGAAAAATAAAGACGATGATGGAAGATGAAAGTTTCTTCACATCTCATTCAAAGCATCAATTCATCAGCTCTTATGAAGAGGAAGAGGACAGAACAAAAGCCCTTTTTTCCGGACAACAGCCAATCAATTGTTTAACGTGCTCCCTCCGGGTCATGCTTGAGGAAGAAAGAACAAGGTCCCTAAATAATAAACAAATCAACTATGGCAAAGTTGGAAAGGAGGATTTCAGAAACCATGGTTAATTTGTTTGTGTAGTATCTATTATCCAAGGCTGAATTATGAAGTAATGTCAGCAAAGTCTGCCTTGCCTTCAGATTAATCTAATTAATAATTCTGCACACTTCTGCTTCACCTCTCTCTCATAAACATTTACCGAATTTGCCTCTTCTTTAATGGCATGCAGAGAATAAAGCACACATCCACAGCATCTGACATGAATTACTGTATCTAATAAAAAAGATCATGGACTCAATATATACACAAGCCGTCATGAATCTCTGAGCCTAACTTTTGAAATAATACTCAGAATGGATAACAGCTGGTAAACTAATTACAAGCTTATTTCAAACTCGAGCACAAGGATTATGGTCTTATATAGGGGTGAGCAGTCAATTCGTCAAATCGATCAACTCACTTATATCGATCCGAATCGAACCGAAAAAAAATAATCCGCCAGATATAGGGCCGGATGTAAGGTTATAATATTGTATTATCTGATCTAGTAGGGCCGGATAGTTTTTTATCCCAATAACCGAACCAACCCGATCCGATCACCCCTACTTATAGCAACTAATGTTGATAAGTTGTTACACGTTGTAGCAACTATTGTCGATAAGCTGCTACACGTTATAATAGTTATTTCCGATTAGCTGCTATAACGTGTAATGAGTAATGTCTATTATTATTTTAAAAAAATTTATTTTTTTTGTTATATTTATGATCCGGCGGTAAGAATGGGGGATCCACTTCCTGAAGGGTCTCAGCTTGAGGATAGATGGAGGGCTAAGCGGTTAATGGCCGCGCCGATCAACTGAGTAGGTCCGAGCGGAACCAAAGATAACCCAGTCATGGGCTGGGGTTTCCGACGCCAAGGCGGGAGAACCGAATGGCCGAGCGGGGCGTCTGCTCGGCTGGGACCGAAGGGCCGAGCGGGTGGTCCGTTCGGCCAGGACAAGGGCGAGGGTACGAAGGTTAGCCGAGCGGCCTATCCGTTCGGCTCAGAATATGGGATGTCAGCAAAGGCATGTCTGATGATTATGCCGTACACAAGAGTGCACGATGGAGGATCTCGCCGTCACATCATGGAGAGGTTGATACAGTAGCGGTATGGCCTTATGGACGTCTTTCTGACAGACCCATATCTGAGCATAGTCCTTCTGACAGACCCATACCTGGGCATGGTCGAAAACAGTAGATTGCTTCGATTAGCGCACCCAGGCTCCTTGGAGAGGTCTATATAAGGGCTCCGTTTCTTCACCGGAGGTACACAGGTCTTCTGTTCCTGAGACACCTCTTCATCTATTTCCTCGCCTGATTTGAGCGTCGGAGGGCCGTCGTCGGGACATCCCTCCCGGCTCGGTTTTGTTGCAGGTTCGCCGGAGGACTCGAGGATCCAGCAGGGAGCGCCACATCCCCAGCGTTCGTTGACCCCTGGTTCGGACAGGATCAATTTGGCACCGTCTGTGGGAACGCACCTGCATCCGAACAGAGACAATGGACGAGGCTGGAAGAATACACAATGTGGCACTCTCACAAGAAGAGTTGGACGCTCGAAGATCGAAGACCCAGTACCTTCCGGATGGAGGTAAATTATCCGAGCCAAAATGCTCGACGAAGCAGACCCTGAGCTGTTCGGCCAGGAGTACGTTCTCTAAGCTAGGTGAAAAGGGCATATGGATTATCCGAACCAAGCGCCCGAATAGTAAAGGCCTCCCAGCCGATTGGATTCGCAAGTAAATGACCCGTGCCGTTCGGCCGGGCACAAAGATTGTCCAAACGTGAGATAAGTTATGAGGGCCAAGGTCGCTCGACCTGGCAAGGAGTTAGCCTTAAAGGTCGTCTAGCCCAGACGTTAAACCGGAGAGCCGCGTCGATCGGCTATAAACATCCGCGCCGACGAGCTCCGTCGTTAAAGATCGAGAGCCGCGCCGATCGGCTATAAACATTCGCGCCGACGAGCTCCGTCGTTAAAGATCGAGAGCCGCGCCGATCGGCTATAAACATCCGCGCCGACGAGCTCCGTCGTTAAAGATCGAGAGCCGCGCCGATCGGCTATAAACATCCGCGCCGACGAGCTCCGTCGTTAAAGATCGAGAGCCGCGCCGATCGGCTATAAACATCCGCGCCGACGAGCTCCGTCGTTAAAGATCGAGAGCCGCGCCGATCGGCTATAAACATCCGCGCCGACGAGCTCCGTCGTTAAAGATCGAGAGCCGCGCCGATCGGCTATAAACATCCGCGCCAACGAGCTCCGTCGTTAAAGATCGAGAGCCGCGCCGATCGGCTATAAACATCCGCGCCGACGAGCTCCGTCGTTAAAGATCGAGAGCCGCGCCGATCGGCTATAAACATCCGCGCCGACGAGCTCCGTCGTTAAAGATCGAGAGCCGCGCCGATCGGCTATAAACATCCGCGCCGACGAGCTCCGTCGTTAAAGATCGAGAGCCGCGCCGATCGGCCACTAAAGTGACTAAGTCCGATCGGCCATCAGTCTGCCAATACTTTGCATTCAAACAATATAGCCAAGCGCTAAACGATTTCGAGGAAAACGAGTCAATTGATTAACCTGATCGGTTGTCTAGTGGGAGACACGTATAGCTTAACTGACTCTACAAATGAGCACCAAACAGACAGAAGAGGGCAATGAAGGACAGACAAAAATAGAAGCAAAGGAATGCAATTAGGCCGAACGGCACGTACAAAAATTTTACATCCGCCGAGCGGATGAGATACAGGAAGTACTTGGAAGAATTCGCCTCACTCCGGGTCCTCAAAATTGAAAAAGGCGTCCGGGATATCGTCAATCATGGCCGCCAGGTCGGAGGCCGGAATGTGCATTCCCGCAGGAAGGTGGTGTTGGTGCAGGTAGCACTAACGGTCTAACCCAGGTTTTGATGAATGACAAATATGTTAAGTTAGTTGTGTTGTTGTCTGACACTTTGATCAAGTGTGCAGGAAAAGTCCAGCTAGGTTGACGGGCTGACCGGATAGCTGGCGAGAAGTCCAAGCGGGTCGACGGGCTGACCGGACGCTTGGCGAGAAGTCCAGACAGGTCGACGGGCTGACCGGACGTCTGGCAGGTAAGTGAGGTAAGTCACTGGAGGGGAGTGACTGTGAGGACGCGTTCCCGGGAAGGGGACATTAGGCGTCGATCCGGCTTAGATCCATTTCGGATGTCTAAGTCGAGATCGTGACTAGATTCCGGTCTCGGAAAGACGGAATCTAAGTCATACTCTCTTTATCTATCTGTTGAACTTTAACTGTGCTAATCATTTGTTTTACAGGATATATATTTGCCTCGGACTAACCTTGTTTTGCAGGAAAAAGGAGTCTTTCTGGAACAAGGTGGTCCGGGCGCCCGGAGGTCCGGCGCCCGAAGGTCCGGGCGCCCGAAGGTCCGGGCGCCGGAAGGCGAATTTTATCCAGACACCTCGTCGCTACGTGGAGCATCTTGATTTGAGCAGTTACGTCACACTCCAGGCGCCCGGAATAGCATATAAAAGAAGCCCCAGACAGGAGCTTCAGAATCAACTTTGACTGAGAACTCTTGTGCTGATCTTGCTACTCGACGTTCAAGTGCGACGTCAACGACGCTCCGACAAAAGTGCTCTTCCGGTTTTTGTTTAATTTTTTCTTTGTCGGTATTGATTTATTATTACTAGCATCTCTTGTACTTTTTCTGTAATCATATTTCGATCTGCTAGTGATTGCCCAACGAAAGTGGTCAAGGACCACGGGCCTTCGAGTAGGAGTCGTCACAGGCTCCGAACGAAGTAAAAATATTTGTGTCTACTTTATCTTTTTCCGCTGCGCTTAAACTCTTGTGTTTTCGAATCGATATTCACCCCCCCTCTATCGAATCTAACGGTCCTACAAGTGGTATCAGAGCAGGTACCGCTCTGATTTGGTGCAACCACCAATCAGACAGGGATGAATTTTTTTTAAATTAATTTTAAAACTGGTGTTTCGATAACTTAATATTTAACTAATCAATTTAAATTAGTGCAACACGAATCTAGTTTTTTTATCTTTTTCTTCCCGCACTACTAATCCAAGACCAAGTCTTGGGATATTTTTTCTTGGTTATTTATCTGTGCACAGAATGTCCCAACAAGAAGGATTCAGCACAGTGCGACCTCCACTCTTCAACGGGGACGACTTCCCTTACTGGAAGAAGCGCATGGAGGTCTACCTCAAGACAGACTTCGACCAGTGGATGAGTATTACGAAACCTTACAAAATTCCAGTGGACAACGCCGGGAATCTAGTGGATCCTGAAGACTGGACAGCAGATCTCACGAAAAAAGCATCAACAGAAAATAAAGCGATCAACACTCTACAGTGCGGATTGACAAGAGAAGAACTGAACCGAGTCGGTCCACACAAAAACGCTAAAGAACTATGGGACAAGCTGATCGAACTACACGAGGGAACAAGCGACGCTAAGGTAACAAAACGAGACCTGCTTCTAAATAAAATTTTTAATATAAAAATGCAGGAAGGAGAAACAGCGAATCAACTACACGCGAGGATCAAGGACATCCTCAACGGGCTTCATGCAATAGGCCATCAAATGGAGAACAGAGACTTAATAAGGTACACTCTAAACGCTTTTCCACGTAATAGTTTGTGGGCATCAATAGTGGATGCCTACAAAATTTCTAAGAATCTCTCTAACTTAAAATTAGACGAGCTGTTTTGTGAATTAGAATTACACGAACAAACTAATGCTGGAGCCGAGAAAGGTGTAGCCTTATTTGCAGGTTCCTCCAAGAAAAGCAAGCCTGAAGTTGAAGAAGAATCTGACCAAGACTCCGAAAACGAAGAACACCTGGTGAACTTGGTAAGAAAAATGTTCACCAGGAAAAAGAGGAGCTTCAGCAAAAAGGATCTTCAAAAGATCAGCTCTCCCTCAGAACAAAAGAACGTGACTTGCTACGGCTGCAACAAAAAGGGACATTACAAGAACGAATGCCCAAAACTAAAGTTCGACAAACCAAAACCAACAAAAAGGAAAGCACTCAAAGCAACGTGGGACGACTCCTCAGACGAATCAGAGGAAGAAGAGCAGAAACATCAGAGCCACCTCGCACTGATGGCCTGCGAAGCCGAAACTGAAAATGAGTCGGAAGATCAAGACGGGTCTGAACCCGAAACAAGCCACGAGTCCGTACTCGTTTTCGAAGGCTCGAATGAGGTATATCTTAATTTAAACAAAAAGTTCTTTAGAATCATTTCTTGTTTAAATAGTAAATTAACCAAAGTAGAAAATGAAAACAAATTACTTCTTAAGGAAAATCAAAACCTCAAGGAACAATTAAAAAATTCAAATCCAACTCAAGATCTAGCACTTGAGGAGGAGAATTTATCATTAAAAAATGAAATAAACAATTTAAAGGAGATGTTAGAAAAATTCACAACAAGATCAAAAAATTTAGACTTAATCCTAAATAATCAAAAAGCATGTTATAATAAAACCGGACTAGGATATAAGTCGAATTCAAATAAAACCTTCAAATCATTAATAACCCAATACAAGTCAACCAATCTAGCTTGGGTTCCGAAAGCGTGTCTAACCACGCAAGTAGGACTTAATCAATATTATATACCTAAAGAAAAAATACATTATATAAATAAACCAAACCAAAATCCAAAATACAAACCTAAATCAAATTCAAAATCTAAACAGTTTAAAAAACAACAAAATTATCACCAAGTTAACTATAACTATAAAAAGAATCGACACAAGCCTAAAATCAAAACTTAAATTAATGGCCAATAATTCAGGGGGAGGCTCCAGAATAGCTGGCACCTCCAAAACTAACTTACCCGATAGGGTAACCCAAAATCTACCAACCCGGCAGGGTAATTAGGATTAGTTAAAAAGAGACCAAGTTTAACTTGAAACATGGTACTGGTGAAATTTTTGGATGATAGTACGTTAGGGAAACTTGGGCATCGCATGTCTAGAAAGATATGGTTTCGATCTGGTGCATTTGGCCAAGTGGAACTGACCGAAGCCACCCTTAAACGAATCCTAACCAGTTAAACCAAGATGTAGTACTAAGTTCCGTGGATAGGACTATTCGGAAAACCTCGAAAGGTTGGTTACTTCTAATGATGTCCTTGTGACTCACCAAGCTTAGAAGTTTATTCGAAGAATGCCTATTTGTGGAAACCAAAGCTAAGTCTGAATCTAACACAAGTTAAACCAAAACTCTGTAATCAAACCAATTTCATCTCACAAAATCATAGGATTCCTTGATTGATAATATAGATCGGGTGAGATGAATAAGCCTTAAAAATTAATTTCAAAATTTTAATTTTAAAACTTAAATTAATCTCAAAATTTTAATTTTAAAACTTAAATTAATCTCAAAATTTCAATTTTAAAACTTAAATTAATTTCAAAATTTTAATTTTAAAACATAAATTAATTTCAAATTTTCAATTTTAAAACTTAAAAAAAATAATTTCAAAATTTTAATTTTAAAACTTAAATTAATTTCGAAATTTCAATTTTAAACTTAAAAATTAATTTCAAAATTTTAATTTTAAAACTTAAATTAATTTCAAAATTTTAATTTTAATTAATTTCAAAATTTTAATTTTAAAACTTAAATTAATCTCAAAATTTCAATTTTAAAACTTAAATTAATCTCAAAATTTCAATTTTAAAACTTAAAAATTAATTTCAAAATTTTAATTTTAAAACTTAAATTAATTTCAAAATTTCAATTTTGAAACTTCAATTAATTTCAAATTTTTAATTTTAAAACTTAAATTAATTTCAAATTTTCAATTTTAAAACTTAAAAAAAATAATTTCAAAATTTTAATTTTAAAACTTAAATTAATTTCGAAATTTCAATTTTAAACTTAAAAATTAATTTCAAAATTTTAATTTTAAAACTTAAATTAATTTCAAAATTTTAATTTTAAAACTTAAATTAATTTCAAAATTTCAATTTTAAACTTAAAAATAAATTTCAAAAATTTTAATTTTACACTTAAAAAAAAATTAATTTCAAAATTTTAATTTTAAACTTAAAAATTAATTTCAAAATTTTAATTTTAAACTTAAAAATAAATTTCAAAAATTTTAATTTTAAACTTAAAATTTATTTTCAATTTTAAACTTAAAAATTAATTTCAAAATTCTAATTTTAAACTTAAAAAAAAAATTATTTCAAAATTCTAATTTTAAACTTAAAAAATAATTTCAAAATTTTAATTTTAAACTTAAAAATAAATTTCAAAAATTTTAATTTTAAACTTAAAAATTAATTTCAAAATTTTAATTTTAAACTTAAAAATTAATTTCAAAATTTTAATTTTAAACTTAAAAATTAATTTCAAAATCTTAATTTTAAACTTAAAAATAAATTTCAAAATTTTAATTTTAAAACTTAAAAATTATTTTCAAAATTTTAATTTTAAACTTAAAAATTATTTTCAAAATTTTAATTTTAAACTTAAAAATTATTTTCAAAATTATAAACTTAAAAATTATTTTCAAAATTCTAAACTTAAAAATTATTTTCAAAATTTTAATTTTAAACTTAAAAATTAATTTCAAAATTTTAATTTTAAACTTAAAAATTATGTTCAAAATTTTAATTCTAAACTTAAAAAATTATTTTCAAAATTTTAATTTTAAACTTAAAAATTAATTTCAAAATTTTAATTTTAAACTTAAAAATTATTTTCAAAACTTTAATTCTAAACTTAAAAATTATTTTCAAAATTATAAACTTAAAAATTATTTTCAAAATTCTAAACTTAAAAATTAATTTCAAAATTTTAATTTTAAACTTAAAAATTAATTTCAAAATTTTAATTTTTAACTTAAAAATTATTTTCAAAACTTTAATTCTAAACTTAAAAATTATTTTCAATTTTAAACTTAAAAATTAATTTCAAAATTTTAATTTTAAACTTAAAAATTATTTTCAAAATTCTAAGTTTAAACTTAAAAATTATTTTCAAAATTTTTTTTAAAACTTAACTCCAAAACCTAAAAAAAAATAATAATAATAAATAAATAAATATTGCAGTCAAAAACCAGGGGCGGGCGCCCCGCCCTAAATCAACCCCGGGCGCCCGGAGTCCCCTATAAATAAGGGGCAGCAGGCACCCCCAATTTTTGCACCACTCACTCTCACTTTTGCCAAGGTTCACTTCGAACCTCAGCGCGAAAGTACTTTTAACTAAAATTTTCTTACGGTGAAGACGCTGTCGCGATTCAACCGAAGTCGTCAGATCTATATTTATCGATGGCTCCTCGGTAAAACCTCTTCCCCTATCTGAAATTTTATTTGAAATTATCTTTGCAAACTCTCTTAGAATATCTTTTAAACAGTAAGAAACGAACAAATACTGGTGCTGGACCCTCCAATGCTAGTACAGACCCTAGGTTTCCCACAGACGAACTTAGGATTAAGTTTGAGTCCACCATTTATAAGGCCATAAGGACTACCTGCATAGATAGATCGTTCTTTCTAAGGTCATGTCCCTCTGCTTTAGAGGTTATAGGCTACTATAACTTAACGAACCTTGTCGAATGTACCAGTCCAATAAACATAAGTCTGTGTGCCGAATTTTGCAATAACCTAGTAAAAGTAGACGATTTCACCTATACCACTAGGGCAGCAGGCACTGATATCGTATTTTCTGTCACGCCCCAGAGGAGTCCCTGCCAGACAAAAATCCGACAGCATCTCCCCTGTACCGGTGACAATATGAAGCATACATACATACATCACAATATATAAACATGAACAACATATTTATCAGCCCACACGGCTGGACCATACATAAAATAGAAACAACATGACCACGAAATGTATCAATTATATATATCTATCCATAGACTACAATTACTATACAGATAAACGACATCTGTAACAAAAGTGCAAAATGTAAATACAGCGAAACAAAAGTAAAACAAACCAGAAAATCAGCACGTCGAGATCTCTGAGCAACTCTATGAAAGTCCAAAACAACAGTAATATCAAAAGGATCCCTGTGTCTGCAAAACTGGAGACCAAGGAATGTAGCAAATTAGCCAAATGGCTAAGTGGATACTCAAGAAAGATGTGCATGAATTTAATCTTATTGAAGAAGTCAAGGAAGTAGAATAAATCATCATCTTTTGTTACAACTTTAGGATTATTCTTAAAGTTCTACATTTATACATATATATGTATAATCATCTTCTCATTATCTATAATCAGGTAAAATTTTTAGATTAGAGTTTAAGATCTTCACCTTATCATCACTTGTCATCATTAATAAAATCAATTTTTCAATCTTATTATTTAATCACTCAATTATAAGTTATCATGGTAAGATCAACATGTATATCAATAGTCTGAATCTGATAAATCAACTAAAAAGTGAATCACTGGAGCCAATATCATCAGAGTGAAATATCATATGGATAGGCTAAAAGCCTCCTAAGAGTATAAAACTGTCGCATACGTCATCTGACGTACGGGCTATCAGCCCTCACCGGTGGAAGACATAATAAACACTGACCGAGGGCTACATCACGCCAACACGCCTCGGGTGTACGGTCAGGTACTCTGGACCGCGGCCGCCGCGCTACCACAATAACATGTGGGCGGTCCAGTACTCTAATATAGAGCTCTGGTATAAAGCTAGGCTCATGGTCTTCACTTTTTAATTCTTCATTTATTATCTTTATTAATTCACCGTTATGATTATATTAATCCATTTATCATGATTATTCTCTTTTCATATTAATTGGTCAATCAAGGTAATATTTTCGTATCAAATCTATTAGTTTATCATTATAGGGTCCACAGATAAAAAGCTACAAGTATCAACAGATAGAGTATCAAAAGCATGAAGTATGAAAGGTCAAGCAAGTCAAAAGAGACAAGGTATCAACAGAAGAGTAATTCAGAATATTTCTTTAATTTTAAAAAAAACAACCCTTCCCATATCAATCCCAATATGAACCCACATGTGAACAAGAAAAAAATATTAATTATTTACCCTCCAATAATTTTAATATTTTAACCCATTTCGCTATTTATAATATCAGTTTAATTCCCATTTTGAAAACAATAATACAACATATACATATTCCAATTTATATATTTATTCATGCACAAGGAAATAGACAAGAGTAGATGTATCCACCTTATATACAGCAAAATCTCCGAGTATCGGCAGGTCACCGTGCTCCACTCGAGCTCGGATCTACAAACACAATATCAAACATAACTTAAATAATCAAAATACTATCTAATAATAATAATGACCTAAAATCTACACATTATCTCTAATTCAAAATCAGTGAATTATTTTGATCTCGATACCTCGTACCACTTCGCATTCCTAAATACAACATCTGTTCTAATCTAGATAACCCTTCTAACTACACATCAATTTAACCAAAAGCAACCTAAAATATACCTTCTAAGGGTTTTGTGTGGCCGCTGGAAATGAGGACAGCAACTAGGGTTATTTTCCCATTCGTCGTTGGCCGCCTCAGCTAGCTCCGGCGAGCTCCGGCGATGCTGCCAAGAATAGGGCAGCAGCTAGGGTTGCTGTTGGAGAAGACAAAAGGCAGCAAGGTGCTGCTGTTGGAGGGGAAAAGGAGAGAGCAACTAGGGCTTTGTTTTCCCTCCTTTCCTAGTGGTCCGGCGAGCTCCGGTGAACTCCGAGGAGCTTCAACAGTTCTGTCGAGAAGCAGAGAAGAGGAAGCAGAGGAGAAAACTGTGCTATCTGCCCTTGCTGGAGGAGGAGAAGAGGTGCGGCAGGAGGAAACAAAGGTTGCGGTGCTTGAGAAGGAGAAGGGGAAAGCTTGGTTGTTCGTCGCCGCTGGAGAAGAGAAACGAAGAAGAGAGGGGTTTGAGGTGTCGGTGGGGAAGAGAAAAGGGAAAAGGAAAAGGGGGTGTGGGGGAGGGCATGTGCACGTGGGTGAGTGGCATGGTTTTTTTTTTTTTTTTTTTTCACACTTAACATTCTCCCCCACTAAAAGAAATTTGGTCCCCAAATTTAAGTAATTGAGACGCATTGATACCTGAGGTAAATAAATGAGGATATTCGATACGCATATCCTCCTCACGCTCCCAAGTTGCTTCTTGATCAGAGTGGTGTTGCCACCCAACCTTTACGAGACGAAGGCATTTGTTCCTCAACTGATGTTCCTTGCGATCTAGAATACGAACAGGGAATTCTTCGTATGTCGCATCAGACTGTAGGGGAACTACAAGATCCTTCAAGACATGTGTCAGATCCGGAACATACTTCCGCAGCATAGAAACATGAAAGACATTATGTACTCCTGTTAAAGCTGGGGGTAATGCAAGTCGATATGCAACAGCACCAATCTGCTCAAGAATCTGGAAAGGTCCGATAAATCTGGGTGCTAACTTCCCTTTTAACCCAAATCTCTTAACTCCTTTTATGGGTGAAACACGAAGAAATACGTGATCACCTACTGTGAATTCTAACATTCTTCGTCTTTTATCTGCGTAACTCTTTTGGCGACTCTGAGCAGTCAATAGTCTCTGTCTAATAGTTCGTATAAGCTCAGCATCATGCTGAACACTCTGAGGGCCCAAGAGTTGACGTTCACCGACCTCATCCCATAAGATAGGAGATCTACATGCTCTGCCATAAAGTGCCTCAAACGGTGTCATTTGAATAGCAGAGTGGTAACTGTTATTATAAGCAAATTCTACCAAATGTAGATGGTCCTCCCAACTACCCCCAAAATCTAGCACACAAGCACGCAACAGATCCTCTAGAGTCTGGATAGTGCGCTCCGACTGTCCATCAGTCTGAGGATGAAAAGCGGTGCTAAAGCGCAGCTCGGTTCCCAACGCCTTTTGGAAACTTTGCCAGAATCTCGAAGTAAAACGTGGATCTCTATCAGAAATAATACTGAGGGGAATACCATGGAGTTTAATAATTTCTCTGCAATATAACTCTGCTAGACGATCTAGAGATTCTGTCTTACGAATCGGTAAGAAATGTGCGGATTTAGTTAACCGATCGACAATCACCCAGATTGAATCATGTCTCCTCTGGGTCCTTGGTAACCCCGTGACAAAATCCATAGTGACATGCTCCCACTTCCATTCCGGCACTACAATCTTCTGAAGTAACCCGGCCGGTCTCTGGTGTTCTGCCTTAATTTGTTGGCAAACTAGACACCGAGCTACAAAGTCTGCAATATCTCTTTTCATACCTTTCCACCAATATGATCGTTTCAAGTCTCGATACATCCGTGTACCACCAGGATGAACTGCAAATCTCGATCGGTGGGCTTCTCGAAGAAGATCCTCCTTAACAGGATGTACCTCTGGGACACATAATCTGTTTCGGAACCGAAGAGATCCATCCATATCACGTGTGAATTCTGGCTTGGGGCCTAACTCCAACTCACTAGCTATAGATCTGAGATACTGGTCTTCCATTTGACTTTCCTTAATCCGCTCCACCAATGGGGACTGTGCGATCAAGGAGACCAGTATACCACGCCGTGTTTGCCCTACTTCAGTTAAATCTAACTCTGAAAACTGTCTGACTAGATCTGTAACTGCCACCCTGTGAGTTGCCAATACTCCTCTAGACTTCCTGCTCAATGCATCTGCGACTACATTAGCTTTTCCAGGATGGTAGTTGATAGTGCAGTCATAGTCTTTCAGAAACTCCATCCACCTTCTCTGTCGAAGGTTTAACTCTTTCTGAGTGAAAAGATATTTCAGACTCTTGTGATCGGTGAATATCTCAAAGGTAATACCGTAGAGATAATGTCTCCAAATTTTAAGGGCAAAAATGATGGCTGCTAATTCTAAATCATGCACGGGATAATTCTTCTCATGATCTTTTAGCTGACGAGAAGCATAAGCTACTACTCTATCATACTGCATCAAAACTGCCCCTAATCCTTGAATAGATGCATCCGTGTAAAGAATGAATCCATCATCTCCAGAGGGAATAACTAATACTGGAGCACTCACCAATCTCTGCTTGAGCTCTTGGAAGCTTGCTTCACAAGCCTCAGACCAAGTAAACTTGACTCCTTTTCTAGTTAATCGAGTCAAAGGTGCAGCAATACTAGAAAATCCTTCCACAAATCTCCGATAGTACCCAGCTAATCCGAGAAAGCTACGAATTTCCTGCACTGACTTTGGTTGTTCCCATCGGTCAACTGCTTCAATCTTCTGGGGGTCTACTGAAATCCCTTTGCTAGAGATTACATGCCCTAGAAATCCCACAGAACTCAGCCAAAAAGCACATTTACTGAACTTAGCATATAAGCGTTCCTTCCGTAAAGTTTCTAGAACTATTCTGAGATGTTGTTCGTGCTCCTCTTCTGATCGCGAATATACCAGAATGTCATCAATAAAGACAATAACAAACCGGTCTAAATATTCTAAGAATACCCGGTTCATTAGATCCATAAATGCTGCAGGAGCATTGGTAAGCCCAAACAGCATTACCAAAAACTCATAATATCCATATCGAGTACGGAAGGCAGTCTTCTGAATATCTGTATCTCTAACTCGTAACTGGTGATAGCCTGATCTTAAATCAATTTTTGAGTACACACAGGTACCTTTAAGCTGATCAAACAAATCATCTATTCTAGGTAGAGGATACTTGTTCTTGATAGTTACAGAGTTTAACTGCCTATAATCAATACAGAGCCTCAAGGATCCATCTTTTTTCTTAACAAAGAGCACTGGAGCACCCCAAGGAGAAACACTAGGACGGATAAAACCCTTGTCTAGCAACTCCTGAAGTTGAATCTTTAGTTCCTCCAGTTCTCTTGGTGTCATCCGATATGGAGCTTTCGATATTGAAGCTACTCAATGGCAAACTCTACCTGTCGCCGAGGTGGCAAGCCAGGAAGTTCTTCAGGAAATACGTCGGGATATTCACGTATTATGTGGACATCAGAAAGCTGGACAGAACTATCCACATTGGAACTCACTAAAGACAAGAGATACCCCTTGCATCCCCGAGCCAACAACTGCTGAGCCTGGAGAGCTGAGATAATAGATACCCCTCGATCATTGATCCCAATAAATTCCCATGATGATTGATCTACGGGTTGAAAAGTCACCACTTTGGCTCGACAATCGACAGTGGCATGATGCTCTGACAGCCAATCCATACCCAAAATAATATCGAATTCAGTCATCTCTAGCACATGGAGATCCACTGTAAGGATATGGCTATCGAAATTTAAAGGACAACTCTTGACCTCCTGATCTGACATCAATACTCCACCTGATGGTGTCACTACTGATAATCCATAAGGTCGAAGAGTTGGGACCCTCCTAATCTTGCATACAAACTCAGGAGAAATAAAGGAATGCGAGCTACCCGTATCTATCAATATATCCGCAGGAATATTATAAACGGAAATAATACCTCGGATAACAGATCCTCCAGCTCGCTGTGCCTCCTCACGGGTCAAAGCATAAACGTGTCCCGGCTCAAGACCCGATGGCTGACCCCTCTGAATAGAAGAAGAGAGCTGACTCTGCTCCTGTGCAGGCTGGTATGACTGGGTCGAAGGCTGATAAGATAATGGTGGCTGATACTGCTGGGGTGGAGGTAGCAAGTACTGCTGGGGTGGAGCTACCAAATACTGCTGAGATGGAGCTGGCAAGTACTGCTGAGATGGAGCTGGCAGATACTGCTGAAGTGGAGGTACTGAGTGATACTCACTCTCCACCTGGGACTGCAAATGATAGAGTTGTGGCTGGTGAGCAGATTGGGGATTTCGTGGTATACTGGTCTCCTTGATCGCCGAGACTGTGGAGGTCGTGAGGTAGGTCGAGCCTGCTGAGACTGTGATCCTCCTACTTGATGTTGTGCCTTCAAAGTGCAATCTTTCTGCATATGTCCGGGCAGTTTACAATAAAAACATATACTCTTATCCAGTGGACATTCTGATGCCAGGTGATTTGGTGCACCACATTGAAAACACTTCACCGATATCTGGCCCCGCTGTGATGGAACTGGGCGACTAGATCCCTGTGATACTTTGGCCACCTTTCGTGACCGTGAAGATTCTCTAGTCGTATCCTGACCACGAGATCGACGACCTCGACTCTGCTGTCTAGAGTGTGAGCTCTGCGAGGTCTGTCGGCTGGCTTCTCTTTCTTGAGAGACTTGCTGCTGAGTCATCTCAAAAAATATGGCTCGATCAAGTGCCTCTCGATAAGTAGTAACAGGAAATCCAGACATCCTGATCTTTCTTGAGCTACTATCTTTTGATAGTTAGTTAGTACCTAATTGGTTAGACAGCTGGTTAAAGTTAAGTATCAAATTCAGGGGGAGAAATAAAACTACTTTAGTTTTCCAAATTGAATTTTAAACTTAATTTTAAAAATCAAAGTTTAAAAACACCTTGTTTAAAAATTGTGAAATTTTTTACAAAAATTTGAAAGTTTGAAAGGTTTTGAACTTTGAAAATTTGATTTTGAAAAACAAATTTTACAAAAACATTCTAAAAATATGATCTTACTTTTACCAATATCCTTTGAAAACTAAAAGTAAAGATTTAAATTCAATTTAACTTTACTTTGAATATTGTCCTGAATCTAGTTCTTAAAATTTGATATTTTGATTTCAAGATTAAATTTTACGAAAAAATTAGTTTACAAACTAAGCTTCTCAAACTCATTTTCCTTGATTTTGAAAATTGAATCTTTTACAAACTTAGTGTTGAAAAGTAAATTTCAATTAGTTTTAAAAAAATAGGTTTTTCAAACTTAGTTTTGGAATTTTTGGTTTTGAAAACTTATGTTTGAAAAAGCATTTCAAAGTTGAAACTTGTTTTGAATATTTAAATCTTGAAATTTAGACCTTATACACTTATGTTTGTAAATTTAAATCTTGAAATTTTTTAAGCTAAAAACTACTGCTTTATACAAGTTTTCAAAACTTTATACTCCCCCAAGTCAACTTGATCTTTTCTTGGATTGAAAAATTGTACTTTTGTCCTTAAATTCTGAACTATGATTGTTTAAGTGTTATTCAGTAACTCTACACTATGATTGTTTACCCTTGCCTTTTTTTTGATGAATGCCAAAGGGGGAGGAGGGTTAGGTGGTTAAGTTAGCTAAACCAATTTGAAAACACAAACTGACTTTAAAACCACACAAATGCATGTTGTTTCGTACATATGCTTTCACTAACTTAACCAGGTTGTCATTCCATCAAAAAGGGGGAGATTGTTGGTGCGGGTAGCAACGGTCTAACCCAGGTTTTGATGAATGACAAATAGGTTAAGTTAGTTGTGTTGTTGTCTGACACTTTGATCAAATGTGCAGGAAAAGTCCAGCTAGGTCGACGGGCTGACCGGATAGCTGGCGAGAAGTCCAAGCGGGTCGACGGGCTGATCGGACGCTTGGCGAGAAGTCCAGCTAGGTCGACGGGCTGACCGGATAGCTGGCGAGAAGTCCAAGCGGGTCGACGGGCTGACCGGACGCTAGGCGAGAAGTCCAGACGGGTCGACGGGCTGACCGGACGTCTGGCAGGTAAGTGAGGTAAGTCACTGGAGGGGAGTGACTGTGAGGACGCGTTCCCGGGAAGGGGACATTAGGCGTCGATCCGGCTTAGATCCATTTCGGATGTCTAAGTCGAGATCGTGACTAGATTCCGGTCTCGGAAAGACGGAATCTAAGTCATACTCTCTTTATCTATCTGTTGAACTTTAACTGTGCTAACCATTTGTTTTACAGGATATATATTTGCCTCGGACTAACCTTGTTTTGCAGGAAAAAGGAGTCTTTCTGGAACAAGGTGGTCCGGGCGCCCGGATCCCGGAAGGCGAATTTTATCCAGACAATTCGTCGCCACGTGGAGCATCTTGATTTGAGCAGTTACGTCACACTCCAGGCGCCCGTAAGGGATCCAGGCGCCCGGAAGGGATCCAGCGCCAGATATAAAAGAAGCCCCAGATAGGAGCTTCAGAATCAACTTTGACTGAGAACTCTTCTGCTGATCTTGCTGCTCGACGTTCAAGTGCGACGTCAACGACGCTCCGACAAAAGTGCTCTTCCGGTTTTTGTTTAATTTTTTCTTTGTCGGTATTGCTTTATTATTACTAGCATCTCCTGTACTTTTTCTGTAATCATATTTCGATCTGCTAGTGATTGCCCAACGAAAGTGGTCAAGGACCACGGGCCTTCGAGTAGGAGTCGTCACAGGCTCCGAACGAAGTAAAAATATTTGTGTCTACTTTATCTTTTTCCGCTGCGCTTAAACTCTTGTGTTTTCGAATCGATATTCACCCCTCCCCCTCTATCGAATCTAACGGTCCTACAGGTGGCCACCCTTCTTCAAGTACGCCATGGTGACCTTGACCGCCTCAGCGAAAGTTGAAGAGACGTTGCCACCAAATTTTGCGCCGAACCGCTCCGAGCGGAGGTATTCTTGGCGCGCTGCTGCTAGGCAACTCGGCTCCCCTTCCTTGTACTCTCTGAAAGCCGCTCGAGAGGCAATTAGCGAGTCCTGGAGAACTTTCTGGTCCACCTCCGCTTTAGTGCGTTCAGCGGAGCGCCCATCCCGTTCGGCAGCTAGTTGGACTTCCAGATTCTTAGAATGCTGATCTAGGGCGCGGACTTCAACTTTCATCTTGTCCAGATCAGCAATCGCTCGCTTCTTCCGGCTACTGGCACGCTTCACGTCTGCCTCTCGTGTCTTCACCAGGCCTTCAAGTCGAGCCACCTCCGTAGCCAGGTCGGCGGCCTTCTTCTGTTCGGCCTCACGGGCTTGTTTCTCCCGCTCGGCCGACGGACCCCCTGAAACTTGGAGTTTTTCCATGAGGTCCTCTAGCTCGGCCAGCCGATGGCTGGTGGCGATTTGCTCCGCCCAATGCTGTGAGGAAAATAACAAAGTCAGGAACTGAACAGTAGCATGGCACAGGAAGAAAAACGAACCTACCTGAGTGGCTTGCTGCATATGGTTATCGCCGAGCTGCTTGGGCGTCATGAGGGCAACCCGAATTTGAGCGTCCTCGAACAGCTTGGCGAGCGGACCCGTCAAGGTTATCTCATGAACGGGGCTTGAGGGCCGATCGGCAGACAGTAAATATTCCTCCGATGGGAATCGAAGGGTAGTCTTGACGGTCGGGTGGCCGGCTGGCACTTCCTCAGCCGCAGTCGCCTGGCCCGAGGACTCCCCTATGGTGGAAGTTTCGCCCAACCGTCGTAAGCGACGACGAGTCAGTGGAGGAGAGCCAGAGGGCTGTGCAATGGGCGAGGCCACGGGGGTCCTGATCTGCGGCGGCGTGCGGTCTGGCGAATCTACCCCGATCGGCACCTGTGGTTCCCCCTCTTGGGTCGGCAGAAGACTGGAGTCTCTTCGACGTTTTCGCCGAACTTCCAGTGGTGGACCCCCGACCTGGGGGACTCCCAGCTCGGCTGGGGCAGAAGAAACAGGATCCTCTCCTGCATCTGCCGGGCGGCTGGGGATGAGACCTCGCTCGGCGAGCTCTTTTTTGGTGGCCGCCTCAATTTCCACGGCCTTCAACTTCAGATGAGCGGTAGCTTTGGAGCGCCACATGACTTCAGCTGCAATAGAAGAAATTAAAATCAGTTAGACAAAAAAAGGCGAGGAGAGTAACAAGTCCTTACTCATGCGGTAGGGAGATTGGCCCGAACGGAGATAATCCGAAAATATACAACACCCTTGAGAAGCAATGGTCGATCTTGTATTGACCGGACAACCATGCATGAAAGTAATGGGTTTCGAATTTGCCGAGCTACTGGGTCATGATGTCCGCCATTTGGTTCGAATGGCCGCTCGAAGTCGTATGTAGAAGAAGAACTCCTTCCAATGCTTGTTAGAGGTCGGCATGTTATCAAAAATTTAAAGCCTATTCTACTTTGGAAAATGAAAGTGCAGCTCGGATTGTTTGGGGTAGAAGAAGAAGTGGAATATTTTGGGGTCAAGTGGGATACTGTGCAGCTTAAAGAGGACAACTCTCAGCAACCTAAAGGAGTTCGGCACGAGTTGGCCTAGCGGGATGCGGAAATAATTACAAACCTCCAAAATGAATGGATGGGTAGGAAATCTAAGGCCGCCCTGGAATTGGTCTAGAAAAAAGCAAATGGTGCCGATCGGCGGATTATGGGGCCGATCGGACGGGTCGGCTATAATTATTTCGTGGTCATCAGGGATCCCATACGTCCGGACAAGACGCCGAGCGCCCTCTTCATCAAACCGACTCTCCATGGTCATATACCAAGGGCCATGAACACCAACAACGGGCTCAGAGGAGCTTGCCATCTCGAAGAAGCAATAAGATGGCAAGAAACCAGAGGAACGGGAACGAAAGAGGCAAAACGACTTGGGAGGACCTTGTAAACGAAGGGAGAAGACTCACTGAGAAGGAAACGGGCGGAAAAGATCACCGGTGGGATGGTAGCCGCCGAAAAATAGGAACTGGATCGTCGGAGGTCGCAGCAGAAGAAGAGGCGGAAGGACAACGCACAAGCAAGCATGCGGCGAAGGAAGTAGACGGAGGCTTTATACGGCCGAGGCTGGTCGGCCTCCGCCGTCGGATGCAGGTCACGAGAGACGAGGTCATCATCCAACCGTCCATTTCAAAGTAATCGGCGTCCCATCGTACGGATCATCACCGCCACGCAAGAAGAGCCATGTGGCGCTGTCACCAGGCGCAATTAAGGCGCCCATACCACGCATGCTTCGGTTTAATGAAGAGGATTTGCGTGATTTTCGAGAAGATTTAGACAAGCAAACATCCACGTTGAGCGACAAGACCACCAAAACGAAGAGTCGAGCGGCTGAATTGGGCAAAAGGGCCGAACGGCCCCAGGGATATTATAAGCGACCGCCCGCTCGGACACATAGTCCAGTCAGTCGGACTCACTGCCTCCTTCGACTAGACTTGAAGGGAAGCCAAGTGATCCGGCGATAAGAATGGGGGATCCACTTCCTGAAGGGTCTCAGCTTGAGGACAGATGGAGGGCTAAGCGGTTAATGGCCGCGCCGATCAGTTGAGTAGGTCCGAGCAGAACCAAAGATAACCCAGTCATGGGCTGGGGTTTCCGACGCCAAGGCGGGAGAACCGAATGGCCGAGCGGGGCGTCTGCTCGGCTGGGACCGAAGGGCCGAGCGGGTGGTCCGTTCGGCCAGGACAAGGGCGAGGGTACGAAGGTTAGCCGAGCGGCCTATCCGTTCGGCTCAGAATATGGGATGTCAGCAAAGGCATGTCTGATGATTATGCCGTACACAAGAGTGCACGATGGAGGATCTCGCCGTCACATCATGGAGAGGTTGATACAGTAGCGGTATGGCCTTATGGACGTCTTTCTGACAGACCCATATCTGGGCATAGTCCTTCTGACAGACCCATACCTGGGCATGGTCGAAAACAGTAGATTGCTTCGATTGGCGCGCCCAGGCTCCTTGGAGAGGTCTATATAAGGGCTCCGTTTCTTTACCGGAGGTACACAGGTCTTCTGTTCCTGAGACACCTCTTCATCTATTTCCTCGCCTGATTTGAGCGTCGGAGGGCCGTCGCCGGGACATCCCTCCCGGCTCGGTTTTGTTGCAGGTTCGCCGGAGGACTCGAGGATCCAGCAGGGAGCGCCACATCCCCAGCGTTCGTTGACCCCTGGTTCGGACAGGATCAATTTATATTTATATTTTATATTTCATTGGATATAGGGTCGGATATCCAAATAACTGACAACCCGTCGGATATCTGAAATATAAGAACCGCCGGATATAGGGCCGGATGTAGGTCCCGATTTTGCATTATCTGATCTAGTAGGGCCGAATAATTTTTTACCTCAATAACCGAACCAATCCGATCCGTGATCACCCCTAGTCTTATGGACCAGAGTGTTCCATCTCTCTATACACGTAGTCTACATCAAGAGTAGGAAACTTGTTACTTCAAAAACGCTGATAATTTAGCAAACAAATGCTGAGCTGCTAACAACAAGCTGGTAACACAGGCGAACCAATTTAAAATAGCCGTTGTAAGGGCGAGATGGTCACTTCAGCACCTGAAGAGACAAAGATGGGAATAGGGTTGTAAACAAATCGAATTGAGATTTGGGGTGTTCAAGCTTGTTTGATAAGATAACCGAGTCGAACCGAGCTGAACTTAAAATGAACCAAGCTTTTGAAATGAATGTTCAAGCTTGGCTTGGTTTATTTTTTATGAGTTTGAGTTTGTTTGAAACTTGACTTGAGCTTAGTTCATTTAGATGTTATCAAGCTCTCAATTCAAGTTTGGCTTGAGCTTGATTCGAGCTTGGCTTGAGCTTGGTTTAAGCTTGGTTCGTTTAGATGTTATCAAACTCTCAATTTAAGTTTGTTTGATTGTTTGAAACTTTTAATTGTTTGATTGGTTATTAAGATTGATAATTTAAATTTATTTATTTATTATATTATATTATTTATTTAGCATATTGAAAAAATTTGATTAATAAATATGATTCGTGAACATTGTTCACAAACGTTGTTCACGAACATTGTTCACAAACGTTGTTCATGAACATTGTTCATGAACGTTAACGAGCTGAACACATATGTGTTTAAACTTGTTTGTTTAGCTTAACAAGTTGTTCAAGCTTGTATGTTTAATTAATCTTATGTATATTGAACGAACATAAACAAGCTCTTACCAAGCCGAACACCAAGCTTATTTACGAATACTTTGTTCATTTACAACCCTAGATGGGAAGAGAACCATTGCATTTGGAAAGGAAGGTGGGAGGGTGAAATGGTAACTCAAGTTGCAGCAATGGCAACAAGCAAGGTGGATTCGGAGTTTTGCCTTCCACATTGACTCATCCTCTCTCTCCCATTACACTCTCATTCCCACATTTATCTAATGATAATAATAGAAATAATATTTAATTAATTTTAATCAATTAAGATTTATTATATTTCTCCCATCACAGTACTATTTCTACATTTATCTATTTCTACATTTATCTAATGACAATAATAGAAATAATCTCTAATTGATTTCTACATTTTATTATATTTGGTACATAATCAATCAAGATCGACATGAATCAAATAGAAAAAATAATATTTTCAATTCTATTATATTATTATATTTATAATTATTATGATTATATACCTTATTTATCCTTTCCATTATTATTTTAAATAACTTATATAAATAAATCGACTTAAGTAATAACATTATTAAAGAAAAAACAGTCATAAGCTTTTTTGCAGTGGTAGTTTTCTCTCTCTCCTTCCGGTCTCTCCGAGATTGAAAAAAAAAGAGTTTTTTGTTTAGTTCGATTGGTACCTTGCTGGTCATTCTTTATAGTTTTTTTCTTTCACGTTCCTTGATGGCACTCTAGTGGCATTTGGGCGTGGAAGAGTTCTCTTTTCGTTTTTTTTATGTTGTTGATTGAAAGATTATAAATTGGAATAGCAAAAGAGATAATCTTTTTCCGCGTTTTAGTTTCCTTCTCTCTTTGAAGGTGATTGCTTGTTCCGGGTAATATTTTGGTGGACACTGAATGACAAGATTCTTTGTTCTGTATATTTTGTTCATAATATCTTGTATTTCTGCGCTCTTAGTGCCTGGATATTCTTGAGTGTTTTGAGAATTGCCCTTCCTGTTCTTGCGAGTTTATTGTTCTTAGGTCATTTACAGGCCAATCTCTATCTTTCTTGTTGAAAACGTTATTAATATTTGGGGGTTATATTCAGGATGACATCAAATTGCAATTAGCTTTTATGATTCATACTTTCAACGAGGTCTTGTGCAAATTGATTTTGGAACAATCACTGATATTGTGGTCTTTCATTTCCAGAATCAGAGATGTCATCTGAAAGTTCATTGCGCGCGAAATTATTACAAAAGACTCCAGTTTTTGGTCTGAGACTTTGGGTCATCATTGGCATCGGCGTTGGTGTCTTGATCGTCTTCATTCTATCTATCTTATTCATATGGATGACATCGAAGAGGAAGACAAGGACTTTTAATGACTTACCAATCTCACAAATACCAAATATCTCAAAGGAAATCACAGTTGACAGAGTTGGTAATCAGTGCGTTGCACAAACTCTTCAGGACAGGGAAGGTCCTTTCTTCCTCCCGCGGGACAAAATCACTGGTATGGATTTGGGAAAGACACTTGCACAATTGACCATGAGCAAGTCGAGTGATGCTGATAACATGAGTCAGATGAGCTTAATAGACCACCATGACAGAGCAGGGAGTTCACATTCAGGTGATGAAGGAATCTCAGGGCCCACTAGAAAAACGTATTCTAGATATGCACTTGTTTCTGCATCTCCTTTGGCTGGACTACCAGAGTCCTCACATCTAGGGTGGGGTCACTGGTTTACTCTAAGGGATCTTGAGCTCGCTACAAATCGTTTCTCCAAAGAGAGTGTTCTTGGGGAGGGAGGATATGGAGTTGTTTATCGGGGCCGTTTAATAAATGGAACTCAGGTTGCTGTCAAGAAACTTCTAAACAATCTGTAAGTTGAACAGTTCACATATTGCTTAGGTCATTACCATCACAAAAACTTGACACCATCATCTTTCTATTCATTTGGTTCATGCAGTTACTGTTTTTCTAAAATAACTGGCTGGATCATGTAGGGGACAGGCAGACAAGGAGTTCAGAGTGGAAGTGGAAGCCATTGGTCATGTTCGACACAAGAATCTAGCGAGGCTTTTGGGATATTGTATTGAAGGAATTCATAGGTGAAAACATTCAATGACCAATTCTTTTGTATTTTCTTTTCCCTTCATGTTGAATCTAACTCATTGCAGTCAGATATTCACATGTTTCACACACCATGATCACTGTGACTTCAGCCCGTAAATTACTATTAAGAAATCCCTGAAAATTGTTTCCAATTGCACAAACCTAAGTATTCGTTCAAATTTTAGCATCCGATGCGTGTATAGCCGAAGATTTATATGTAATTGTCTAGTTAAGTAAAATGTGATCAATCTCATTATCTTGATTACTCTATATATTGCAGGATGCTTGTGTACGAGTATGTCAATAACGGCAATTTAGAGCAGTGGTTACATGGAGCCATGCGTCGACATGGTGTACTCAATTGGGCGAATCGCATGAAGATTATCCTTGGCACGGCTAAGGCGTAAGTGTAACTTCAAGCATGATACACTAGAGAAACATAACCTTTCTTTTAATTATTCATATTAACTGTTTCAGAGGTTTAGTTTTAGCTAAATCATTAGATGCAATGTGGCATGTCTATGAGAAATATAATTTACTGAATGTGTTCCAGGCTTGCATATCTACATGAAGCTATTGAACCAAAAGTTGTGCATCGAGATATTAAATCAAGCAATATCTTGATTGATGGTGAATGTAACGGGAAGATATCTGATTTTGGATTGGCTAAGTTCTTGGGTTCGGATAAAAGCCATGTTGCAACTAGAGTAATGGGAACATTTGGGTAAGTAGGCTGTTCATGTATGCTTCTCTAGGTTTGGCAGCATTAGTATTTTATAAATTGCTATATAAGTTGAAGATTCACATCGGCTGGATCTCAGGTATGTGGCTCCCGAATATGCTAACACTGGTCTTCTAAACGAGAAGAGCGATGTTTATAGCTTTGGAGTGCTGTTACTGGAGACAGTTACTGGTAGGTATCCTGTGGATTACGGCAGGCCGGCGAACGAGGTATGAAGATGGAACATAGAGTTGAATTGAAACCTTAAACATAAGGAGAATTAATTTTCAAATCATGGTGTCCGCGCTCATTGTTGCCTTGCCAGGTGAATTTAGTTGAGTGGCTCAAAATGATGGATGGGAATAGGAGGGCTGAAGAAGTAGTGGATCCAAATCTTGAAGCAAAACCAGCTATCCAGGCGCTTAAACGCACCCTTTTGGTTGCTCTAAGATGCGTTGATCTTGATTCTGATAAGAGACCTAAGATGGGCCAGGTTGTTCGAATGCTTGAAGCAGATGAAGTTCCATACCGTGAGGTATTTAGAAAGCACACTATATATGATTAAGCTACATTGTTGAAATGCTCATGTTGCTCTTAACTGTGAAAAGGACTGGAGAAACAGATGGCACCAGGCAGGAAACATGGAGATAGAATCCCACACGGGGTACAGCTCGAGTGATCAAGAAAATAATGTTGGAATTCGACGAAGCTATTGAAGTTCTGAAGGATTGCAAACGTTTTTGGAAGTTCATGAAAAGCTAGTTGAGTTAGGGGTTTATTGTACAGATATTTATTTCACCCTGGAATTCTTGATTTCACTTTAATAGAATGTTAGCATTTATCTTCTACTTTAATATAATTTCATATGTTGCTAGTTGAGGATGAACTTGAACTATGAGTTGAACTATGACACAAAGTTTATGGTTTCATAGCTACTAGACTTCCAAGAAAGCATCTCTTGCCTCTCCATCACAAACTCGATCACACCAAAAGACAAACTCCGGAACAGTGATGAAAACGCACAAATCAAAAAAAAAAAAAAATGACTCCTGAATCACCGACGCATCCGACAAACTGTGGATCAGAACCAAGCACATGTTGTCACCTTTCCTTGCTACTCTTTACCCATACGCGTAGACGCAGCTCCCAAAACCTGCATCGTCCAAATGTTAGCAACAAGAGGTTGTAGATTGAGTGAATAGTTGAGTGCGCCGCACTGACTGGGGTCTGTAGTGACAAGGAGGCCGGAGCCCCTGAAGTAGCAGTTCCAGAAGTTCCGGCCGCGGGATTGGTAGTAGAGGTTCATGGCAATGGAAGAGTGCGACATGAGCGTGTCCGGGTAGAAGCAACCGTAGCCTCTCTGCAGTATGCTGCAGTCAACCTGAGAGCACGCGTAGTTCAAGTTGGCCGCCAGTGTCGCATCGTCCGAGGAAGGCTTCGATACGCACCAAGTCTTCTGTCCCTGTACCAACTTTGTAGTTCCCCCTGGAAGCAAAGCAGAGGAAAGGATTAACAGGAACAGAGACAGAGAGAAGGATCTTGTTTCCATAGCTGCCGTTGCCCGAGGCGGTAGAGAGTGAGGTGCCGAAGTGGCGTTTGATTTTCTGGCCGAGGGTGATGGATTTAAACGGAAGGCGAGGGAGACGTTCGACCGCAACGGCTATGTCTCTGCTGTGCGCATTTGTCTGGTAGCGACGGTGTAGCAGATGAAGTGGAGCGCGTACTTTTGCACGAGCAGTGAGAGTGGCCGTGTCGCGCGCGTGGCTTCCAAGGACCACCCGTGAGTTACATGGGATGGGAGCTTGCTACCAAGGGAGAAAGTGACTCGATCGTCTTGCCATCTTTGTAAGCTCATCAACTAAACATAAAACATGAAGAAGACCTTGATAATGGAACTCGCAATCCTCATCCTTCTTGTAAATTCTGAAAATTTCCTGGTCGAGGGTGTCTTAATACCAAAAAACATGTTCGTAAAAGCACCAGATCAAAGAAATCAACAGGCACGAACGGGAAAGAACCGTAGAACCGCTTTTGTTAGAAAAGTCCACAAAAGTCTCTACAGCGAAGGATTTATCATCTGAAAGAACAATACCGTCCAAATTGTCCACGTGATCACACGTTAAAATCACACTCGAACTCTAAAATATACGTGCCTAAACTCGCTCGATAACATTAGCATCCTAGAAGTTGTTGAATGCTCCGTCCGACTAGCGTGTGCATGCGATCAACTTATAGCGACCGACCATGCATCATTCCTTCAGGACCCAAAAAAACTTGGGCCAAGGAGACAGCTTAGTAGCCGTGTTGCCAGATTTGGCTGGATGGCTGAGACTGCGTAGTCTGAGGACCATTCAAATTCACTTCGGCAGGATTCGGCTGATGTTCCCTCGAAGGGCCTCCTTGGGAGAGGTACAAGTTCGAATAGCCCAAACCACTGAGCTGTGATGGTGGCTGAGCCTGACGGAACCCACTATGCTGGTTCTGACCCTGATAGTTGTAGAATCTGCTTGATGAAAGAGGTGACATTGTTCTTGAACCAGCACCATGAATCCACATGGTAGGTGGGTTCTCATTCTGGTAAAAACAATGATGAATTCATAGTAGTAGTTGGAAACTTAAATATTTCTATTATGCTTGAAATTAGTGATTACCTGTTGAAGCGCCAGATAATGACTCACTTCTTTGTACTGCTGGTTAAGAGCTTCGTTGAATCCGATTGATGTACTAGAAGCCATAGTCGTATGGTTAAGGTTGAAGCCTCCAGGAATGCTGGAGGAGCTTCCAAATCCTCCATAGGCAGAGGGTAAAGCAGAAGCCTGAGGTAAGCTGGTGACGGATAAACTGCCTTTGTACTGTGGTTGTGAGTACTCTATGCCAGCACTGGGTACAGCTGAAGATTGATTGAAAAGGCTGTTTGGAGAGAGGGTTTGTTGCAAAGAAGGCAAGTATGCATAGCTCGGAGGTAGAATGGGATAGCTTATCATATTTGCAAAATGCCCTAATGGAAGTGCTGGTTGAGAGTAATGGTGAACAGGAAGACCTTGAGGGAGCGCAGGGCTCGGTAGCACAGTGGTGGCAGGCAAGGATGGTGGAGCTGATTGGGGGTTAGAAAACATCCCAGGCTTCATAGTCTGAAGATAGAAGACATTAATGTTAGGCGTCCAGAAATTAGATGGAATGTCACACAAATTAATAAAATTCTGCGGTATTAGCTGCTGATCCACTGATAAAACAGTAGCTATTTGATAAGTAGCACATTCAAAATTTCAGCATGGTTACAGAAATCCCTGTACCAGCATGGAACATAGAGGGAAAAAGAAAGAGCAATTGCTATTCACAAGCTTATAAACTGATTCAGCAGAAAATAGCCAGAAGATGCAGGGATCATATTCAATGAGCAAGAGAAATCAGAGGGTTGAACAATTCAGAACATATCTGTGTAGATTATATCACAATTGTTAGTGCTCCACAAGAAACAAACAAGGGCTTCCATGACTAAATAGTAAAAAGAGAATCATACCAGGTAAATATTTTACCTTTTTGTTAAATGAAAAATTGTTAACCTTTGATTTTAGGTGTGAAAATGTAAGCCAGGTCCATGATTTACAATGAGATATTCCAACCAGTTGAATTCAGCAACATAGTTATTATCTCTTCATTTGAACTCCATGCAAGCCAATATAACTATATTAACTAAACATCCTTTTAGCCTACCCTATCCCTTACAACCTTTAAACTCTAATCTATTCAACTTGTCAAACTATAAAATTTATTGGTCATTTTGACAATTGTCTATACCATTTAAACTGTTTCTTTGAACATGTCTCTACCATTTAATCCATCTCTCATCTTATTATTTATTTGAGCTACATCTAACTGAAATGAGAAAGTAATATTTTCAACTTTTTAATATACTGAGAACGCTGCGGATCCGCCTTCACATTTCTAGCTTTGCTACATTGGCATTTTGTTCATGCTTTAAAATTGAACTCTGATCCATAAATTATGATGAATTGTATCAGTCTTGTAAAGGTTTTCTTCTATCTTAAGGGCATAAGTATCAACATTTTGACTACCCACTATCTTAGTTTCATTAGTATTGTCTTCCACTGAATAATAGATTCAAGGTAATCAAAATTCTAATTAGGAAAATTTCATATTCATTCATCTTAACAATTTTCTTGCTTTTTGTAATTAAATCCATTTCATAGCAGACATGAAGACATTAAGATGGATGTGAATAGGAAAGATAAAACCAAAAAATATCATTATCCATGAAAAATTAGGCGTGAACCCAATAGATAATAAAATATGAGAAAATCAGTTGATATGGTATGTCCGAAGTCTATTGTTAGATGAGTTGAATCGGTTGAAATTTAAGATACCCTGTGTAAAGGAAGAGCAAAGTAAATTCTAGTTGATTAGTCAAAAAAGTAATTAAAATGGTTTAAATTTTACTAGTGTTGGCAGTTTTGCATAGAATTCAATGGAGGGTTAAACTTCATAGATCCAACTCTAAATAGTAGAACAAATAGCACGGTATCTTTGTTAACAATATGCAATAAAGAAGTTCATCTTGAATATGATTGATTAGATTATTTAACACTAGTACTAATGTAGATAATAATAATAACAAAAGGTCTTAGATTGATTCTAGGTAAAAGTTAATAATAGAAAAATCATTCGCTATGCCCTATATGTTGATGTTCCATTAAACCTATAATTATAAGGAAAATCATTTGTTACACATGTATAACACACACACTTTAACATCCAACAGATATAAAGTTTGGTAACAGAACCAAAGAATTCTCAGTGAATCAACAATTCAGATAAATTAGAAACAGTGTATAACTACCTCAGGCATGGAATTGGTTGGTCCACCAATAGATGACACCATAGCACCATAATTTGTCGGCAATGACTGGTTAATTAGCAAGGGAGACAAGTGAAGATCAAAATCCCGAAGGTGTGGGTTGCTTGCTGCAGCTAATATATTGTTTTGCAGAGCATTTGGTTGCTGTAGAAGGAATACTTTGTAAAACTACAAATAATTCTTGCAAGTGAAGACAATGAATTGTAATGCAAAAATTTTAAATATTGAATCATCATGAACAGTTAGGTGACCATAATAAGTCAAAGGCAATCAGCATATATTTACTCTTGAAAAGGGCTTGTCTTAGCAAATCATTGCAATCACACAACTGGTAAGCTGTGTTAATCCAGATAATTTTAGGTCAGTTACATATGAATATTATCCCTCATAGTACACTCTACGAAAGGTTATTTCATGAAAAACATAGGTAAAGGGAGGTAAATCATGGGGGGCTTCACCCAGCAACCTCAACTATATTCAATTCTAAGAAAGGTTGTTCATAAATAATATAGAATCAATTTTTTACTAAACTAATTAGAATTTTCTTTTGTCTCCCTCTATCCCTTGCACCTTCAACTCTACTCGACTCAACCTCAACTATATTCGATTCACCTCGTGAAAGTAAAATATGTCAAAGATTGTTGATGTACTAGCCTGCTTCCTTGCAAAATTGCTTAAATAATCTAAATGATCTCTTTTGTGATCAATATCCCTTGCACCTTCAACTCTACTTGACTCAACCTCAACTATATTCGATTCACCTCGTGAAAGTAAAATATATCAAAGATTGTTGCTGTACTAGCCTGACTCTTTGCAAAATCGCTTAAAGAATCTAAATGATCTCTTTTGTGGTACCCCAACTGCGGGGCAGCTTCTTCATCTAAAAGTAAAACATATTACCCAAGATCTATAGTGGCCACCCAAGACACAGGTGTTAAGTATAAGATGATCCATGAATATGCAACATTGAAAAGTCTTTTTTATATTAAACAGAACCACTTTGTCCATTAATAATTTTTCTTTATCCTTTTTTTTGTTAAACAGTAAGCCAATTTATAATATAAGTTTACCTGTTAAGACATTTTCATCCATTTATCAAATGACAAAATTTGCATCATAGTTCTGAATCTTTCATTTGCTAGGATTTGTATCTAGCAACACTAATTTGGAGGTTATCCGCACACCATCTACTATTAGTATACACCATAGATTAACCATTCAGAACAATGTCCGGGACACAACCTTAATGATGAAAAGAGAACAGTTCAGGGGGGCGTGCTAGGTTGATCCTCAATATGGCACATACTGGTAGTATAGTGGTCAATCCTGTCTAGCCTAATTTCAGTAATAGCCACATCCAGAAGCATTGAAGTAATTCACAAAATTGTAAAAAAACTTCTCTCCTTTTTCCCCAGACCCCAGTAAAAAGATGACTACATCAGTAATTTACTATATTCAAACCAAGAGAACTGATATAAGACTGCATTTTCCTCACAATTTACTACCTCTGAGAGATAACAGAATTTTTGAGGTTGATCATCATAAAAAGTAACTCTAAGAAACAATAACTTCATCATCTTTTCTATTTATGGATTACCTTTGAGGAAGATCCATATATGATTTTTGGTAAAAAAAAAAACAATGTTTTTCAAGGAGAAAGACAAATGGTAGAAAGAAAATTCACAAAATCTACATCAGGAAAACATCTACGGTATAACAAACACTAAGGACCATCTTTTTTTAAAGTCAAATAATAAATCATCAAAACAGTCAGTTTGTCAGCTGAAAACAATACAATGAATAAATGCTCACCACTAAATTTGACAGGGGTGAAATATTTTGCATATGTGAATTTCCTTGTAGATAGGTGTAAGTTGCAGCATTTGGCTGTGAAGAGGTTGGCAACCCATAACTGGAAACAGATGAAAATTCATTCTGAAGCCCATGTGTAACATCCAGTGGATGATTCCTCACCACTTCCGGTTCTGAAATTGAAGTCACATCAAGATTCTCCGAAGCAGTTTTAGATATAGAAGCTACATTCTCAGTGACAGTAGACTTATGCGGCCCATTGTTATAGTACTCAAGATTTCTGCCAAAAGATGTGCACCAAGTCACATAAGACTATTTGTAACAGCAAAAAGATGACAAAGTGCTATTAGTACCTTGCATCTGACTCATCGATTTTAGAAGCATCGTCTATAGCTGGGGCCACTTCCAAGTTTCTGGCTAGTGGGTTTGATGGAAAAGATCCAGAAAATGCACCAGAACCAAAACTACCAAAGCTCAGATGGGCACAATCTGCATTAGTAACCCTCAGATGGTCAGGGATAATTACTGCAGGGCTAGCCTCGGTAGTTTTTGTGCTGGTCTCCTCATGTATGCTTAATTGTATCAAGGTTGCAGCAGTTTGAGAAATCCCTGCACCATCCTCAGCTGAAACAGGAAAAGGTTTCTCATCAAGGACAATTCTAAAGAGTATGAATAAAAATGCATGTTTCAAGCATCAAGTTTGTTCTACCAACTATAAGTGAGATTAATAGTGTTTCTCTACTAGAAAGTAAACTGTTATCATATCCACAATTAAAACAGTCAATGTTCATCAGCTGAAGACAACAATGTCAATTTCTATATAAAGACTATGGGTGTAGAACATATGTTTTGCCTTTCAAATAAATAGAAGTTTAAATTCAAATGCAGAAAAAAGAGTGGAAAATGTGGAAAATATCATAAATAAAGTTAGTAAAGATACGCTAGTGAAATAAGTGGTCTGAATCAACTGTTCCATAGGATAGTGTCAAAAGACTATATGAGCTGACTATGTAGAAACAACCAAAAATTCACTATTTTGTATAGTAGCTACAAGACAAATATTCGGGTGCCAGAGTTAGATGAATCTTTACTTTCATTAAGTTAAAGAGTAATATTATCTCATTGGCAATTCACTCCTTAAACAATTAAACCTATTTGATTGAACTTAAAAAAAAAAAGGGCAGCCTGGTGCACGAAGCTCCCGCCATACGAGGTCCGGGAAAGGATCCATTGTACTCAGCCTTACCCTGCTTTTTGCAAAAGGTTGTTTCCAGGATTCGAACCCGTGACCTTTTGGTCACATGGCAACAACTTTACCGTTGCGCCAAGGTTCTATAAGTCTGTTAATTTGCTGATACCATTTTAACATATTTTGTAAAAAATTGCTCTAGCATCAATAACAGTTCACAAACAATAATATCTTATTTTTCTTTCCTCATAATCCATCGCATCAGCTTCAAATTCCTCCTTTAGCTAAACTAACCTTTTATTTTTGACTTACCTCATAACTGGTAAGGCAATGCATAAACACTTGTATTTGACTTTCAGTTAGAAATTTTATATAACTTACTTCATTATTTCTTGATCAATTAAACACTTCCAAGTTTAAATTGTCAAGACAGACAAGTAGAATGTATATTCTTTGCTGGTTTCATTGCCCTTAGAATTTATTTTAACCTGTTTGAAATAACTTTACAACCAAAACTATAATTTCTAAACTACCCACAATTTTAAAGCAATTGTATGACAATTTTAGTAGACCAATTAAAACAGGAAAGATGTGTGGGGACCAAAACAATTGCAAGCTTCAACTTTTACCTTCATGATGATCATATTCAAAATCTTCAGATTGGTAAGCATCTATTCTCTTTGAATGTGAACCATCTATGGAAGTTTCAGCATCCTCCTTCCTCTCTGCTACAGGTATGGATTCTATCGGCTGAGGTTTATCATTAGATCTTTCATCCGGGTCTTGGAAATTTTGCAAACAAGAGTCTATATGCAAGTCAGAACCAGAATTGACCACACCAGGGGCTGCTAATGATGGGTTAACATAAGCTGCTGAAGTGCCAGTTATCTCTGTAGAAATTGACACAGTATCTGTAGGTTGCTCATCATGTATGGACCATCCATCGTTAGAAATATGCTGATCTCCAGCAGTTCCAAGGCCATGATTAATATCTTCAAGATGGGTAGATTCCTGAAAAGAGTCTAATCTCTCTTTTGATTCTGATGGCAGAATTGAAACTGGGATTTGTTTTTCATTTTGATGTGATCCATTTAGCATTGCTGCATTTTGTGATAAGTACAGCTTTTCACTTGCAATAACAGGCATGCTTGGATGTTTCCCTTGAGGTCTTCCCATCTTGACAACATCAGCCATGGAAACATGTCCTGGCTTTCCCAACCAATTATTTTGGAAGCCAGATGAAGATTGCATGGGTGTGGGAATTGCATCAACAAAATTTGTTGCATGCATTGTATTTCCCATGGAAGCAGACGTGCTGCAAGAAAACAAGGCCACAAGTAAGAGACCACAGGGTCTCCAAAGAACCAAAAAAAATTACCAATCCAACAAGCCAAGCATAACATAACAGGACATGATATGATGCTAATCGAGAATTTAAATTTCTGCAGTAAATTCTCTACGCTAACAGAGTGGTTTATCTGAGATCATCTTCAACAGTTACCTGAAAGATCAGTATATTTTCAGTTCAAAGTGAAGAACATGGCTATCAATTAATTGGTGTCCTATCTAGTTAGGCATCTCTTAGATAACATTGGTCAGCTCTTTACATGCATCATAATAAATGAGTGCAATAGTTGTACGAACTTATAATGCTAACAAAGAATGTCTTCAATTCAATCAAAGATATTAAACAAGAAACTTAACTACAATGATTTGTCTAGAGATAATATGAGAAAAGAAAGATTTAAATGGTATGAAGATTTTCATAAAATTTTATAATTATAAATTCTAAAACATAAATTATTGATCCAACAAGCTAACCATAACATCAAAGGACATGATATGATGCTAATCTAGAATATAAATTTTGCAGTAAAATCACTATGCAAACAGACTACACACTGATTTATCTGAGACCATCTTCAACAGTTATTCAAAAGATCATATTGGAGTATATTTTCTGATAAGCATCACTACCAATTAATTGGCATCCTATCTAGTTAGGCGTCTCTTAGATTGCACTGGTCAGCTACTCTTTAAATGCATCATAATAAATGAGTGCAATAGCTGTATTAACTTATAATGGAAATAACAAGGAATTTCTTAAATTCAATCAAAGTTATCTAACACGCTACTTAACTATAATAATTTGTATAGATGATAAAATGAGAAAAGTTAGGTTAACATTATGAACATTTTCAACAATAA
Organism: Zingiber officinale; assembly: GCF_018446385.1. Classification (NCBI taxonomy): domain Eukaryota; kingdom Viridiplantae; phylum Streptophyta; class Magnoliopsida; order Zingiberales; family Zingiberaceae; genus Zingiber; species Zingiber officinale. The sequence continues at coordinate 895,252 of NC_056005.1, forward strand.
CCAATAAATTTTATAATTATACAAGAATAATAAAGCTACAAGTGCGAGAAGTAGAGGAAGAGCAAAGAAAATTGTATCTACGTAATAAAAGTGATTTAAGGGATTCATATATACAGCAATATAGGCGTGGATGAAGTTCAGTGGAGGGACAATATTCATGCAGCCAACCCTGAAACATTGGGACTGATACAGCTTGATGATAGCATCCTAATAGAGAAAATATCATGCAGTATAAAAGTACAACTTTTGCAGCAATATGACCAATGTCATTATAATTCTTCCAATGCGCTTTACATGGAACCAAATAATATGACAGATTATGAGATGCAAGAAGAACCAATCAGTCAAGGGCCCTCTTAGCAACAACCAAGCTAAGCAAGAGTAATTCACAAATTCAAATAATCATGTAAATACAAATTACAGGATTCTTGAAGTCCAATATCATCAAAAACAGGGATAATCCTACAAAGAAAAACAAAGCAATCCTGATCTAGTTGAATTGGGAAGTATAAATTCAATATGTTGAGGAAGAACTTACCTTTGAACTGTTGGTCTTTTTGTAGGGATGTTTGGTACTGTTGCAGACTCCACAACTGACAAAACAGGAGCAACACTACCACCATTTTCTTTCTTGTTTATAGGTTTACCTTTTCCAGTCCCGTAATCTACAAATTCAAAGAAAAAAGAAGCCAGTAAGAAAAGCGAAAGATAAATGCAAAAAATTAATATTATCAAACAAACAAATAGTAATGATTTGATGCCAATCATACCAGTGAAACTGGAATGGGAAGAAGTACCACGACCCCCACGGTCACTACCACCTTTAGATCCACGACCTGAATTGGTGCTCACTGTTCGGGACCTGGATTCTGGTGGTTCTCTGATCTAAAGAGTACAGGGGAAAAAAACATGACAGTCAATCAATGAAATTCATGTTTGTTGGAGCTCAACAAAGAATATGTTAATGTGTATTGGCAGGAGCTTCATGCACCGGGCTATCCTTTTTTGTAAAACTAAAGTTAGGGACAAGAAAATCTAGGCAAGTTTAATTAGTAAACCAACAATCCATGAATTCATACTTGTAAAAGATTTGTCAATAGATTGCAAAGAACGAGACAAACATGGTGCATATGTATCAATAACAGCCAATGGTAACACTAGATGGTGAAATGTGGACAGGTAATAACTCAAGGAATAGTACCAATGGCAATAGATTTATGAACATTTTGAAAGGCTACATGAAATACTGAATAACACATCCTTAACAAAAGTAGAACCCTCATTCTAGATCACATGTGGTTTTCTACAGAACGATTTGTGATAATTAATTAGCATACAACATATAGACCAACCTCCTTTTTCTTGTCACGCTTGCTCTTGACCTCATGAAATGTATCTGCAACAAAATGAATGATACTCAGATGAATGTTAAAAGTATCTGCATTATGGGGAAGTAAAAAAGGATCCTATCAACTAATTTGCTCCGATCTAGGATAATAAGCTCATGAGCTTTGTCTTATTGTGCTGTCAAGAAACAAAAGAAGATTTCCATATTCAAGTCTGGCATAGCTAGCTTTTCTTTTGGGATGTGAAGCAGTGTGGAACCAAAATTTTCACAAGCATAAGCAACAGCGGCTCTCCTTCAAAAGGAGATGATCCAGCCGCACCTTCTCTTATGGCTACCTTGTTAGGACTTCAAGGCAGCCACTAGCCCCCTTGCATCCCCTCCTCGCGGTTAAGGCAAGGCTCCCATAGTGAGACGGGCAGTGTGTACAAGGCCCAGGAACAGATTCACTAATGCATGGCTACTGCGATCGTTATCTATTCCTGCTTCATGCAGGCAATTTGCAGCCTGCAACCTGAACTGTGGACAGGCCGTAGGGGATAGCTCAATAATCTTTTATACATCTGCGCTTGACTAACCAGTTCTAGTTTAATTAAAAAAAAAAGGAGCAAAATAACCCAAAAATAAGCAATTTTAAGGAAATCACACGAGAAGAGGCAAAACTGACTGGCAAGACTGGATCTTTTTTCGTAGATCAAAAGGAAAAAAAAAAACTGCAGGCATCAAGTACCGCCATCGAGCGACACTTCCATCCCAAACCCTACCAAGTAGACCCCGAAGGAAACCACAAAAACAGCGTGATTCCGTGAATAATCGAAAGAACAAAGTTAAGCCGAGAAGAAGGGATTTTTAGGGGAACAAGGTCGCGCCTTGGGAGAGGAGGCGGTGGACGGCTTCGTTAGGGTCCATATTACACTCGCGCAGCATGGCGTAGATCTCGGCCTCAGAGCAGTTCACGATCTCCTTCAGACTTTGCACCAACTTCCTTGACCCCGACGGGATCGCGGCCGCCGCCTGCCCTTCCCCCTTGCCCCTGGCTCCGCCTGCGCTCATCCTCTCTCTCTCTCTCTCTCTCTCTCACTCTCTCACCCCTTCCCTTCCTCTCCGCCCTCTTTACAGTCTCTGTTACTCCAAAGCAGAAAAGGGAAATCCAAAGCAGTCGGATGCGGGTCTTATATCTCCGGCGGCCAAAACCCTCTCTTCCTCAATCGCAACGCTACAATTTATATAACCTACCTACATTAGAATACTTAACTCCGCGTTATCTTGATCCGCTAGAAGAGACTACGCAGAGAGTAGCGTAACGATCAACACTGATCTCGCTAGATCTCCAATTTACTTATCGACTTAAAATATATTTGATTTTATTAACAAATATTGATGGATTTCCCCTTGAAATATTATCTCACAAAAACGAAGTGAATTTAATTAACAATTCTCTTCCGATCGAAGTGAATTTATTCGACATTGAGAGCTCGATCTGTGCTTTTCAAATTGAATACCCATTCAATCATCGAGAAGAATATTTAAGAATATTTATTAGCATTTTTACATTACTTGAAAATTAATAATAATAATAATAAAATGCTGACTGGCAGAGTGGTGTGGATCCCGCGTCACGTCGGACGGTTGACGAGTCATGGGCCGGGCCGATGAGAGAGTTGACGGGTTCGCCGTCGGGGGTTCCGCCGCGGCGTTAGGGGCCGGTGGACTTTCCGCTCGTCCCGTTGAAGCAGTCAAAAACCAATCGCCTCCCAGCTCTTCTTATCTCACAGCAGCGAAGCACTCACCGCGCTTCTCGCTCCTCCGCCACCACTCACAAACTTGCACGTGCCCGCCACCCGACGACTTCACTCCGTTGCCCGAGTCGTCCTCTTAAGTCGGTCCCTTCCTCAATTTATCCACCGCAATTTAGTCATTCCTCGCAGCTAATTCTTATGGAGATTACTAGAGATTCAACATTCGGTGAGCACGATCATGGTCGCCGTCATTTTTCGCCCGGCATCGACCTCTTTCCGACCAACAAAACCGTCGCCGGCGACGCCGGCGACTACAGTTCGAAGGCGGACGGCCAGCGCGCGACGGTGGGCGAGATGGATTTCTTCGCCGAGAGGGACGACAACAGCCTCCCGTCGACGTCGACCAGGTTGGATCACGATCATGTACCCGATCTCAATCTCAAGAAAGAAGATCTCGCCATGAATGTAATTAATTAACGAGTTGCGTCAATATAATTAGCTCTGCTATTTAGTTTTTTGTTTTTTTTCCCATCATAATTAATCTCAACTGATCGTTCAATTTCATGCATGTAAAATAGATTGGCTTCCGAGCGATTCCTCCGGCGTCGGTTGAGAATAAGATTATTATTGCGAAGAGCGAGGTTGGTATCTATCTATCTATCTATATACCTTTTTTCCTCTCCCTAATTATCTTTTACACCAAGTAGTGATTGATATATTGGAAGTAGACAGAAGAGATGCGAGCAGAGCTCGCAGGGTTGAAAGAGGAAAACCAGAGGCTGAGGGAATTGCTCAACGACGTCTGCGAGAAGTATAGATCCTTGCAGGATCACTTCATCAAGCTACTGCAGGAACGCAAAGGAGGGAAAGTCCACCAGGTGCCATATATTGCTGACTAAGATCGAGGACTACTCGAGTAGGATAATTGGTCATTCGATCGATTTGATCCCTTCCTTTCTCAGGTTGATGACAAGGTAAATAATAATGGGCGAAGAGAGAAGCGAGGGGAGGACGGATCCAGTCTGCCAAGGCAATTCATTGATCTCCAACCTTCTTTGATATCGGCCAAGGAAGAGTCTCTTGACACAGAGTTTACTGGTGAGGATCGCTCTTCCTCTCCCACTAATCTCGACGCAGAGGAAATGGCAGTGGCAGCTTCGCTGCCCAAGGCTCAGCAGCAGCTGGACAACGAAGCAACCTTAAGGAAGGCTCGGGTCTCGGTTCGAGCTCGATCGGAAGCCTCAATGGTACGTACCCATCTAATTGACAGTATCGATCATTCATAATTAGATCGATCAGCTCGACTGATTTGTGAACCTTTTGATGGAATAATTGAGTAGATAAACGACGGCTGCCATTGGAGAAAATACGGGCAAAAGGTGGCGAAGGGAAACCCCTGCCCTCGAGCTTATTACCGCTGCACCATGGCGAGCAGTTGCCCTGTTCGAAAACAGGTCTATATGTTGCAACAATTTGATGTTCTTGATTAAATTTTATGACCAAAGAAACAGTTGTTCTTCAAATTTTGGAATTCTATTTAGGTTCAACGGAGCGCCGAAGATCGGAGTGTGTTGATAACAACCTACGAAGGGGTTCACAACCACCCGCTTCCTCCGGCGGCCGTCAGCATGGCCAGGACCACTTCGGCGGCCGTGTCCATGATGTTGTCTGGATCCACGTCGAGTGGCGACCAAGCATTGATCAACTCCAACAACTTACTCGTCAAAACAATCCTGCCGACGGCGATGATTTCGGCATCGACTCCGCTCCCGACCATTACGCTCGACTTCACCGGCGTCGCCGATCCTCTCTGCCAGCAGAGGTCGGTGGGGAATGCTTCTCCGTTTCAAGTGCTCCCGTTTTCCGACGGCAACGCGCCGAGCGTCGAGGTATTGGGCAAACACCAACAGCAATCCCATTTCTCGTTGTACCAGATGCCAACAGGCGACCGCGACGCCTGCACAGGCGGCGGAGCGACGGCCGAGTTTTTGCCGTCGAAGCCACACCCGTCGGTGTCGAGGCCGCTTGCTGAGACGGTAAGCGCGGCGACCGCGGCTATCACCAAAGATCCCAAGTTCACCGCCTTGCTTGCCGCCGCAATCTCCTCCGTCATGAGCCGCAAAGACGACAGCAGAGACTGAATACGATGAGCATTAGAGATTTTTTTTTTTCCGAATTAATTAGTTAGTTGTCACTTAAGTTAAACAGCACGTAAAGGGAAAGTGAAATAATTATCTGTATCTTTTTCCCTGTGCCTGAACATTTTCACCCATTATGAGTGTAGTATTATTTGACACTCAAAATTAAATAGGCACATTTTCACCCATTATGAATGTAGTATTATTTGACATTCAAAATTAAATAAAAACAAATAAAGACAAATTATACAGGGCGGATCTAAAATTTTAAATAAGGGCGGATCTAAAATTTTAAATTTGGGGGAGTCGCATGCTAAGCGACAAAAATAATTTTCGTTAGAAATTTATACACCCTTGAACAATCTCCGAATTCTCAATTTATGACTGAAATCGAGGTCAAAATTTACCTAGAAATCACCGTCCTAGGTTACCGTGGTTGACAAGACAACAATAGCCAACGACCCTTCTTAAGTTATGATATTACTTCAAGATTTTGGTATCAAACTACCAATAGAAAATTTAGGTTGCAGACTTTCTAAATACGTAATCAATTTTGAATTCTGACGATCATGATGCTACAATTGATAATGAAGCAACAACAATAATTTTAGTGTAAATTGGAAAAGATTGAGATGTCTAGTCATAGGAGAGAAAATGCCTATATCATTGATCCTGTCCGAACCAGGAGTCAACGGACGCTGGGGATGTGGCGCTCCCTGCTGGATCCTCGAGTGCTCCGGCGAACCTGCAACAAAACCGAGCCGGGAGGGGTATCCCGGCGACGGTCCTCCGACGCTCAAGTCAGGCGAGGAATAACAAAGAGGTGGCTTCAGAGATTCAGACTTGTGTACCTCCGGTGAAGAAATGGAGACCTTATATAGACCTCTCGAAGGAGCCTGGGCGCGCCAATCAAAGCAATCACCTGCTTTCGACCATGCCCAGGTATGGGTCTGTCAGAAGGGCATCCATAAGGTCATACCGCTACTGTATCAACCTCTCCATGATGTGACGGCAAGACCCTCTATCGTGAAATCTTGTGTACGGCATAATCATCAGACATGCCTTTGCTGACATCCCATATCCCGAGCCGAACGAATAGGCCGCTCGGCTAACCTTTGTATCCTCGCCCTTATCCTGGCCGAACGGACCACCCGCTCGGCCCTTCGGTTCCAGCCGGGCAGACACCCGCTCGGCCATTCAGTCCTCCCGCCTTGGCGTCGGAAACCCAAGCCTGGCTGGGTTATCTCTGGCTCCGCTCGGACCTGCTCAACTGCTTGACGCGGCCATTACCCGCTTAGTCAGTCCTCCATCCGTCCTCAGGCTGGGACCCTTCAGGAAGTGGGTCCCCTATTCTTACCGCCGGATCACTTGCCTCTCCTTCAAGTCTAGTCGAAGGAGGCAGTAAGTCCGACTGACTGGACTATGTGTCCGAGCGGGTGGTCGTCGCCTTACCGTCGCTTATAATATCCCTTGAGCCGTTCGGCCCTTATGCCGAATTCAGCCGCTCGGCTCTTCGTTTTGGATGTCTTGGCGCTCAACGTGGATGTTTGCTTGTCTAAATCTTCTCGAAAATCACGCAAATCCTTTTCATTAAGTTGAAGCATGCGTGGTATGGGCGCATTAATTGCGCCTGGTGACAGAGCGCGACGTGGCTCTTCTCGCGTGGCGGTGATGATCCGTACGCTGGGACGCCGATTGTTTTGAAATGGACGGTTAGATGATGACCTCGTCTCTCGTGACCTGCATCCGACGGACGAGGCCGACCAGCCTCGTTCGCATAAAGCCTTCGTCTTCGCCCTTACGCCGCATTCTCTGTTTCATCGCGCGTCCCCCGTCGAAGGTGCTCGCGGCTGCATCGTTCCGGCTGTCCTAGTTCTTGCTTCTTGGTGGTCTTCGGCTTTCTGGTGATCCTCTCCGTTCATCTTCCCTCAGTAAGCTTCTCCCTTCCTTTCGTTCGGCCTTTCCCTTTCGCGGGGAACTCCTTTCGTCCCCTTGCTTGCGAACCTTTATCTGTCCTCCGTTTCCGAGTTTCTTTCGGCTTCCTTCTTTCTTTTTCTTGGTACTTTAGTCATGGCGAGCACTTCCGTACCCGCTGTTGATGTTCATGGTCCCTGGTATATAAACATGGAGAGTAAATTTGACGAGGAGGGCGCTCGGCGTCTTGTTCGGACGTACGGGATCCCGGATGACCATGAAATAGTTGTAGCCGACCCGACCGACCGGCCTCATAACCCGCCGATCGGTACTATTTATTTTTTTCTGGACCAATTTCAGGGTGGCCTTAGATTTCCTACCCATCCATTTATTTTGGAAGTTTGTAATTATTTCCGCATCCCGCTCGGCCAACTTGTGCCGAATTCCTTTAGGCTGCTGAGCGGGGTGGTCGTCCTCTTTAAGCTGCACAGTATCCCACTCGACCCCAAAATATTCCACTACTTCTTCTACCCCAAACAATCCGAGTTGGGTACTTTTATTTTCCAAAGTAAAATAGGTTTCAAATTTTTTGAGAATATTCCGACCTCCAACAAGCACTGGAAGGAGTTCTTCTTCTATATACGACTTCTCGAGCGGCCAGCATTCAGAACCAAATGGCAGACCGCCGTGCCGACCCAGCTGGAGCTTGGCAAATTCAGAAGCAATCCAGCCTACCTTCATGCGGCAAACTGGTTGTCCGGTCAGCGGTACAAAATCGACCAGTTGCTTCTCAAGGGGGTGTTGTACATTTTTGGATTATCTCCCGTTCGGGCCAATCTTCCCTACCGCATGGGTAAGGACTCTTTACTTACTTCGCCTTTTTTGGATGATTTAATTTTTCTCTGCACTGAAGTCCCTCTGCCTCTACGATCATCTGAAATTCCCAGCCGCCCGGCAGCTACAGGAGAGGGGGGGACGCAGTCCGCCCCTGAAACAGAAGTTACCCCAGCCGCTTCAACGGAGGTTGAGGCGGATCCTGTTTCCTCTGCTCCAGCAGAGCTGGGAGTCCCCCCTACCGGGGATTCACCACTGGAAGTTCGGCGAAAACGTCGAAGAGACTCCAGCCTCCCGCCGACCCAAGAGGGCGAACCGCAGGCGCCGATCGAGATCGCTTCGCCAGATCGCACGCCGTCGCAGATCAGGACCCCCGTGGCCTCGCCCACCGCACAGCCCTCTGGCTCTCCTCCACGGACTCGTCGTCGCTTACGACGGTTGGGCGAGACTTCAACCATAGGGGAGTCCTCGGGCCAGGCGACTGCAGTTGAGGAAGTGCCGGCCGGCCACCCGACCATCAAGACTACCCTTCGATTCCCATCGGAGGAATATTTACTGTCTGCCGATCGGCCATCAAGCCCCGTTCATGAAATACCTTGACGGGTCCGCTCGCCAAACTTTTCGAGGACGTCCAGATTCGGGTGGCCCTCATGACCCCCAAGCAGCTCGGCGATAACCACATGCAGCAGGCCACTCAGGTAGGTTCATTTTTCTTCCTGCGCAATGCTACTGTTTGGTTTCTGATTTTATTATTTCACTTACAGCATTGGGCGGAGCAAATCGCCACTAGCCAGCGGCTGGCCGAGCTGGAGGATCTCATGGAAAAACTCCAAGTCTCGGGGGGTCCATCGGCCGAGCGGGAGAAACAAGCCCGTGAGGCCGAACAGAAGAAGGCCGCCGACCTGGCTACAGAGGTGGCTCGTCTTGAAGGCCTGGTGAAGAAACGCGACGCAGACGTGAAGCGCGCCAGTAGCCGGAAGAAGCGGGCGATCGCTGATCTGGACAAGATGAAAGTTGAAGTCCGAGCCCTAGATCAGCAATCTAAGAATCTTGAAGCCCAATTAACTGCCGAACGGGATGGGCGCTCAGCTGAACGCACTAAAGCGGAGGTGGACCAAAAAGTTCTCCAAGATTCACTAATTGCCTCCCGAGCGGCGCTCAGAAAGTACAAGGAGGGAGAGCCGAGTCGCCTAGCAGCAGCGCGCCAAGAATACCTCCGCTCGGAGCGGTTCAGCGAAAAATTTGGTGGCAACGTCTCCTCAACTTTCGCCGAGGCGGTCAAGGTCACCACGGCGTACTGGAAGAAGGGAGGGCATCTTCCTGCTGACCTGAGCATTCCCTCTTCAGATCTGGCGGCTATGATTGACGATATCCCGGACGCCTTTTTTAATTTTGAGGACCCGGAGTGAGGCGAGTTCTTCCAAGTACTTTCTGTATTTCATCCGCTTCGCGGATGTAAAATTTTTATACGCGCCGTTCGGCATAGTTGTGTTCCTTTACTTGTATTTTTGTTTGCCCTTCAGTGCCCTTTTTTTTGTCTGTTTGGTGCTTATCCGTAGAGTCAGTTAAGCTCCACGTGTTCCCCACTAGACGACCGATCAGGTTAATCAGTTGACTTGTTTTCCTCGAAGTCGTTTAGCGCTTGGCTATGCTGTTTGCATTCAGTGAATGCGAAGTATTGGCAAACTGATGGCCGATCGGACTTAATCAATTTAGTACTTGCGAACGCTCGTTATTTGGCGTCCTTAGTTTCGTCCAGTAAGCTCACAGTCGCGGGTGCGACTCTCGATCTTTAACGACGGAGCTCGTCGGCGCGGCTCTTGATCTTTAACGACGGAGCTCGTCGGCGCGGTTATTTATAGCCGATCGGTGCGGCTCTCGATCTTTAACGACGGAGCTCGTCGGCGTGGCTCTCGATCTTTAATGACGGAGCTCGTCGGCGCGGTTATTTATAGCCGGTCGGCGCGGCTCTCGATCTTTAACGACGGAGCTCGTCGGCGCGGATATTTATAGCCGGTCGGCGCGGCTCTCGATCTTTAACGACGGAGCTCGTCGGCGCGGATATTTATAGCCGGTCGGCGCGGCTCTCGATCTTTAACGACGGAGCTCGTCGGCGCGGATATTTATAGCCGGTCGGCGCGGCTCTCGATCTTTAACGACGGAGCTCGTCGGTCTTCTGCTCGGGGATTTATAGACGCCGGCTCGTCTCCCGATTTCCCGGCCGGAGGGTTTATAGACGCCGGACCGTCTCTTGATCTTTAACGTCGGAGCTCGACGGCGCGGATATTTATAGCCGATCGGCGCGGCTCTCGATCTTTAACGACGGAGCTCGTCGGCGCGGATATTTATAGCCGGTCGGCGCGGCTCTTGATCTTTAACGACGGAGCTCGTCGGTCTTTTGCTCGAAGATTTATAGACGCCGGCTCGTCTCCGGCCGGAGGGTTTATAAACGCCGGACCGTCTCTTGATCTTTAACGTCGGAGCTCGACGGAGCGGATATTTATAGCCGATCGGCACTCTCGATCTTTAACGACGGAGCTCGTCGGTCTTACGCTCGGGATTTATAGACGCTCGTCTCCGGTTTCCGGAGGGTTTATAGGCCGGACCGTCTCTTGATCTTTAACGTCGGAGCTCGTGGCGTGGATATTTATAGCCGATCGGCGCGGCTCGATTTAACGTCGGAGCTCGACGGCGCGGATATTTATAGCCGATCGGCGCAGCTCTCGATCTTTAACGACGGAGCTCGTCGGTCTTCTGCTCGGGGATTTATAGACGCCGGCTCGTCTCCCGGTTTCCCGGCCGGAGGGTCTATAGACGCCGGACCGTCTCTTGATATTTAACGTCGGAGCTCGACGGAGCGGATATTTATAGCCGATCGGCGCGGCTCTCGATCTTTAACGACGGAGCTCGTCGGCGCGGATATTTATAGCCGGTCGGCGCGGCTCTTGATCTTTAACGACGGAGCTCGTCGGTCTTTTGCTCGGGGATTTATAGACGCCGGCTCGTCTCCCGGTTTCCCGGCCGGAGGGTTTATAGACGCCGGACCGTCTCTTGATCTTTAACGTCGGAGCTCGACGGCGCGGATATTTATAGCCGATCGGCGCGGCTCTCGATCTTTAACGACGGAGCTCGTCGGGCTTTTAAGCCTAATTTGGACAGCATTTACCCGACCGAACGGCACAGGGTCTTCGGAATTGAGCCTTTGGCTCGTACAATATACCTCCGGCTGAGCAGCTCGGGGCCTTCGTCGTCGAGCGCTTGGCTCCGATAATTTACCTCCGGCCGAGCGGCACGGGGCCTTCGGACTCGAGCTCCCAGCTCGGATATAAACCTCCCGGCCGATCGGCTCGGGGGCCTTAGCTCTCGAGCTCCCAGCTCGGATATAATCCTCCCGGCCGATCGGCTCGGGGGCCTTCGCTCTCGAGCTCCCAGCTCGGATATAAACTTCCCGGCCGATCGACTCGGGGGCCTTAGCTCTCGAGCTCCCAGCTCGGATATAAACCTCCCGGCCGATCGGCTCGGGGGCCTTCGCTCTCGAGCTCCCAGCTCGGATATAAACCTCCCGGCCGATCGACTCGGGGGCCTTCGCTCTCGAGCTCCCAGCTCGGATATAATCCTCCCGGCCGATCGGCTCGGGGGCCTTCGCTCTCGAGCTCCCAGCTCGGATATAATCCTCCCCGCCGATCGGCTCGGGGGCCTTCGCTCTCGAGCTCCCAGCTCGGATATAAACCTCCCGGCCGATCGGCTCGGGGGCCTTAGCTCTCGAGCTCCCAGCTCGGATATAATCCTCCCGGCCGATCGGCTCGGGGGCCTTCGCTCTCGAGCTCCCAGCTCGGATATAAACCTCCCGGCCGATCGACTCGGGGGCCTTAGCTCTCGAGCTCCCAACTCGGATATAAACCTCCCGGCCGATCGGCTCGGGGGCCTTCGCTCTCGAGCTCCCAGCTCGGATATAATCCGATCGGCTCGGGGGCCTTCGCTCTCGAGCTCCCAGCTCGGATATAAACCTCCCGGCCGATCGGCTCGGGGGCCTTCGCTCTCGAGCTCCCAACTCGGATATAATCCTCCCGGCCGATCGGCTCGGGGGCCTTCGCTCTCGAGCTCCCAGCTCGGATATAAACCTCCCGGCCGATCGGCTCGGGGGCCTTCGCTCTCGAGCTCCCAGCTCGGATATAATCCTCCCGGCCGATCAGCTCGGGGGCCTTCGCTCTCGAGCTCCCAGCTCGGATATAATCCTCCCGGCCGATCGGCTCGGGGGCCTTCGCTCTTCGAGCGCTTGGCTCGGCTAATTTATATGCCCCTGCCGAATCGGCATGGGGTCTTCACGCAGTAAGCCGTTCGGCGGAGAATGCTCAATGTGTTTTCATCTTTTTGCTTCCTGCATTACAAGTATATTGGCGACCGAAATGTATATAAATTTACATTTAGCGCACCTTTCACCCAGCTCGGATAACGTACTCTCGGCCGAACGGCTCGGGGTCTACTTTATTAAGTCGATGGCTTGGATCTTCATCCGCTCGACGGCCCGTCCACCCATCTTTCTCTTATGTAGTCAATTCATCGCTTGACATCAAACTCCCGCTCTTGAGGTTCCAGAAGAGGGGCTTGCTATAAGTTAAATTCGGGAGACGAAGCATCTGCTTTTGAGGGAAATGACTGGGGCAGTCTATGCTTCCGCTCGGCCGCTATCTCTTGGACCACCGGGGACTTCGCATGATGTGCCCGGGATGCCTCAACTCTTGGTCCTCTTGGTGGCTGATGGGCAGCGGGCTGCTTCCGTTCGGCATGGGTTCCCTTCCGTCGGGCAGCCTCCGCCTCTTCCACGTTTATATACTCATTCGCCCGGTGTTGCATGTGGTCGTAGTCTCTGGGCGGTTTGCGAATGAGCGCTCGGAAGAAGTCCCCTTCTGCGAGGCCTTGCGTGAATGCGTTCACCATTGTCTCCGAGGTGGTTGTGGGGATATCCACCGCTACCTGATTAAATCTCTGTATATATGCCCGGAGAGATTCTCTTGGTTCTTGTTTGATGGTGAACAGGCTGACACTGGTCCTTTGATAACGTCGGCTGCTCGCAAAGTGATGAAGAAATGCCGTTCGGAACTCCCGGAAACTAGTGATAGAGCCGTCCGGCAACCTCCGAAACCACCTATGTGCGAATTCCGATGGAGTGGTGAGAAATACTCGGCACTTTACGCCATCGGAGTACTGATGCAAGGTGGCGATGCTGTCGAACTTCCCCAAATGATCGTCGGGGTCGGTCGTCCTATTGCAAGCTCCGATCGGCGGTGGTGTTTAGTATTTTGGTAACGGATCCCGATGTATGACTTCAGAGAACTGTCGGTGAACCTGCTCGGGCGGTGCGTTCGCCCGGGAGGCTTTGCCCTTCCTATGATCCCGAACGGGAGGCTCACCAGATGAAGATCCTCGCTCCCCGTGAGCGGGCGCGATTTCTGGGGGAGTATGGAAGAGTGCCTGAGGGAACCCTCCTGTTGAAACATATTCCGGGCGGTCTGCTTGCGCCGCCCGGCCTGCTGAAGCCGAGGTTTGCTGTTGCGCTCGCTCAGCCTGTGCTTTCTCCTTTTGCTGCGCCACTATCTTGGCTGCCCTCGCCTCGACTATAGCGTCAAACTCTTCTTGTGAGAGTGCCACGGTATGTAGTCTTCCAGCCTCGTCCATTGCCTCTGCTCGGATGCAGGTGCGTTCCCACAGACGGCGCCAAATTGATCCTGTCCGAACCAGGAGTCAACGGACGCTGGGGATGTGGTGCTCCCTGCTGGATCCTCGAGTGCTCCGGCGAACCTGCAACAAAACCGAGCCGGGAGGGGTGTCCCGGCGACGGTCCTCCGACGCTCAAGTCAGGCGAGGAATAACAAAGAGGTGGCTTCAGAGATTCAGACTTGTGTACCTCCGGTGAAGAAATGGAGACCTTATATAGACCTCTCAAAGGAGCCTGGGCGCGTCAATCAAAGCAATCACCTGCTTTCGACCATGCCCAGGTATGGGTCTGTCAGAAGGGCATCCATAAGGCCATACCGCTACTGTATCAACCTCTCCATGATGTGACGGCAAGACCCTCTATCGTGAAATCTTGTGTACGGCATAATCATCAGACATGCCTTTGCTGACATCCCATATCCCAAGCCGAACGAATAGGCCGCTCGGCTAACCTTTGTATCCTCGCCCTTATCCTGGCCGAACGGACCACCCGCTCGGCCATTCAGTCCTCCCGCCTTGGCGTCGGAAACCCAAGCCTGGCTGGGTTATCTCTGGCTTCGCTCGGACCTGCTCAACTGCTTGACGCGGCCATTACCCGCTTAGTCAGTCCTCCATCCGTCCTCAGGCTGGGACCCTTCAGGAAGTAGGTCCCCTATTCTTACCGCCGGATCAATCATAAATTATAAAAAATTTCTATATAGTAATAAACTAATAATATTATTACTAATAATATTTGTATATAATTAATGATCAAGTTTCCTTTTGTTAAATTTAAATTTTTTTTTTCCAACATAATTTCTATAAGGTAAATTAAAAAACACACCATAGAAGTATTTTTCTCTAAAATTATATAACATATTTAATAAGTATATTATTCGATTATATTAAAATATATTAAAAAGAAAGATTAATTTCATCATCTTGTATTTCTTCATCATTCTAATTATATCTGTATACTATATATATATCCTTATATACATATATAATATAATCATGTAGGGAGGATTTACATGGAGGCTTGGGCCGTGGCCCCCCCAAACCCCCTTTTATATATATATATATATATATATATATATATAGTTTGTAAATTGATATATAAATCATTTGTACTAAGAAGGAGTTCAAACTGATTTTAAAACTATTTTGCATTGTAAAAAAAAAAATAGTAAACTCAAGGTGCAATCAGCTTTTGATGCTTTTTAGACGTAAAATAAAACGCGATAAATATTTTGTCGAACGTGGTAATTGAAATTTAAAAGAGATAAAAGGAGTCAAATACTTCATGGATTTGGATTCTACGAGTGCAATTGATAGATGAGAGAGTTCATGGTTTTTTGTCACTGCCTCACTGGTGTGGACGTGGAAGTCCCAGCGCAAGTCCCATGCATGCAGGATGCATGCACGTGTCAATATCAACGCAGCCATGGAGTTTGACTTTACCTAATTCTCCCTCTCCTCCACTTAATAATATTTCTAAAAAAATCAATAAAAAACACATGTTACGACTGTGGCAGGACACGTAGAAGACTTGAAATGGTTAAAAGATTACTCATTGACTTGTACAATTTGCGATCCTCGTAAGTCATATGTAATTAGTCTGTACTAATGCCTTTTTATTGTGAATTAGGTAGTGCCGCAGTGGCTTCAGGTTCAATTGAGAACTGATTTACATATAATCTACCAGATGACACGTAGCTCACGTTGTATATCATTGGCGAGGCTTCCATTTCAAATCGCAATCATGATATTACGTCAAATTATTAGATAGGAGCACGCAGGAATTAAATGGTAAGAACGTGTCGGGACAAGAAAGTCAGACATTCAAAGCTGCTAGCTGCTAGATGCTTGTTCTTTTGGCAGTCAAAGTTAATCATGCAAGAGAGAAGTCAACTCACCATAATTCGATGAGAACCCACTTGGAAGCATACTAACAAATATGGTGCCGTGATTGTGGAAATGAGCTTCGATTCAGATCCTCTTTTCTATGGTTGACTTAGTTTGTTCATGATTTGATCCTCTCTAAGATAATAAAACAGGTTAAGGCTGTTTTCAGTAAGATAATAAAAACTTCCTAATTCTGGTTTTATTTAAAAAGAGAGATAAAAAAACAAGCTGTTTATGAAATATTCGGTGGAAAATTTTCAAGAAATAGAGAGTCATCGAGCCTGCAATTGATGGAGGATTTAGGCATGAAGGGAGCCTGCAATAGTTTGCAACAGAATGATCACCACAAGCATGCCAACCATGATCAGTGCATTGTGCCCCAAGACATAGCCGAGTTTGTCGTCACTTGTAAAAATGGGTTAAGGGTCGATTCCAAATGAAGTTAACGGTGTAGAGTGACCGGAATCAACCTATGATCTTTTACAAAATAAAAAAATTTTAAAAAAAAAATTGTCATTGACCACTACTGCTAGACTTGGAATGCACATGAAATTCACAAGCTTTGCATTGACAGAGGTTACTCTTAATAAAGTTCTTTAAAAGAGAAAGAAAACATCAGCTTTGTTATATTATATATTTATTTATTTATAATTTTTAGAATAATTTATTTATTTATTATTTATTTTTTTTAAATTTAAGATTTCTTTAACTTAATTATATAGGACCTTATACTCTGTATCATTTTTAAAATCTAATAATATAGTTAGTTTTTTCTTTCTTTTAATTTCTACATAGTATCAGAATAGTTCTTACCTAATTTGTTTTCTACCGTCTCCTATTATTCCTTCCTTCCTGTTGCCGCTACCGTCTCTTACTGTTGCTATTGATTTCGGCGTCAATATCTATTTTCTGTTCTACTGCTGTTGATTTCGGCATCGACATCTATTTTCTGTCGATTTCGACGTCGATGTTATTTTCTGCCAATTTCGGCACCAACATTCTGTGCTGTCAATTTCGGCGCTGATGCTCTTTTCTACCGATTTCGGTGCCAAAGCCATATGTTGCTGATTTCAACACTGACGTCCTTTTCTACTGATTTTGACACAGACGCCCTATGCTACTGATTTCTACATTTGACATCTTTTTCTGCCTCAGATTCTTAGTCTGACCACGGGTCGTCCTAACATCAGTTTTTGCGGATCATACAAATGTATATCCTTACAGTTTGGTTGTTTTGAAAATTATTCATTCTGTCATCATGTCTGGTCGTGCAAATGCTTCATGGAAACATGATTCATATATGTTTGAGCAGTTTCAATAGTTCCTTGTTTCACAGCCCTCTGCCATATCAGCTTCCTCTCATATAAGTTTGTCGTTGTCTAGTATTTCAGGTATATCTTCATCCCTGTGATTTAGGACTTTGTGCCTCCCATCATATGTCATCCAATTTATCATCGTTTGTTTCTTTTTCTCCGAGTTCTTTTATATCTATTGTGACTGCTGATGGTACTCTTATGTCATTAGTAGGTGTTTGTTCAATTGTTACATCTTCTTTATCTCTTACTAATGTTTATTATATTCCGAGTCTTACTTTAAATCTTGTCTCTGTTAGTCAATTATGTGAGTCTGGATATCTAGTCTCTTTTTCTTCATCCAATTGTTATGTTCAAGACTTGCAATCTAAGGGGCTGATTGGGACATGTCATAAGCAAGGAGGACTCTGTGTTTTAGATCAACTCAAATTACCAGAAGTTGTAGCTTCGAATGTAGATTTATCATCTTTTCATCTGAATAATTTATCTTCTGATTTTTATTTACGGCACTCTCGCTTAGGTCATGTTTCAGCGCCTCATTTGCAGTTTTTAGTCTCTATAGGAACATTAGGACCTTTAAAAAGTTATGATATTTCTGATTGTAATAATTGTAAACTGACCAAATTTTCTGCCTTACCATTTTCTAAAAGTCTTTCTTTTTCTTCTGCTTTATTTGATCTTATCCATTCTGATGTGTGGGGACCTTCTCCTATTCCTACAAAAGGGGGGGTCAAGGTATTATGTTTCGTTTATTGATGATTGTACTCGTTACTCTTGGGTGTATCTTATGAAACACAGGTCTGATTATCTTACAATTTTTAATAACTTTAGAGCTTTTGTGAAAACTCAACATTCTAGTATCATAAAGTGTTTTCGTTGTGATTTGGGGGTGAATATACTTCGAATCAATTTTCACATTTACTTGCTTCTGATGGTACTATTTATCAAATCTCGTGTACAGATACTCCTAAACAAAATGACGTGACTGAACGGAAATATAGACATCTTGTTGAAACAGCTCGTTCATTTTTATTGTCTGTCAGTGTTCCTAGTGCGTTTTGGGGGGAAACAATCCTTACTGCTGCTCATGTCATTAATAGAATTCTAACCTCACACAATTCAGGTTTGTCATCTTTTGAAAAATTATATGGGTATACTCCTGTCTATTCTTCTTTGCGTGTTTTTGGTTATACTTGTTTTGTCCTTTGTCCACATGCAGAGCGTAATAAGTTAGCCTCTCAGTCTGCTCTTTGTGTCTTTTTGGGTTATAATGTTAGTAAAAAGGGATATCATTGTTTTGTTCTCATTAGTCAAAAATTGTATGTCTCTCGTCATGTTGTATTTCTTGAGCATATTTCATTTTTTCTATTCCGGCTAGTTCGCATAATATGACAAAGTCAGATCTACTTTGCATTGATCCTTTCAATACCGATACTGAGGAAGATTCACCTACAAATCCTACTGATAGTTCAACTGAATCTGGTACTTTGGTTCCTGAGATATCTGCTCCACATGTTCCTCCTTCTGCCACTACCCAATTATCTCCTGAGGTTGCGGATGATCCTTCTCTCCACCGTCGTCAATCCACTCGTGTTCGTAAGTCTACTAAACTACCAGATTTTGCTTACTCTTATTGTAATATATGCGAATTTATTTTAGGGTTATCGTGGAATAACCTTAGGAAAATTTTTAAGAATTTTTAGAAATTTTTCTGGAGTTAAACGGAGTCCATATGACTCGTTTTGAAGGATATATCGATAGGGTTAGATGGAGACAGGTCTGGAATACCCAAATTAAGTGGGAATTGATTAAGGTTAAACTTAGGTTTTTATTTAAGCTAACCTAAGGTTTGGATTAACCACGCTATAAAGCGCCGAAGCCCCTTTCTCTTTCCCCCGACTTTCTTCTCTGTTCATCCCCTGCTCCGCGCGATTTCGGGCTTCACGCGACCTAGACCGGCGATTCCTTCTTCCCTCGGTGTCGCCGGCGAGGAGCGGATCTTGGAGCATCAAAGGGAAGAAAGGTTAGTAGAGTCGAACCCCCCTTTTCTTCCCGATCCCTTTCCTCTTCTCTGAACTCGGTGAACAGCGGCGACAGATCTCAATCGGCGGTCTTCGCCGGCTGTCGGGTGGGAATCAAGGGCGTCGGCGTTGGATCTGGGCATCGACAACCGGTGGTGTGAGGTAACGCCCATTGTCTCGTTCCGATTTCCCTATTTTGTTCGTCGGCAAGGGCAGATCATTTGGTTTTGGTTGTGAATTCGGACCTTGGTCCTTTTCTAGGGTTGATTCGGGTGGTTTTCTTTGGGAAGCAGAGATCGGTGTCTTGCTTCTGGCCACCACAGCTTGGCTAGCTCAACTCCTCCACCGGATCTGTGATCGTACTCTAGCCGTGATCTTGAGGTAAGCGATTTGGTCTTCTTTTGTTTGATCGTGAATTCGAAACCCTAACCTGTCTTGCTGGAAGTGATTCGGGCGATCCTTTTGGGAAGCAGGTGTTGTGTTTAGGGTCCGGCCTCCACAACTCTGTCAGATTATCTTCTTCATTGGATCTGCGGACTCCTCCGGCGATCAAAGAGGAGGTAATGAGGTCGAATTGTTTGTTGTTGTTAACGGATTTGTTTTGAGGACTTCTTGCTATTCTTTCTTCTTGATCCGGTTGGTGCAGAACGCAACATGTAGCCCACTGTGGTAGGGAAATGATGCATTGTTTAATTCATACTCTCTTGACCGAACATTGTATCCAATAGATTGTATCCAATAGAGTGTTAACAAATGGAATCCCTATATTCCTTGATCTGGATCCTAGGCAGAAGCATTAAGATGCGGTTTGTTTAGGTGTTAGAAACTCTTAGTGTAATGTTTCACTAGGGTTTCTGGAAATTAGGGGGATCAGTATTAGTTGACAGTGATAATGGAAGATGGGAATTAGTTAAGGATCTAATAGGAATGTAGTTTTTGGATGTGTTCAGCTAGGTTAAAAGTTTAATCTAGCTTTACTAATGGAAAAAGGGTAGTAATCACCGCTAGCTATTACTTCTTAGTTGGCTATTTATTCGTAGGTAATTCACCTACTTGTAGTGTACACATATTTAGTTACATATTACATGAATTGTATGTGTGATACAGGACCTTGATCTATACGAGCAGCGTGACGTGGGGTGGTTCTGTTGATTGCGGGATATATCGAGGCGGGTATTTCTTCCTTAATTCCTATTTAGTTCTTTAAACTTTAAAAGCATGGTTATATTTGGATAAGTAGGTTGCATTCCTTAAATCAGATTATTTGTTGTTTTCCTGCTTGTCACTTTTGCTTGATCTTGGATATAATCTGGGTTGATTCTTTACAGTCTCTATTCTTGTTATCTGTGACTCTATTGTTCATTCACATGTAGAGTGTTGTAGGGATGACCGTATTGGGTATTTGCGGTCTATACCTGTCTAGGTTGTGATTGGTACGTGTTAGGGGTTGTACATGATTAACATTCCATTTGCATAGTGGTATGTGTGGTTGCGTTTGTTATGGGTATTGGAGGTGTTTATGAGAGTTGAGGTTGTGGCATGGATGATGATTATATATATATATATCATGTTCATCATTCATTGCATCTGATGACCGTTGTCTCCCTTGTGGTTGAGAGAGTCATCAGTTGGTTTGGTTTAGCGTGCACCTTCGGCCACTCATGGGTAGTGGTAGCTGGAGCAGTTGCCGCTTGTCCTGTTGTGCCACCCGGTCACGAGGCTTAGTGAGATCCGGCGTTGTGAGCAGTCAGGGACCCTGATGCTATGTAGTTAGATTGCTACTAGCGGACTGTCCGCCTCGACCACTCTATTGTGGGCTGGAGGGTAGTACAGTCGTCACAGACCCAAGCCTCTCGGCCATACAGGGGTCGTGGTGTCTAGAGAGGTGGCGGGGGTGACCATGGAGCATGCATGCACTTTTGCATATGATGCACGGTGCATCTGTGGGGATACTTTTGCATACATGCTTACTAGATATTAGTTGCATGTGATTGTGTATTGTTGCATTTGTCTGAGCTATGTATGCTGCATATGGATGCCATGCTGCATACATGTCATTTACTTTACATATATTTGCAGTCGTATATGTATTGCACAGGTGTTATTGACTCGGTGGGTTTACGGATCATGGTATCAGGGTGTTGGTTCTTTTCGGGTATGTACATTTACGTTATATGCATTTATTATGTCAGGTATGTTCATGCACAGTTATTTTATCGGATATGGATAGATGAGTTATGTTATGATAGCATATTCTTATTCTTTACTTATGGAGACTGTATTCGTTGATTCCTATCTCATTATGTAGACCATGCTTTATCCTCTCTGTACCCGCTGAGTTCCCTGTACTCACCACCCCGTCTATATTATGTTGGTTTCAGGCAGTAGGTAGATGATATGGAGATGCTTGGAGTATGCTGCTGGCCGGTCCCCTTTCCCCCGTCATATCCGAGGACCTTTATCGGTTTTGTTTCTCTTTTCCTACACTTCGTATTTGTTGGGTTTAGAGTTGTGAGAACGAATTGTGTTTTTGATACGTGTATTGTGGACTTGTATCTGTGATGTGTTTCGTAGACTTTTGTATTTGTGGGTTTCCTCTTCGCCTTTCCGTTGTGTTTTGATATGGCCGTGTGAGCTACATATTAGTTGTATGCTTGTTTCCATTTTTTTTTATCCAGCCGTGTAGGTTGTGGATTTTAACTGCGTGGTTGTGTTTCTTTTGTGCACATATATTCCAGCCGCTTGTGACTGATGTATTTTGCTTGTATGTAAGGTTCAGATTGTCACCGATACAGGGGAGATGCTGCCGAAATTTTTTTGGGAGGTACTTCCCCGGGGCGTGACACTTATTATTTTCGTTCTTTTGCTTCATTTGTTACATCTATTCATTGTCTTTCTGAGCCTGAATCCTATAAAGAAGCTGTTTATAACCCACTTTGGCAAAGTATTATGGCTGAGGAACTAACTGTTTTGTAGCATAATCATACATGGGATTTGATTCCATTACCACTAGGAAAACATATCATTGGTTCTCGTTGGGTATATAAGATCAAAACTAAATCTGATGGATCTATCGAATAATACTTCTTGTTGGTAAAGGTTATTTTTAAAAGTATAACATAGATTATAAAGGAATATTTGCTCCTATTGTAAAAATGACAACTGTTCGTACTCTGATTGTTGTTGCTTCTGTTTGTCGATAGAGAATATCTCAGATGGATGTCAAGAATGCATTTCTAAATGGTGATCTTCATGAAGAAGTTTATATGATACCTCCTCCTGGTATTTCACAGAAACCTGGTGAAGTTTGCAGGCTTCGTAAAGCGTTTTATGGTCTCAAACAAGCACCTCGTGCTTGGTTTGAGAAGTTCTCTACAGTGATTTTTCATCCTAGTAATCATGATTCAGCATTGTTTGTCAGATGTACGAGTACAAGTCATATTGTTTTATTATTATATGTTGATGACATGATTATTACTAATGATTCTGATAGAATTGCTTCCTTGAAGTCTGAATTGGCTCATTGTTTTGCTATGAAAGATTTGGGTATACTACGCTACCTTCTGGGCATTGAGGTTACTTATTCTTCGAAAAGGTTATCTTTTATCTCAGTCAAAGTATATATCTAATCTATTTGAGCGTGCTCGTCTTACTGATAATAAAG
Source organism: Zingiber officinale (assembly GCF_018446385.1). Classification (NCBI taxonomy): domain Eukaryota; kingdom Viridiplantae; phylum Streptophyta; class Magnoliopsida; order Zingiberales; family Zingiberaceae; genus Zingiber; species Zingiber officinale. The sequence continues at coordinate 917,819 of NC_056005.1, forward strand.
TTGATACTCCTATTGAGACTAATACTCGATATTCTCCATCTGATGACTCACCTTTGTCGGATCCTAGTTTGTACAGAACTACTATATTAGAAGCTTGATTTATCTCACCGTGAATCGTCCAGATATTGCATATGTTGTTCATGTGATTAATCAATTTGTCGTTGCACCAACTACAGTTCATTGGTCTGTTGTTCTTCGCATTCTCAGGTATCTTCGGGACACTCAATTTCAAAGTCTTTTATTTTCTTCTACTTCATCTCTTGAGGTACGTGAGTACTCTGATACGGATTGAACTGGTGATCCTACGGATTGCAAATCTACCACTGGCTTCTGCATTTTTCTTAGTGATTCCCTCATTTCTTGGAAGAGTAAAAAGCAAGATGTTATTTCTAGATCTTCCACAAAAGCTGAGTATCGTGTCATGGCCTCAACTACTTGTGAGATAGTTTGGTTGCGTTGGTTGCTTACGGATATGAGTGTCTCTCTTCATCAACCTACTCTGTTATATTATGATAATCAGAGTGCTATTCAAATTACACGCAAATTCAATTTTTCATGAACGGACGAAACATATTGAAATTGATTGTCACATTACTCATCATTATCTTCAGATTGGCATCATCACATTACCTTTTGTTCCTTCAAAGTTACAGATTGCTAATATGTTTACCAAGACACATTTCATTTCATGTTTTCGTTTCTTATCTGACAAACTCTCAATGCTTCTAGCTGTAGCATCGTGAATTTGAGGAGGAATATTAAATTATATATTTATTTGTTTATATCTTTTAGGATAATTTGAATTTTTTCTTTTTTTTTATAGAATTTAAAATTTCTTAACTTAACTATATAGAACCTTATATTATACACTGTATTAAGATTTAATAATATAATTAATTTTTTTATTCTCTTAATTTCTAGCTTAACACCCTATACTGTTTCAGATAGAGTAAATTCCAGAAGATAATGTAATAACCGGGAATCAAGTTCAACTTAATCCATTTGGATATCTATGTGATGCTCACATTTTTTATATGCGAGCACACGCATACTAATGGAAGAACTCACTGAGGTTGGGAAAACTGTGGCCTTGGCAACAGAAATTGAGTGAGCTAAATGAACAGAAAGACCAGGCTTAAGTGGAGACACTTGTGTTCAATTCAACATAAATCGTTTCCTTAGCAGAAAATGTTCTCACAGCTTTTGCCAACTCCATAAACATATTTACATATGCAACGGAACGTACAAAGAATAATTGCAGAATCAAACATGCTAGTTCTATATCTAAAATGCATTTACTAACTAAATATGAAAGCTTGAGAGGTGAAAACTACACTAGTGTGAACATTCTGCATCTCTATCGCTCTTCAGAGTTGAATTTGTTCCACGCCTCCTGGATCATTAAAAAATTGCGATGAGTTTGCAGTACACAAATAAGGCAGATGAAAGGAGAACAAAAGTGACGCGTGCATCCAACATTTATGGTGCAACAGGCATGAGCATTTTTTATGATATAAAACGAGCCTCCAACCAGTTAATTAGCCACTATTTAGTAAAAAGAACTTCTACAAACTTTTCTTTTTAATTGCCAAAACACTAAATAAATTCACCAAAATCCTACACAAGATCACTGATTATTCTTTAGTATTTGCCCCCTTAGCTAATATAGGAAAGCACTTGTATTAAACACCCACTGCAAAAACAAAATAAGGGCCACTTTAACAACTATCTAATGTGCCGTATGCTTATACCTTTTCTGTTCTGTTCTTCTATCTTACATGATAACAATTAGTCAAAAGGAAAATATGAAAAACGTACACCAGACTAAAACAAATGGAGGACTCACCTTAAGCAGATCAAAGACCTTCTCACAAATGTACTTTTGCCGAATGCTAGCACCTCTTTGCTGTAATTTATCAGGATGAACATAGAGCGTAGCCTTCCTGTAAGCTTTCTTCACAGCAGTGGCAGTAATAATATCTGTCAACGAAATTGGCTGCCAACCACTCTCAGGCCCAAGGATCTGAGAAGAACAAAATACCAAATGAAAAGGCTGAAGCATCAGTAGCTCCAAATTTGTATGCTAATCCAATTCTGATTAATGATGTAACTGCACGAATTCTCAGTGATTGAATCTGCCTATCTGCTTGGCAAGCATTTAAAGGACTAATGGAGTTTCACTAATAAAGCTTTATAAACTAAAGTGGCATTGCTTAAACACAATGCAAAAACTCTCTAAAGACAATATATGCATTGATACTCCAGATTGTAAAATGATCCAATATAAGTAGAGCTATCGGATATGCTACTGGTCTTGTTTTTAGTCAAGACTATCACAGTTGCAATTCCCACACAATTTCTTGATGAGAAAGAACAATCTTTCTTTGATTTACTTCTCTTCAATTCTAACATGTCACCATACAGTCTCATGTGATACCAGAGGCTAGATAAAATGCAATCTGGAAACAGAAGACAAAAAATGAACTCGCCCACTGTCCCAAAAAAAATTCACTACATCTATTAAAATCTGGAAAGATCTAAGTTTTGGTACTTTAAAACATTTAATACATCTCAAAGATACAAATCCATTTTAGCTTCACTATAGTAATCCATAAGACAATGAAAATGCTCATAGATATTGTACTGTCCACTTGAGTTTGTGAAGTTAAAACACTATCTCCAGCAAACATACTTGAGTGGACACTATAAAACTAACATAAGTCTAAGATTGTATTATATGCACTGCACTACACTACACTACTGAGGAAAAAATTGAATGCTGAAAAGAAATGTGCATACATATTGCAGAGTTGACAACAGTGCACGCAAATTTCCTTCTTTTCCATTTGACCATCTTTTGATATCAGGATCCAGATATTCAGCCAATCTCTGCAATTACATATCAACACAAATATTAAGCAAAGTTTGAGATCTAGTATATTAATCACAAATCAAACCATTACATTTCTCTCTACTTGTTCCCTTTGAGCAAGAACATCTCGCATGTTCTTCTCAGCAAGAGCTTTTGCCTGACAATAAAGAAACATTATAATAAACAGATTTAAAAACATAAAATCAGATGTATTCCTCTCAAGCACCAAAGAAGTGAAAATCAGACAAGATGTATACCACACGTTCAGCTGTTCTTTGATGCCTCTCCAACCTAGCTCTGTACCTAAGAGTTGATTCGCTGTCACCTGCTTGTGATCAATAAACGAACACAAATATCTCAAAAAGGGGAGTGAGGCTATGGATATTCAAGTGTAAGAAAAACAATATCAAAGACAGGAGCTCTTGGCAATATTCCTCACATAGCTTACTTTGGCTATCCAAAGATGAATATCCTTTGGAGTTGTTCAAAGAACCAGTACTGTGAAACTGTGCACCAGTAGAGCCATCCTGCATGGCCGCCATACCAAGAAGTTGGGTAAATTATGAAGTTACATAAAGAGCTGAAAATGTACTCTGAATAAACAATCATGTATAGTTGTCACAAATCTTGAGTTTAAGATTATACTTGTTTACCTTATTCCGGGCCTTTGAATTCTCTACCATTCCATTTTCTTTACTCATTCTATCCTTGCAAAAACCATTTGGTCTCTCTTTGCGTTCCCTATCGTTTCCAGCAGCCTTTTCAGCAAGTGCTCTTTCTGCGGCACGCTCTCGAGCTTCAGCGATTGCTCGTTCAACAGCAGCACGCTCCGCCTTTAATCTAGCTTCTTTTAAAGCCTGGTTAGCTACTGATTTTTCTGCAGCTAGAACAGAAGCCTTATCTGCCTTCTCTTGAGCATCCTTTAGTGCTCTTTGTCGAGCCTCAGCAGTAACTCTCTCTACAGCAATCCTTTCTGCCCTTTCTCGAGCTTTAGTATTTGCCCTTTCATGTACTTCATGAATTGCTCTTTCCACTTCAACTCTGTCCTTCTCTCTTTCTCTTTCTCTCTCCCTCTCTACAACTTCCTCTAATTTCCTTGTCAGATTTTCTGATGATTTTCTTTCTTTTTCCATTCTTCCACTTTCATTATCTTCTGTCTTCTTAAAGTTTGAAATAAACTTTGAGGACCCAACGTTTTCAATGTCTGCAGCGTCTTTAGCTGATTGTAACTCTACAACTTCCTCTAATTTCCTTGTCATATTTTCTGATGATTTTCTTTCTTTTTCCATTCTTCCACTTTCATTATCTTCTGTCTTCTTAAAGTTTGAAGTAAACTTTGAGGGCCCAACATTGTCAATGTGTGCAGCATCTTTAGCTGATTGTAATTCTATATCATCATCATTTTCTGGCTGGGCATCCGAATCTTTGAACAGAAGGCTTCCCCTGGCGTCTAAATCTATGTTTAAAATGTCACTGTTAGCTGAAACATCTGGATTTGCTGCGTTTGCAAGGATCCTTCCAATCTTTTCATATCTGCTAACTTCCTTGTCTCCTTGCAGCATTGTTTGCTTCTTAGATTTTTCCAGCAAACAAGGATCATGAACTGCCTGTGGCATCTCATCATACTTCTGGTCTTCGCCTGGTAGTTGATTTGCCCTAAGTTCATTGCAATCTTGTGAGCAAGCACCGCCTGCTTTTGCATTATTGTGTTCTTCATACGGCATCACTCCAGTTCCTTTTCGGTTCATTAAGTTCCCTCCAATTTCATCTGTATCTTCATCAACTACCAGTCCAGATTTATATTTCTGAGACATGGATGGCTCTTTCTTTGAGCATGGTTCCTCCCTAGCTTCCTTCAGGGTTTCCACTGAATTTCCATCCATTTGGGCCAGGTTGTTTGAGTGACCACCTTCAACCTGCACTTCCAAAACATGTGGGTTTGCATGAATCTCTCTATTTTTTTCATTTTCTCTAATTTCCTTGTTTCCTCTAGGTGTTGTTTGCTTCTCAGATTTGTCCAGAAAACAAGGTTCTTGAATCACATTTCTGATCTCATCACCTGGTAGTCCATTTGCTTTGAGCTCATTACAATCATGTGCGCAGGTACCATCTGCCTTTGCATTCCTAGGTTCTTCATACAACATTACTCCAGTTGCTTTTTGTTTTATTGAATCATTGCCTATTTCATCTGTGTCTTGGTCAACTACCAGTCTTGTTTCATACTTCCCAGGCGTAGATGACTCTTTCTTTGAGCATGGTTCCTCCCTGGCTTTCTTCTGAGTTTCCATTGTATTTCTATCCATTTGGACATGGTTGTTTGAGTGGTCAGATGATTCACAAAGAGCATTCAACTCATTCCCTACCTCAAACATGCAAGATTCAAAAGCCACCCACATATTCTTGTCATGTGGAACAGCAGCTATCACAGATGCATCCAGAACAGCATCATCCTTAATCTCTTCACTGTTTATACCATCTACAGTCAAATCCTTCTTATGTTTTTCAGATTCAAAAGTTACTTTGTCAGATTCTAAATTTAATGTCTCTGACAATGTTACTTGGATTGCCTCAATGTCATGTAGGTTGTCCACAAATTCATCGTGGACTTTAGCATCTTTTGATTCATTGGCGTCTTCCTTGCAGTCATAAGTCCCTTCAAACTCATGGTTGTCAGATGTTTCCAGAATTTCTTCACTTCTTACTGACACAGAAACCTTCTCAACAGAGAATGGTATACTCAAATTTTCACCATGAACATTTTGAACCTCTTCAAGCTTCTTATTTTCTTCATTACAAGAAATGTGAGTATCCTTAAGGATACTGATGCTTTCTTGAAGCTGTAAGGCCATGACAACAACATTGTCTATCTCTTCAGCTGTTTCTTCTTTGCACGAATCATGGTCATCTTTCACATTTATGGCATTCTTTCTCTCATCAATCCATTCTTTATCTTCCTTCAAATTATTGTTACTTTTGAATTCAGATGACAGTGCCACGCCTTTATTCACATAATGACCATCTTTGTCAATGCTTGGTGTTCCTTTCATCTTTTTCCTAATAGCTTCCTGTTCATGTACATTTTCTACTATTACGGACCATTTTTCTCTTTCAATTTTTGAGTGTTCTCGATCCATGCTCCACTCCATGGATTCTTTTTCCGGAGCTAAACTGTTCTCTTTCATCATCTCTTGAATATGTTTAGACATTGTGACATGTCTTGTTGACTCTCCAACACCCAGACTTGCCTTAAAAACATTGATAAGTTTTGATCCATCTGTATGAATGCCATCGACTGTTTCATTGTCTTTTGCCAAGCTTTTCTGTCTTGTAATGACACTGGTGCTATCTACCAGAAAAGGTGGTTGAGCGATCTCGTGTTCATATTTTCTTTCATGGTGACCGAATTTCTTCCGGTTGTGATCATTTACACGTTTTCTCTCCATCATCTCCTTTGCGCTTCTTAATCTTGCTTCAGCTTGTTCCATTGCTTTCTTCATAGCAGCAGCAGCTGTACTTGCATCAATCTCTACATCCAAGGAAGAAGGACCATCCTTCACACCAACTCGAGGTGCATGGCTTTTGGAAACAACACCATATTCGGGAGATTCATTTGAATCAGATGAACTTTGTCTGTCTAGACTCATCTTCATACTAGGACTTGTCTTCAAAAATGGCTGATTGCTCTTGTTACATACTTTTGGAGGTGGTCTTGTTGGTGGTGGTACTTGCAAAGGTTGTGTTCGGAGACTGATGTCTACAACACTCACATACATAGCATTGGAAGATGCCAGATCATCACTGGTGACTGAATTACTGATAGAAGAAGGTGAATGGAGACTTAAATCCACATGATTAAGTTCTGAAGCAGAACATTGACTGCTAAATTCTCTAATAACTGCTTTGACTTCATCTCCCGAGGTATTTAAATCAGCACCATTAGTGTTGCTGATGGAAGCGCCAGGATTTTGTGTTTGCAAATGGCCAGCACATTCAAGAGTGGAACTAGTCCTAGGAGGATCAGTTTTGAGTAATTTCCCTCGTGCAGCACCATCATTGCTCCCAGGATTTTTCCTATTATTCGACAGGTTAGATTGCACAGAATTTTGATCTGAATGGTTGCAGTTCAACGGGCAGCAATCATGATCATCTTCTATGCAATTCATATGAAATGTTTCCACATTTTCCAGAGAAACTTCAGATTCTTTAGCGACCTGACCATTAATGGTAGGATCCTCAAAGTCCCTGTTAATGATATGGAAACCTAGTCACTCATAATTAATTAGATGCTGCTTTGATAGTTCAATATGTGTCAAAAAAGAAAAAGCGAAATCAATGCCACAAGAGAGAACAATCAAATGGTATCGATCTTTGAACCCCCTACCCCCGCCACCACACACACAAAAAAAAAAGGATATCGATCTGTTAATTTAGACCCACCTATAGATTAGCATGTCAGCATGTCAATAATGGAAAACAGAGTTCAGCCTAGACGAACGCGGCTTTCTAATGTCAAAATGGGCAGGAGTTAAACTCTTGGAATCCACTCAATACAGCAGATTCAACAATAGAGGAGTATTAGAGAGAATGCAATGCATATGTTATAGTGTAACCCGATCAAAATGACTAGCGCATAACATCCTCCTACATCTTCTCATTCTAGTTCGTTGTGCATGAAACGAAGTTTTCTACTTCAGCGAAGGGAAAGCCGATAGACAAAGACAACTAACAAAAGAGACTCCGAAGCGCACCTCCCCTTGGTGGAACCAACCTCCAGGCCTCGCGACGAGGAAAACAACTCCTCATACGATACAGCAAACCCTCCAAACTCCGAGCCTCCGAAAACCTCAGCGTAGTCGAATCCAGGGCCGTCGCGAAACCCGGGAGGTTCACCGTCAAGGCCGTCAACCGCCGGAGGGAGATCGAGGAAGGGGATGCTACAGGAGCTCGCGGAGCCTCCGAAGATCTCTACATAGTCGTCGAGGCGAGCAGGGAAGGGAGAAGCGGCGAAACGGTGCGGCCCGCCGAAGACGTCGGCGTAGGCGGACGAGGCGGGCTTCTTGGAGACCCTCTGCCCCTCCATGGCTGCGAGGAAGAGGGAGGGGAAGAACAGGTGGCTCGGTTAGGGCTTCTCCTGGGCTCCCAGTCGTCTTCGCCGTCGTCGCGTTTCGCAGTGGAAGACCAGTGAGTCGACAGTGGAACACAGTGAGACGTTATTTATTCTTTATGATATAAAAAATTATAATTTAAACGCCCAAAAAATATTTTTATAAGACCGATCAAAAAATATTCGGTAGGCGGAGGGGGTAAAATGTAAAACGTGTGGGACCCAGGAGGAATGATGCACTAGGGGTGTCAATTCGGGTGGGTCGGGTCGGGTTGGGTCGGGTTGAGTTTTTTTTTTTTTTTTTTAACCCAACCCGAACCCGACCCGAACCCGATCAACCCGAACCCGACCCATATAACCCGAAAATCCGATTCAAAACGACTTTTTTGGGCTATTTTCCCTATAATTCTTCACTTTTATCTCAATATTCCATCATTATCATACAAACATGATATTAATATACATAAAAACATCTAAATTTTTAAAATAAAATTTGATCTATGATGCACCACTACGGTGCAACTCTCAATAATAAAGAAAATGCATGACAGTCAAATAGTCTAGAAATTCTATAAATTATGATAAAGTATTTTTCTTATTTGAATTTTTTATTTCCCACTACAGATTATCTCTTTTTTAAATGACAATATTAATTATTATTTCTCCCTTTTTTTAATTTGTTTATTAAAAAAAACAAAGAAATGTTGGTTTAGGAGGATTATTGTGCATCATAATTTGTTGTCCCACATGCGATGTGAACATGATGGCCAAAATGTACGACGACGAGCCGACATAATGAAATTCTATACGACTTATTTAATTTGCACGATTATTCTCCTTCTTTCCGGTTTTTGTTCTTGTTTTAGAGATTTCTCTATACTTTATTTGCTGGAAGAATCAATCGATATCAAAGAACAGGAGCTGATTTTTGACTTCTTACAATATCCGCGATATATTATCGTCATAATGCAAACACGTCCTCTACTGCACTTGAGTCGATGCCATAATAAAACTTAAAACGAGGGTTAAATTCAATTAATCTAAAATGTTTTTAATTATATTTGATTCCATATGAAAATAGTGAGAGGTGAAGTATCGGTGATTTGATTAGAAAATGCTTACAAGCACAAGGAGAAAAATGATCGTTAATGATCCAGTGATAAGGGTTCATCCCTCATAGGATTGTTATCATGGAAGAAATTAAAGTAAAGGCGGTCAACACTCCTATATCGCTGATCGGTCGGATAATTCATTTGCACGACCGGAGGAAAGGATAGCCAGGCCGATATCAACCCGATGTTACCATAGCTCAGTCGCATACCGAGCTTCCGACGCTCAGAGGACTATGGCCCGGCGAGGCACCCACCGTGCGGACAGCTCACTCGGACTTAAGTCGAATCTCAGAACCGACGAAACGGGAGTGCAACTGAGCAATCACTCGGATAGATCTCGACACAACAGCTGAGCTCGGACAGTGGAAGGTTACCCGAGCGGCTACCCCATTCGGCCCAAGGGCCAAACACCCAGAGGCCTGAGGGTTGGCCGAGCGGGGGTCCCGCTCGCCCGACTAACAAACAAAAAGGAGGATTAACCGATATCTTTGTCAGAACTCGTGCCATCGACAGATGCCATGGTTTGCTACATGCCCCCGCAGACGATCGTACGACGGAAGTTTCCACTGTCGTGTCAGAGAAATGCTCGGGTCATTGAGGTATGGTGTCAGAGACGCTTTCTTGACATGTCTTTTCAGGGGAAAGGTTTGAGAAGCGTGCACGTCTCGAAAAGTATGCACACACACTCCCAATAGCCCTATATAAGGAGCACCAAGTTTTAATGGAGGTATGTTAAGATTACTGTAGCTACTATTACTCTGCTTCTTTCGATTCGCTTTTTGCTCTATTCCTATATCGTCGGAGGCTGACTTGAGCGTCGAAGGGTCATCGCCAGGGAACCCCTCCCTGGCTCAGCACTACGTTGTGGTGATTACAGGATTCTCCAGCTTGGAGTTCACCAACGATCAACAGGAGCGACACGTCCCCCAACATCCATTGTCTCGACTCTCGGACATGATTAGCCAGTAAGTTGACCAGGGAGTCCTTGGTACGACTACTCCAACTGTCAAGGTAATATCCTGGAGGGAAGAAGAACAGTGGAATGGGAAATGAGTTCATTGACTAGTGTACCTGCACTAACGGAGAGGGATCCCTTTTATAATACCTATGTAATCGCCAGCATTAACAAGACATTACATCCCTGCTAGACAACATGTCTAATCATTGCACTTCAAATGTATCCAACAGCTCTATCGTAAATATGGGAGGAGTATTCTATTATGTGCAAGGATATGGTCTCGCTGACTTTCTGACAAATTTATTAATAATTAAGTGGGTTAATGGCGAGAACAGTTAATGGGTCATCTGTCCCACTAGTAGGAAGATGGATCGAGGATAAGGAGTCTAGTTTCTTGTTGGGGGGTGACTAGGCGTGTAAGTTGTTAAGTGAGAAGTTACGACCTTGGAATGTCCGATCAGTATTAACCAATCGGAGTATAATGGGAAGTAGAGCCCTAAAAGTAACTGAGCGGGGAGCTAGACTTCGATGACATCCGAGTGAGGAGCTAGGCCTCCAGATGTCCGATCAGTATTAGCCGATCGGAGTGTGATAGGGAGCAAAGTCCTATAAGTAGTTAAGTGGGGAGTTGGACATTGATGACATCCAAGTGGGAAACTAGGCCCCTCAGATGTCCAATTGGTATTAACCAATCGGAGTGTAACAGGAAACAGAGCATCATAAGTAGTTAAGTATGGAGCTGGACCCCAATGACATTTGAGTAAGGAGTCAAACCTCTGGGATGTCCAATCGACTTTAGTCGATCGGAGTGTGATAAGAAGCATATCCTCGTAAGTAGTTGAGTGGCGAGCATCCGAGTAGAGAGTTGGACCCCTGAAATATTCAATCGACTCTAGCCGATCGACATAGAAAGGATTCACCGGGTAGATTATTCACACTGACCTACCTTAGACTTTAACTACCATCTACTTTGGCCTGTTAACCTTTAAACCCCAGTCGGAACTCCTCATCATCCGCTCTATCAATATTCAATCATATTATATAAACGTTAAAGGTGCGTAGGTTTTTCTTGATAGAATATTATTTGCGTCTAAAATGCGTCGAAGTGAATTGATTAATTACCGACTCATTCACCAAACTGGAAGACCAAAACGTTAGTGGAACAATCGATGTGCGATAGAGGCACTCCACCAAATCCATTCGCTGTCATAATTAGTGTTTATTAATTAATTATATAAATAATTATTGTGGTGGAACCTGATGTTCTCTTCCAATATAATTTTTTGTTAGCTAGAATTAAGTTTATTCATTCGTTTATTAACTTTACTTAAAGTTCATCAGCGCATCATCACATCAACCCGGTAGGGCTGCATTATGCTGTGATGAATGCATGCATGCACCACGTAGCGTCATTAGTTAATTATTAACAACATTAATTGAGAGTTTACTATGATATAGTGTTAATTTCTGAAAATTTAACAATATCGATCTAGTTTAATTAATTATATAAATTAATAATAACTACTCATGCATGGTGGCATTATCAAAAGAGTACCATTAATAAATCTAATCATAGATAATGAAAATACATTGTCTTCCAAAATCATTAGCTTCACAAATCCATCTTAGCCATCATTGTTGCATACAACAGGACGCGAAACACAACATTCTTTAATCTTAATGGAGGATCCAGAAAATGTATAGCAGGTGTTCATTAATTCCCCCTTTTCCTAGTTCCCCTTCTCAATTGTTATAACTGAATCCAACTTGCTTTTATGGTTTAGTTCATCCATCATGCCATACCCAACAGTCCCTTAAAGGTGTTAAAATCCAGTCCAATTGAGAACACAATCAGATCGTAGTGAATTGGTCTTACTGTATTTCCTTCTATCCATCCCCAGTCTCCTACCAGACAAGTATGCCTTTGATTATGCCGTAGAGGATCTTCAAATTTCGTGAAATATTTACAGTGAGGTTTTTGTGATGCTCCACTACTAGAGAATTTCATACATAGTAAGAGAGAAAAAATTTCACATAATTAGCTGGAAAATGATCTCCAACGCAACAACTTAAGCTTATTTTTTTTAAAAAAATGAACAAGGTACTAATTTGCAATCACTTAAGCTTTGTGTTGGCTGGCTAAATTCAGTCCACTACTGGATTATCTAGCAAGCATCTCGGATTACTCTAAATGAAGGACCACCATGGAGACAACCACAGAGAATCCAGCCATTGCTTTGTGGAGATGGACGTGATAAAGATAAGGATTCTAAAAGTCGACCGGATCTTTGTACTAATTTTGATTCCTATATGTATGTTCTAATGATGAAATCATAATCATCGGCCAGTCCTTCTTGTGGATCTTAGCCTTTCATATCACTCAGACAAGCAGAAATTTTTAGGACTTTGTATAGATTAATTAAGGATTCTGTAGGCTTTGCCACCGGCCAGCTTCCAAAGTCGTAGGAGGAGAAACACTCCTTTTACTTTTGTATCAAATGTCTGGAAAATTTTCATCTACTTTTGAAAAAGATTCTGTATTGTGGAAATTGAGATAGCTGCGGATGGTTACTGATTCACAGCAATTGGATCATCTTTAGTGAATTAAGATTAACAGTGATGTTAGAAGCTGACATTTGTATAAACAATGATTCAATGTCTCTCCAATATGCCTGGTTGCAATTCCATATCTGAAGTGGTCTTGCTTTAGGAAAGACAATGTCTTTCAAAGAAGTGGAATTGTTGAGACAGAATTAATTGCATCACTAGTTTTACTTTTCTAACATTACACTTTATCACACTGAACATTTGTGATGCATGAGGAAAAAAAGGACTTCTAGTTATGTTCTTGTTCCCACTTCCCAGTGTGCTCTAAGATCTTGACTTGTCTTTGTTGGCAATAGTTAGGCATATCCCTCCCCGTGCTTCTTTGGCCTCTGAATCTCAAGTGTTACTTATCTTGATTTTAATTAGAGGACCTGCAACTTGAAAGCAACTTGAAAGCAACTTGAATGCTCTGCAAGTACTGCTCCATTGAGCTTTGGCCTTTGGCTGCCTGCAAAGCTCCACTCTCTGCAGCAAGTCCATTACAAAACTACAAACCAAAACTCCTTTTTTGAAAAGCATCCGAAGCCACTCGATATATATTGTGAATGAGAAGTGGTTTCAAACAACAATCTGTATTTGAATATATTTATTTCTGTCTGTCAGTCTGTCTGTCAGCAAAAGGCCAACATCCGGCTCTCTGAAACTGGAATACTGGCGTATTTTTTTTAATACTTCGACACTCTAAATTACCTTTTTTTATTTGTTGAATTAGCTTTTCATTCATATCAAGGAAGGGTTAAATATAAATAGCAGCAAAACGAAAGGCTTTCGATGTGATATTGGCTGGCTTTCCGAGCTTTTGGCTTAGTGAATACGTCAGGTGCTTCTTTTGGATCAACGTTGCTTCCCTTCGCCAACTTGAAGATTTACTTGAAATTACTAAGCAACTAAACCTTTATCGACAGGTTGAAGCTTTGAAGTGCTACCTCAGCTAAAGAGGAACATCAAGAATCAAGCATTTTCCATGTGAAATTGTGTGCCAACTTAATTCTCTTTTCTGGATTTCAGAAAGCAGAATCTTATAGGACAGTATCTGTCAACTTCATTTATGTTTGTGACTTTAGAATCAGTACAAATGATACTTGAAGACTAGGATGCGTGTGGATATTAGGATCAGAGGTTAACTTGTCAATTTAGAATTAGTATATTTAGTGTAGTTTAGGACCTCAAAGTTGAGAGTCTCTCTCTCTCTCTCTCTGATTTCTCGGTAATTGATCTTTAATTATAATACAAGATTCGAAGTAAGCTTACTATTAATAGAAAGGGATTTCTAAAATGGCAATAACTTCTCTTCACATAATTTGCTTAAAAAATAGCGTACCTTATTTTAATTGCCATGACAAAGATACTCCTTCCAAATCGAGTATACGAAACGCCCTCCTTAAAAAATGAAACACATGTACATGAACAAAAGCAAGTGAAAGAACCGCCATAAAGTGCATTCTTTTCTCTCGTTTTCTACTTAGATAAATCTTATTAATTTAGAAGCATCAGAAAGCATTTATGTTTTGATGCTTGCAGAATGGCAAGATGTGATAATGGTGGACAATGAATGGAAGAGAGAAAGAGGGAGAGCCCTTGTGTCAAGGATAATAAAGAAGGGGTGGTCTCTAGCTGTGAGACACAAGTAGCAAGTGGTTATAGTGGTTATGGGAGAAGGAGGGCGAGTTAGTGAAGCATGAGAGAATAATTAGTGAGGAATCGACTAGTGTTAGTTGGGAAGGTTAAAGGGGATGCAATTTAAACATTCTATAAACTAATAGCTGTAATATTCTGTGGATCCACTATGAGATTGACATGACGTGATGATCCATTTATGTCTCTTGTCACAATGCTAGATGTTTTAGGTAAGTTTCGATGAGAAAACTATATTATCATCTACCTAATCATCAGCTTCTAATCATGTTTATCTAATCTCCTCGTTGCGGATCGACGCAGAACAGTCATTCAATTTTCCAGGGAAAAACGGAGCAATTACAGAACATAAAAAAGCATCAGATTTTGAGAAGTAGATGATCATTATTGCCCAGCAGATGCAATAGAAGAAAAAACAAAATGCAGAGAAATTGAGATGCATTTACATTGCCTCCTAACTGCAAACATAGAGGTCCAATTCCAAATCCAGAAACATTAATACGAACTAATTTTTCGTGCATGCAGATTTCATTCCCCGAGAAACAAATATGAAATTTGCAAGCTCAACTGACCTTGAAGTTGCAGAGCATGAGCTGCCAGGAAGCATGGGATACATTTCCTTTTGCTTTTCTTAAATCTTATACCTTTTGATCTTTAAAAAGTAACTCATAAACTAGAAAAAAAAAAGAATTATAATTCATTCTTTATTGCAGCAGATAGAGGGGCAGCGTGATGTAAATTGGACATGAAATAACCGACAGATTTCTAAGCAACAGATAATTAAAGAAAAAGAATGCTGCTGAATTCATGGAGAGGAACACAAACACATACAAATGTAGATGATGATGATTAAGGCACTTGATTGCTAGTTTTCAGTATGAATTCAAAACACAAACTAAGGTCCCGAGAATGTTGTTGTGAAACTCTTTGCTGAAATCAACGCGAGGCGAGATCAAGTTATAAAGTTCAATTCGTTGGATGGAGCTAAAATGGCCACGAAGATTGATAGATTAATGCGGATTGTAACATAAAAAAAAATGAAGGTTGGAGTGCCAAACAGCAGCGATTAGATGAAGAGCGAGGAGAGGGGAAGCAGCTCAAACCAGTATGAAGCCAATATTTTGAACACTAATTTGGCAACGCCGAGCAAAGTAAGCAACTACTGAAGGTGCTGCGGATGATGGTTGCGCTGTTGCACTAAGGATTGTTGCTCCTGCTTGGGATGTGGAGAAGATGGGGGCGGCGGAGGAGGAGGCTGTTGCGGCTGCTTTCTCGCGGTTGCGTGCTTGTTGTTGTGCATCCACACCTTCAAGACTTGTCTCTTCACTCCAATCTCCGAGCAGAATTGCTGCACCATGGCGTCGTCTTGCCGCTGGATACGCCACCCGATTCGCTCCGCGAAAGCCAGCATCTTGTCCTTCTGCTCCGCCGTGAACTTGGTCCGGAACCGCTTCCTCGGCATAGCGACGGCGGCAAAGGTCGTGGGGGTCCCGGTGCGTATTTTTTCCTCGCTCGATGACTCGGTGGTGGTGCCTCCGCTCCCGCTAGGGTTGTTTCCGCCGCCGAAGTGGACGAAGCCAGGCATGCCGGCCGCTGGGGATGGGCTGGTGGAGAACCCGCTGAAATGGAACTTCTGGTGGTGCGAGGGCGGCGGCGGCGGCGGGAGCAAGAGGGGTAGCCGCGTCGCTCCGCCATGGTAGTACGAGCTCCCGCTGCCGTCCGGTTCCCGACGGTGGAAGCTACGGTGGCAGCCGCAGGCCGCGCACTTGAGCGCGTCCGCTGTCTCGGGCTCGCCATCAGGCATGAACTCGCCGCAGCCATCAAGAACGTGGCCCCCGAGCGCCGCCGCGTGGTTGCGGAGGCACTCCTTGTACCTCACCAAGACATCCGTTTCAACGGCTCCAGCGGAAGTCTTCGACTTGGAGTTGGTCGTCGTGGCTACACCAGAAACCCCCGGAGGAGGCGGCGAGTTGGAGATGGAAGATTGATCTGTGTTCTTCGCGACAGACTGTGAAGGGTGATCGATGACGGTGGGAGCCGTTTCAAGAGCAGATGGCGGCGGCGGCGGCGGCGGCGGAGCATGGATAAAGTTGTTCCCATTTCTCAACCCTACTCCTCCTCCGCCACCGCCTCCTGCTGCCCTGGGCGCAACAAGAGAAGAAGAGGAGGAAAGAGTCGGCTTAGAGAAGGCGGATCCTCCTCTGACCAAAGAAGGATTGTAAGCGGTAGAAGAAGAGGAAGCGATCCCAATCTCATTCGGATTGTGCCTAAACTCCATCAAAATCTCAACTTTCTACAAAACGACCCCCCGGCGAGCTTCGACCACCTCCCGCCTACAACACGCAGCCACCGCCCCCTCCCAACTCAGATCTCGATCGGCATGTAGGACTAAATCAACTCCGCGCCGGGGCAATCGAATCCAGCTCTTCCTGCACTGACTAAAAAGCAAGCAAAAAAATGCGAGATGAGAGGGACTAAACGAGCAAGTGCAACACTAAAAGCGGCAGCGACTGGAACCTCACGGCGCGTGAATAATTGCTGGCTCGACCAAAAGAAGAGCTAGAGCGAGCTACAGAGACCGCAGCAACAGCGAGGAGTGAGTAGTGGGCGTGGCGTGGGATACGGTGTGCATGGTGATGGTCTCCTAACTCCCCTTCTGTTCGCGAAAAGGGGAAAGGTGTGAAGAAAGCCCGTTGCTTATCCTTGGCTCATCCATTCAAAGAGACGATACGAGACGATACGAGACGATCAGGAAGGAGAAGAGAAGAGAAGAGAAGAGAAGAGAAGAGAATTGGGAACAACCGACAAGGTTACGCTTCGCCCCTCCCACGCCCTGCACCCTGGTCCAACCCCTCAATAATTAACGCTGCAAACTGGTGCTGCTGTCATTTATTATTCCTGCAGAGATTTGTATCAGTCATCACGCATCGCCTACGTGTGTGGTCTCTGCTGCTTTCACGTCCACCACAGCTGTAACCCTCTACCTCGACCCTCCTCACTTACTGCTGCTCTTCCTCTTCCTTTCTTTCATCTACTCCATTCCAGCAATTGAATCAACCAACCCTCACGAGGAAGATGTGTGTCTGTGTTTGTGTCTGGGAGCTGCGCCTGCGACGGACGGGGCCCTACGGACAACCCTTCGTTGTTGCGGTGTCAGACTCTTTACCCTTCTTTCAACCTCTCTTTGATTCAACTCTTTGAAATTTAGATTTCTGCTTCCTCTCCTCCTTGTCACATACGCAAGATTAAATCTTTAATTTCTTGTCACCGTCTCATCAACAGCGATCGCAGGGAGAGTGAAGCGATTGGCTGTCCTCTGCAAGCTAATTCATTTATTGATGCGGTAGTGGAAGGCTTTAATTTCCCGCTACTCCTGTTCGTGCTTCATCAACGAGTCACCCCTTTAATGCTTTCTCCAGTAAAACAGCTTGAATTTTGACTGGAATTTTTCCAGGCAACTCTTCCCGCGAGATACTTATTTGCTAGAGCGTTTTATACCTTGCGTGAACCAGCTTGCTCGTGCAAAAATATATATAAATAAAAGATAATCACTCTAATTAAAGCCACAAAGTTTATAGGTCTTTTCTATAAACATTGTGCCGTGCTCGACAATCTCTTCTTTAATTTGTTTGTTCTCGTAATTCAGGTCAAAATTTAAGCTATCCAACAAAAAACATTATTATCCTGGATGAGCCCTTCAAAGAAGCTTCCATCTATATCTCTTCTTCAAACTCGTAAATTGATGGCCATGTAATTTTAGAGAACGGAATAATTAAAATCATTTTAAAATGAAATAAATGTTTCATGAGCTTCCATTATAATAAGCACGAATAGTGTTCTTTTTCCAATGTCTTTTAATGGTTCAAATGATTTGATTTGAACTTCCATTATAATAGCTTAACGATGAATAATGCCCGATTGTCAACTTTGAATATATTTTATGTGTAGTTTCGGGTGTGAAGTCGCGAATTAGAAAGCATTGCCTACGACTTATTCATCTAATTTACAAATGCTTTCCTTAATTGCACCAAAAATTAAAGTTAATCAAATTAATAATACAACATCTTTGGAGTTAATCTTACAATTTGCACTTACTGTGATCTAAACACAACTTTAATTAGGATAGATACTTTTATGAGTCAACTAATATAAGTCAAAATGTGGTCAAAAGTTGAGACATTGAATGCGTCCCTCCGATCCATAGATAGTGGTGTACATGGGGACGCATGAGGCAGCATTTCTATTGTCTGAGTGGACTCATCAATGCTCTTCAATTTCTTCATTGGATCCTACAAATTTCCTTCAAAACTCTACAGTGAATGTACTTGAGATCGAGTGATAGTCTAACTTCCTGAGGACGGACTTTGGGTAGTTCCTTATTGAGTTAGTTTTTATCGGGTCGGTAGTTAATCAGATCAACAACGGACCAACCGACGTTGCTTCTCCTAAATCATATCGACAACGGACCTACCACGTGGCCAATGTTCCTTCTCCCAAATCATCTCAAGTAGTATAGATTAACCATCAGATAAATCAAGGAAGCACAGATGGAAAATGACGTAACAATCTAACACCACGAGTAGTTTGAGCATCAAACCTTTGTTGGATGAGTATTCCGTCTTATCGTTTACCATTGCATCGTGTCTCAAGGATGCCCGATACGTCCTAAACTCAAAATTTGAATCTTTTAATTTGCTCTAAGTGTATTATATGATCGATGATGATAATGATGATTGACTAGTTTATTCAAAAGTATCCTTTATAATTAAATATATTTTAAAAAAAGTTTAATATTTTTCAGTGTGTAATCATATTGGTGAAGTCCGAAGCCCTAAAGAGACAATTTCCCGCCGGAGAACGGGCGGGGACCGCCGAGACCCAAGTGGCGGTCACCATCAACCAATATCATAAAGAAAATTTCGGCTCGGGATTCGATCGCAATCTAATCCTTTCCATAACAAATCGATTAGATTCTAATTTAATCTAATCCCGCCATTTTGATTTAATTTAGTAGATTAACTAACACTTTGGTCGAGCGGGCAAACGCAATGTGGCACACGTGGGATTAATTACGCCTGCTCCACTGTTAGGTACTAACTCAATAGTTAATGATTGCAATTAACGTCGAGCAGAGGAGTTGCTCATAATTAAATAATTAATTAGAGCAGAGGAGTTGCTCTTAAAATATTAAAAAGTTGTTCTATCAAATTTTTTATAATATATATATTTTTAAAAAATTATCATCTGTCTAAAAAAATACAGATGGATCAGTTAACCAATTTAAATATATATAAAAAATACGTTTTTATATATAATCTTTGAAAATTACTACGTTATTTATTAGGAATATAAACAAAGTACAGAATTTCTTTTAAAGTGCATCGGATATCAGTAGAAAAAACAATGGAGCATCCTCTTAATTATTAAACCCCCAAAATAGAGACGCTAATTAAATTAGTCTTTAATTAAACAATTGTCGGGCAAAGTTAGTCGACCACGTCTCCAGCATTAAGGTGCTTGTCGCATGGCACACGTGGATCACCCCCAGCCGCTGGTGGGTTCTTTCCTTTCCTCAAACTTCGTACTATTAGATTAATTTTTTTTTTTTTTGTTTTTTCTTTTGTAACGAGATAAAACAGTTGAAAGTTTTTTGATTAGAAAAATAAGGTGAGGACATTTTACATTAATGACAGGATCATTATTTGATAATTATTCTTGTTAATCATCACGATCCTTATTAAATACCAGTTTGTGCAGGTTAAAAAGTGTTAATAAAGTCATCCTAACAGGGTCGAAGGCTGGATGACAAGACTTGAGAGTTGACATTTTGACTCGTACAATGAACACTTCGCCTTTGAACTTGGCAAGTCCTTTTCGCACCGCATTCTATGCGCTTACTTTTTTTTTAATTACACAAAGCCCATTACCCACCGCTAACAATCACTTCGTGGCAGGGCACTATTGGTAGTCACTCACCTTAATGATTTATAAGTGCAGTCTTACGGTAACCAAAGTGGTTAATGTTTTCACCGTTTGTTCATTATCAATACCAATTCCCTTAATCACTATATTAAAATATAATATTATAATAGTATTTAATCCGATCTACAAATTACAAAGACAACGTCCTAGTTAACTTAAGGATTAACGGGTAGAAAATTTAATTCATGAAATAATTTTCTCTCACTCCTGAATGCATGGAGACGATTAAACAAAATATTAGTGTCTAGAAAATAAGAGTGATCAAGATCCTCCAATATTTAAGTTAATTTTAATTTAGACGGATGGATAAAAAATAATAGAGAAGGTGCATGTAATAATAAATTGTTGATGTTCAGATAACATACCTTACTAATTAACGGATAGGACTCCCTTTTTATATACCACCTTTGATAACCTCTGCAATCATATGTTGGAAAAAATATATCAAAGGTCGTTAGGTAAAGAAGAGTATACAACTTAAATAATATGTAATAATTGTTCGAGAAATCTTTCATTAACTCATATGTATATTTTTTTTTGTCGTTTATAGTTCATGTCATTGTTGAGGCAATTGAAAGAATATGTTATCATTAGTGATCGGCTGATTGAGAACATAATAACCCCTTATAAGGTAAGAAAATATTCTTTAACAAGTTGTTAGGATTCCTTGAGATTATTATTTTCCAGATGCATCTCGGCCGAAAGTTGGTCAGATCGAGCGCCCCTTGAAATGAAGGATGAATGAAAACCTAAGTTTTATAAGACTGGCCAATATTCTGTACTGCTCTACTATACCTGTGTGGTCATGTTAGAGCTCTGAATGAGTTACTACTTGATTTTTGCTGTACTGCTCTACCATATCTGTGTAGTCATATTGGAGCTTTGAATGAGTTACTGCTTGGTTCTTATTATTATTCTATGTCATACCTACATGATTATATTAGAACTTTGTGCAAGATACCGTCCGATTTTTAAGGACACTCAAATATATAAAAAACAAGCTGTATTTATAGAAAGCAAGTTATATATTTTTAATTATAAAAACTGCATATATTTAGAATATGAATATTTTAATTTAGGTAATCTAGAATATGCTCTAATATTGTTTATTGTAAGACAAAAAAACCTTTTGCAAATGTATCTATTTTATGGGATGAATCTGAAATAGAATTAAAGTATTATTCTGTAGATATATAGAATCATATAAATGAGTTCCTTGAGTTAAAATTACCTTATGATTATTCTGTTTGATTTTGTCTGTCACATCATTCTCTGAGTCGGTTCGTTACATATTAATTTTAATATTTACATGAAATGGTGTTCTTCTTTAAAATTTAACATAATGATATATTTTTTTAATACAATATGAATCGAAGCCATTTAGTGCTGTGATAATCTCTATTCTCCGCGACTTCTTCTTATCTAATTCATCTTCCTCACGAACTCACCAGACAAATGAGTTCAAACCATATCTAAATCTACAGTGTTTTAATGTATTCAGTGGTCGTCTTATCGTACAGTACTTGGTGTATTATCATTACTGCAAGAAACAAAAACAATAGTTTAAGTACCATCCAAGTCGTTTTTGCACGTTGAGAACTCTTCTGCTCGATGATCTCTGCGAATCAGCAGTTGACAGAAGCACTAAATCAATCAGAATTGACAGTTTATCCAAAGACAGCAGTTCGCTGAATGACAACCAATTCACACCTCACAGATTCATCATGATCAATATCTCAACATCTCACTGAAAAAAACTTGCACAAACAATAATTAATGCAAACGTAAAGACAGGGAGACATGTAAAACTTGCACAACTCGCAGCCACGCACCTAAACCTTTTGTTTTCTTAAACAAAAAAACAAACATGAATTGAAGGAAACTGTTTTTGCTTCAGTAAGTGAGATTGGGTCTGTTTCGGATGGCCCCAAAGTCCTTTCCTTGTTGCTGATCTCACGGCATTAGCATTTTATCAGACCAATGTGATGTACTGCAAAGAGTGTACGCAACAATAACAAACTATATATTCAAATATTTGTGATTGGCTACGTGTACCTTTCAATCATCCAAATTCTCCCAATTCAGAGTTCCTAGCTGTATACTTTTTTTGCCGTTCTAACATTAATCAGACTTTTTCACTGATATAAGCCCAACAGTTTTCAAGTAAGTTCAGTGAACTAATATGAAAACCAGAATTCAATAACTGTTGTAAGTTATCTTTTGGAAAGGTCAACAAAGAATTTGTTTCTTCAAGAAGATGGTTACAGGATCACATAGATGATGGAAACAACTTAATGCTACGCAGAAAAAGTATATATATAAATGGGAGTCGCCATTCTTTTAGATCCATAGATGCTATAATTAATGTGGGGCACTATGTCATCTTCGTGGTATTCTTAATGATGAGAAGAACAGTCCTATGACTTTTTCTAAGCGTTTTGGATACCCGTACCGTCATGTCTGGGAAAGAAAGAAACATTACATAGATACAAGACTCGTCGGCTATATTTCATAAACTCTTGCAATAGAACTCTCTATTGATTTATTCCAGGGATCATAGATCGGTCAAACCAGGTCAAATAAATAAGTTTTTCTTGTATCATTTTGACGAACAACATAATTGCAATATTGACAATAATTTTCCAGAACAAAAAAAACTTAAAGCAGAGTACAAGCAGTATAGTACTATGCTGAAGTATCAATGAACTACCATGTCATCCTAAGCACAACTAATTAGCACATTTTGTATTGTTCACAATTCACAAATAGTCGAGTAAAACCACAGATCAGTGGGGATGGAGCATAATCTAGTTAACAAAGTATGCACAAAGTCAGCTGATTCTGAAATTAGTTGGTTAGAGCTGAGTTGTTTAGGCAAAACCATTAAGATGTATGCTCCAAATGCATCATTTTGTATAAACAAGATTTCAAGTTTTGTGCAGCTTCTTTCCCAAGTATGGTCGTTTTCATTTATCCACCTTCTTTCCCTTCCCTCATCCAAGTACATAAATCTTGTTGATTTTCTTACTTCCTCTTCTGTCTCTTTCTCTCCTCCTTCCCCTCCCTTTGTGTGAATATTGATTAGTCCATTGCTGTATGTTAGCTGAAGCGGTTTAAATAAAGTAAAGAAAAGAAAGTATGTCTGAAATCCTTTCATTGCTAACCAACAAAAATGACAATAAAAAGGTAAAAATATACCAATGAAGGATATTAAATTCCATGATTAATGGTAAATTAGTAAACTTAGTTAATTTTATATCATCGACTGTGGTGGCTGCAAAATGTCGTAATATTGCCGACGATTCCATCGGGCTTTTAATCAAACACTTGGAATTCTTGCGCATTTCTAGTTAATTGTATTGGGAAAGGCCGGGCCGATCTCGGGCCGAAGAAAACTGCCCGGGAGGTTCGATGTTGAATTGCCACGACAGGTACGGAGCCTCCGCGTTGTCAGCCACGTCATCGTACAAGGTCAGCGATGAGCTGCTCTTGATGGCGGACGAAGCGTAGCAGCTCCACGGTGGCGGGTGCTGCCGGTCGTGGTAACCAAACTCCCCGGTCACCGGCGACGACGAATGTGGCGCCGTGGACCCCGCCGCACGGCGCTCTTCCTTCTTGAAGCGAATGCCGCAGGCGTTGCACAATGACTGCGCCGAATCAAACCAATGAGACAAATGTTAGTTTTTTGATAAATAAGATGCATTGACAAAATGCAAGCTTGCGTTGTGACTGATTACTTTTGGTCCACGCGGTCCATTTCTCCACAGCGGCGTGGAGGTGGTGTCGCAGTTGGCGCACCGCCGGGCGAAGAGCTGCGGGTCGCCGCCCAAAGCCGACGGCAACCCTCCACCGTTCGGCGACGCATTCGAGCCCATGGAGGAGTTCTTGGACCGAGACCGGATATCCCACACGCACGACGATGGCCGTTGGATCTTGGCGGAGGATTCCGAGGTCCCGTGCTCTGTTTGACGCGTGGAAGGGGTGCCCAACGAAAGGGTACAGTCCACCGACGAAGGCGAAGAGCAGCCGGAATACTCGTCCGAGTCACAGCCTTCTTGCATGAACTGCCGCGTCATAGTGACCGGGTAAAGAAAAGAGGAGGCGGCACCGCCACCGCCACCACCGTAGACGAACCCGCAAGAGCAGGGGTACACGCTGCTCTGATGTTCGCACTGGTGCAGCATAGCTCGGGGAATGAAGAAAGAAAGAGCTAATAAATCGGAAACAGAGGGACGCAGCAGGATGTGGGAGCTCTTTTAAAAACGGAACAGAGCACGCAGTTCTACGCCTGCGAGGAAGACTAGCATCGGGATGAAAAAAGTGAAGAAAATAACTTAATTAATGGTGCTTGTTTTTAATAGGGAAAACACACTGTATAGAATGCAGCCTATGATCATGCTTTGGGCATAAATTATATAAGTATCAATGTCGGTAAGAGATGAGCGATCCTCCTCCGGGAGTGTGAGCGCTTCAATTTGCGTCGCCTCCTCCTCGTCACTCGCAGTGAGCGGGTGGGTGGCTGCCTCGGGGCTTGAGAGCGGGCAAGAGATCAGAGAGAAGGAACTTGGCGTTGTGCGTCGTTGCCGCTTGCTCTGCTTCTTCTGATGCGAACACTGCCAGAACAACGACGTATGCGCAGGGTTGGCTGTACGCCAGAACAAGGCGATGTGTGATGACACGGCGGTGGTGTCACAGTCTTAAGAGGCGGAGGCGGAGGCGCAGCAAACCATGGGCATGCCGGTCAGAGGCGACAGATCGCGTTGGTCATCGGGCGGTCAAAAGAGGCGTAGGCCACGTGACTCTCAGAACAGTCTTCCACGCATGGAATGCAACGGAATGTAATCTAGCACTAGGCACGTGATCGTCCCTGCCCCTCACGTGACGCTCTACGTCGGAAATATGCACAGAAAATAAAGAAAATGGAAAAGCAAAGAGGCGAAAATACAAAGACGAGAATAAATTCAAATCTTTGCTGCGTCTTTTGACATGCTGCCAAGCATTCTTAAGTTCCATTCGCTGTGAGTCTCTACGTGGAGCCATGGAGGCATCTTTTGGAAAGCGGAGAAGGTCAGGGGAGAAACGATCGCTCGCTGCGGCATCATGCTGCAAAAGGTTGGAACCGTCAACCTAGCGGTCCTCTCAACTCGGCCCCACAAGTATGAGAGGGAGTAAATCACGATGAATACGGGCCCGGTTATGACATGATGGTCTCAGGTGTTTAGCACGGACAGATATTGATATTATCGTATTTACTGTCGCAGACCCTCGACCTCTCGACTCATGCTGCAAGAATCCATGCCATCATGCCATCATCCTAGGCGGAGCCTACCGAATCCAATCGTCGTGAACTACTACGAGCGTTGCGGCGGACCCGAGAAAGCTAAGGGAGCTTGGGAGCGAGCAAAAGAGAGCGACCGAAGTCGCCGATTCGAGCATCATCATCCCCGTCGCGCTGTCGCGCCTCGAGGACGGAGTTCCCTCGCTTTCTTGACCACAAGCTACTATGGACGACTGTACACGCGGCGGTCGCAGGCGCGCCAGGTGTGTGACGTCGTCGCGAGATGGTATTGGCTGTGATGTGATAAGACGGTTTCGGATGGATGGGCGCCAACTGGCGCCGTTGCTTTTTCAAGGAATAGGAGTTACGTTGCAGTTGATCTTCCTGGCGAGATGTGACTGGTCGTGTGTGGTGGATGGTGGTCCCGGGCATGGTGGTGGCCGCGAAGACCGTCGCCGTCTTTTAACGCCGGCGACGCGGGGATCTTGGAGGTCGCTTCCGCCGGAGGCAAGTTAGGAGGCGGTGGGTCCCACGTGGTTAAATCGTTTTACACCCCCGAATTGTCTCCTGCCATTTTCTTTTGTTTTTCTCACTGGTTTTCTCTCCCGATCAATCTGTCTAACACCAAATTTAGTCCTACGTCGATCTCAAGCTCGGTCCGGCAGAGCCCAGCCCAGTCCAAATTTAACAATTTCTCTTCTCGGTGTGATTGCGCGCACTGTAGGCATTGGTTGCCTTATCCAATATCCTGATTCCGTTGGTCGTCGTCAGGTCCATTTATCCTCAATGCATTCGAGACTTAACTTCCTTCGGCGGTTCCCATCTCGGAAAGGGAGCTCGGTGCCGCAGAGAGAACGATCGCTACGATGGTTGACATATCGGGAAGGCAGCTCGGCGCAGCAGAGAGAAGGATCGCTAACATCGCCAATCACCTATCACCTCCGCCTTCCACTTCACCCCTGCCTTCGATTGTCCGGCAAGCGACCGCTTCAACGGGCGACAGTTACCATAGGGTCCATGGTCAGGTGCCGACGCGAGAAACGACGTGGAGACCGGCCTGCGACGAGTCCGGAAAGGAGTACATCGACATTCTGTATGAAAAAGCGGTGGGCGAAGGGATTGCGAAGGTAACATCTTTACCAAGTTCATTTCTGAATTTTGATGTTCCTGAGTTCCTAGATATCTTTTCTATTGGGGAAAGTACTCGGGAACGTTTTCTTTCCAAAAGACTCAAATAGGTCTAGTTTGTTGAACAAGAGATAATGCAATTTCTTACTGAAAATTTCTCCTTACGGGAAGATAGTCATGATTTTCCATTTAAATAGAATTATATAGATCATGTATACAGTGAAGAATTCTTTTCATCTGTAAAATGATTTATATTCTTCTGTAGTTTCTTGTTTGCTTTGAACCAGTATGTTCAGAATGAGTATATATATTGGCTTCAACATTGTAACTCATTTTAAGCGTTCCTCTACAGATCACAATCAATCGTCCAGAAAGAAGGAATGCTTTTAGGCCAAATACTATCAAAGAACTTATTCGGGCGTTTAATGATGCGAGGGATGACAGCTCTATTGGTGTCATCATTCTTACTGGAAAGGTACGCTGTAGATGTGAAATGAAAGCCATTTAAGTCGATTATTTGCTTCCATAATACGACTTGGTTATTGAAATGAAATTTACCATTTATGATGTATCATTGACCCAAATAGAGAAAGATAAGGGGAGAAAGAAAACCCAAAAAAATTACTCTCTATTGTGGATTGTGAAGAGACATATCTTAAAATTAATTTACTCTTTCTTGCATTTTGTTTTACTTCTTGTATTTTGCTTTGAATAGGGAACCAAAGCTTTCTGTAGTGGTGGTGACCAGGCACTAAGAGGTCCTGATGGTTATGCTGATTTTGAAAATTTTGGCCGTCTTAATGTGTTGGACCTCCAGGTGAATGTTTTTTCTTTATCTGTTGGATGAGTTGTACACCTTAATGCTAACAAATGTTTAGATGCCACGGCTCTTCCATACATGTATATAATGCGCCTGTAAATTTTTGGATATAAGTTAGAACTGTAGGTATAAGAGAACCCTTAAGCATGTTGATATTATTTGGAAACTAATGCTTCATGAAAACTAAGTATGTGCCTATACCATGTTTGTTCTTAAATGTGAATCTTGTAAGCCTAACTTTTCTCTTGTTTCTTTGTTTTGTAAGTTTATAGTTGGTTCTGCTCTGTTCATTTATGGTAAATCCTAGAGTGTAATTTATCCTTGTTCAGATACGGGCTCGAATGTACAACATGCTTGAGAAAAGAGTAGTTGCTACTTGGCTTCTTTGAAATCTAAGTACGTAGTTTCTAGTGTCTTACTGATAAGAAAAATAGATGAGTCAAGGACACAAGGAGGATAAAAATAAGTTTTTCACATACTTTCATTGATCATTACATATCCTATTTATAGGCTAATACATCACATATTAAAAAACCCACTAACTCCACTAATACCACAACATTAACCACTATCCTCCACCACTAACTCAACTTGCCAACTCATTGACCCACTAACACTACATTACAACCATTACCCTATTATTTCTCTCCACTAACTCAATTAAAACATGCTATCTAACACACTAATTTATCAACAATCCCTCCGTTAAATTGATATTCCAAATATAATAATCAGTTTAAAAAGAGTCAAACTTTTAAACTCCATGTAGAAACACCAAGTAGCTTTCTAAGATTTTGAAATGTAGCAATTTTGAGAGGCTTGGTTAGTATATCAGCAATTTGATCTTCGCTTCTGCAATAAACAAGATTAATGACTTCATCATTTGTGAGATTTCTCAAAAAATGATACCTCACATCTATGTGTTTACTTCGACCATGTATCACTGGATTTTTAGAAAATTTTATTGTTGAATTGTTGTCACAATAAATCCGAATAGGTCCATCCTCTTTGAAATATAATTCTATAAGAATCTTCTTTAGCCAAATAGCTTGACAAACACAAGATGTTGCAGCAACAAACTCAGCTTCCGTGGATGATAATGTAACGATTGATTGTTTTTTCGAAGATCATGAAATAGCTCCTGTACCCAACATGAAAATATACCTAGATGTACTTTTTCGATAATCTAAATCTCCTGCATAATCACTATCTGTAAAACCAAATAGATCTGACTTTTCTCCCTTTTTATAAAACAATCCAAACTCTTTAGTACCTTGCAAGTACCGAAAAATTCTCTTTGCAGCTAAGAGATGCATTTCTGTAGCACAATCCATGTATCTACTAATCATACTTACAGCATGCATAATATCAGGTCTCGTCGTTGTCAAATACATTTAACTCCCCACTATCTGTATATAAAGTGTGGTATCAACCTTCTTTCCTCCAATAACTTTATGTAACTTCACTCCAAATTCAGAAGGAGTATTTATAGGATTGCAATCTTTCATTTGAAACCTGTCTAGAATTTCTTGCACATATCTTTTTTGAGAGATAAAAATTCCAACAGAAGCTTGCACCACTTCAATACCAAGGAAATAATGCATCATACCAAGACCAGACATTTCAAATTCTTTCATCATAGATTTTTTAAAATTTCCAAATATAGATATGTAGATTAAGTCACCTGCATATAAACAAACTATCAATATTTTTCCTCCATCATCAATCTTAATAAAAAGAGTGTTCATAAGAGCATTTTTGAAAGCCTTCCTCCAAAAAATAAGTTTCTATATGATTATACCAAACTCGTGGGGCTTGTTTTAATTCATATAGAGCTTTCTTTAATCTATAAACTATATGCTCATTACCAAATTTCACATTAATTGATTTTCTGCTCATGTACTAATAATGAACTTTGTAATTCATCAATTGAAAGTAGACTTACATCATTTGCTTCTTCAATAACACAGACAACAAAATTAAATTTTGGTGTAATAGATCAAAGATTTTTTTCGACAATGAGAACATCCTCTGTCTTGTCGCCAAGGATCCGCATTTTATTGACGATTGTCATCGTTCTTGAAAAATAATCTGAAACTGATTCTCTTTATTTCATTCGGAGCATTTCGAACTTCGAACGAAGTGCTTGAAGCTGCTGCCTCTTAGCTCTTGATATTGTCCATTTTGGGCATAAGTCCTTATGGTTTTGCTCTTGGGCTCTACCCAAAAGGTCTCATGCCAATGGAGATATCTTTTTCTTATAAATCTATGATTTTTTTCATGTGTTTTCAATGTGGGACTATGTTTGCAACTTTGCAACTCCAACAATCCCTCCCTCAAACAAAGGACCACAGACTTCCCACGTCCGATCCTCGACCCACCAGGTATTCCTGCCTCTCGGTCCACCCAACCTACTAGGACTTCCTTGCCTAGCCGCAACTAGGACTTCCTGCCTGGTGTTTAGTCCTCTTAATCCGAACATTGGAGCCCCCACTTCCTTTGTTCGAGGTCAATATTGTACCCACATGGCTCAATCAGACTATAGCTCTTGTGCATAGTCGGCAGTTAAACCTTCTGCCAGTCCGGGCTCTGATACCAATTGTTGGATCGAAAAGAATTTAGATATCTCTACAAAGGTATGATATTGTCCACTTTAGGCCTAAGCACTCATGGTTTTGCTCTTGGGCTCTACCTAAAAGGCCTCATGCCAATGGAGATATCTTTTTCTTATAAACCTATGATCTTTTCCATGTGTTTTCAATCTGGGAATATGTTTGCAACTTTGCAACCCCAATAAGTACTTTTTCATAGAATCCCAGATATCTTTGGCAGTATCCTTGTAGAGAATGATTTCCAAGATTGAGCGATCAATCGCTTGGAAGAGATAATTCTTTGCTTTAACACCTTTCAATTGTGCATCTGTTAGTGCAACACCTTCTATCGGTTCTGCTACTCCAGAAATCACGACCGTCTAATATTCTTTGGATCTTAAAAAATTCTCCATGAGCATGCTCCAATGGTCATAGTGACCATCAAATCGAGGAATGGTAGGTTGTACAAAACTTTCAGAAGACATAACTCTCTTCGAAACTTCGCTCTGATACCACTGATAAGAAAAATAGACGAGTCAAGGACACAAGGAGAATAAAAATAAGTTTTTCATACATTTTCATTGATCATTACATATCCTATTTATAGGCTAATACATCACATATTAGAAAATCCACTAACTCCACTAATACCACAACATTAACCACTATCCTCCACCACTAATTCAACTTGCCAACTCACCCACTAACACCACATTACAACCATTATACTTTTATTTCTCTCCACTAACTCAATTCAAACATGCCCACTGACACACTAATTTTATCAACACTTACAAGATTGATGTTACTGAGTTTCTTAGTTTGATACATGTTCCTACTTTATGAATCTTATAATTCTCATTGAGACTTGTTTATATTGCAGTGTTACATGAAAGATTTGCTGAAAATATTGGTTATTCAGTATTCTTTGTTAAGAGTAGTGCTAGCTCATTCACAACTTTTTTCAGGTTCAAATACGTCGGCTTCCCAAACCAGTAATAGCAATGGTACACTACTTTTATGCCACTCTCCCTAAGCTTTGTTCTTCCACCTCTATATGTAGTTGTATGCTATGATTTGAAATCAGGTAGCAGGTTATGCTGTTGGTGGTGGTCACATATTACACATGGTTTGTGACTTAACTATTGCTGCTGATAATGCAATTTTTGGTCAAACTGGGCCAAAGGTACTAATTTTCTTCTTTGTTCTTGAAGACTTCTTCATATCATTTTATCAGTTCTTGTGCAGAAGAATGCTTCTTATATCAATTGTTTCTAGTACCATACAGTTCAAAATATTGAATTTTTCATACTTTCTTTTATATCGATCGATGCATATACGTTACAGGTTGGTAGCTTTGATGCTGGTTATGGATCCTCCATCATGTCCCGTTTGGTGAGTTTTACTTTGACACTAACGATGTTCTAGAAATGAGGTTATGTTTACTAAAGATAAAAACATGGCCATTTAATTTGGTGAATGCATCATCTTTATTCTCTTCAATTAACCTTCTTAGTTTTATAAACTGATCTCGTGTACTTGCTATATTACATTTAGATTGGGCCAAAGAAAGCACGTGAGATGTGGTTTTTGTGCCGTTTCTACGATGCTTATGAAGCAGAAAAAATGGGACTCGTGAACGTAGTAGTACCTGTAAGTCTGTTAAAATAAGTCAGTTCTCTCTTTAAACAAGTCTTAAACAGATTAAGAACAAGTCTTTGTTCTTATCAGTTATGTTTTCATGAAAACTACAACTATTTTCTTTCTTTAAAGCTGGAGAAATTGGAACTCGAGACACTGAAATGGTGCCGTGAGATTTTACGCAACAGTCCAACGGCAATCCGTATCTTGAAATCTGCTCTTAATGCTGTAGATGATGGCCATGCTGGTCTGCAGGTATCCAATTCTTGATGCATTTCACAATAGAACAATGTCTATTAATTTCATTTGAAAACAAGAACAATGAGAAACAATAATACACGAAACATCATCTGCTTCCCCTTATCATCGTTGTTTTCTTCTTCTTAGGAGCTGGGAGGAAATGCAACGTTAGTCTTCTATGGTACTGAAGAGGCTAATGAAGGGAAGAGAGCATATATGGATCGCCGGCAACCAGATTTCTCTAAATTTCCACGAAGACCTTGATCTCACTTTCTTCGATCATATCATCTACTTTTTAAGCTTCATTTCGGACCTTTGCTTGTTCATCAATTAGCACCTTTCTTGATATCGCATGCTATACAAAAGACTGATGATCTGAAAATGGCGATCGAGTTCGACAAATAGCTAAGGATTCAACTTTGGCCCGTCTCCAATTCATTATCTTCTTGGATTGTATATTCATCCACAATCATTAGGACGTGCAGGGTCAACGCAATAGTTGACATTATACTCTTTAATTGATATACCTGTAAGTTCATATGTATTAATTATTTCGGTGCAGAATTTATTTTATTGCTATCTTCTCCCGTAGTTGGGTCCAGCTTTGCCTTGTTCTAATATATACAAAGGTTCTTGTGATAACAGAGACCAAAGAAACAGCTTCTTCTTCTTCTTCTTCTTCTTCTTCTTCTTCTAGGTGTTAGCTGCAGTGACCATGTTTCAATCTTCACCAGAACTTAAATTTTCCTCCAGGTCAGTGTGGAAGCCACTTCAACTCTTTTAAGTCGATATACAAAACTCTGTTCATCTTTTTCATTTAGTCACTTAGCCGATTTCAATTATTAGAACCATATAAAACATTGGATACATTCAACTACGGGACTGCAGCTCTTCTCCCCACAGTGCCAAATTTGGAGATCCAGCTCCCAAATTACACAAACATCTCAACATCCCAATAAATTTGGCCTTGTTAAAAGAAACTGCAATCCTATACTTTGTACTACTCAGCACAGGCAAACAATGATGACTGCTCAAAAAGGCTATGAATTGATCAAAATCTTAATTTTGGAAAAATTATATTTCCTGTGGCAAAGTTAATATATAATTCAATAAGTGCATTCATATTTTAGTTAAGGCATTGGTTCCAATTAAGTATATTTTTACTATATATGGATTTTAAACAAAGATGAAAGACTCTCTTAAGTTTTTTTTTTCTTTAGATATCGCGATGATCGGATATTCATGGCAAACGGCAATCTGTATGTTTTGTTTCGATTAATTGGGCAGGCCCCCGGACGGGCTGATGGTCAGATCCAGTCCCGACGCCGGCACCGAAGCGCCGGCGAGGTACCGCCTCCCGATGGCAGACGTCGTCCATGGGGGGAATGACCACGTGGAGTGCCCCGGCGAGTCTTGCTGCTCGTGCACGGCGTTGGCGATCGGCGACTGCGTCGCGCTGGGCTGCTGCCCCTTTGCGGTGGTGAACGTGCTGGCGCTGACCCTGGTGAAGTTGCCGTGGGTGGCCTCGAGAAGGTGCTTGGCGTCTCTGCGCCGGAGAAGGGCGTCGATGCGGAGGAGGAGAGTGGCGGACGTCGGGGGCGCAGAGGAGAAGATGAGGGAGGCGGCGATGGTTAGGGCGGCTGGGAGGAGCTCCGGCGAGTGGAGAGAGGACGAAGGTGGGACGCCGCCTGGATTAATGGAAACAGAGGACGGGGTCTGGCTGGAGCTCTACCAGGTGGGGAACTGGGGGTTCGGCCGAGTTTCCTTCTCCGGCATTCAAAGGGAGTGGTGCTTGCGGCCGCGCAGCGGCGGCGGTGGAGGAAGTGCACCGGCGGCCACTTTTGGAACCGTCGAAGAGTTTAATTAATCGCTACGTATTCTGCGAAATCGCATCGGTATCACGGTATGTCAGAGAGAGAGAGAGAGATTTGTTCGGTTGTGTTCTTGCGCATTTTAATAAAAAAAAAACCTTTAACCCCTCTTTTTTCTATCCATTAACATTTTATCTCTTATATTTTAAAAAATAACATTTAATTTTTTTTACCAAAATTAAATATAATTTTTTTATAATATTAAGGGAAAAAATATATTGACTTGATATGAAAAATAATTACATATATTTTGAGGGTTAACTCTTTGATTATTGATTAATTGGATGATGTAAGAAAAAAAATTATATCTTTATCTATTTTTATGAAATCTTATATAATTATGGACAGAGATGAACTTAAAATTTTAAATTTAGATGAAATGAAGAAAATAATTATTATACATTAAGTGACAAAAATATACATTTTAAACTACTTTATTTTATTTTATTTATATAATTAAGTATTAATCTTTATATATTATTAAAAATTACATATAATTATTATATTAATTTTAATTAGTAAATCAATAATCATGCATATGATGAAAATATCAATTAGGATCTTAAATTATCTAGAATTAGTTCAAATATTAACAAAAGAAATAGAAATGACATAAATTATCAATAAATTCAATATAATTTTTCACTCTTAAAATTATAAAAAAAATCAAAAAATAATAGTATAATCTTTTATAATTTGTTTACATTTAACTATCAAAGAGGGTTAAATATATTTTAAAAAATATAAGAAAGTAAAATACTCTGGATAGAAAATAGAGGAAGTTTAAAGATATTTTTTTTCATTAAAAAAAGGGCTGCGGTAACTATTAAGGAAATTATTGAAGGTTCAATTTTTTTTAAAATAAATAGAAAAATTAACTTTATAAAATCCACACTTTTCCGAAACAATAATAAACATTGCCTGATATAAAATTATTACAATTATTTGTTTTTTTTTACCAAATCCATTCTTGCTAAATTATTAGTCCATCAAATTCGACAAATCCTAATTAAACAAATACCAAAATTAAACAGCATTCTAGAAAATAATCATAGCAAATAAAAGTTGTGGAAAGCAAATGTTCAATTATAGTTTAATTTGAAGGAAAATAGAAAACAAAATTTTATAAATTGAAGGAAAAACGTAAGAAAAATATTTGATGCTCATCAAATGTTAAATATATATTTAATGTTTTTTAAAAAATAAGAAATTCAAAATTTGAAAGAGAACAACATGAATTATTTTTATTACAAATCACAAGTCTCCGGATATACCGAGATAGGATATCCAGATTATATTTGTGGAGCGTATTTTTTTAATTTATCCCAGTGGATTTGTATATATATTTTTTTCAAATCACAAAAGGAAATTTTAGTGAAATTAAGTTTAAATATTTGTTTTTATTCTATTTTAATAAAGCGAATAAGGTTCCCTTCTGCCTGAGCGGATTCCTTCCTCCTCCACCATGGCCGGGGACAGGAGGAGATCGGTCCATCTCGTGGAGATGGGCGGTCTCTTTGGCCGCCGAGGCCACCCTTCTCCGGCTGAACCTACCTCCGTCGGCGGCGACGACGATGGCTACTCGAGGATGGTCTATTGCAACGGTACGGCGAGCCCTGAGTCATTGGATCTGGACTATCCCGACAACACGATCTCCACCACCAAGTATACGGTGGCCAATTTCGTACCTAAGTCCCTATTCGAGCAATTCCGGAGAGTGGCCAACTTCTTCTTTCTCATAGTAGCTTGCATCTCTTTCAGCCCGCTTGCTCCGTATCGGGCCGTCAGTGTGCTCCTCCCCCTTGTTTTCGTCGTCGGTGCGACTATGGCGAAGGAGGCCATCGAAGATTGGCAGCGGAAGAAGCAGGTGATTTTCATGGTTGAAGCAAGTAAACACGGGCGACCTCTTCTCGATCTCGTGTTGCCATAACTGCTCCTTTTGTTTCAAACAACTCTTGATCTTGGTTTATCTGGGATATTTAGTCATAGCTGGAAGTCATGTATTACGATTGCCATTTATTCCTCACGACTAGTCGACTACATTTGGAGAATCAAGAGAAGTGGGTTCTTAAGAACGAACACCGTTTTAGTTAGCATCTACATGCCCTCTCTTCTAGTTGTTTGCTAACATAAAGTCCAGGATGAGGCAAAAATCTGCATCTCCCTTTTTTACTTGACCATTGGCTACTTTGAAGTAAATTATGGAATGCAATTTAGGAATTAGGTAGTCATATCTGAATAGTTTTGCATAAACAGATGCTACCTGACTGACTATTAATTCATTAGATAATGTAGACATTTTACAATAACCTCTAGGTCTGATTTCATATGGAGAGAATATGCTTGTCTTAGATCAGAGATATGGAGGAAAAAAAATAAAATATACCTTAATAAATGTTTTAGTTTATTTGAATGATTAGAGTGTTGTAGTTTGTTATTAGGGATATCCATCTGACTATGAATTTAGTTTGAAACTTTAATGCATCTTGTTGTATGTTATTAAAATTTCAAAATTCTTGTCAGGATATAGAAGTCAACAATCGGAAGGTTAATGTCTATGATGGAGCTCATTCTTTTTACCAAACAGAATGGAAGAAACTTAGAGTTGGAGATATTGTTAGGGTGGAGAAGGATGAATTTTTCCCTGCTGATCTACTTTTGCTTTCTACAAGTTACCATGATGGTGTTTGCTACGTAGAGACCATGAACCTTGACGGAGAGACAAACTTAAAACGTAAACAGAGCTTGGAAGTGACTTCAACCTTGCACATTGATGAGAATCTCCAGAATTTTAAAGCATTAGTCAAATGTGAAGACCCAAATGAAAAGTTGTACTCCTTCATTGGGGTTCTGACTAATGAAGGTGTGCAATATCCCCTCAGTCCCAAACAAATTCTGTTGAGAGATTCTAAACTTAGAAATACTCATCAAGTTTATGGTGCTGTAATTTTCACTGGACATGACACAAAAGTAATGCAAAATGCTATGGATCCTCCTTCAAAGAGAAGTAACATAGAGAGGAGAATGGATAAAATAATTTATGTACTTTTTACTTCTCTGGTTTGTATTTGCTCCATTAGTTCTATCTTCTTTGGCATCAAAACAAAACAAGAAATTAATGCTGGAAGCTATAGGTGGTATTTGAGACCAGAAAAATCATCAATATTCTATGATCCTAATAGGACAACTTTGGCTGCCTTTTTTCACTTTCTGACAGACCTTATGCTATATGGGTGCTTGATTCCCATTTCATTGTATATATCCATAGAGATAGTTAAGGTTTTGCAAAGCATGTTCATAGACCGCGATCAGGAAATGTACTGCGAGGAGAGTGATAAACCTGCACGTGCTCGGACATCAAATTTAAATGAGGAACTTGGACAAGTTCATACCATACTCTCAGATAAGACAGGTACACTTACATGTAACTCTATGGAGTTTGTGAAATGTTCAATAGCTGGTATTTCTTATGGCAGTAAATCATGTGAGGCAGAGAACAATCTTTCAAGAGTCACAGAATATGATTCATCTGAACTTCATGATAAACCCGTTGATTTAATGAGGCATAATACTCAAGGATTTCTGGAAAGGTCACCCAAAGGCTTTAACTTCAAAGATAACCGGTTAATGCATGGACAATGGATTAAAGAACCTAATTCAGATATAATAGAGAAATTCTTTCAGGTGTTAGCAATCTGCCATACAGCAATTCCTGTTGTGACTAAATCTGATGAGATTGTTTATGAAGCTGAGTCACCAGATGAAGCTACTTTTGTTACAGCTTCTAGGGAGCTTGGCTTTGAGTTCTACAATAGAACTCAGACAAGCATCTCATTGCATCAGTTTGATCCTAAAACTGGCAGAAAGGTTGATAGGTGCTTCTCCATTAACTTGATATATAATGTTCAATACTAGTATCCATCCTCTATTTTTGTCATTGTAATATTTTCAATATGCAGGACATATGAACTTCTCAACACCTTAGAATTTAGTAGTGGTCGCAAACGAATGTCAGTAATTATAAGGACTGAAGGGGACCAGTTATTGCTCCTTTGCAAGGGTGCTGACAGGTTTGTTTGTTAACTTTGCACTAATTTCATAATATAATCGTGTGAGATATAATCCCTGTCCTCATACTTATTTCTTCATGGTTTAGTGTCATTTTTGAGAGGCTTGCTGAACATGGAAATTTATTTGAACATAATACCAAGCGCCACATCAGTGAATACTCTGAGTCAGGTCTACGAACATTGGCAGTTGCTTACCGTGTACTAAGTGCAGAAGAATACATAACATGGCATGAGGAGTATCTCAAGGCAAAAAATTCAATAAATACTGATCATGATGCAATTGTGGATGAAGTAGCTGACAGGATTGAGAGAGACCTTATCCTTTTAGGTGCTACAGCTGTTGAGGATAAATTACAGAAAGGGGTAAAGTGTTTCTGCCTCTAAAAGGAATGTTGTATGTAGGTTTCATTTTGATTATCCATTCACCTTTCTAGTGTTACCTGTTACTCGTTTGTATGTTTACTGTGAGGAAAAAAATATTTATATAAAGCATCCCTAAACTTGAATAATTTTTGGCTATCCAAAAGAGTAAAATTCCTCGATAAATAATGTTCTGCTCCTTACCTGACCAATAAAATACCTTTGCCATCTTGATTCTACTCCAATAAGTTTTCTTTCTAGATATCAGCTCAAAATAGATATGTGTGTATCATGTGTCACATCAATTAAGAACCCGCTAGACAGACGACCGTTTACTTATTCTTCTCTTCATTTTGTAGGTTCCAGAGTGTATTAACAAACTTGCACAAGCTGGAATTAATATCTGGATTTTGACTGGTGATAAATTGGAAACTGCAGTTAATATAGGGTGATGCTTTCTTGATATGCTATTAAACTAGGCATAGCTCCTGTCTCGCTTGTTATGACTAATCCATTAGACTGTACAGGTTTTCTTGCCAATTATTGCGCAGAGGAATGGAACAGCTCATAATCACTCTTGATCAATCTGATATTAACGCTTTAAAGAAAAATGGTGGAAGGGATGCTGTTGAAAAGGTGCAGAGATAAGGAAAAGTTATAGTACCTTTTTTTTTTTTGTGTGTGTTTCTCACAATTTGAACACTTGGTAGACTTTGCATGAAAGTGTTACCAAGAAAATACATGAAGCACAATTCAGAGTTTCTAAAATGGAAGGAAGTGGTGTTCCCTTTGCTCTTATTATTGATGGTGACTCTCTGGCCTTTGCTTTTTCAACTAATCTGGAGCACCCTTTTTTGGACCTGGCAGTTAGCTGTGCATCTGTTATTTGTTGTCGAACATCACCAAAGCAGAAGGCTCTTGTGTGTATTTCACTTAACTACTTTAACAATGAGTTATTTCACATATGGAATAATTGATTTCTAACTAAGAATTCAGGTAACAAGACTGGTGAAGAGAAAAACCAGAAAAATTACACTTGCGATTGGTGATGGAGCCAATGATGTTGGCATGCTTCAAGAGGCTGACATTGGTGTTGGTATCAGTGGAGTTGAGGGCATGCAGGTCTGTGCTTGGGATTGACATATTGTAGTTTGTCCTTTACTTTCTTATTTGTTTCTGTATGCTTATTGCTACATGGCATATGAAGACACTTTAGCTAACTGGTGTTAGCCAACTTAGCCTTTCATAGCATGGACTTCAAAGATCCCCCTCAGATAGCATGCAAACTAGAGATTAAGATTTGATAATATCATAATACACATCCCAAACTGTGTGTGCCCTGAAATTGGTACATTTTAGAATTTATTCCTCTTCAACTGGAATAGAACAATTGAAAGTCACAGTTATTAGTGAAGAGAATGTAAAGCTTCCTTAGACATGTTTGATCTTTTTCTTGTCAAACCAGATGCACATATAATATATATCTGCTTGCTTAAGGTAACGAGGAAAGCAAGTTAAAGTTGAAACATCATCAAGGGAAGGAATTATATCATCACCAATTGTGGGTATTTAGCAAGCTCAGCTATTTGTGAGCTGAAACATGATCATATTCTTGTTGAAAATAAACTTGCTTATCTGTGTATGAGTTCTGTTCATTAACTTTTACATAATTAATGATACTAAGCATGCCAACTGTAGATCATATTCATCTAAAGCTGAATTTTTGGTATTAGCGACTTTCATTAATATATGAGAACTAGATTGAGGAATGGAATTTAAGTTAATCTTATACACTTAGTTGTTTTTATTTTGAATATATTGTTAATTTTTTAAAAAAAATTCGATGTGTAATATATTTCTTTTGACAAAAATTTGGTGATGTCATCCGGAATCATATAGTTATACATAATATGCATTGTTTTTCTTTAGCACAATAACTTTTAAGCAAGATTGCAAAGATATATATTGTTATCTGTAAGATGCAATTATTTGTTGTAGGCTGTCATGTCTAGTGACTTTGCGATAGCTCAGTTTCGTTTCTTGGAGCGTTTGCTCCTTGTTCATGGGCATTGGTGTTATAGACGTATCTCAGCCATGGTGAGGAACTATTTCACATTTATGACTTCTACTTTTCTGTTCATGAATATATTTCACTCAATTCAAACTTTTTTTTCTCTTTCTGTTTGTTGATTATCCAGCTCAGCTCAAATTTGAAAGGATACCTGCACAATCTGAATCTTGTTGAATATCACATAGATTGGACCCTCAATTTTTTCACTCTTTGCTTGCATTTAGCTGTTTGATACAACCCTGTTTCACCATCTCTTAGCTAGTAGATTGCTTGCATATACATTATTTGAATTACCCCACCTGTGAACTGATTAATTAATTATGAAAACTAATTATGAAATTTTGTTAAAAAGAATGCCAGTCATATTACACAATTTCAGTGGTCTAATGAGATAGATAAACTCATTTAACTAACTAGCACTGCTTTTTAATTTCATATTTCTGTTTATATATTTTTTCCCCTTTTGTTTTTAAGGTTTGTAGTTGGTGTAGGCATCCAGTTTTGAATACTCTTTTGACTTTTTCCTGGGGGCTTATACTTCCTGAATTAATCTATCATCGACATGTTTTAGTTACCTTATTGTCATAGACAATGTGGGATTATAGTTGAGATGACAGGTGTGCCCAGAAAGTTATGTAATGGCATTATGAATTTCATAAACTGTTGTCGCCCATGTTAATGGCACATGCTTCATTGAGCCTAGAAAATTGGTGCTTGTTTATTTTGGTTCTCTCACCTATGATGATTTTCTCTTAAATTTATGTAGTACCTTATTTGTTTTATGTGAACAGATATGCTACTTTTTCTACAAAAACATAACATTCGGCTTTACTCTCTTCTGGTTTGAGGCCCATGCTTATTTCTCTGGACAGCCTGCTTATAATGATTGGTTCATATCATTCTATAGTGTTGCCTTCACATCTCTTCCAGTTATTGCACTGGGTGTATTTGATAAAGACGTTCCTGCCCGTCTTTGCATAAAGGTAAATAACCCTATTTGAATTCACTTTATACTTTCTGTACCCTTTAGTTCATGTTAAAAAAGTGATGTGTGCAAAAACCATTGACTATTATAGCTTTCCTGAAAATTACTTCTTGTTCTGAGATTTCCCATCTGCAGCAATTATTTTACTGGTTGTCATAAAATGGTGTTATTATGGCAGGTCTAGAGTTGCATATGTTGCAATTAATTTGCTTCAATCAATATATTCTTCATTGTATTTATCAAGCTAGTTCTTTGTCTGTTTCTCAATTTTGAAGGTAGTTGAAGATGAGTTCTCTAAATTACTTTGCTGACTCTTAATCTGTTCTATTTGCATGATTTTGTTTCTCTTCATGTTCACATCTTCATATAAAAATAAGAAGATAATCCAAAATTTTCTATGAATATGAATTGTTTAAAATATTCCCTCAATTTAGGGAATGGACTCTGAAGTTGTTATGGTTGGCTAGCAAAACTTATTTTCCCCTACACTAGTTATTACGAATCATGATGATATAAACTGCCGACTCAAATTCAGCTTCTTCACAATTCTTGCAGTTTCCCAAGTTACATCAGGACGGTATTCACAACATCTTCTTCAGCTGGCCTCGCATTCTTGGCTGGATGTTCAATGGAGTTTGCTGTTCTCTGATCATCTATTACTTCACGACGGGAGCCATATTTCATCAAGCATTCCGCCAGGATGGCCGTGCAGCAGGCTCAGACATCCTCGGAGTAACAATGTACACTTGCGTAGTGTGGACAGTGAATTGCCAATTAGCAATCTACCTCAGCTACTTC
Organism: Zingiber officinale; assembly: GCF_018446385.1. Lineage (NCBI taxonomy): Eukaryota > Viridiplantae > Streptophyta > Magnoliopsida > Zingiberales > Zingiberaceae > Zingiber > Zingiber officinale. Next base: position 959,942 of record NC_056005.1, read on the forward strand.
ACATGGATCCAACACTTCGTTATATGGGGAAGTATCCTAGTTTGGTACATTTTCCTAGTGATTTATGGTTTCTTCCCGCCAATGATATCCTCGAGTGCATACCAGGTTTTTCTGGAAGCCTGCGCTTCAAGTCCTCTTTATTGGATGACTACTCTCTTCGTCGTTATTTCTGCCCTACTACCTTACTTTTTCTTCTCCACCATACGAGATACGTTATTCCCCAAGTATCATAACTTAATTCAAGGACTGCAACTGATGCCTGCGATATATTTTGCACGCTAGATCGTCAATTAGTTTCCCTTAATTTTGTCAGGCATCTCCTTTTGTAAAACTATATAAATGTAGTTCTGTAGGAAATCTTCTCATACAACTCATATATATATATATATATATATATATATATATATATATATATTCAGGCTTTGCTGATAGATTATACAAATTTTTCAATGTTGTATCGGTGATGAATACCAGTTGCACCTATAAATACACACTGATCATATTTATAATCATTCGTTATGTTGCCTAGGTTTTAATTCAGGTATCAGCTCTTCGAACCGAATGACCTAACGTTATCTTGATGGATGCTATATGGTTGGTCATCTTATTAGTTTATTCAGGATTTTTTTTTTTTGTACTTTCTCTAGGAATGTATTGCACTTTACTTTTTTAGATTAGCATGTCCTCACATTGTTACTGGTAATTTTACCCAGTGCTATTCGATCCACCATATCCAGTTTAGATTCAATTCAACCGGTCAGGTTGATCCATCAAAACATTGTGTTTGTTTTCTGACACGTTCTGCGCGTTGCTTCCTTAATGTTAAACAGATTTTCCAAGTCGACGGCACGAATAAAAAATCGACTTTAATCCTATTTTAAAGGCCCTAATTGCGCAACTAACCAATGCTATTCACATGCCAGACTATATACCGATATAAAGTTACGAAGAACTAAAAAAAAAAAATCAAAATCTTATAAAAAATTAAGGACGAAGCTTCTTCTCCTTGATTCTCTCACAGGATCTCACCCTTCCTTCCTGCAACCAAAACAAGGTCCATCCAATCTCTCTCCCGGCCCGTCTCTTTCCTTCCACATCTTCTCCGACGTCTGTTCTTTTCTGAACCTCGGATTCTGATCGAGATCTTCGTGACTGAAATTAAAATTGTACCTCTGCAAATTGTGCAGGAAATGGTAAATTAGTTTTCAAATGTTCATTCCCAATCATACATAAAAATTTGCCCAAGTCAGGAGGTGTCCCTGGAGAACCTGCAGAAGACGCGTACCCCTTCATAAGGCTTGCAGTGGAAAACCAGTGCCTGAAAAGCCAGTGGGAGATTCCTAATTTCCTACGATTTCGTCAGAGGACAATTCAAGGCATGGTCAAGGGAGGAGATGATACGTCTTCTGGTTGCGTCATTTCCCATACTGCAAATTTAGTTATCAAAAGCCTTTTCATAATTAAATTATACTATCTCAAATCGATTTCAAAAGAGACTTCGTCAGCTGTTTAGTTTACCTGTGAGTAAATTAATACTTTAATACCACTTGCACTCTGCTCATTTCATTTCATTTCATTTGATTTTAGAAGCAGTGAAGAGTTCAGAGAGAAATGCGAGGAGAGTTGCCACTTGGCGCCTCGAATTAACACAAATTAATTTCGAGGGCGGTCCGCTTGAATCCGAGTCCGGTCCTCCGGTTTCTCCGACCCGACCATCTTATCGTGTTCCCGCGAGTCATCTGAACCGATCCCCTCCTGGACAGCTAGCGATTATATAACTCCCCTCTCAATTCACAATTCACACAGAATCCGAAACGCTTTTCCGCAGCACTCTACGATCGATCACGCGCTAATCAAGAAGGTCCGCGGTATATCTCCTCCTAATTCTCCTTTCAGATCTTCACTCGTTAATTAGATCATTCATTCATTTATGTGGAATTTCCGGTTGTGTTTTTCTTTGCATAAAAGTATATCCATCTCCTGTGAATGTGCAGCAAATGGAGAGGTTGACCTTCGGCTTCGAAAGCTTCAAGAAAGACGTCTACGAGTCAGTCCGCGAATTATTTCTTTTTCTTGATCTCTTGTTCATATGCGATCGATCGATATAATGATGGCCGGCCGTCTCTTTACTTTCTCCGACAGGAAAAAACCAGAGTTGTTCTCGCAGTTGGCACAGGGACAAAGCCCCAAGGTGAGCCACGCCGCGACTACTCTAATTATAGATTATAATTAACAACGGCCTCTCGACGAGGCTTGCATGTGAACTAGCTGTCGCTTTGCATCGGCGAGGAAAGGGAGAGAATTCCGTGCCTTCCTCTTTCTTTTCTCTTCCTTCAATTAACTATTCTGCCGACCCTCATGAAACTGCGAGGCTTGATGTCGATGTTGACGTTGACTCTAATATTGATCTCAGTACATGGTGTTCGCATGCTCGGACTCGCGCGTGTGCCCGTCGGTGGTGCTCGGGTTCCAGCCCGGCGAGGCCTTCATCGTCCGCAACATCGCCGCCATGGTTCCTCCCTATTGCCAAGTAATATCTGCCTCCTCCTTACTTTCTAGTTCCATTTTTTGACTGTTTGGCGCGGTCTCAACTAACAGCGGTGATCTGTGATTGCAGAAAAGGTACTCTGGCGCTGGGGCAGCCATTGAATATGCCGTCCTGCATCTCAAGGTGGTCAATCTCTATCCTTTTTTGGGTTTCTTTTACAAGAATTAATTATTCCGTAAGGGATGTGTTTAATTCGGAAGGTTCAATTGTCCAGGTGGAGAACATTGTGGTGATTGGCCACAGCTGCTGCGGTGGGATCAAGGGACTCATGTCCATCAAAGACGACGGCACTACCACAACGTAAGAAACATAATCTGATTGAATATTCACATATATTCACTAAAAAGAAAGCTTCAGTTGTTCTTCTTTCTTTCTCTGTTTTCCTAAAAGGTTGGGGGAATTCAGAATTAGGTGGGTTCATTTACTCCTCCTCTGCTTAATTCCATGTAACAGTTCATAGACAATAACTGGGCCACCGGCCTTATCTCCACATACTGAAATAGCATTATGTTTCTCTTCCCTATAACAAAAAAGAGAAAGGGCCATCGCATCACATCACTAGTTGCAGACAGCTTTCTCAACACTTTGTGTGGCACAGAATTGATTTTCTTTTTTTTTTTCTTTTAATATTCCTCCCTTCACTTTGGTTCGCTCAGTGACTTCATTGAGGAGTGGGTGAAAGTTTGTTTGCCAGCGAAGGAGAAAGTGCAGGGAGAATTCGCGTCCTTGGCTTTTGCTGAACAGTGCACGGAGTGCGAAAAGGTCTTCTTCTTCTTTCTCCTCTTGATGATCATGAAAATCTTCAGAGCCATGCAAGACTAGCTCTGACCTTTCTGTTGCAGGCGGCTGTGAAGGTCTCCCTGGAGAACCTGAAGACCTACCCGTTCGTGAAGGACGCAGTGGAGAAGGGCTCGTTGAGGCTGATCGGGGCACACTACGACTTTGTGAATGGCAAATTCGAGATTTGGTGAATCGATTCATTAGCGGTAATTATATTATTATATGGTCATAAATTTCATGGCAGAATCAAATAAGATTCCGGAATTTGTTGCATGACTTTTGCTACTAAAGTCTCCAATATTGTATAAATTTGGGTTTCGTACTTTTGTATGTTGCTTTCGCATTCAGTTTGGAAGAATCAATAAATTGAGTGAACTTGAAGTTCTGCATCCCCGAGGGCCAATCTGAGTATTTGTCCAAAGTATTTGAGCAAGTATTTTGTAAAACACCTCTCGGAGTTTTCAAGTTGTAATAATAACCTAAGTTTAAAAATTCTCGTCATTAAAAATGTCAGTGATTAAAAAAAATAATAAATCTAGTTAGTTTCATTGATTATATTTGTTGAATATAATTAGTAATATATGTTTAGTCCCACATTAAAAAGAATAAAGATGTTTATGGACTTATTAAAGAATGTGCATCAAATATATTGTATTTGATTGATGACCAAATGAAACATATTTAAAGATGGACACGTGGGTATAGAGATAAAATTGAATTTTACATTAATTTTTTTTTATGAACAGATGTGATAGTTAATATGTCCATTCATGAATAGGTGTCTCTACAACCGTTCCCAAAGGTTGTATTGTTCACTATATATATATTTTTTAACATCTTCTCCATGATCATCTTTTTCTCTAAATTATCTCGGGAGAATTTATAGATTTGTTATCTATAAATTCTATTTTGTTTTGAATATCCTGGAGGGAATTTGTCACTAAACCCAATAACAACATAGTGGGGGCAAAATTTCCTTAAGGAAACTAATTCATGCTCAAAACGAAGTTCTATCCTCGATCTATTTCTAACAATCTTAAGGGAATTTTCGATCCATGGAAGCCACTGGTTCCAAGTCTGTCTTTAGTGCATTCAAGTTGGACTGTTCCGATGAGACGAACTTCACTCGCTGAAAGGACAAATTGTTCTTCCTCCTCATTGAATTGGGTGTCGTCTATCTACTGTTGCATGATCTGCCTACGATTCTTGCACTAACTGATAAGGATACTGATGAGATCAAAGCAACTCGAAAGAAACGGGAAGAGGATGAAGTTGAAGATACATCCTGAATGCCTTAACTGATAGATTATATGATCTCTTCCGTTCAATCAAATCTCCACAAGAAATCTGGAATGCCTTGGAGAACAAATACACATATGAAAAACAAGGTACGGACAGATTTCTAAGCATGAAGTTTTTCGAATTTCGTATGATTGATAATAAGTCTGTCATAGATCAAGTCGATGAACTACTTGTCCTAGTTTCTAGACTCAAGGATCTAAAAATAGAAATGTCTGATCCATTACAAGTGGTTATTGTAATTGCAAAATTGACAATCACTTGGAATGACTACAGAAAGAAATTGTTACACACTTCTGAGGATTTCACCATAGACCAACTCATAAGACATATTTGAATTGAGGAAGAAACTCGAATTCATGATAATAAATTTGCTTATGAGTCTGGTTCTAAGGTTAATAGCATTGAGTCTAAGAAAACAAGATATTTTGGAAAGAAAAGAAAGTTTGCTGAAACTTCTTCTGAAACTTTTGCTAACAAAAAGAAAACCAAGACATGTTACTTCTATAGAAAGAAAGGTTACTACAAAAATAAATGCATGTTTTTTAAGAAACTAAAGATGGAGGGAAATGCTTGACAAAAAACTGTGAATGTCTTTGAACGTCCACCAAGTCCTGATATCGTTACTGATCCTGTCCGAACGGCTGACTCAATGGACGCTGGGCACGTGGCGCTCTCCGGTTGCTGATGTGGGTCTTCGACTGGTCGTACGAAGCTCCGGCGACCTTGCACAGAAGTCGGGCCGGAAAGAGGTTCCCGGCGGCGACCCTCCGACGCTCAAGTCAGGCAAGCAAGTGGTAAAGAAAGTGGCTCCAAAGCTTGTAGAATGCATACCTCCGGCGAAGTCTGCGACTCTTTATATAGAGCTGTGAAAGAGCCTCTACACGCCCACCGAGGCGCGTACGTGTCCGCAGCCCATACCTAGGTATGTGTTTGTCAGAAAGCTTACCTGACGCCATACTGCAACAGTCCCATCGCGCTTTCGAAGGGACAACAAGACACCCCGTTGTCAGACTAGGAGTATGACTTAGCCATATGACTTGACGGCTGTCAGAAGATGTTCCTGTTCTCCTTTACCCACCGCCGGCCGGGACGTACGTCCGGCCGGCTGGACGGAGACCATTGTCCGGACGACCTTCATCCCCTGCGCCGGCCGGGCGGCACGCCCCTCACGTCTCGCCTGTCGCTTGCGTTGAAACACTGGGGAGACTTCCGGGCGAGTGCCTTCCGCTCGGCTCTTAGACATTGTTTCATTGAGCGTCGGAACCCCAACTTTAGTCGGGGCGCCTATTGCCTTAGCTATTCACCGGTTGGTCTGCCTGTCTGGTCGGCCACTTGGCCTTTTGACTCCAGCGTGGCATGGACCCCTCAGAATGGGGGTCCCCCGTTCTAACCGCCGGATCACTTGCCTCCCCCTCGAGTCTAGTCGAAGGAGGCGAAGTCCGACTGACTGGACTGCCGATCTGATCGAGCAATGATCACTGCATTAGGCCGCTCGGCCAGGCATAGAGATACTCATCCGTTCGGCGGTATCTTGTCCGTGCCTTGTGTTCTCTTGGAATCCATGTCCGATGCTCTCCCCTACTACCCATCACGTGCGCTGCGCACGGTAAGGGGAGCTCATTAAATGCGGCCAATATCCTGCTGACACGTGGCGATCGTGCGTTTGTCAGCGTATGGCGGTGGCGTCACTTCCGATGGGACAGCCGCCGTTTGAAATGAACGGCTGGATGATGACCTCGTTATCGACGACCTGGATCGGACGGTGGAGGTTGCTCCCGGGCGGCGATATAAAGCCCGCGACTCCGTTTCCGCCGCATTGTTGCTTCATCCTCCTCCGGCGCTCCTCTGCTCGTTTTTTTCTCCGGCGACCTCGCCCCTCAACTCTTCGGCAACTCCCAGGCCCCCGTCGATCATCTTTCTTGCTCGTAAGACCCTCTTTCTCGTTCCCAACGTTTTCTTCTTTCTGTTAATCGTTTCCTTCAGTCGGTTTTCCTCCATTCCTTGCTTGAACCTTCCCTTTTGGTCCCGTATTCTTGTCTTTCGACCATGACTAGCACCTCGCAGTCGACCGGCGGCGCTCCGGGTCTATGGTACACGACCATGGAGAGCCGTTTTGACGAGGAGGACGCGTTGCGTCTCGCTCGGACTTACGACATTCCTTCCGACCACCAAATAGTATTAGCCACACCGGCCGATCGACCTCATGAACCGCCGCCCGGCACAGTTCTTTTTTTCCGAGACCAATTTTTGGCCGGGCTACGCTTCCCACCCCATAAATTTTTCTTGCAAGTTTGCAACTACTTCCGCATCCCGCTCGGCCAACTAGTTCCGAACTCCGTAAGGCTGCTGAGCGGGGTGATAATTTTATTCAAACTGAACGGCATCCCCCTCGACCCTAAGATTTTCCACTACTTTTTTTATCCCAAGCAAGCCGAGTGGGGCACCTTTGTTTTCCAGTCTAGGATAGGTTTCGTCCTCTTCGATAACATGCCGAGCTCCAACAAACATTGGAAGGAGCATTTTTTCTATATATGTTTTCCCGAGCGGCCAACTTTTCGCACCAAGTGGCAAACGGCGATGCCAGCGCAACCGGAGCTCGGCAAATTTAGAGGCGACGCGGCCTACCTTCATGCAGCCGAACGGCTGGTTGGTCAGCGCTATCATATTGACAAGCTGCTCCTTCCGGGAGTAATGCACATATTCGGCTTGTCTTCTACCCCCGCCGATCTGCCCTGCAGCATGAGTAAGCGATTCTCATCCCTCCTTTTTCTTTTGTTCTAATTGATTTAATCTTTGTTTCTGCAGCTGAAGTTATGTGACGTGCTAAGGCGACCGAGAAGCTCAAATTAAAAGCCGCTCAGATTGAGGCGGTGAAGAACAAGGAGGTCGCCGAGCGGGGCCTTGATCCAGCCGATCCGACCGGCGAATCAGGCGAGGGGACTCAAGATGCCCCTGAAGCCTTGGCAACTACTACCTCTCACGACGAGGCAGCGGGCGGCACAAAACCTTCTTCCCAAGCCGAGGTGGAGGGCTGTTCGGCAGATGATGTTCCGCTACTCACTCGGAAGCGCCGACGACCGGAATCTGCATCTGCCTCAACTCCACTTGATGAGCCACAGCCCGACCAGGGCGTGGATGCTCCGGTGTTGTCCGGGACGGTTTCCCTAGAGAGCACCCCGACCCCACATGGCTCTCCGAGGGCAAGCTCTGAGGTGCCGCCGTCCAGCCCTTCAAGAACTATGCGCCGTATCAGGCGTTTGGGCGAGCTTCCTTCCTCGTCCACCGGTGGGCCATCCGGTAAGGCCGATGCTTCTCGGGGCGAGCCGAGCGGCTCAAATTTAATTAAAACCGTCCTGCGCCTCCCCTCAGAGGAATATATGGCTGCTGCTGATCGGCCAGTGGTCTCCGAGCAGCAGATCACCTTGACAGGCCCTCTTGCAAAAGCTTGGGAGGACCACGGCGATCGACTGGCTCGGCGACGAGAACCTTCAACAGCCACCGGTATGCTCTTTCCTTTGTTCGTGTATTTGAATTAAGTTTTTAACCTGTTCACTTTTGCTCGTAGAACTGGGTGGAGCAGATTGCCGTTAGCAATCGGTTGGCCGAGCTGGAGGATGAATTGAAAAAACTCAAAGCCGCGGGGGACAGCCAACAGTCGACGACCGCTCTGGAGAAGGCCAAAAAATTACTGGAAGCCGAACGGAAACGGGCTTCCGATCTAGCGAGCAAGGTCGTTCGGCTCGAAGCGATGGTCAAACAACGAGATAAGGATATCAAGACGGCGATCACTCGGAAGCGACAGGCCATCGATGACATGGATCGAATGAAGGGGGAGATCAGAGGGCTGGAGCAACGCATCAAGGATCTGGATGCTCTTCTGGCCACCGAGAAGGAGAGCCGCTCAGCCGATCTTCAAAGATTTGATGGAGAATTGAAGGATCTCCAAGCTGCCAGTAACGCTGCCCACGCCGCGCTTAAAGAATATCAAGAGGGGGAGTCGGCTCGTTCTGACGAAGTGAGGAAGGCGTATCTCCGCTCGGAAGATTTCGGAGAGAAGTTTACCGACAAGATATCCCTCACTTTCGAAGAAGCGATCAAGGCGGCGATGGATTACCTGAAGACCAAGGGCCACCTGCCCGCCGAGCTGGCCATCCCCCCCGAGGACCTCGCGACCGTGATGGGCGCCAACCCTGACACTCTTTTTGATTTTGACACGTGATAAGCGTTTTTTCTTTTTATGAACTTTTTTGTATTCAGGCCGTTCGACCCAACTTATTCTTGTAGCAACTTTTTTGGTTAGCCTTGTGCTTAATAGATAATCTTTTCCTTTCCTTCAGCTTTTGTTTTGGCAAGAAATTTTCCTCTCGTAATAACTAAAGTGTTCTTTAAAACTCCTCCGCTCGACACTACGCTCTGTCAGACAAGTCGATTGTCTTTAATGTCTTTCATTATGCGACTGAGTAGCCGCTCGGCGCGCAAACGTCACTCGTTCACTTGCTCACATTTTTAATTCCGATTAACCATCTTTTGCTTCGCGCCTTACCTCAAAGGGGTTTTTGCTAGATTTTCGCATGCGAGCCGCTCGGACGTTTATAGACGCCGGCTCGTCTCTCGATATTTAACGTCCGAGCTCGACGGTCTTCCGCTCGGACGTTTATAGACGCCAGCTCGTCTCTCGATATTTAACGTCGGAGCTCGACGGTCTTCCGCTCGGGCGTTTATAGACGCCGGCTCGTCTCTCGATATTTAACGTCCGAGCTCGACGGTCTTCTGCTCGGACGTTTATAGACACCGGCTCGTCTCTCGATTTTTAACGTCCGAGCTCGACGGCCTTCCGCTCGGGCGTTTATAGACGCCGGCTCGTCTCTCGATATTTAACGTCGGAGCTCGACGGTCTTCCGCTCGGGCGTTTATAGACGCCGGCTCGTCTCTCGATATTTAACGTCGGACCTCGACGGTCTTCCGCTCGGATGTTTATAGACGCCGGCTCATCTCTCGATTTTTAACGTCGGAGCTCGACGGCCTTCCGCTCGGACGTTTATAGACCTCGTCCCTCGATTTTTAACGCCGGAGCTCGACGGTCTTCCGCCGGATGTTTATCGCCGCGGCTCTCGATTTTAACGCCGGAGCTCGACGGTCTTCCGCCGGACGTTTATAGACGCCGGCTCGCTCTCGATTTTAACGTCCGAGCTCGACGGTCTTCCGCCGATGTTTAATGTCGGAGCTCTCTCGATTTTTAACGCCGGAGCTCGACGGTCTTCCGCCGGATGTTTATAGACGCCGCTCGTCTCGATATTAACGTCGGAGCTCGACGGTCTTCCGCCGGACGTTTATAGACGCCGCTCGTCTCGATTTTAACGCCGGAGCTCGACGGCCTTCCGCCGGGACGTTTAGACGCCGCTCCTCTCGATTTTTAACGCCGAGTCGACAGCCTTCCGCCGGACGCTTATAGACGCCTCGCCTCTCGATTTTAACGCCGAGCTCGACGGTCTTCCGCCGGATTGTTTAACGCCGGCTCGCTCTCGATTTCTAACGCCGGAGCTCGACGGTCTTCCGCTCGGACGTTTATAGACGCCGGCTCGTCTCTCGATTTTTAACGCCGGAGCTCGACGGTCTTCCGCTCGGACGTTTATAGACGCCGGCTCGTCTCTCGATTTTTAACGTCGGAGCTCGACGGTCTTCCGCTCGGACGTTTATAGACGCCGGCTCGTCTCTCGATTTTTAACGTCGGAGCTCGACGGTCTTCCGCTCGGATGTTTATAGACGCCGGCTCATCTCTCGATTTTTAACGTCAGAGCTAGACGGTCTTCCGCTCGGATGTTTATAGACGCCGGTTCGTCTCTCGATTTTTAACGTCGGAGCTCGACGGCCTTTACGGCTAACTTCGACATTGCCGATCGGCGGAACCCTCGGCCATCCTTTGAATTAATTTTGCTTCGTGCATTACAAGGACCTGGGCGACTAACATATACAAAAATGATTTACATTCGTGCACCTTTCACCCCGCTCGATAAGGCTGGAGATGATTCGCACTCCACGGTCGATCCAGTTGTCGCCCGTCTTCATCCTCCAAATAATAAGCTCCCGAGCGGAGTTTTTCAATAACCTTGAAGGGACCCGCCCAAGGAGCTTCAAGCTTGCCGACGTCGCCGACCGGCTTGACTTTCTTCCAGACGAGATCGCCGACCTGGAATGATCTGGGGATTATGCGGCGGTTGTAGTTTTGCTTCATCCGCTGCCGGTATGCTATCAGCCGAACGGATGCCTTGGCTCGCTCCTCGTCGACCAAATCCAGCTCCATGTTCCTCCGTTCGGCGTTGCCATCATCATAACTCTGAATCCGGACGGACTCAACGCCGACTTCGACCGGAATGACCGCCTCGCCGCCATACACCAAATGGAACGGCGTGACGCCCGTCCCTTCCTTCGGCGTCGTTCGGATGGCCCATAAGACGCCCGGCACTTCATCCGGCCAACTTCCTCCCAAATGGTCGAGTCGAGCGCGCAGAATACGAAGAATTTCCCGATTGGCTACTTCGGCTTGGCCGTTGCTCTGGGGATAAGCCACGGACGTGAAGTGTTGCTCTATGCCGTAGCTTTTGCACCACTCCTCTAGCATCTTCCTTGTGAATTGCCGCCCATTGTCGAAAACCAATCGGCGAGGGATGCCGAACCGACAGATGATGTGTTGCCAGATAAATTTTTTGACCATCTGTTCGGTGATCTTGGCTAGCGGCTCGGCCTCCACCCACTTGGAAAAATAATCGACCGCCACTAGCAAAAATTTCCGCTGCCCGGTCGCCATCGGAAATGGACCGACAATATCCATTCCCCATTGATCGAACGGACATGAAACTGTTGATGCCTTCATTTCCTCTGCCGGTCGGTGGTTGAAGTTACGGTATTTCTGACATGAGAGGCACGTCGACACGGTCCAAGCGGCGTTTGCTTGTAAAGTCGGCCAAAAGTACCCGGCCAAGAGGATCTTCTTGGCCAACGATCGTCCGCCCGGATGCCCTCCGCACGATCCTTGATGTACTTCTTGGAGGATGTAAGCCGAGTCCTCCGAGCTCACGCATTTCAACAACGGGCATGAGAAAGCCTTTTTGTAAAACTGATCGCCGATGAGTGTGAACCGACCGGCTCTTCTCGTTAGCAGCTGGGCTTCATACTCATTGGATGGTGTGGCGCCCGAGCGGAGGAACTCTATGATGGGTGTCCGCTAGTCGCTTGGAAATGTGAGGCCTTCCATCCGGTCGACGTGCGCCACCAATTTTTTCAATTGGATGGCGATCGGCGTTATTGAGCTTGCAAGTTGGCTAACTCATCACCGCTTGATTTTCATGCTCGGTATTTTCGACAACAACTTCTAAAATTGGCTTTGAGCTTCTCAAGGCTCGTAGAGCTTGAGTCGAGCATTATTAATTTCAAGGTACCAGAACTGCGAATTCGAGTGAAGCGTTACCCGACCGGCTCCCACATGCCGGGCAACCTTACACTATGAGGGCCTCATATTCTGCTTCATTGTTGATAGCTTTATAATCCAGCCGGACGGATAAGCGCATCTTTTCTTCTTGAGGGGAGAGCAACAATATTCCAATCCCGCTTCCGAGTCGAGTGGACGACCCATCCACATATATTTTCCACATAGCTTCCGGCTCCGGCCTTTGCACCTCAGTCACGAAATCGGCCAAGGATTGCGCTTTGATCGCCGAGCGGGGTTGGTATTGGATGTCAAACTCACTTAACTCCGTCGTCCATTTGATGAGCCGCCCGGATGCCTCTGGGTTTAGCAATACACGCCCGAGCGGGCTATTGGTTTTGACAATGATGGTATGCGCCAGGAAATATGGACGAAGGCGCCGAGCGGCGAGGACCAGAGCGAAGGCTAGCTTTTCGAGCCCAGTGCAGCGAGATTCAACATCTTTTAAAATGTGACTAAGGAAATACACAGGCTCTTCTCCACTCGCCCTCACTAAAACCGAGCCAATTGCATGCTTGGTTGAAGACAAGTACATATAAAGTGACTCACCTGCAGTCGGCTTGGCCAATACCGGGAGAGAGTTCAGATATGCCTTCAAGTCTTCGAACGCCCAATCGCATTCTTCATCCCAGTGAAACTTAGTGGCCTTGCGCAAGATTTTGAAGAAAGGGAAGCTCCGATCGGCAATTTTGGAGATGAATCTGGACAAAGCAGTTATCCGACCGGTCAAACGCTGCAGTTCCCTTGTGTTTCTTGGAGGCGGCATATCTTGCAGAGCTTTCACCTTGCTAGGATTTGCTTCGATGCCCCGCTCGGTCACTATGTACCCCAAGAAACGCCCTCCTTTTGCTCCGAACAGGCACTTCTGGGGATTTAGCTTGACTCCATATTTGCGTAGCGTTCGGAAAGTTTCTTCCATGTCTTTGTAGAGATCGACCGCTCGGACGGACTTAATGAGAATGTCGTCTACATAAACTTCTAGATTCTGCCCGATCTGCTCTCAGAATACTTTATTCATCAAGCGTTGATATGTGACCCCCGCATTCTTCAATCCGAACGGCATCACATTATAGCAATAAGTGCCGTCGGCCGTCACGAAGCTGACTTTTTCTTGATCTTTACGGGCGAGCGGCACTTGGTGATAGCCCTGGTAGGTGTCGAGCATACAGATTAATTCGCAGCCGGCCGTAGAGTCCAGGCAGAGGATAAAAATCTTTCGGGCAAGCTTTGTTGAGATCCCGAAAATCTATGCACACTCTCCACTTGTTGCCTGGCTTGGAGACTAATACTACGTTAGCCAACCAGCTCGGGAACTGCACCTCGCGTATATGGCCGGCTTCCAGAAGCTTTTCCACCTCCGCCCGGATGATGGCATTCTGCTCGGCGCTGAAATCTCTTTTTCTCTGCTTTACCGGCCGAGCGTCCGGTCGGACATGCAACTCGTGCTGCGCTATGCTCGGCAAAATTCCGGGCAGCTCATGTGTCGACCAGACGAAGACATCATGATTTCTTCGGAGGCATTGGATCAGCTCCTCTTTCTGCTTCTTCTCCAGATCGGACGCAATAAAAGTCGTGGCCTCCGATCGGATTGGGTGAATCTGCACTTCCTCTTTTTCTTCATAAATTAAAGAGGGTGACTTTTCGGTGATGACGTTTACCTTGATCCGGGGCGCCTTCCGACCGGAATTGGCTTCTGCTCGGACCATCTCGATGTAGCATCGCCGAGCTGCTAGCTAATCTCCTCGTACTTCTCCCACTTTGTCCTCCACGGGGAACTTGATCTTCTGATGGAATGTTGAGACGACCGCTCGGAATTCGCTGAGCGCCGGTCGTCCTAAAATGACGTTGTAGGACGAGGAAGAGTCGACCACCACGAAGTTTGTTGTCCTTGTCCTCCTGAGCGACTCTTCTCCCAGCGAGGTAGCCAGCCGGATCTGTCCGACCGGCTGAACTTCGTTACCCGTAGAGCGGGGTTGTCATGGCAGCAGCTCGGCTCGATCAATTTGCAATGATCGAACGCCTTCTTGAATATGATGTTCACCGAGCTTCCTATCACGCGGTGAATAGTGTAATTGGCTATTACCGCTTTGATGAGCAGAGCATCGTGGGGTACTTCAACTCCTCCAAGTCCCAGCCCGAAACTAATTTCGGTCCTTCCGCTGCTTCGGCCACACCGACCGCATGAATTTGAGTCGGACGCCGCTTTCTAGCTCGGTTGAGTCTCCTCCTACGACCCACCAAAGAATAACGCTGATCTCGCCTTGGGAAGTATTGTTTATTTTCCTCTTCCCGAGCGGATGGTCGGGACCGCTCCCTGACGCCCGGCGATTCTCCTTCCTTGGAGAACGATGCCGATCGGGAGTCTGTTGCTGTCGCTATCACCGCGTCCGATCGGCTTCATGAGTTCTCTGTTGCCTGTCGACCGAGGGAGACCGCCCAAGGATACGGGGTGAGCCACGAAAGGAAGACTTCGACAATCCCTTGTGTTGTGCGTATCCGTCCGGTGGAAGGAGCGTAACATCGGGTCCATCTCTTCTTTGGCTTGGGCCAGGCGGCAGCTACCTCTTGCACATGGGACCTGGCATGGGGATCGGATTGCTTCGCCCTTGGTCCTCTAGGCGGCTGATGAGCGGCGTGCTTCCGCTACCGAGGAGCCCGCCTACCGGAGTTTCCTTTTTCCGGCGCGCGCCTCTTCCACGTTGATGTATTCGTAGCCCGATGTAGCATGTGATCGTAATCTCGGGCGGCTTGATGAGTGATCGGAAAAAATCCCCATCCACTAGGCCTTGTGTGAAGGCATTCATCATGGTTTCTGAAGTGGCCGTTGGAATATCCATCGCCACTTTGTTGAATCGCTGGATGTAAGCTCGGAGCGATTCACGGGCTTCTTGCTTGATGGCGAACACGCTTACACTCGTTTTCTGGTAGCGTCGGCTGCTTGCAAAATGGTGGAGGAAGGCCGTTCGGAAGTCCTTGAAGCTTGTGATGGATCAGTCCGGCAGCCTCCGAAACCATCGTTGAGCCGATCCCGAGAGAGTGGTAAGAAAAACTCGGCACTTTACTCCATCTGTGTATTGATGGAGAGTAGCTGTGTTATCGAACTTACCCAGATAATCATCTGGGTCAGTTGTCCCATTATACTCGCCGATCGTCGGAGGCATATAGTGCTTCGGCAGAGGATCTTGTAGAATAGCCTCTAAAAATTGGCGATTAATCCTCTTGGGTGATGCGTCCGCTCGGGGGGGCTTTCCCCTTTCTGTCATCCCGTCTAGGCATTTCATCCGAAGAAGATCCCCTATCTCTATGAGCTAGTACGGCTTCAGGGGTGCGGAATAGGGCTCGATGAAATGCAACGGGGGCCAATGGTGCTTCCGCTCGACCACCAGACGCTGATGTTGCTTGCTGCTCCGGCCGTTCGGCTGTGGCTTTCTATTTTTGCTCCACGAGCTTGGCGGCCCTTATCTCGATCAGAACGTCGAGTTCCTCGTTCGAGAGCGTCACCATGTGTTGTCGTCCAGCCTCGTCCATTGCTGCCGATCGGATGCAGGAGCGTTCCCACAGACGGCGCCAAATTGATCCTGTCCGAATGGCTGACTCAACGGATGCTGGGCATGTGGCGCTCTTCGGTTGCTGATGTGGGTCTTCGACTGGTCGTACGAAGCTCCGGCGACCCTGCACAGAAGTCAGGCCAGGAAGGGGTTCCCGGCGGCGACCCTCCGACGCTCAAGTTAGGCAAGCAAGTGGTAAAGAAAGTGGCTCCAAAGCTTGTAGAATGCGTACCTCCGGCGAAGTCTGCGGCTCTTTATATAGAGCGGTGAAAGAGCCTCTACACGCCCACCGAGGCGCGTACGTGTCCGCAGCCCATACCTCGGTATGTGTTTGTCAGAAAGCTTACCTGACACCATACTGCAACAGTCCCATCGCGCCTTCGATGGGACAACAAGACACCCCGTTGTCAGACTAGGAGTATGGCTTAGCCATATGACTTGACGGCTGTCAGAAGATGTTCCTGTTGTCCTTTACCCACTGCCGGCCGGGACGTACGTTCGGCCGGCTGGACGGAGACCATCGTCCGGACGACCTTCATCCCCTGCGCCGGCCGGGCGGTACGCCCCTCACGTCTCGCCTGTCGCTTGCGTTGAAACGCTGGGGAGACTTCCGGGTGAGTGCCTTCCGCTCGGCTCTTAGACATTGTTTCATTGAGCGTCGGAACCCCAACTTTAGTCGGGGCGCCTATTGCCTCAGCTATTCACCGGTTGGTCTGCCTATCCGGTCGGCCACTTGGCCTTTTGACTCCAGCGTGGCATGGACCCCTTAGAATGGGGGTCCCCCGTTCTAACCGCTGGATCAGTTACTATGATTGCTGATCTTAAAATCAGCATGATGACTGAGTGCAACATGGCAACAAATAAAAAATCTGCTGCTTGGTGGTGTGACTTCGGGGCTTCAGTTCATGTTTGCAATGAAAGAAATTTATTCAAAAACTATGAACTTGCTGCAAAGGAGAAAAAAGTCTTAATGGAAAATCATGATATGGCCATAGTGCTTGGAAAAGGAACCGTTGAGATGCAATTTACTTCTGGAAAGAAGATGATCTTAATGAATGTATTGTATGTTCCTGATTTCAGGAAGAATCTGATTTATGCAAGTTTGTTATGCAAGAGGGGATTGAAGGCTATTATAGAAGCAGAGAAACTTATAATTTCTAAGAATGGTGTATTTGTAGGACAAGGATGTTCTTGTGATGGAATGTTTAAATTAAGTATCAATAAAGATAATAATTTTTCTTATATGCTTATGCCTCAATTTAATTTATGGCATGCTCGCTTATCTCATGTTAATTTTAATTCAATTAAATTTATGTCAAAGCATGGTTTATTTTCATGTCCAAATGGAAAATCTGAAAAATGTGAGATTTGCATACAAGCGAAAATGACTAGAAAACTTTTTCCTAAAAATGAAAGGACTATCGAATTGCTTGAACTAATACATTCTGATATATGTGAATTGAATGGTCACTTAACTAGAGGTGGAAAAAAGATATTTTATTACTTTTATAAATGACCATTCTAGATATACGCAAGTTTATTTAATGACAACAAAAGATCAAACATTTGATATATTTAAAAACTATAAGGTTTTGGTTGAGAATCAATTGGAAAAGAAAATTAAGATTCTGCGAAGTGATCGAGGTGATGAATATTTTTCAATTGAATTTTCAAATTTTTGTAAAGATAATGACATAATCCACCAGACTAGTGCACCCTACACCCCACAATAGAATGGTTTGGCTGAAAGAAAAAATAGAACACTAGTAGATATGATCAATGCTATGCTTATGCATGCTAAACTACCAACAAATCTATGGGGAGAGGCATTACTAACAACCTATTATGTACACAATCGAATTCCATCAAAGAAAACTAAAACTTCTCCATATGAAGTATGGAAAGGAAGGAAGCCAAGTCTAAGTTATTTGAAAGTGTAGGGGTGTATAGCTTATTATAGAGTTCCTGATCCTAAGAGGACTAAGTTAGGACCTAAAGTTCTTAAAAGCGTTTTTGTGGGATATGCTGAAAATTCAAAAGCATATAGATTGTTGGATGCAGATTCTAATATTATTATAGAATCTAGGGATGTTAAATTTTTAGAAATAAGTTTTTTGAAAGATTCAAAAGGTAATTCACAATTAAATGAAGAAGTCCCTAAAAATGTAACACAAAACACTACTAAGAATTCAAGTTCAACTAAGAAACGAAAATCAGTAGAACCTCCTAATGAACTAAGGAAGAGTTAAAGAGCAAGAAAAGAAAAGCATTTTGGTACTGATTTTATAGATTCACAATCATTGATGTTTTTGGTTGAAGGAAGTAGAGATGAGGTGTTGAGTAAAATGCCTATTGTCTTGCATTTAGAAGATGATCCAAAATCATATAATGAAGCAATGACTTCAAGAGATTCCTGTTTCTGGAAGGAAGCACTAAATGATGAAATGGATTCTCTTTTAGCAAATGGAACATGGGTATTCGTTGATCCATCTTCTAATTTAAAATTTATTGGCTGTAAATGGGTGTTTAGGAGAAAATACAACACTGATGGTTCTCTACAAACATTCAAGGCAAGGCTTACAGAAAAGGGTTTTAGGCAAAAGGAAGGTGTTGATTACTTTGACACATATGCTCCTGTAGCAAGAATTACTTCAATAAGAGTTATGTTTGCTTTAGCATCAATCTACGATTTACATATTCATTAAATGGGCGTAAAGACAACATTTTTTAATGGTGAACTTGATGAAGAAATTTACATGAAACAACCAGAAGGTTTTGAACTTCTTGGTCATGAAAAGAAAGTCTACAAATTAGTTAAATCCTTGTATGGACTCAAATAAGCCCATAAACAGTGGCATGAAAAGTTTGACAATGTGATTCTATCACATGGCTTTAGACATAATGGGGCAGACAAATGTATCTACTCTAAGTTCACCAAAATTGTTGGTGTCATTATATGTATTTACGTTGATGATATATTAATTATAGGAACAAATATGCAAGGAGTAAATAAAACTAAATCTTATTTATCTTGTAAAATACCGGAAATAGACGAATATGATTAAGGGAATTTTCCGGAATTCTTGAAAATTTTTCGAGAATTTTTCGGAGCTCGCACGAACGAGTTAACGGGGATGGAAACGGGGCCGAGAAAAAGCCTGTTTTACGCTATCCATTTATGTGAGGAAAAGTTTATTTTCTTTTCCTTTTCTAATTCTTTTTCTTTTTATTCTTTTTCTGATTTTCCTTTCTTATTTCTTTTCTCCTCCCCCGCGTGCCAAGCCATCTCCCCGAAAACCGCCCGCGCCCGCACCCTCTTCCATTCTTCTCTCACGCCGAAGCGCCTATCCTCCTTGCCCTAACCACACTCGGCGGTTCCATCTTCCCCCGAGCATTTAGGTTGTGATCAAGGGAGAAGCCGAGCACTCCTCTTCGTTTTCTTTCTTCTTCCTCTTCGCCGAGACCCCACTTCTGTTCCTCCTCACTGAGCGACGCGCCGCCGCCACCACAATCGCCGCCGTCGCCTCTTGCTGCGGAGTTCTCAGCGCTGCCGCCGGCCTTCCTCAACCCTAGAGCTTTCCCTCCGATCGTCGAGCAGAGCTTCTGCCCTAGCCGAGCCCTGCTGAAGTTGTGCCCTTGCACTGCCGCCGGCCACAGGTTCGTTTCATCACAAGACTTAGGCTTTGTACCCTAACTGTGATTGGAATTAGGTACTCTTTCGATTTGAGGTTAGGGTACAGATCCAATCAGTAGCGTTTGGGCCTGTTGGATAACATCAAGTGTTGATTATGAGTATTTTGATTTAGGAATCAGTAATTTCTGAGGTAGCTGCAGCTAGGAATTTTGGCAGTAGGTTCCTCAGGATTGGAGCAGTTGTTTACCTTGAAATCCAGCAGCAAACGACTTGTTTTTCAGCAGCAAGCAGTGGCTATGATTTGAGGTAAGGGGTAGGAATTTGATATATTTTGTAGTTAGGTTCATGTGTAGTAATTTTGATACGTGATGTTGATGAATTAGGTTTATGTATCAAATTGGAGATAAATTGGATTTCTGGATGGTTAGATTGATCAGGGTTTTACCCTAATTTAGCCTTAAGAATTTTATTTAGCTATACATTTGGATTAGTTAAATAAAATATAATTGTATTGGTGACACAGGACTTTGATTCGAGACGAGTTTATCGATAGTCGGATTGGACTACCCTATTGGAGGCGGGTACTTTTGACTTATGTCATTTGATATGCTTAGTAATTAAATTAACATGTTGCATTAATTGTGTTTCTTATCTGTTTCGGTTAATCACTACCCAAATCTTACATGCTTGATTGATTGATTGGTTTTGCATCTCAGGTATATTTTACCTGTTTATACATGCTTATAGGGGTAGTGATATGCCATGCTTGACCATGTTCAGGACCTAGGTTTTATACCTTCTGTGTACCTTTGATTCGATATGATTCGTTGACCTAGGGTGCACTTTTCTATATATATGGATTAGGTCAGGATGTTTATATGGTTATTGCCATGCATCATTTGCATGATTGCATGTTGTGCGATAGTCCGCTCCATTATTGTTGAGCACATCGCCAGTTACATGGATTCGCACACACCACCACTCATGGGTTAGTGGTCGATTCAGGATGAGTGTGTTGCAGCATGTAAGGCACCGTTGGTCCGCTCATGGGTAGTGTGACACAACGTGTTATCCCGCAGGGATTCCTCCCGTCTTTCGGGAGTTGAGAGCATTCGCGCCCCCATCTATGATTTGGGGTAGGAGGATAGGTGTACTCGACAAGATCCCGTCCACTCGGTCACTCATGGAGTAGTGATGACAGAGTGCACGGTTGTCATAGCCCTACCTCGGCCTCACTTTTGTATGAGATGATCGATGGCGTCGGGGTGACCAGGACGCATCATTGGCATCATGTGCATGATGCATTTATTGCTTGTGTTTGTGTTTGCCGCATTTATATGCGCATATTGTTTGGATACCTATGTTTGACATGCATACAGATTCCTTATGACTCTCGGTCTGATGACCTGATATTCTGATAGGAGATTCTCCTGTTTATTTCGGATGCATTCTTATCTTTCTTATCAGGTGTACGCATGATTAGTGCTATGTGTTGTTTCTTTACTTTGCATATCAACTGTACCGCTGAGTGTTGGACTCACCCCGCTCCATTGTTGTTATTTTCAGGTTGATGCTGTCAGGGAGTTCCAGTCGCTAGTCCCCATCGCACGTAGTGCTCCGCTGCTGGTTTTCTGAGTTGTTTCATTTTAGCTTTTCGCTATCAGACTTTATTTTAGTTTTGTTTTGGACTTACATATGGATATTGTATGGAATCTTTCCGTTGGATGAACTTTTCGTATGATTTGGATTTACTCTACTACATGCCTGCCTGAACGGCAGAAGAGGTAAGAAAAATCGGATTTGGGCTTTACGAGTGTAGTTGAGTAGGGTTGATTTCGAGTCAGAGTATTATTACTGCGTGGTTGTGTCAGCCAGAGGCTGAATATATATATATAAACTGCGTGGTGATTGATTTTTATTACTGTTGTTATTCCAGCCGCCTGTGGCTGAGTATTTAGTGCTTGTAGAAAATTTTGATTGTCCGCCGTACAGGGGAGATGCTGCCGAAATTTTCTCGGACAGGGACTCTTCTGGGGGCGTGACATATCTTCTCAGTTTAAGATAAAAGATTTAGGAGAAGTTGATATTATTTTAGGAATAAAGGTAACACAACATAGTGGGGGTTTTGCTCTGAGTCAATCTCACTATATAGATAAAGTTCTTTCTAAGTTTAGTCATCTAGGAATAAAAGAAGCTAATACTCCATTTGATGTTCCGAACAAATTGGTAGAAAATTCAGGTAGATCAATTAGTCATTTAGACTATGTAAGTGTTATTGGCAGTTTGATGTATGCAATGCATTGTACAAGACTCGACATTGCCTTTTCTGTTTGCAAGCTTGCAAGGTATACACATAATCCAAGCACCGAATATTGGAGAGTGATTGGAAGAGTTCTTGGATATTCGAAGAAAACAAAGTCTCATTCCTTTTTCTATAATAAGTTCCCATCAATGCTAGAAGGTTATATAGATGCTAGTTGGATAACTAGTGTCACTGATAATAAATCAACGTCTGGTTGGATTTTCACCTTGGATGGAGGAGTTATTTGATGGGTTTCTAAGAAACAGACGTGCATTACTCATTCTATAATGGAATATGAATTTATCACTTTGGCAGCCGCAGGCAAAGAAGCCGAATGACTAAGAAACATGTTGATAGACATAAGGTTGTGGCTACAACCGATGCCAACAATTTATTTGCACTATGATAGTCAAACAACTATGTCTAGAGCATTTAGCAAGATTTACAATGATAAATCAAGACATATTGCCTTAAGGCATGAATATATTAGACAACTAATTTATGATTATATTATAACAGTTGTCTATGTTAAGTCTAGTAAGAACCTAGCCGACCCATTAACAAAAGGACTCTCGAGAGATATGATAAAAAACACTGCAAGTGCAATGGGTCTAAAATCATTCTGATTTATCAGTAATAATGGAACCTTACCTTTCTTTTTATATAGTAATTTTAAAGGTTTAACAGGTAACAACAGATTATTAGTGACATGTAGCAAGTACTAGTATCAATGCAATACTTATAAAAAAAAGGTTGAACATAAAGTGTTCTTAATGAAAATTTATGTTGACCATAAACAAGAAATCTAAAAATTTTCACCTATGCGAACACAAGAAGTGGTGCCGCTTCTATCAAAGGTTTGAGAATAAAAACTTTTGTAAGTGTTTGTGAATTCAAGATAGCACAAGGCCATAATATGGTGCTAAAGCTCACAGTGGACATATTAGAGAAATCAAAAGTCATATGTGTATGATATTTCCAATCTTATCATATAGAAATTATAGTTTAAGTTCATTAACTACCATATATTTCGATAAGATTTTGAAATATTTATACTAATAGCAAGTTTGAGTTGAAAGACACCAACTTTGCATTTGATTACAAATATCACTAAGTGGGGGATTGTTGAATATAGTTAGTGATGTTGGTGCAATATCCCTCAGGTCAAGGTTGACCTGGGTAACCAAGCTGAGTCTTGGTTTGGGTTTAGATGTTTGACAATAAGATATTGATTGAAGAAGAGTCAAGTAGGTCAAGGTTGACTGGATACTTGACTGGAAAGTCCTAACTGGGATGTTAGGCAAAATGAAAGTCCTGGTGAGTGAAGCCAGACAGAAGAAAAGTCCTGGTGAGTGAAGCCAGGCAGAAGGAAGTCCTGGTGAGTGAAGCCAGGCAGAAGAAAAGTCCTGGTGAGTGAAGCCAGGCAGAAGGAAGTCCTGGTGAGTGAAGCCAGGCAGAAGGAAGTCCTAGTGAGTGAAGCTAGGCAGATGGAAATCCTGGTGAGTGAAGCCAGGTGAAAGTCCTAGTGAGTGAAGCTAGGCAGATGAAAATCCTGGTGAGTGAAGCCAGGTGAAAGTCCTAGTGAGTGAAGCTAGGCAGAGTGAAAACCCTAGTGAGTGAAGCTAGGTGAAAGTCCTAGTGAGTGAAGCTAGGCAGATGGAAAACCCTAGTGAGTGAAGCTAGGTGAAAGCCCTGGTGAGTGAAGCCAGGCAAGGGAAAATCCAGATGGATCAAGGATGATCGGACATCTGGTGCTGGGAAGTCCAAGTAGGTCAAAGGATTGACTGGATACTTGGCATGAAAGAAAAGTCCAAGTAGGTCAAAGGGATTGACCGGATACTTGGCACAGAGAAAAGTCCAAGTGGGTCAAAGGGATTGACCGGACACTTGGTAAGGGAGTCCTAGCAGGTTAAGGGAGTGACTAGATGCTAGGCATGACATACCAACAGGTCAAGGTTGACCGGATGTTGGTTTGGCAGGTTTAGGACTTGGTTTTGGACAAAAACCAAGTGCTGAATCGATCAGTGGATCGATCAATGGATCGATCCAGACCTGTCCCAACGAACGAGAGCTTCCGGATCGATCCGTGGATCGATTCAGAGGTCCCAATCGATCGCGATCGATTGGGAGCTGCCATCGATTGGAAGCGCCAGATCGATCCGTGGATCGATCCAGCGCTTTCGGCGATGAGCGCTGGATCGATCCATGGATCGATCGAGCCTCCCGATCGATTGGGAACATTCGATCGACGGATCCGACCGCTGGCGCTGCTTATAGCCGCAGCGTTCGATGGTCATGCGATCACTTCTCCGATTCACCCGAGCTCTCGCCAACTCCTCCACAGAGCTCAGATCGCCAGTTCTTGAAGGATCTTGGAAGCTCTCCAAGTCAAGAGGCGGATCAAAGCCAAGAAGAGAAGCTAGGGTTAGGGTTTTGTACTCATTGTAAGCTTGTAAGCTTGTATTTCTTGTATCCTTTCCCTCTCTTCTTGTATTGAGTATTGTAGGGCTTCTCCGCCCTTGGTAGTTACCACAAAGGAGAGTTTTATTTAGTGGAGGGTGTGTGTGTTGGTGTGGATCCTTAGATTAGTCACCTCCTGTGAGGTGGATACCAAGTAAAACCAAACGTGTTAGCGTTGTGTGTTTGTTTCTGTATTTTCCGCTGCACATCTTTGAAGGAACAAGCAACGCCGAGCAACGAGCGAACGCGACGAGCTATTCACCCCCCCCCCCCCCTCTAGCTACTTTTGGTCCTAACAAGTGGTATCAGAACAAGGTTGCTCTTCACCGGAATCACCGCCGGAAGGGGCAAACATATCAAGAAAAGCTAGAGGGTGAAGAAGTTGGAGCAAATTCTTCAAGTTCAAGACTTTATCAAGCTCAACTTCAAGATGCAATTCCAAGATGGACTTGGATTTGACACAAGGGTGGCTCCACCATACACATCGGTAAGCTTCGATTCTTGGAGATCAAGAATCGAAAACTTTCTTATGATGGAGATAGAGCAATGGTTTGCTCTAATGGAAGGCTTCAAAGCTCCAACGAACTCCAAGGGCAAGCTTCTAAAGAAAAGCAGATGGAGCTCAGAGCAAATTCAAAGGGGCGAGGCAAATGACAAAGTGACCAAGCTTCTGGTCAACTTATTGCCTAGCCACATCTTGGCTCGAGTTGGAGAATTTGAAGATGCCAAGGAGCTTTGGAGCAAATTGGCTAAGCTTCATGAAGAGATCCCCTCCACTGTACAAGATCATGAAGAATCCAGAGAGGGTGACTCTTTGGAGCAAGACCAAGAGGAGGACTCCGAGGTTGAGAGATACTCAACCTCCGAAGAAGAGGAAATCCAAGAAGCTTCATCCTCAAGGGAATGCAACGAAGGGAACAAGGAGGGAGCATACTCCTTGTTTCATATTCAAGATGATGAAGCCTCCACCTCTAGGATTGAGGGGGAGCAATCCTTGGTGACACCGGATCAAGAAGAAGAAGAAGCTTCTACATCTGGGTCAAGAGAAGAAGAGGAGGAAGAAGCTTCTACCTCCACAAGTCAAGAAAAATCAAATGGAGGAGAATCAAGGTCCGATCAAGAGGAAGCTTCTACCTCCGGATCCAAAGAAAAAGATGCCACCCCTACAAGCAAAGGTATAAATATTTCAATTAATAATAAAAATCATATAATATGTTTTGAGTGTAGGGAAAGTGGGCACTACAAGAGCAAATGCCCTAAATTGGCCAAGAAGAAGGGCCAAGTGGCACAAAAGGGCAAGGAGAAGCTCAAGGAGACCACCCCCGGGACAAAGAAGAGCAAGGAGCACATTGTGTGCTTCTTGTGTCAACTAAAAGGGCATTACCGAAGTCAATGCCCCAAGGGGAAGAAGATGGTCAAGGCTCAAGGAGGCACTAGTCAAGGGGGGAGCCTCCAAGGTAAAAAGGAAGGTAACTTTCATTGAGCCTATTCCCTTGCAAAATGGTAAAAAGCATGCTAGATCAAATTTTTATCATTTTAATGCAATTTACCATAAGAATAGGAAGCATGAGGGCTTTAAGGAAAAGCATGTGGCCCTACATGCCAAAACTACTATCCCTAAGGCTAGGAATGTAGGTAAAAACCTACGCGATAACTCTAAGGATGTAAGATATAAGCCTAGAAACAAAAATGCTCATGGATCAAATGAAAAACCAAAAACTAAGGACTTAGTGATAGAAAATCAAGTCTTGAGATCAAGGCTTGATAAAATGGAAAAGACCCTAAAAAGGATGGAAAATATCCTATTAGGGCAAAATGAGCATAACCTAGGTTTAGGGGTACAAAAGCCATCCAATGGCCATAGAGGTTTGGGATACAAACCAAAGGCTAAGAAGGATGTGCCCTCTTACCATAGAGTTCCATATAGTTATGGAACAAACCCTAGGTCTAGTGGTCAAGCCAAAAATACTAGGGAAGTCATCCCTAAGAGTATTTTTGCAATAAATGTGACTAAGACTTCTAAGAAGTCTAAGAAAGTCACAAACAAGGTCACAAGGGAGGTTATCCCTAGAGTTGACCTAGAAAATGTGACCAAGGCTTCTAAGAAGCCCAACAAGGTCACTAGGAAGGTATCTAGGGAAGTTATCCCTAGTGAGTACCTAGAGCATCCAAGGAGCACCAATAGGTGTTGGGTTCCTAGGAGCATCTTCTCTACCCCATAGATGGGTTAGAGAGTGTTAACTCCGATTAGAAGGGTAGTTAACCCAACTTTGAGGAAATTGACACTCAAGGAGCATTTTCAGGGTTTTTGTTAACCTTTGAAAATGAAATGGAATTATTATTTACTCCTTGAAAGAGTAAAATGTGCCAAATTGGAGAAGTATTGATTTTATTTTAAAGTGGCACAAATTTGAGAAAACACAAGAACTACCAAGTTGGGATTTTGGTATGTTCTTAGGAAATTAAAGGCAAACTAAGCCTTAATTTAAAAGTGCTACTCTTGTGGAAAAATGGAATATGCCAACATTTGAGGACATGTTTATTTTCAATTGGCATACATTAAATCAAGGAAATTAGAAATGCCAAATTTAGGCTTTGGCATTCTCTTGTAGCATTTTAGGGCAATCTAGGTTTAAGGTGTAAGTTTAGCTAAGATTTTAAGGATACTTAGATAGCTAATCTAGGTATATTTTATTTATGCTAAATCTTGCCATGATTGTTTGCCCATCATATGCCATGACATCATGTCTATTTTTACATTCATGTTTTATTATGAAAAATCCAAAAAAAAAATACCATGTCATGACATTCATACATCATGTAGCAATAGGATATTTTCTTTTGAAAATTATTTTCTTTTGATGTATGCCATAACATAATCATGCATTAAGTTTAATTCCTTGTAATTAAGGACGAATGGCATTTAACGACACTTATTAACAAGTGACATCCTGGGTGGATGTCTAATATCTCTAAAATGCCTAGATAGATATGCATGATCCCTAGAATAGGGCAAAACCAAATTTTACATCTCACAAAGACCTCTAAGGTGACTTGTATGTGTTTTAGTGCATATTATATACAAGTGAGATGTTAGGATGATGAACAAAGCTCAAGATGTTGATTTAGTGCATTCCTTTGAGTTTTAAATTCATCAAAACACATAGTTATGTGTTTTCCCATCATTGGGAAAGCTAATGTACAAGTCATGTGCATTATGCCCAAGGAACATGATGGGATATTGGTTTTGAAAATGTTTTAAAATGTTTTTGGAAAACCTTGGTGAAGGCTATCTTTTGATAGTAATCACCATTGAATAGTTAGACACAAACTTGAAGAAAAACACTAAAGTTTTTGCAAGTTTTCAAGTTTGTGTCAATCTTTGAAAATATGATGTATTTTCATAGAAAACTATTTTTCCATGATTAAGTATGCCCTAAATAATGTCTACACGAAATTTCATAATTTTTGGATTTTTGTAGAATTTTCTAGGGGTTTCGTTGACTGAAATAGAATTTCAGCAACTATCGAGTCTCGATCGATCCATGGATCGATTGAGTTCTGAATCGATCCATGGATCGATTCAAACGGCAATTCCCGCGAGGAGACTCACTGGATCGATCAGCCGATCGATTCAGGAGTCCTCAATCAGTGGATCGATTCAGAAAGGTTCAATCGATTGAACCCAACTCCAATCGATCCAAGTTGCTGATTTTGGCTGGGAAGGCTTGATTTCAGCATCTTTGAACCTCTTTGAGTCTAGGTAACCATTCCAAACCCCTTAAATACATTTGTATACATACAAAGGGTGTTTTCATGTTGAAAACAAGGATGGATTGGTTAACGAAGACTAAGTAGAAGTTTAGGTTGAGGTTGTTTCAAATTTTGAATATTTGAACCTCAAAACTTCTAAATTTGGGTTTCCTAAAGGTTTAGGGATTCCAAGTCATTGTTGGTGCAATGACAGAAGTTACCACCATGTCTTTAGGGGGAGGGACTCTTTAAAGACATGAAAATTATTTTTCATGAACCTTGGAAGGTGGTTAACCTTCTGTTGTGAACTTGCTCAAGGTTGAGCATTTAAACTTGAAATGGGGAGAAATGGGGAGTGGATATCCTCATTATTTCAAGTGGACACTCATGTGGTAGATAATGCTCAAGGTTGGGTAGTTGTCTACATTGAGGGAGAAGTTAAGGATAAATGAAGGGTATGAGACCTTCATTATCGTGTTGATCACAACGAGTGATGTTGTGAACAACGATGAGCAACTCTTCAGGGGGAGAGTCTTCAACAAATGGATTTGTTGAAGTGTGCCCAGAATTGGAGCATAGGTTGATGTGTGTCCAACGATGGATTGATGTGTGCCAATAGGGGGAGAATGTATGGTTAAGCTTAGTCCTTCATTACCTATGGGAAGGTCATAGGGGGAGAATGAAAGGACTCATGAAAGGGAGTAAGTTAGGCTTTCATTACCTAGAGGGAGTTTGCCCTCTTAGGGGGAGAATGAAGAGCTTAATTTATGCTCTCATTACCTAGTGGCATGAAGA
Organism: Zingiber officinale; assembly: GCF_018446385.1. Lineage (NCBI taxonomy): Eukaryota > Viridiplantae > Streptophyta > Magnoliopsida > Zingiberales > Zingiberaceae > Zingiber > Zingiber officinale. The sequence goes on from NC_056005.1 coordinate 988,547, forward strand.
AGGAGGCTATGAGATTAGCCTAACTTACATATGGGATTGTAAGTGTTATTGTGGTATTGTCAAACATCAAAAAGGGGGAGATTGTTGGTGCAATATCCCTCAGGTCAAGGTTGACCTGGGTAACCAAGCTGAGTCTTGGTTTGGGTTTAGATGTTTGACAATAAGATATTGATTGAAGAAGAGTCAAGTAGGTCAAGGTTGATGGATACTTGATGGAAGTCCTACCTGGGATGTTAGGCAAAATGAAAGTCCCGGTGAGTGAGGCAGAAGAAAAGTCCCGTGAGTGAAGCCAGGCAGTTATGGAAAGTCAGGTGAAAGTCCCGTGAGTGAAGCCAGGAAGTCCTGTGAGCAGGCAGTGAGGAAGTCCTAGTGAGTGAAGCTAGGCGATGGAAATCCTGGTGAAGCTGTGAAAGTCCTAGTGAGTGAAGCTAGATGAAAACCCTGGTGAAGGCAGGTGAAAGTCCTAGTGAGTGAAGCTAGGCAGTGAAACCCTAGTGAGTGAAGCTAGGTGAAAGTCCTAGTGAGTGAAGCTAGCGATGGAAAACCCTAGTGAGTGAAGCTAGGTGAAAGCCCCAGTGAGTGAAGTGCAGGAAAATCCAGATGGATCAAGGATGATCGGACATCCGGTGTCGAAGTCCAAGTAGGTCAAAGGATTGATTGGATACTTGGCATGAAAGAAAAGTCCAAGTAGGTCAAAGGATTGACGGATACTTGGCACAGAGAAAAGTCCAAGTGGGTCAAAGGGATTGACCGACACTTGGTAAGGGAGTCCTAGCAGTTAAGGGAGTGACTAGATGCTAGGCATGACATACCAACAGTCAAGGTTGACCGGATGTTGGTTCGGGAGGTTTAGGACTTGCCGCGAACACCGCGTCGTCGAATCGATCGCTGGATCGATCGGTATCGCTGGATCGATCAGTCGATCCAGGCCTGTCCCAGCGAACGAGAGCTTCCGGATCGATCCGTGATCGATTCGAGGTCCCAATCGATCGCTGGATCGATTGGGACGCCGCCGCGATAGCTACCGGATCGATCCGTGGATCGATCCAGCGCTTTCGAGCGATAGGCGCTGGATCGATCCATGGATCGATCCAGCCTCCCGATCGATTGGGAACATTCGAATCGATCGGGATCCGACCGGCGTCGTTTATAGCCGCAGGCGCACGATGCGACATCACTTCTCGATTCACTCAGCTCTCGCCAACTCCTCCACAGCCCTCACTCGCCAGCTCTTGAAGGATCTTGGAAGCTCTCCAAGTCAAGAGGCGGATCAAAGCCAAGAAGAGAAGCTAGGTTAGGGTTTTGTACTCATTGTAAGCTTGTATTTCTTGTATCCTTTCCCTCTCTTCTTGTATTGAGTATTGTAGGGCTTCTCCGCCCTTGGTAGTTACCACAAAGGAGAGTTTTATTTAGTGGAGGGTGTGTGTTGGTGTGGATCCTTGGATTAGTCACCTCCTGTGAGGTGGATACCAAGTAAAACCAACCGTGTTAGCGTTGTGTGTTTGTTTCTGTATTTTCCACTGCACATCTTTGAAGGAACAAGCAACGCCGAGCAACGAGCGAACGCGACGAGCTATTCCCCCCCCCCCCCCCCCCCCTCTAGCTACTTTTGGTCCTAACAAGTGATATATGTTTAGTCCCACATTGGAAAGAATGAAGATGTTTGATGGACTTATTAAAGGATGTGCATCAAATATGTTGTATTTGATTGGTGACCTTGGTGACCAAGTGGAACGTATTTATATATATATCAAAGATGGGCACGTGGGCACAGAGATAAAATTGAATTCTACATTAATTTTTTCTTGGTGAACAGATGTGACAGTTACATGCCCATTCATGAATAGGTTCTCTGCGTATTGTTCACTATATATACATCTTTTAACATCTTCTCCATGATCACCTTTTTCTCTAAATTATCTTGGGATAATTTATAGATTTACTGTCTATAGATCCTATTTTATTTTGAGTATTTTTGAGGGAATTTGTCACTAAACCCAGCAGCAACATAGTGGGGGCAAAAATTTCCTTAAGAAAAGTGATTCACGCTTAAAACGAAGTTCTATTCTCGATCTACTTCTAACAATATCTTGGTGATCAGTTTGGCTCTATAGAATTTTTTCATTAGTCACTAGAGTAAATCGGGAAATGCTTGTAGCAGGTGGCCAAGAAACCCCTATCAAAATTTCAGTGATTGAGAAAAACGATAAGAATTTTTCAATTATTAAAAATTTTCATCATTAAAAATGTTAGTGATTGAAAAAAAAAAGAATTGATAAATCTAGTTAGCTTCATTGACTGCCCCTAGATAATCTATTTGGTCCTACAAAATTTTCTATCGACTATTAGGATAAATTGAAAAATACTCGCAGCAGGCGGTGAAAGAATTTTACTGATTGAGATAAAATCATAATTATTAAATGATAGAGTTTTTCAATTATTAAAATATTTTTTTAACGAGTATAATGATTTTTTTTCAAAAAAACTTATAATATTTGAACAATTATCTACAGCAGCCTGAGCTTCCTTCTCGATTATAACTATATTTTTGTCTTTGAGATATAATGTCGTGGTAGGATATTTAAATTGTCTTTCAGATATATATAGTTCAATCCTTAGTTATGGTAGGAATTTTTTCTCCAAATAAGATGCGCAACCAAATGATATTGAACTTTTGCACTGTGAATAATTGGAATTATTTTTTTTGACAATTTTTATAATTCCCTTTTCTTTTAACTAACCAAGTAATCTATTATTTAAGTTGTTTTATTGAACAGTTCAATTGATTAAAGTAATTAAATATATAATAAAGGATATTCGAGAACGATGAGAAACACGTTTTATTTAAGTATTTTAAAACGGAATAGTTAATTTCTGACGTTTAGGAGTGGGATATTTAGAGAGAAATCATATGATAAAAATTATATTTTATTAAAATTTGAGATATTTAGGAGTAAGATATTTAATATATGGGGTATATAAATATTTAGTTTATGTAATTTGGAATACTTAAGGAGTAAGAGTATCAAAAATAGTGTTAAAAGAGCACCCTAATTTTAAAATTATCAAAAAGAACACTAAAAATAATATTATTCCCTTCCTACTTCTCCCACCAGCCTCCTAAGTCCTCACTCTCGTCGTTTTACAATGCATCATCTCTCTCCAGGATTAAAAATGCCTGATATGTTCCCATACCAGGCCCACTGTGGGCCTGATATTTTTTCATATCAAGTCTACTCTAGGCCTGATATAATCCAATATCAGGCTCACACTAGGCCTAATATCTTCCCATATCATATATGTTAGGCCCGATATGAAAAATATTAGGCCCATGTTGGGCTTGATATGGTCAAATATTAGACCCAACGTAGGCCTGATATTTTCCCATATCAGCAGACCCCATGCATTGAAAACATGAGATTTAGGAAGTTGGCGGGAGGGGTATTAAGGGAATAACATGTTAGGGTCGAAATGTGGGGAGGGGGGGGTGTGAAAGCTCGTTGTGCTAGTCGTTGCTTGCTTCTTGGTGATGATATGCAGTGGAAAATACAAGAAACACAATTACAACGCTAACACAAGAATTTACTTGGTATCCGCCTCAAGAAGAGGTGACTAATCCAAGGATCCACACACGACACACACTTTCCACTATGAAAACACTCCTTTACGGTAACTACCGAAGGCGGAGAAGCCCTACAACACTCTCAGTACAAGAAGAAAGAAAGGGAAGCAAATACAATTGAAATCTTATAAGATTTATACTTGAAACCCTAACCCTAGCTTCTTCTTCTTGTTGTAGATCACCTCTTGACTTGGACATGCACAAGCACTTGCCTCCAAGAATCTTCAAGAACTGGCGGTGAGAGCTCGGAGAAGTTGCTGTGAAGATCGATGAAGAATCGGGCGAAGAAGTGAAAGAGCTGCTGAAGAAAAATGCTCGTAATGGCTTTATCCAGCGCCAACGGTCGGATCCCAATCGATTGAATTACTCCCAATCGATTGGGGAGGCTTTGGATCGATCGGTCGATCGATCCAGAGCACCTCTGTGCTCTCTGGAAAAAGTTGTAATCGATTGTCCGATCGATTCAAAGTTCTCTTGCGATTTCCAGGTTCCCAATCGATCGCCCGATCGATTGGAGGTTCCCAATCGATCGGTTGGTCGATTGAGAGGGCTTTTGTGCAACGACATTACTCCCCTAATCGATCCACTGATCGATTGGGAGGAGTTTTTGTTGCAACACCAGTCCAATCGATCAGTCGATCGATTGGACATCAAGTTCCAAGCCCCTAAAACCAAACATCTGGTCAACCATGACCTGTTGGGACATCATGCCTAGCATCCAGTCACCCTCAACCTGCTAGGACTTCCTCACCAAGTGTCCGGTCAATCCCTTTGACCCATTTGGACTTTTCTCCTCGTGCCAAGTATCCGGTCAACCCTTTGACCTACTTGGACTTCTCAATATCAGATGTCCGATCAACCTTGACCCACCTAGATTTCCACGTGTCTGACTTCACTTACCAGGACTTCCCTTTACCTAGCTTCACTCACTAGGGTTTCCCATCTGTCTGGCTTCACTCACCAGGACTTTTACCTAGCTTCACTCACTAGGATTTTCATACAGCCTAGCTTCACTCACTAGGTCTTTCACCTGACTTCACTCACCGGGACTTTTCAACTGTCTGACTTCATTCACCGGGATTTCTCCTCTGCATAGCTTCACTCACTAGGTCTTTCGCCTGGCTTCACTCACCAGGATTTCTTTAACTGCCTAGCTTCACTAACTAGGACTTCTCAGTTAAGTATCCGGGCAGTCTTGACCTACTTGACTCTTTTTCACATCTAACTGGTCAACCTTGACCAAAGGAGAATTATACCAATAATCTCTTCAAATAAACGATTGCACCTGCAATCTCCATGTATTATCAGTCTCCATGTATTGTCAAACATCGAAACCCAAATATCAAGACTGAAGCTTGAGCCTTCTCAAGCTTAGTCAAATAGGTCAACCTTGACCTAGGGAATATTGCATCAACATAACACTATTTTTGGTGCTCTTTTTAATAGTTTTGAAACTAGGATATTTCTTTTGGTAAATAAAAAAATGTGACCGCTCCTTTTGAAAAAAAAAATCTCATATTTAATTCATAATGGGAGATTTATAAATATTTAGAAGAAATTAGAGATTATGCACAAGCATAAATTGGATGACACTCAAGAACCCTTTGTTTATAAAAAAGTTAATTTAATATCATATAAAAAAGTTAATTTAATATCATATGATCTTAGCTTAAAAGTATAGAAAAGTATCACAATGTTATCAAATCCTAAATTGTGGGACTAAAAGAGAATAAAAAATTATTGATAAAATAATTTTGAATTTTGAATTTTTGATCTGATTGATTAATGAGAAAAAGTCAAAATAATATATCGTAGTTAAGTTTAACTCTAAATTACTGATTGATTAATGAAAAAAATTTCTAATAATATATAACAATTGAGTCTTGAGAAAATTACTAATAAATTTTTAAAAAAATCGATATAAAAAGAAAAAAAAGGACATTAACCCGTAATTTAATTTTAATTTTCAACAAATTAATTAATTAAGAATTAGTTAATCAAAAGTCTAGATTTTTAATAAAATAATAAGATATTTACGGTCTAATTGGACTATTTAGACCATTATTTTGATTAATTTTCAATTTCGTTTCAAAACAATTCACCGATTCGATCCGGCTTAAGCTTTTTTTCTTAAAATGTCAATCGGATGGCACTTTCGACGCAGTCGACAATGTGAATTGTGAAACTTACATTGGACTTCTTTTCAGGAGATTCTTTGTGGCTAAGCTACCGAGGTCAACTGACTGAATCCTACCTTTAATAAAAACAATCAATTGCTTTAAAGTTTTTTCTATAGCAGGAATATCAGAAACTTCCTCGCTACTTCGCAAATTAATTTCTCTTTCCTCTTTTTGTCACGCGGTTCCTTTCATTGCTAATTCTCATCCTGACGTAATTCCTTTCCTTAATTAATTCTCATCACACCGACTAATGATCCTTATAAGTTCAATGAATTAGCGTTCTTCAAGATCATCGTACAAATTCTCATCCTACCGAGAAGCAATTTGCTAATTTGATTAAATTTGTAGTAGCGCCGCCCGAATCGATCGAATGGATGGTGTTGCAGATTTCTTGATCCTCCCCGACCGGCGCTTCGCCGCATCGGCGCCGCTGCGGCGGTGGCGCATTGCCTACCACATGATCTGTTCCTGCCGCGCCATGAGCGTCCTTGTCCGGAAGCAGCTCGCCGCCATCCGCTGGGCCCCCTCCTACGTCGCTATCGATGTCGACGGCGACTCTGCATCGTTGACTTTCCCCAAAGTCGCGGATGCCAGCAGTCTTAGGCCCCTCGTCAAGGAGCGGCGCCTCGAGGACCTCCGCCGCCTCGGCGGATCCGCAGGCCTCGTTAGCGCGCTGGCCTCCGACGCCGAGGATGGCATACAGGGGGGCGGCGACGACCTGAGCTCCCGCCAGGCGGCGTTCGGCTCCAACACCTACCCCCGACCGAAGCCCAAGGGTTTCTTCCACTTCGTGTTGGAGGCGATCAACGACTTGTTCATCATCATCCTCATGGTCTGCGCCGCCATCTCCCTCGCCTTCGGTATCAAGGAGCACGGCCTCAAAGACGGATGGTACGACGGCGCCAGCATCTTCCTCGCTGTCTTCCTCGTCTCCGTCGTCTCCGCCGTCAGCAACTTCCGACAGATGAAGCGTTTCCACAAGCTGTCGGCGGAATGCGACAACATCCGCGCCACCGTCGTCCGCGGCGGCCGCCGGCACCCGGTGTCCATCTCCGACGTCGTGGTCGGCGACGTCGTCTTGTTAAACATCGGCGACCAGGTCCCGGCCGACGGAGTCTTCCTCCAGGGGCACTCTCTGCAGGTCGACGAATCGAGCATGACGGGCGAGAGCCACCCGGTGGACGTCGACGCCGTCAAGAACCCTTTCCTCACTTCCGGCGTCAAGGTCATCGACGGTTACGCCTCGATGCTCGTCACGGCCGTCGGCACCGACACGACGTGGGGCGAAATGATGGGCTCCATCACCCGCGAGACGTCGGAGCCGACGCCGCTGCAGGAGCGGCTTCAGGGGCTGACGTCGAGCATCGGGAAGATCGGCATCGCGGTTGCCGCCGTCGTCTTCGCCGTACTCGTGATCCGCTACTTCACCGGGAGCACGAAGGGCGACGACGGACGGCCCAAGTTCGACAAGCACAATGCAAAAGCCTCTGACGTCATCAGCGGCCTCGTCGACATGTTTCAGGACGCGGTCACCATCATCGTGGTCGCCATCCCCGAAGGCTTGCCGCTCGCCGTCACGCTGACGCTGGCCTTCTCCATGACAAGAATGATGAAGGACAACGCCATGGTCCGGAGGCTCTCTGCTTGCGAGACCATGGGTTCGGTCACCACCATCTGCACTGATAAAACAGGGACCTTGACGTTGAACAGGATGAAGGTCACCCAATTCTGGATCGGAAATGAGCAATGCACGCCGACGACTTCGATTGCGCTGCGCGTCCTGACATTGTTATACCAGGCCGTCGGGTTGAACACCACCGGCAGCGTCTTCCAGCCTACCGCGGCGTCGGAGCCAGAGATCACAGGAAGCCCAACGGAAAAGGCTCTGCTTTCGTGGTCAATTTCGGATCTCAGAATGGTTGCGGAAGAAATGAAGAAGAAGTGCGTCGTCATCCATGTCGAGGCCTTCAATTCGGAGAAGAAGCGCAGTGGAATCTTCGTGGAAGAGAAAGCGAGCGGAGCGATGATCACGCACTGGAAAGGAGCCGCCGAGATGCTTCTGGTCCGATGCTCTCATTACACAGAGACGAACGGGAGCGTTAAACGTGTCGATCTCGAGGCAAAATCCAAGCTCGAATCGATCATCCATGACATGGCCGCCTCGAGTCTCCGCTGCATCGCCTTCGCCTACAAGAACACCACCGGAACAGAGGGCTTCGAGGCCAACCGAGGTGAAGCATCAAGGCTCGACGACACCGAGCTCACCCTTCTGGGGTTCGTCGGCCTAAAAGACCCGTGTCGCCCGGAGGTGGCGCGCGCGATCGATGCTTGCAGAAATGCCGGAGTCGGAGTCAAGATGATCACGGGGGACAACGTGTTCACGGCCAGGGCCATCGCCGTCGAGTGCGGTATAATTAGACCAGATGAGTCGGAGGCTTTGGTCGTGGAAGGGCAGGAGTTCAGGAACTACTCGCCGGAGGAGCGTCTGAAGAAGGTCGACCAGATTTGCGTCATGGCGAGGTCGTCCCCTTTCGACAAGCTCCTGATGGTGCAGTGTCTGAAGCAGAAGGGGCAAGTGGTGGCCGTCACCGGCGACGGAACAAACGACGCGCCGGCACTGAAGGAGGCCGACGTGGGTCTGGCGATGGGCATCCAAGGCACGGAAGTCGCCAAGGAGAGTTCCGACATAGTGATCATGGACGACAACTTCGATACGGTGGTGACGGTCATGCGATGGGGGCGGTGCGTCTACAACAACATCCAGAAGTTCCTACAGTTCCAACTCACGGTCAACGTCGCCGCCCTGGTGATCAACTTCGTTTCCGCAGTGGCCACCGGCGCCGTGCCGCTGACGACCGTGCAGCTCCTGTGGGTGAACCTGATCATGGACACGATGGGCGCGCTGGCTCTGGCCACCGACACGCCCACCAGGGAGTTAATGGAGAAGCCGCCGGTGGGGCGGACGGCGCCGCTGATCACCAGCGTAATGTGGCGCAACCTGTTGGCGCAGGCTCTGTTCCAGGTGGCGGTGCTGCTGGTGTTCCAGTTCCAAGGGGAGTCGCTGTTGGGATGGAGCGAGGCGGAGAACAACACGATGATCTTCAACACCTTCGTCCTCTGCCAAGTCTTCAACGAGTTCAACGCGAGGAAGCTGGAGAAAAAGAACGTGTTCCAGGGGATCCACAAGAACAAGCTGTTCTTGGGGATCGTGGCTGTCACGGTGGTCTTGCAGGTGATGATGGTCGAGTTTCTGAAGAAGTTCGCTGGCACGGTGAGGTTGGGATGGGGACAGTGGGGGATCTGCGTCGGCATCGCGGCCATCTCGTGGCCAATTGGGTGGCTTGTGAAGTTTATTCCGGTGGTCGACAATCCATGGCTTCAACTCCGGCGTTACGTCACCAAACAGTGAAATAAAATTAATTTTGCCTTCATAAATGTTTATATAGTTTATGGAAATTATTTTCTATTGATTACTGGTACTAATGAATAATAGTCATTCATAATTTATCTTCTTATTGACCTAAAGACCTAGACTAATTAGTAGGAGATCAAATCCTCTGTCCTCATATTCTCGTGTCTTCGTGTTTCATCGTCGATCGGGCAAGTTAAACAGTCTCGTGTTGTGCACTGTATCTTTGAGATACAATTAATACGTCCGATCGATGATAAAATACGGGGACACGAGAATCTAAAGGATTTGATCTCAATTAGTAGAGATACGAATGATTATAGAGCCAACACGACTCATCGACTTTGGAAAATAAAAAGAAGAAAGAGTGTGACGTCATCAATGTACTAACAAACAAATGTAGAGCAGTCACGAGGCATAAACTTCTTCAGTAGATATTGTTTCTTCTCAATGCTCGTCTGTTACATATATATATATATATATATATATATATATATACTTGTCTTCCAACTTCTTCCATAATTTCTTGGTTGGATCTCTTTAAGATATATAACAAAATAGTTTTGTTCTTTAGCGACCGAGACAAAGTTTGAAAATTCCAGAAGCTAAGCTTGCCAATTCATCTTCTCCCAATTTCACTCAGACATTTCTTCTGGCTTTCCTCCAAGCTAAATGTCCAGACTCATAACTCAACTCAGATATATAGCAAACTCAAAAATCAAGCATGTGCCTCAAATCATATAGATATCAATGATCATGGAATAAGGTTTCATAACACAAGTGCCAAAACAACTGAGAGTACGTACGTAACTGCATCAACACAACTGCAATCTACATTGTATATAAGAATATAATATCCCACTGAAGCTTAATCCAAATAGTGACCGAAATTAGGTTTTGATAATTTTGCATGCACATATATAGACACTAATACTGAGATTAATTAAGTGTTGCAATTGAAATCAAATATACATATGAAGATAGATTAGAGACATATTTAACTGTGGTATGTATGCAATATTCTAATCAATCTCACTAACTGAGGTAATCTCAACAAACTATTCAGATGAATTGCAGAAATTTCTCGACTGGAAATTAATTGAAGCTGTAAATGAAACATAAGATTTGAGAACTCACCACCGAGAAGGTGAGATGATCAATCAAGAACACTAATTACTCACCTAGAACTTGATCATGTCCATTAGCTTCTTTTCCTCCTCTTAAGCGCCTTTCAGAAACAAATTAGATATATATTTATCGGAAACAGTACTGAACCTTGAGATGTGTACAGAAAATATATATATAAGCTAGCTAAGGTAGGGTTTGATTGTGCTCCCCATTAGAAGATGAAACTGCCATAATGATCTCGTTGATCCCTTCAATCTAAACCTAGTTATAGATATACATAGAGAGAAAACAAACTTAAACAGAGAGATTGAAAATCAATAGGAAAGGAGGGCATCGTGAGATCATGCTGGCAGCTTCAGCTACTTTTGGTGCACATGCATGGAGTAATTAGATCTACATGTGTACACACATAAGCACAAAACTGGTATCGATCATGAAGGAAAGGAGAGAACAAGAGAAAAAGGAGAAGAGGAAGAAGAAGGATAGGAGAATAAGAAGAAAAAGGAGGAGGAGAAGAAGAAGAAGAGATATGGCAATGTGGGGATGATGATAGTCATAATTAAGATGATGCAATTGGTTAAAAAGAAGACAGAATAATGCAGAAGTGGTCCCTTGAAAAAGCTCACCATCACCTAAAATTCTATACAATAAACTATTTGTGGAGTGGCTCTGATCCATTGGTTGCTTCATGATGTGTAATTAGACAGCACTGCTGGTGAATTCTTTTGAAGCATTAGCTAGCTGTCCATTAATATTTATATTTTTTCCCCCCAAAAAAATTATCTATATATCTGCAGTATAGTGTATGTATATAGTTTTAATCTCAAAATGAAATATCTAGAGCACCGTTTGTAATTCACCACAAAGAATCAAATGACAAGTCTCCATCATCACCAAACTTGGATACTGAGCATGAGAATCGCGACTTCAAAGCAAAGTGTGCAGTGTTTATGTAGCTTTAACTCATGCATGGGGCTGGAGACCGAGTGACTTGACCATGTGAAGCCAACTCTCTCCTTGCGTGCTGATTTATAAATATTGTCAAATATATTTTTCAAAGAATTATCTGCTCGCTCGCTCTTTTCCTTGCACTGTAGTGATTTCACTTTGTCGCTGCATGCTCTATCTTTTCCTTGAGCATTTCTCCTCTTCTTTTCCCTTTTCTCGTTCAATTATTTCTCTTATTCGTGGTCCTATGATGTATCTTGCAGAAAGCTACTTCACAAATAAATTATATTAATAATAAATAAATACAACAAAAAAATAGCTTGCAGAAAGCAATGGGCAACGTGAACAAATTATTCTCAAGAATATTCATTAATGTTAATTCACTGATTGTTTTTTTGGGGGCAACGTTTACTGTCGTACATAATATACGTGAATCATACATGATCCGGTGGTAAGAACAGAGATCACTCATTGGTGGGAGATCAATGATACGTAAAGGTCAAGAGTCAAGATGGTCAACATCAAAGTCGTGTTGAGCGGACTGGCGTATTCCATCCCCGGACATCCAGCCGACCGGGCGCTCGGTTCGGGTCTCCCAGGCGACCGGACAAAAGACAACCCGACCATGAGGCGGGTTTTCGATATTCAAGGTAAAAGAGTCTTTAAGCCGAGCGGCCAGGACGCGCGGCCGAGCTGCAGGACAGTAATCCACAATTCCAGCCGAGCACGTGAGTAGGGCTTCTTGGAGGACATGAGCGCCGAGCGACTGTTCCGCTCGGCCCGGGATTAGATAAGAGCGCTAGGAGACAAAAAGGACAGCTGGTAGCTTCGTCCTCGAGACACCTGCCGCCGACAAAAAGCATGGTCGGCGGCCGGAGCGGACAGAATATCGTACGGTAGAAGTAGAAGCTTCCACCGTCACATCCGGGATATGCTCGGACGATTGCGGAATAGTGTCAGACATACTTTCCTGACACAACCTTACTGAGGTATGTTTGGGGAAGCGTGCACGCATCGAGGAGCGTGCCCGCGCCTCCCGGGGTCCTATATAAGAATCCTCAGACTCCGACGGAGGTATGCAATCTTGATCATTGTAGTCACAGTAACGTTACTCTGCTTCTTCGTTGCCTGACTTGAGTGTCGGAGGGTCGTCGCTAGGAAACCCTTCCCAGCTCGGCTTCTTTGCAGGTTCGCCGGAGATCTAAACACCAGTCGGATCAACAGCGGAGAGTGTCACGTCCCCAACATCTGTCAATTCAGTGCTCGGACAGGATCAATACACATTAATCATTGCGAATATGATATATAAGAAATCACACGACTTTGATATCTATCAATGATTGTGAGCTATGTTCTTGCTGTTTTTTTAAAAAAGAAAAATAGCTAAATGAAATGCGGTTGCACACTTTATATTATAGTTCTGATGTTGGAAAAGGCCGAGGGAGACAAATTAAAGTAGCTAGGTGTCATAATCTTTCCAAAGATCTTGTGATCTAGAATAGCATTCATTTAATTGATGTTATTATTAGTATGACATGCACGCTCGATAATAAACTGTTTGAAGAAAAAATTCATGGAAGAAGAAATGCGCTTTGAGTGAAAGAGGAGAATAAGAAAAAGGTAAATTCAAATTACTTTCATTCATTAAAAAAGTTAATATATTTATAAACTTATTTGGTAACCACTAATTTTACATTTGTCTCACATAGATTCTGATCCTATTCAAAAGCGATGAACAGATGGAAATGTGACTTTATTGTTGATCAAATGAAGACTCCGCGCTATCTTGTGCAACATAAAGAAAGTTAATGTCGGACCAGGGAAGAGGTCCCTGAGGATAATCCTCTGATCCTCAAGTCAATGATCTAGTTAAGAGGGGAGAATAGTAGATAAAAAATGTGCCAACAAACGTTCAAGCTTATACAGCATCGCATGCCTCTACCTGTAAATGGAGACCCCCTTTTATAATATTGATCCTGTCCGAAAGCAGGAAGGTGGAAAGCTGGAAATGTGATGGCTTCGCTGACCGGTTGTAGATCTCGCTCCGCTCTGCAAAACAAGTATGTCAGTGTTGAGCCAGGGAAAGGGTTCCCGACGTTGGCTCTTCGACGCTCAAGTCAATCACTCGAATAGTGGAAGAAAGTGAAGCAACAGTAACCCTAGCGCAAACAGTGAATAACGCATATCTCCGTTAGTGATGGATCCCCCTTTATATAGAGCCTTGGTGGGCGACATGAACGCTCCTCGAGGCATGAACACATTCTCTACTATGTCCTATGAAGGGACCTGTCACGAAAGTACCTCTGACACCATACCTTAACAGGACATGTATATCCCTGACAATACAATAGAAGCTTCTGTCGTACAATCTGCCTGTCGATCATGCCTCGTGTCAGCGGCGCTATCTCCCAGAAGGATATTGAGAGATACAACCATAGTCCTGCTGTTTGGCTGAGCGGGGTAGCCGCTCGGCCGAGAATCGTTCGCTTTGTCGGCCTTAGAGATTTGACAATTATGGTCCCGCCACTTGGCTGAGCAGGGTAGCTACTCGGCCCGAACCCCTCCGCTGTGTCAACCTCATGTATAGTAGCATGACCTCCCCGTTCGGACATAAGCTCTCCGATTTCTTTGGCGTCCTATTGCTCCACCTTAAGCATTCGGTTATCCTATCATATTATCTTGAGCTGGACGGATGGTCCGCTTAGACATGTCTCCCGTCGGTCGAGCACTGACTGTTCTGACCGGCCGTAGCAATTGTCTTCCGTTTGGCCCTTTGACACCTTGACGTTGACCAGCTTGACTTTTACCTGTACCTTGGCAGTTGACCCGTGCCAGGTGGGCCTCCCTATATCCACTACAAGAAATTTTACATTTGGCGGCGTTGAAACATGCCACCAAATGTAAACAAAATGTGTCGCTGAACATTTGGCTATGCCAAAATGTGTCGCCAAGACATGTCACAAATTGCTCATATACAAATGTTGATTTGCTATTTAGCGACGCGTTAAGGAACACGTTGCTAAAGGTCTAAGCATTTTGGGGCGTTTCCTATACGCGCCGCTAAACGGTATTAACCATTTGGTGACATTTACCTTGCCTCATGAAATATACTTCTCGATTCAATTTTTTGAAATTATTATAATCATTTGGTGATGCAAAAAAGTGTTACCAAAGATATTAGACATTTTGTGACGCACTTCAAGCGTCACAATTTATTTATTTATTTATTTTAATTTTTGTGATACTATGAAAGCGTCGTCAAATTATGTCATAAATATTTTTTTCTATTAAATATGAATATCAAATAAAATAATTATAGACAATCAAATTTAATATATGTGCAATTTACTAATCACAAGTCAAATATTTTTCAAAAAGTTAAATAACTAGTAAAATAATATCCAAAACATAATTAGTCAAACACTAATTAAAAAATGTTTCAAAATAAAAGATTACATAGGTGTTGTTGAATGCCAATGATATTATGAAGGAGATCATGTCGAAGAGCTTGTCGGTGGAGGCTGGAAAAAGAAATCGAGAATGACATGGTGAAGTTGTTGCAATAATGCATCAAATCTTTGTTGCTGCTCACTTATGTCTTTTGCTGCTCACCTATAGTTTGTTTTTGTTCATCGATCATTTGTTGTATAGCAGTAATTTTTTTACCATCATCATTATGCTTTGAGCTGATGTTTGTGGCCCTAGGACCACTTGCTATATATAGTTTAGGTAATGAACCTTAACCCTTGATGTAACAAGACCGTGAGCCTAAGGCTTGCGTCATGATATCAGCATCTTTAAGATGGTGCACATTATCTATAGTAGAGACATAAACTTCACCTTCTAGCTGAGTCGATCAAATTTTCACCTTTTCAACCTAAAAAGAAAATAAAATTTTAGTACGAAAATTAACTAAATATAATGTGAATGTCACCTGAGGTAAATAAAAATAATGAATACTTAAAAATTATACAAAGATATTTAAACCAAGGTTAAGATATTTGATATAGTAAATAATCAGAATGACACCTTAAAATCTGAGTCACTCAAGAAATGTTAATGAATAGCACATCCTACCAAAGTTAACACATCAACATTCAATAACACAATCAAATATAATCCATGCCAGTAAAATTGTTGAGAGATATATTCAGATAAAACTTCATGCTCGATTAGTGGATGTTCATATTGCTCACCACAGTAATCACACACTTTGTATGATTGTTGTATCCCGTATTTTATTAGGTGTATCTCTACTAAGCACAGTGACTGATACAGATGATTCAAACAAGTATTACATGGACATCTTATTTTTCCGTCTTCATTGGCGTACTCCATAGCTTGTGTTACAAATATTCAAACATCATTTTTATATTCGAGAGAGATTCAATTTTTTACACTCATCCAACTTTTATCAATCGCTATTTTGTAAAACTATAGAACAAGCAAGCATATACATTAAACTTCATTACATGCCATGAAATCAACCAATTCCATACATTACTATCTAGCTGAATATTACTAACTCAAGAATAAATTGCCAACTTCTAAAACCGATCCATTAACATTTATAAAAAACCACTAACAAAAATTATAAATAAACCATATAAGACAAAGGAAAAAAAAACATTTTAAAACTTGAATTTGAATAAATGATGAATTCAATAATTTAGCAAGAACTGAAAGATTGAATTTTATGGCAAAAGAGAAGATTTTGTGTAAAGAATTGCAAGTAAAAAAACAAAAAAGAATACCAAAACACTAACGAAAAATGATTTCAAGCAGGCTTGTAAATAGTTTCCATCCACAAATCTCTCTTGCTCTTGAATACATCTGAATCATATGCATAAAGAAACAAGTATAACAATATAAAACATCGTATAGCCAAAAATAGCCATAAAAAAAATTTGCAAGAAAATAACTTTTTAATTTATGAGACACAAAAAATAATTCTTGTCCAATCCAACTATTTCACAGTCAATACAAGTTTAATATAGCAATGCAAGCAAATGCCTAAAAAAAAGAGATATAGCCGAAAATGAAAAATTAAATACAACTAAATAAATAATAAAAAATAAAAAGAAACTGAAATGAATAGAGAGAGATGACTAACAATGGGGGGTGTCTTTAATACAGAGGTGAGCAATGGGTTGTTATTGGTGACGTGTACAGGGGTGAGCAATGCACCCAAAACGTCGAAAAGCAGCCTCAAATCGAACCTCGAATAACCCAACTTTGAAGTCGAAATAGAAGGAGAGCGACAAAGTCAATGGACCCAACATTCATTCCATGACTCCCCTTATCGATTGCAATCAAATTTTGACCCTGCCTCTTCCGATTAACAACAGCTCTCTGAGAATCTTTTACGTTGAAGCCACTTCCCAATAAAAAAAAATAGATTTGGAAGGAGATGATTTGGAGATTTTAGGCGGGGAGAGAGTGTTGATGATTTTTTAGGGATTTTGATGGCGACGGTAAGATGAGGAGAGAGGAGGGTTTTGGTGGAAGATGAAATTTTACACATTATATATACAATAATTATTTAGATATATAATAGTTATAATAAATACTATACCAATTTTGCTATGTTCAAAAGCCGTAATGGAATAAGGGAAGAGAAATTATTAGGTAAAAAAAATACTATTCGACAATGTTTGGAATGCGTTGTACAATGATATACCTATTTTGCAACGCTTCTAGCTTATATTTCTGCGACGCATAACTGAGTCGCGTTGCCAAAAGAAAGAAAGCGGGAGAGGGAAAATTTCTTGCTACATTTTAGCGATGTGAGTGTTCTTCGCATCGCCAAATGCTCACATATGGCGACGCATTAACTTTGTCCGATCGTCAAATAACCTAAAATAAAAGAGGGAAAAAGTAGCTACACAATTCGCAATTGTAGCGACGTTGAGCATATTGTGCGCCACCATGCATCACAAAAAGTCATATTTCTTGTAGTGATTGTTGCATCAAATGCCACTGCAGTATTTATGCATGCATCTCAAAGTATTTACACACTTCCCAAAGTGTTCCTAAGAAAGGACATATCATAAAGTGCTTCTGACACTTTTCATTAAATAAGTGCGCAAATCTCTGTGATTTAACATGTTGGAAGTTTCTAAAGTATAATTTGTCTGCAAGATATTCTCTGTCTTTTATAGCACAAACTTCTAAAAGAGTATGCCATGGTAGGTACATGGGCTCACATTAGGCTGACCAACCGTCACTTAGGGGGGCTGCCAACTTGGCCTTATAGGTCACCTCCGACGACCCAGTTTTCACTCGATATATCTCTTCCTTAGCCGTAAAGGAATAGCGTGTCCGATCGGCCCACTTTATCGATCGGTTAAGGATGTCAGTCGGGTTACTTGATGCTCAGCAATGAGGATGACCTGCCTGTTCCGGGATAAGACATAAAGTTCTCCTGAGCGGGATGCCCGATCGGACACTCACGTCCGACTGGCCATGTGGCCAGTTTGGGCACACCCCTACTATTATTGGTGCCTTTGACCTCCATGCTAGCCGATCTTGATCTTGAGACTTTGCGTATTCTACTTGCATCTCTTTTCTTATAATGCACTCTTTGATACAGTGATAGGGTATATCGATGTGCTTACTTCTATCATGAAAGACTAAATTTTTTACTAATGCTATTGCATACTTGTTATCAACTCGAATCTTAGTTGTCTCTTTTTGTAGTAAACTTAGCTCATTCAATAAATTTCTGAGCCAAATAGCATGACAAACACATGAGGTTGCAACCACGTACTCGGTTTCACAAGTAGAAAGTGTCAAAATAGACTGTTTCTTTGACATCCAAGAGAAAGTTGTATTTCCCATAAAGAACACAACTCCCGTAATACTCTTTCTATCATCTATATCTCCACCTTAATTACTATCACTATATCCTTCAAGTTTGAAATTGTTAGATGATGAATAAAACAATTCAAAATTTATTGTATCTATGAAATAGCGTAAAATTCTTTTAGTGATCTTAAAGTGGGTAGTAGTTAGAGCCTCCATGTAACGGCTAACAAGTCCAATAGCATAAAGGATATCAGGCCTTGTGCATATCAAGTATCGTAAGCTTCCAACTAAGCTCTTGAAAAATGTTGAATCAACTTTTTTTTCTTCATCATACTTTGATAACTTGACTCCACATTCTACTGAGATATTTATGAGCTTACTATTTTCCATCTTGAATTTCTTTTGTTAAATACATCAATCAAATAATAATTAAATAATATGGTTAAATGAAAAATTACCTTGTAGATTTTTTTGAAAATTTTTAGAAAATCGAACTGGTATGACATTAATAAGGGAAGATTATGGGTTAGTTAAGTTTAGGTTAATTAATCATTTAATTAAGACCTAAGTATAAATAGTTAACGAAAGGGGCTAATGAAGTGCCCTAACTTTATTTTGCACATTCTCTCCCTCACCGCTCTCCTCCCGATTTTCACTGTCGCCACCCTCTTCCCCAACGACGCATGCAGGGGGGTGCGGAAGCACCCCCTTGCTTTTGAATATATATATATATATTCTGCACCCCCTTGCTTTTGTATATATATATATATAATATCATGATTAAAAAATAAAGTCATAATTATAATTTTTTAAATTTATTGTACTTTTTCACAAAAGTGTCATAAAAACACCCTTTTCCCTTCCTTTCTCAATGTCGATCCTTTTCCAACAACAAGCAAAATCTTTTCAATTTTAGGTTAATCTTGTTCCTTATTTCATCTAATTTCTAATTTCATGATTTATACTTGGTAGTACATTAATTGTTATGTTGATTGCATAAATTAATAATTTTGAGAAATTGACATAGGTTATGGAGAAATTTTTAAAACGAAGTATTGAGTCTTCTAAGAATTCTATGGAAGAAAATAGTAAGAAAAAATATTCTCGCATTGAATTCAACCCGGATGATGTTGTTAGTGACAAAGGGCTACACAAACCAATTAATGAATTTGATGTTTCTATTAGAGATCAGATTCAAAGAGAATATTTGATTAGAGGACCTTGTCAACCATTTGGTCATAGTTATCCCCAAAGACAATTTGGTAAAGAGAATAGAAGTTTCCAAGTTGTTTGATTTAAAAAAAATTCATGGTTAGAGTACAACATATCAAAAGATACAGCTTTTTGTTTTTGGTGTTATCTCTTCAAAAATTCTCAAGAGGATGTCGAGTTGGAGATGAGGCATTTACTAATTAAGGGATGACTAATTGGAGAAAAGCAATGGAAGTATTTAATACGCATGTTGGTGGTGTAGCTAGTGCTCACAATGATGCAAGAACACAACTTAAGGTTTTTCAAAATCAATGACAAAGTGTGTCACATTGGCTACAAGCACAGGGGCGTGGAATGGAGGTTGCATATCACACTCGATTAACAACAACTTTAGATGTTACACACTTTCTTTTGAAACAAGGCTTGTCTTTCCGTGGACATGACAAGCCATTGAGTTCCTCAAATAAAGGTAACTTTCTTGAATTGATTGAGTGGTATACCCAAAGAAATGATGAGGTTGCCAAGACCATGAATGAAAATGCTCCTGGAAACAATCAAATGACATCTCCAACAGTTAAAAAGGATTTAACATGGGCTTGTGCTGCTGAAGTCACAAATGTCATTCTTAATGATATAAAAGACAATATATTTTCTCTTATGGTTGATGAGTGTTGAGATATTTCAATCAAAGAACAAATGGGAGTTGTTTTAAGATACGTGAACAAACATGGATGTGTTATTGAAAGATTTCTTGCTATTGTACATGTGTCTAACACTTCTGCTATTTCTTTGAAGAAGGTTATTGATGAATTGTTTGCAAAATATAAGTTATCATTATCAAGATTGAGAGGTCAAGGATACGATGGAGCTTCAAATATGTGAGGTGAGTATAATGGATTGAAGGCTCTTATATTGAAGGAAAATTCATCTGCAAGGTATGTCCATTGTTTTGCTCACCAACTTCAACTAGTTGTTGTTGCAGTTGCTAAAAGCAATCGAATTGTGAGTGATTTCTTCCAATATGTTACTATGATTGTGAATATTACTGGTGCTTCATGTAAAAGAAAAGATAAGTTTAGATAACTTGAACATGATAGACTTGTAGAATGTTTGGAGAAAGGAGATAATGTTAGTGGCAAAGGAAAAATTAGAAAATTAGTTTAAAACAACCAGGGAATACTCGTTGGGGTTCATATTACATAACTATTATCCGTTTGATGTCTACGTGGACTTCTGTTTTACAAATGCTTGAAAATGTGTATGATGATGGTACTAATGATGATAATAGTGGTATCGCCATCAGTTTGATAGATAAGTTGGAGAGTTATGAATTCGTGTTTGTGATGCATTTGATGAAATCTTTATTGGGAATCACAAATGAATTGTCACTTGCCTTACAACAAAAGGATCAAACATTGTACTGGCTGTCAGTTTGATCAAGACAATGAAAGATCGATTACAAAAATTGAAAGAGGAAGGATGAGAGAATTCTTTGGATGTCGTCAACAAATTTTGTAGTAAGCATATGATCCCAGTACCGAATATGGAAGAAAATATGAGAACTCGTGGTCACAGTAGACGTAATGGACAAATGCTTACTAATTTTCATTACTATCATGTTGAAATTTTTTGTCAGGTATTATTTTTAAATATTTTATTAAATTTTAATTTTCTAATAATATTTTTTATTCATTTTTTTATTGTTACAATATTAGGTTCTTGATATGATGGTTCAAGAGATGAATAATTGATTTTCAGAATCAAGTACGGAGGTACTTACTTGCATTGCTTGCTTAGATCCAAATGACTCTTTTTCTCAATTTGATATTGGTAAGCCACTTCACCTTGCTAAACTTTATCCAGAGGACTTTTCATTGACTGATCGTGTAATACTTGAGGACTAACTTGAGACTTACATTCAAAATGTACGAGGTGAATTTTCTATGATTGAAGATTTGGGAAATCTTGCTAAAAAGATAGTTGAAACGGGCATGAATATAATTTTTTCATTGGTATATCGTTTGATCGAGTTAGCATTAGTTTTACCAATTGCAACTGCTTCTATCGAAAGAGTTTTTTTGTGATGAAAATTATCAAGACTGATTTGCGTAATAGGATGGGGCATGAGTGGATGAATGACAATTTGGTAGTATACATCGCGAAGGATATTTTTGCTACAATTGAAAATGAACAAATTCTACAACATTTTCAATAGATGAATACTCATAGGATCCTGTTACCTCCTCTTGTTTGTATGTTTAGATCTGATGTTGGTGGTTCAAGTATCAAAAAATAATTACTTTATTGGTATGCACATATTTTTATGTCTGTATCATTATCATTATCAATTTAGTACTTTTATCTTTTAATATATTTATTTGATAGTAAGAATTTTTTTTTAATCTCTTTTTTGAGCACCCCTCTAAATATTTGTCTGGATCCACCACTGCTCTTCCCGAGTGTCGTTGCTCAACGTCGATGCTGTCGTCCACGCCAACGTTGCCGCCCATCGAGAAGGCACTGGCCTCTCTGTGTGCTATTGTTCCTTCGCCTGTGCCAAGCCAGCCATCCACCGTTGTCTCCCTCTTGCGCAAGCCACAAGTAAGACATTGGTGAATTTCATCCTTGATTCAACCAAGCAGTCGTTCTTGCTACCACAGCGAGGTCGCCACAGTTGGAAGAACCCTCACTGATTTTTCTCTTTATCCATGACTAGCTACCAAACATTATGTATCACCATCAGAGTAATAGTTGGGTAATGACATTAATCTTTGGTCATAGATTTAGCAGAGATAAGTTGTACAAGTAATGCATGGACTTAAATTACATTTGGGTACTTCACGTGCTAACCAAAATTGAACCTGTTACTTGATTAGATTTAAGTAATAAATAAATGTATGGTTTAAATTGAGGTAGTTGCAAAATTATTAGAGTTATAGGATATTATTAGTAGATGGATTAAATGCTAATTTGAGTAATGAATCATTTGATATTAATCTAGACAACTATTAAGGATGAACGAGTTAGTTCTAAATTAACTTGGGTTAATTCATAAATGAATTACATATTGTTTTATGTAAGATTAATGATGGGTAAGATCAAATCTAATCAAGGAATTGGGCTAAATTAAAGTTAATTAATGATCGTTCCATTTGGGTCTTTCCCTAATTAGTTTGGGACTGGGATTAGCTAATTGTTACATATATAATAAGTAAATTGTGCATTTTGATGCAAGACCTTGATTTGAGAGGAGTATCTCGTCGTTGGAGCTATTTGACACGATCTACATTTGAGGTGGATAGTTCCCTCTTGTTCTCTTTTAGATCCTTTGTACTTGGTGCATGATTTTATTTCATTATTATGATAGTATACATAGCTTACCTTAGATCTATGTTTGTTTGATTCTTGATATTGCTAATTGTTTTACTTGCCCTTATGTTTATTCCATTGGACATCTATGTAGTCTCCTTGTTGCTATGTTTGATTGTTTATACCCATACAATACTTTTACACAGTGATATAGCTAGTGGCGTGTACCCTAGACAGTGATATAGCCATGAGTCTACTTACATGACCATCCGTAGTAGACTATTCTCCGTAGATAGTGATGTCTTACATACCGTGGTTGACAGTTCGGTTGCAGTCAATAGTTGTTGTATACTTGTTATATGTATATGTCATGTTTAGTTGTTCAGATTTGTGGATTTCTAGGTTGGTGCTTTGCACTTACGTTCGCCTGTAAGTGGTATACCTGAGACTGCTCCTTTCGCTCCTTTATATTTCAGTATCATTCCTTATCTATGCTATACCCATGGAGTATCTTTTGCTCACTACCCCTTTGCTTCCTTTTATTTTTCAGGTTAGTAGGTAGGAAAAGTAAAGTCATGTCGCTTAGAGGTCCTGTTTGCCAGTCTCATGTTGTCTAAGATGTTTTTTATTTATCTTCGTTGTCATAACACTTTGACTTTTCCGATATTTAAAATTTGCTTTGAAATTTATTTTGAAAACCTGTTTTGTTTTTTATTTTCATAGTTAGTCTACTTGGTCAGTTTACAAAGAAAGTATATTATTTGTTAGACATGTGAGCATGCAGACATGTTCCTATTTTTATATTTTGTGTTAGTTATGTGGGTGCCCTTATGTTTTTTGTTGTGATTGTTCCTAGCCATGTGAGGTAAGGTTATTGTTATATATACCTAAGTGGTTATGTATCCAAGTTCCATATATTATCATAAGGGGAGAGATATTGTCTGTTTGTCAGGCAAAGACTCCTTCGAGACGTAACATCTTTAATATCTCTTTTGTATAACTTTCTTGTGAGATGAAGATTTCATCTTTTCTTTGGTTCACTTTAATGCCCAGATAGTATGTCATGAGCCCAATATCAGTCATCTCAAACTTTTTAGTTATCACTTCTTTAAATTCTTTAAACATACTTGGATTACTTTTCGCGAAGATCAAATCATCGACATATAGGTAAACAATCAAAATATTTTAATCATTATTCTGAATGTATAATGCATGTTCATAAGGACATTTGATGAAGCCTTTCTATTGCAAGTACATGTCTATCTGGCTATTTCATGCCCTTGGTACTTGCTTTAACTCGTAGAGAGCCTTTTTCAATTTTAGAACTCTATTTTCTTGTCTTTTGACCTTGTAACCTAATGGTTGTTGAATATAAACTTCTTCTTTGAGAATTCCATTTAAGAAAATAGATTTTATATCTATTTGATATATTCTCCACTTATTTTGGGCTGTTAAAGAAATGATTATTCTGACAATTTTTAATCGAGCAACGGGAGTGAATACCTCATCATAGTCAATTCAAGATATTTGACTATAGCCTTTTGTCATCAATCTTGTTTTGTATCTTTTAACTTCTCCTTTAGCATTTTTCTTTATTTTGTATTTCTACTTCACACCAATTGTCTTATGTCTTTAGGAAGTAAAGTTAACTCCCATGTACCATTTTTCTTGATCGCCTTGATTTCTTTATCTAACACATCTTTCCATTTTTTGCTCTTTATATCTTCTTGGAAATCCATAGGCTCACAATTAGCAAACAAATAAAATAGAGTAATATTATCTTAATTTTCAGTTACCTCATTAAGGTCACGTAAGCTGCTAAAGCATGATACTCTTTCACTTAAAGTTAATACAGATGAATTTCATTGAGTACTTGATATTGGTGTTACTAATGGAGTAGTAGGCTCCTCTCTTATTAGCTCCATCCTTTGTTGCTTTATATCTTCTTCTTCAAAGTATGAAAAAAAAATTGTAATCTTCATTTTGAGTTTCTCAATTTCATTCTCCTTCTTCATTGAATTTGACATTTTTGTTGATGATTGTCTTCCTAGTATCAAGATTGTATAGCATATACTCTTTGAGTTAGTATTATAGCACATAAAAATGAACTTCTTATTTTTATCATTCAATTTGCTTCTTGCTTCATCAGGCACATGAACGTTGACTATACTCCCAAAACCTCTTAGATGAGAAATCTCATACTTCCTTCTGCTCCATGCTTCTTGTGGTGTCTTGCCCCATATACTCCTTCTTGGTAATCGGTTAGATACATATATTGCACATGAAATCGTATTTGCCCAAAGTTCCTTTAGTAGTCTCTTGCTTTTGAGAATGCTCATTGTCATGTCAAGGATGGTTCGATTCTTTCTTTCCACTACTGATCTTTTTTATTAAGGCGATATTGGAACTGTCAGAGGTCGTCATATTTCGTTAGCTTTACAAAATTCTTGAAATTCTTTTGAGGTGAATTTTCCTCCTTGATTAGATCATATAGCTTTGATCTTGAGACTACTCTCCTTTTTTACAATAGCTTTAAATTTCTTGAATATGCCGAAAACTTCCAATTTTTGCTTTAAAAAATACTCAAGTTTTTTTAGAAAAGTTATCTATGAAAAGAATGAAATAATTACTTTTACCAAGTGAATTTAGCTTTATCAGATCGTAAATATATGTGGGTATAAGTTTAAGCAACTTTTGGGCTCTTAAACTTGACTCCTTTGGAAAATCTTTTCTAAATTGCTTCCTAAGTAGACATGCTTCACATAATTGGTCAAGATATTGATGCGAGGTAGTCCTTTCACCATTTCCTTCTTTGAAAATAATTTTAGTCCTCCAAAATTGAGATACCCAATTCGAAGATGTCATAGCCAAGTGGTGTCTTTATAACAATCTTTCAAACAATTGATAATATCATTTTGAATATTAAGTAAGAACATTCTATTTCTTGACATTGATACCTTAGTAATTAAATAACCAATTTCATCTTTCAAGATGAGTATATTATCTTTTAGATGAATATTATATCTTTTTTTCCAAGAGTTGTCTTAAGTTCAAAATATTGCTCTTCATATTTGGCACCTAGAAAATAGTTGAAATATATTCATGTTTTGCATTCTTTGAATGGATGATAATGTTACCTTTGACATTTACATCAATCTTTGAAAGATACATTACTACCAACTGATTCATCAAGCTCTACGAATATGCTTCTTTTTCCACACATATAATTGCTTACATTAGTGTTGAGATACCATATTGTATCTTCATCTCTTTTATTATTTTTAGGTAGATCCGTTACCTTAGCGGCCCCTTAGTGTCGTCCCCACGGATACGGAGGGAGGTTCATGCAGGTACACATGTCATAGGCGCATGGCAGGGTAAACCCCAGGTCGTCAGTTTCTGAGAATTGACCCCTGGCCATTACGCCAGAGATACCATGCGCCCACCGTCTGCGCTACGCATTTTTATATACTAGCAGTAGGATGTCATCTTATTTTTTCTTTTCTTCCATATAGTTTGCTCTTTCATATACTTTATTCTTAGACAATTTACATTCTTTAGTATAATGCCTAAATTTATCACAATTGTAACACTTAACTTGAGATTTATCATACGTTAAGTTTGTGTGCCCTCTTATTTGTTGAATTTTCTCCTCATTCATTGTTGTTGTTGGAGATTCATCCTTGTTCACTAGCACAACCTCGTACATATCCAACCCCTTTCTATTTGTTAGAGAAGTTTTCATCCTTCTTAGTTGGCTGAAGAGAAGTCTTAAGAAGATGTTAAGTAATCTTTGTATTAATTTTCTTCTTTTTATTTATGAGCTTGTAATGAACACAAGAGCAGCTCTATCATCATGGCTTGTAGATCCTTAGTCTCTTCAATAATGGTTATATATAATACTATCAAATATTGAATTCAATGATCGAAGAATTTTCTCAATGATAGTTTCTTTTTCTAGTTTCTCACAATTTCTCTTTAGTTGATTGGAAATGATAGAGACTCTAAAAAAATAATCAGATATCAACTCATATTCTTTTATACGAAGAGCATCAAATTGACTTCTTAATGTATGAAGGCATACCTTTTTCACCTTTTCTTCTCCTTGATACGAGACTTGGAGTTTTTCCCATGCTTGCTTGGCCGAAGTAACACTTAAAATTTTCTCAAAATCATCCTCATCTAAAGCTTGATAAATGAGGAAGAGAGTCTTCTTGTCTCTCTTTCTTAAATCTCTCATTCTATATTTTTCAATTGGAGATAATATCAAGTAATCACGTGGCTTGTTGTAGCCTTCCTCCATAACCTCCCAAACATTATGAGCTCCAAGAAATACCTTCATCTTAATATTCCAATTATCATAATTACTCGTCTTGAGCACCTGAACTTGGAGTTATTGTCGTATGGACTTTATTTTTTGAAGATATGTGATCCCTCGAGGTGATACGATGATAAATTAATGGGGTGCTGCCACATTAGGTCATGGGATCGAAACTCGATACATGCAAGCATGCTTTCCCTAATACCTTGGTCACTGCACTGATGATTAGTAGTCATCCATGATTTACCTCATCCATGTTAGCCTAAGGACGGGTTGACGAGGGCGAGCGAATCACCTTTTGTTACATCTGATATCATTTTATTGGAAGAAAAAAATTATGGAAGAATAAATGCACTATAAGTGGAAGAGGACAATAAGAAAAAATGTAAACCCAATTTGCTTTCATTCATTAAAGAAGTTAACATATTTATAGGTTTGTTGGATAACCACATATGTAGATTTATTTAGGTGGTCCAAGGGAATTAGCTAGAGAGAAGGGAGAGGGCATTCTGGTCAACCCACTATTAGGGCTTTAGGAGGAGAGAGGCTTCGTTTGAAGGGGATTGCTTCTTCGTGGTGTCGCCGCCACTACCTCCAAACGCACCCCGCTACCTTATGCATGTCACGTGGCCCCCGTTGCCAACCCCACCTCCCTCTTCCGGACAAGTTTCTCACATAAGCTACCATCGTACACCGTCGAATGCCATCCTCACCTCGTGACCACTCGCGTTCACGAGAGCTAATACCGCTGAACCTTTATAGTTGTTGTTGGCACCCTTATTGACAGATCCGAGTTGGCTTAGACGCATGCTGCCAGAGCCCCGACCCCTTATCTTCTCCATCATGCACGTCTCCACTGGCCCTTTCTTCCTACTCGCCACCACTGGCGGCTGCCTCCTTCTCCCTCTCCACACCGATGCCACCAATCTTCTGAGTCATTGCAGCCGTGCACCTTGTTATTGTGTTCTAATCTTCGAGCCAATATGGGTTCCGGCCTTCAAGCCAATATGGTGTTCTCGTTTTTGAGCCGATATTGTGTTTCGACTTTTGAGCCAAGGCTATGTTCCGATCTTCACGTCGTCTAACCTGTGTGCCATTGTCATATCCCGGCTTGTGTACTGCTGTTATATTTCAACATCTGTGTCACCTTCTGGATTCATGCCGCGTTCAGCTCCATGCCATCAGATCTAGCTCCTCATCCGACTTATATTCATCTATTCTTCCATATCACGACGGCTCGATCAGCGTCACGACCAGCTCAACGGTCTCCTAGAGGGTGCCCCAGGGTAGGGTATGTTTTTCATGCTTATTTTCCGCGCATTTCATGATTCTACTATTTATTCGGCTCCTCATATATTTTTAGGAGCTGTCTCGAGCATCGAGATACCAAGGGCTGGGGCAACCCAATCACTGTATGCAGATAATATTGACTAGAGACCTTCTGATGATTTGATCAACCAAGATGACAGCTCATCATACTCTCCCCCCTCCGGGTCATGATAACTCGATCGATATTCTAGCCACATCATACGAACAATTCCACCTTCTTAGCTTCCAGATAGGATCAACCACTATCTCGACATTTATCTCTCATTCATTGAATTTAGATCATTTTTCTTTTACCATGAACTCTCATTCTTTTCAATAACTATCACCTCATCTATCCGTTATTTGTCACCCCATAGTATACTATTTCTATTCACTAACTCCATGATATTCTATTTCTATCTACTAACTGTATGATATCCTATCTGTTCCTGTCGGGAAGCTGAGAAAACGAACCTGCCGGTGTGACGTGTCTGGAAGGTTGACCGCATCCCCATGACCCGGTTGATGATCTGTCCGCTGCGTTGACCAAGTCGTCTGAAGTCCACCGGGCAACTGTACCTACAGCCAGTGACCGGGTTGCCCCAGTCTCTGGTACCTCGGTGCTCGAGGCGGATCCCACAAATGCATAAGCAGCCGCATAATAACATGATAATAAAATAAGCATGAAACTAGTGCAATGACATACCCTGGCCCAGGGGGGCGCCCTCAGATGGATGAGTGAGTTGGTTGGGGTGCTAATCAAGTCATCGCGGTCCTGACAAGTAGATGGGTGTGAACCCGCTGAGAAGTCGAATCTAATGGTGGCAGCACGAAATACGATGCAGCCTGGATCCGGAATGCGGTATGTAGGCTGAGCCATAACGTCTCGCAGGCCGATACACGGCACACAGGCCGTATAACACAAATAGCTCATAATCATAATAAAGATGCACGGAGTAAAACCCAACGGTTCGATGGCCGGAACCACCTCGGCTCGCTGGCCGAACATAATCTCGTGGACGCCTGCTTGAGGCATAGGCGGCAACCTCCCCTGTCATCAGGGGCGGAGGGAGGCATCGAGGTTGGAGGATAAGGGAGGAGGGGGTCCCCTCGTCGCCGACGGATCTATCCAGCGGCAGTAGCGAAGGATTAGGAAGCTTTGCTTCCACCCCGGATGTAGCCGCAGGCAGCAAAAGCACCCCTTGGGCGCGAGGCGGCGAAGAAGATCAGTGAAGAGAGGTGCAGCGGCGACCTCGGCAGTGTGCGATCATGGCCTTCAGCGAGGAAGGAGAAGGGGGGAGCTGGTGAGGACGCCGACGGCGGAAGAGAAAAGCACAGACTGCCTCCATCTTGGCGACAACGTTGCTTCAACAGGAGAGATCACGACGTCCACGAGAACCCCCCTCACGGAGGTTGCTGGTGGCCGCTCCCCAAAAGCACGCATTCCCCCTCCGTTTCTCCCTGGCGGCGGGCCTCTTCTGGCCTTCGTGTCCACAGTGCTTATAAGCACTAAAATCCCTAAAGCCCTCTCCTTCCCAATGACACAAATGCCCCTCTCTTCTTCTTAATTCCTTTCATGTCCCAAACTACATCTGGATCACAAGCCTCCCCTTCAAGTCTAGTCGAAGGAGGCGTGAGTCCGACTGACTGGACAGTCTATTGCAAAGAATTGAACCGCTCTTGATGTCAAAGCCAAATCGCTGAACTAATAATATAATGTCGCTCGAGCGGTCGCTATAATAGTGGTGTCGTAGGAGATGATAATGGTACCGAGCGGACCAAGTCTGTAATCGGACCAATGCCGAGTGTGCAGCCGCGAAGATACCGACCGGACGATCGAAGTGCTGTCGATCGGATGGATAGATGCTAGACGGACGCTGTCATGCGAGCGATCGAAATGATGCAGATCGGATGAATAGATGCCGGGCGGACGATGCCACGCGTGCAACCGGAATGATGGCGATCGATCGAATAAATGTCGGGCAGACGATGCCACACGTGCGACCGGAATGATGGCGATCGATCGAATAAATGTCGGGCAGACGATGCCACGCGTGCGACCGGAATGATGGCGATCGATCGAATAAATGCCGGGCGGACGATGCCACGCGTGCGACCGGAATGATGGCGATCGATCAAATAAATGCCAGGCGGACGATGTCACGCGATACCGATCGGACGGCTATGAAAGTGCTGACTGCGCAGCCCCAAAAATAGTCAATGGGCGATCGTAAGGTGCTGGCCCAGCAATCGAGTAAAACTAAGTGGCTAATGCCGTACGGGCGTATCATGCGCAAACAGAGCTGGAGTGTCGTGAGCCGAATAGACGCAAAGCCCGGAGATCCTGGTCCACAACCAGTGGTGGTACTCCTGTCCGTGACCATCGGTAATAACTCAACCCCGAACGGGGGAGATAAAAAATACGATATGCTGATAAGTTGACTCAAGGCCAGTGATAATCGCTCGACCCCGAACGGGGGAGATAGAATATCTGATACCTAGTCCATGCATCGGTCTTCAAGCCGAGGTTTTTATAGTCGCTGGTTCGACTCTACGGTTTAACGTCTGGGCTAAACGGTCTTCAAGCCGGGGTTTTTATAGTCGCCGGTTTGATTTTACGGTTTAACGTCTGGGCTAGACGGTCTTCAAGCCGGGGTTTTTATAGTCGCCGGTTCGACTTTACGGTTTAACGTCTGGGCTAGACGGTCTGGGCTAGACGGTCTTCAAGCCGGGGTTTTTATAGTCGCCGGTTCGACTCTACGGTTTAACGTCTGGCTAGACGGTCTTCAAGCCAGGGTTTTTATAGTCGCCGGTTCGACTCTACGGTTTAACGTCTGGCTAGACGGTCTTCAAGCCAGGGTTTTTATAGTCGCCGGTTCGACTCTACGGTTTAACGTCTGGGCTAGACGGTCTTCAAGCCGGGGTTTTTATAGTCGCCGGTTCGACTCTACGGTTTAACGTCTGGGCTAGACGGTCTTCAAGCCTAATTCAAACCCGGCCGATCGGCTCGGGGACTTCAGCGTCGAGTTAACCGCTCGGCTATAATCCTCTCGGCCGAACGGCTCGGGGGTCTTCGTTATCGAGCCCCTGGCTCGTATATAATCCTCCCGGCCGAACGACTCGGGGGTCTTCACCATCGAGCCCGTGGCAGCCACGGGCTCGTATATAATCCTCCCGGTCGAACGGCTCGGGGGTCTTCACCATCGAGCCCCTGGCTCGTATATAATCCTCCCGGCCGAACGGCTCAGGGGTCTTCACCATCGAGCCCGTGGCAGCCACGGGCTCGTATATAATCCTCCCGGCCGAACGGCTCGGGGGTCTTCACCATCGAGCCCCTGGCTCGTATATAATCCTCCCGGCCTAATGGCTCGGGGGTCTTCACCATCGAGCCGTGGCAGCGCGGGCTCAGATATAATCCTCCCGGCCGAACGGCTCGGGGGTCTTCACCATCGAGCCCCTGGCTCGTATATAATCCTCCCGGCCGATCGGCTCGGGGGTCTTCACCATCGAGCCCGTGGCAGCCACGGGCTCGTATATAATCCTCCCGGCCGAACGGCTCGGGGGTCTTCACCATCGAGCCCCTGGCTCGTATATAATCCTCCCGGCCGAACGGCTCGGGGGTCTTCACCATCGAGCCCGTGGTAGCCACGGGCTCGTATATAATCCTCCCGGTCGAACGGCTCGGGGGTCTTCACCATCGAGCCCCTGGCTCGTATATAATCCTCCCGGTCGAACGGCTCGGGGGTCTTCACCATCGAGCCCGTGGCAGCCACGGGCTCGTATATAATCCTCCCGGCCGAACGGCTCGGGGGTCTTCACCATCGAGCCCCTGGCTCGTATATAATCCTCCCGGCCCAACGGCTCGGGGGTCTTCACCATCGAGCCCCTGGCTCGTATATAATCCTCCCGGTCGAACGGCTCGGGGTTCTTCACCATCGAGCGTGTGGCTCGTATATAATCCGCCCGGCCGATCGGCTCGGGGGTCTTCACCATCGAGCCCGTGGCAGCCACAGGCTCGTATATAATCCTCCCGGCCGAACGGCTCGGGGGTCTTCACCATCGAGCCCCTGGCTCGTATATAATCCTCCCGGCCGAACGGCTCGGGGGTCTTCACCATCGAGCCCCTGGCTCGTATATAATCCTCCCGGTCGAACGGCTCGGGGGTCTTCACCATCGAGCGTGTGGCTCGTATATAATCCGCCCGGCCGATCGGCTCGGGGGTCTTCTACATCGAGCCTGTGGCTCGTATATAATCCGCCCGGCCGATCGGCTCGGGGGTCTTCTACATCGAGCGTGTGGCTCGTATATAATCCATCCGGCCGATCGGCTAAGGGGTCTTCTACATCGAGCCTGTGGCTCGTATATAATCCGTCCGGCCGATCGACTCGGGGGTCTTCTACATCGAGCGTGTGGCTCGTATATAATCCGCCCGGCCGATCGGCTCGGTGGTCTTCTACATCGAGCCTGTGGCTCATATATACTCCGCCCGGCCGATCGGCTCGGGGGTCTTCTACATCGAGCCTGTGGCTCGTATATAATCCGCCCGGCCGATCGGCTCGAGGGTCTTCTACATCGAGCCTGTGGCTCGTATATAATCCGTCCGGCCGATCGGCTCGGGGGTCTTCGCCCGAGGAACTAATGCAAATCATATAACTGACAGAATAAATAACGGGAAAACTGACCGGGGTCATGAGAATGGCAGAACTCTCTGGCATCGTCCATCTTCATGTTCCAGATCAGGCGCGTTCCCACAAACGGCGCCAATTTGTTCCTGTCGGGAAGCTGAGAAAACGAACCTGCCGGTGTGACGTGTCTGGAAGGTTGACCGCATCCCCATGACCCGGTTGATGATCTGTCCGCTGCGTTGACCAAGTCGTCTGAAGTCCTCCGGGCAACTGTACCTGCAGCCAGTGACCGGGTTGCCCCGGTCTCTGGTACCTCGGTGCTCGAGGCGGATCCCACAAATGCATAAGCAGCCGCATAATAACATGATAATAAAATAAGCATGAAACTAGTGCAATGACATACCCTGGCCCAGGGGGCGCCCTCGGATGGATGAGTGAGCTGGTCGGGGTGCTAATCAAGTCGTCGCGGTCCTGACAAGTAGATGGGTGTGAACCCGCTGAGAAGTCGAATCTAATGGTGGCGGCACGAAATACGATGCAGCCTGGATCTGGAATGCGGTATGTAGGCTGAGCCATAACGTCTCGCAGGCCGATACACGGCATGCAGGCCGTATAACACAAATAACTCATAATCATAATAAAGATGCATGGAGTAAAACCCAACGGTTCGATGGCTGGAACCACCTCAGCTCGCTGGCCGAACATAATCTCGTGGACGCCTGCTTGAGGCATAGGCGGCAACCTCCCCTGTCATCAGGGGCGGAGGGAGGCATCGAGGTCGGAGGATAAGGGAGGAGGGGGTCCCCTCGTCGCCGGCGGATCTATCCGGCGGCAGTAGCGAAGGATCAGGAAGCTTTGCTTCCACCCCGGATGTAGCCGCAGGCAGCAAAAGCACCCCTTGGGCGCGAGGCGGCGAAGAAGATCAGTGAAGAGAGGTGCAGCGGCGACCTCGGCAGTGTGCGATCATGGCCTTCAGCGAGGAAGGAGAAGGGGGGAGGTGGTGAGGACGCCGACGGCGGAAGAGAAAAGCACAGACTGCCTCCATCTTGGCGACAACGTTGCTTCAACAGGAGAGATCACGACGCCGACGAGAACCCCCCTCACGGAGGTTGCTGGTGGCCGCCCCCCAAAAGCACGCATTCCCCCTCCGTTTCTCCCTGGCGACGGGCCTCTTCTGGCCTTCGTGTCCACAGTGCTTATAAGCACTAAAATCCCTAAAGCCCTCTCCTTCCCAATGACACAAATGCCCCTCTCTTCTTCTTAATTCCTTTCATGTTCCAAACTACATCTGGATCACTATCTTTATCCAAAATTAAATTTAATTTTCAACATAAACACCCCCAATATAATTATTTGTCCATGTTTACCAGATTGATTAACAGTTTAAATTGCACATGATTCAACAGAAATCTCAAGTTTAGATTATTATCAGTACATAAAGCTGACTTTGATATTCATGGGCTATTATTCTCTTTCACTGATTTTGATCTCACCAAGTGACCGGCCTAGCATTCGCAGCCCAGAAGAACAAGCCAGATGAACTGATAAACCTTTTAATTAACTTCTTTTTCAAAACAACTAAAAGCTAAGAGGTTCTTGTTTCCAGCTGAGATCATATGAAGCATGGATCAAAGCATAGATGAGAAAAAGGAGGATTCTTATTTCCCTTCATAGCTTCATAGCTTCAGGTGCAGACAAAACATGAAGGAGATAGGACGACCATGAAATGACCACACTAACAGTTAGCATGGCTGTGTAGTAGGTTTTTTCTGCAACTTCAATTTACCCCTTCCCACCTTACTAAACGCAGAAACCCAATCAGCGTGGAGTTTGGAACTGCATGCCATGCCATCGCCCAGCAGCAGTCGCATCTTCCATGCATGTACGCAGCAACAGTGTATGCATATGCATTAATGTTCTTCTATTCGATCGTTGATGAACACGATAAATCTTCTGGTTAACGTATGAGGTATTATCATAGTGAGATCGGGATGAATTGACGAGGATACTAAGAGTGAGCATATTTATTT
This sequence comes from Zingiber officinale, assembly GCF_018446385.1. NCBI lineage: Eukaryota > Viridiplantae > Streptophyta > Magnoliopsida > Zingiberales > Zingiberaceae > Zingiber > Zingiber officinale. The sequence continues at coordinate 1,023,446 of NC_056005.1, forward strand.
TTTACCACCGTGGATGAACACGACAACAAATTCACACGAGGATGAGGCCGTGAGTGATAAAAAAACACACATTGAGTCAGACCACGAACATGGCAGAGAGAAAGAGCAGCGGAATATCTCTCTCTCGTTTTTCATACTTTATCAGAGGAAGAAAACACCAAAACATTGTTGCAAAAGAGATATAGATTAATTAAGTTTTGAGAGATCAAAAAGACAAAAGATATTCTATAGAAGAAGAGATTGAACTAGGTAATTAAAAAAAAAAAAATCTGAAATGGGCAAAAACTTAAAACGGTAAAAGGTAAAAGTCTGTTCTTCTTTTCCACCCGGCATCAAACTAGGCCTATAAAGGACAAGGACAAGGTGCCGGAATTAATAGATGTACAGTGCGTTTGAATGCCTACGCCCGAGCTACATTATATGCAGCCATAGCTCAATCTTCTTTCAATCAAGCATTATGTTCTTGGTCACTGGGCCACATTAACATGAGACTCATCGAACCAAATAAATATATCATTAACCTGATGGGGCCAGGCGCACCTGAGAACCCCGGCGACCGGCCATAGGAGCAGGTGCGCCGGCCCCACGCGGGGCCCTCGCTCATTTAGTGCCACTAGCCGAGTCGTCGGCTCCCTCGTCCGTGAATTCGTCGTTTTCTTTCCTCTGCATGCCTCTTCTTCCACTGACACCCTCTCCACGTGCAAACCCAACACGAGTCGAACTACCCGTCTTTCCCTTCCCAATTCCTTCCTTCGCAGAAACAATTCCTTTTTTGAAAAAATAAAAGATAATTTAATTTAAATAAGTTTGAGGCGATCGATGGATGGGCAGAAGGGACAGAGGGAGGAAGAAGAAGAAGGACCTACGCGGCGGCCACTGTTTGGAAGAGAAAGCTTAAGAAAATAAGAAGAGCAGCTCTATGCTACGCTCGTTGCGTGTTGCTGCAAGCCATTGGCTCTCTGACTTGCATTGGCAGGTGAAGGACGATACAGCCATGCACGTCCCCGAAACCCACCCACTCATTTATTGTCTGTCCATGGGGACGGGGTCAAGCTTCTCTTCTTCCATGCCGGCCTCGTCTATTTTTATATGATTTCTCCTCTGTTCTGTTTCCTTCAGCCACGCTGCTGCCTACTTCTTAATTGTTTGGTTCACTGACTCCTTCACCTCTTGAGGACATGACGTTTTGCTGGCGAATCGACTGGCCTCTGCCAAAAGATCATCTTTTTTAAACTGAAACTGAAGTAGAATGTGATTCATTAAGCAAGTGTCGATCAATAAATAAATTAAAAAATGGAGTTTTAGGATCCTGTACTATAAACATGGTCTGCCATCGATGCCGTGATCGCCTCCTGGCTTCCAATTAGACTGCAATGGTAGCCGGTAGGTAAGTTTTCTTTTTCTTCCTCGGTAAAAAATTGTAAGCAATGGTTGGAACACAATTATTTGCGTCGACACCGCTCGTCGTGTCCTATCAAACGACTTGAGGAAAGAGCTCCAAAGAGGACAGACAGCATTAGTGGATCGATTGGAGTTTTACACACAAAAGAAAGCATAAACTAGGGGCATTCCATGACCTATTCAACTTATTCAAGTTCAAAGAACACCAACGACTGTGTTTGTGTGTATAAGCACGGACTTCTATTCAAATTGAGAGGAGAAATGGCATTGGATTCAAAGAGGACAGAATGATTTGAATCTTCCTTTTTGAGGTCTATTCTTCGTAGGAACGTAGCCCTCTGCCATCTAATTCGGTCCCACAATGAGATAGTTTGAGAAAGGGGGGAAAAACATATTTTTAATTCAACAAAAAAACCTTAATTTCCATGATCCACGCCCACGCTGCATCTTTCTCAGGCAGTAAGCGTGTCCTATTACACACAACACAACCCTTCGCCTTCTCACTGCAGGACTTCTCCCCCTCCACCATCTCTGCTCCTCGGTCTGCTTCGCCGCCCCCGCCTCTGCGCTGTCTGTAAGAGAGGCAATGGACACACTACAGCACCGGCACCGCCGCCTCTCCACCGTCTTAGCCTTCCTCGTCCTGGCTGCCGCCCTCGGTGAGAGTAATGAGATCCCATTTTTGCTCTGTCTCTGGCTTTTTTGAGTTACCTTACCTATACTTTTTTGGGCTCTCTTGCTGCCTACTTTAACGAGTTATTCAGCTTAAAAATCCAAACTTGCGTTCTAGTTCGTACTAAAAATCTCTCCTTTTCTTGCTTTTGAGTGCCTTCTGCCACTTGTTTTTCTGATCTTTCCTACTTGTGGTCCATGGTTTCTACTAAAGAATCCAGTTCTCTGCCCGAAGGGAGAAATGATTACTACGACCATTACCATGTCGCTCAAAAGGGGAAAAAGGAGGACTTTTTCTCGCCGTCGACTGTTCTTGCTCATGCACTCGCTGTTGATGTTCCCGGTCTTGATGTGCAGGTGTCGCTTTAGCTGGAATCCTTGAGGAAGAGGGAGAGCCGGTGCGGGTTTGGAACAGGGAGCTAATCTCGGAGGCTCGTCGGAGATTACTCATCGGGCCCGGCTCATGGCCGCCGAACTGCAGGGCTCGCTGCGGCCGCTGCCGCCCCTGCGTGACGGTGCACGTCGCCATCCAGCCCGGCCGGGCCATGCCGCTCGAGTACTACCCTGAGGCATGGCGATGCAAATGCGGCAACAAGCTCTTCACGCCATAAGAAGAAATCAACAGTCCTTCAGAGTTCGTCAAAAAAAAAAAAAAGGAGACCATTTTTAGTGTAGCGAGGAGAAGAAGAAGCCGCTATGAGAACAGCTTCTTTGTAAACATTATTTGTACAAAAGATTTCTATGTAATGGTAAATTAGCTACTCTAATTTGTCGAGTCATCTCGTCTCCAGAACCAAAGGATTAAAATTCTTCTGCTCACAAGTTGATTTCAACCTGACGTCGGACATAATAACATTATTCTATGGCTGAAATTAAAAAGGAATTCTAGAGAAAAGCAATCGACAAACGATAGGAAATCAGTGTCTAAATTTTTCCTAAAAATGAAATTTCATTCAATAATAATAATAAAAGATAATCTTAAAGCAACTAAATAGAAACTTAAATAAATAGATAAATTTTAAACGGTTGATGAGGTGATGATAGATTTATTATAATGAGATAAAAATTAAAATTTGATAGATATATATCTTCGGAAAATAAAAAATTTCATCTCCTCATCACTTGACAGTCAGCTATAAATGGACTCCATAATTTACTTTCCTTCATGTAGCTTGAGGATAAACTGTGAGGAGTGGTTAAAAAAGAAAAAGGTTGCTTGCGAGGTAGAGGGTAGGGGAAGGAGCATGAATGAGAAAGTGGGATATGATACTAATTGCTATAAATAACTCTACACTTCATCCTCTTCTATTTTGTTTAATCCATTGATTTATTGAAGTATTATTGGAGTCTTACAATATGTAATTATCACAAGTTGATATTACATTTGCATTAAATTGTCTTTGTCAATTTATACATGTTCCAACTGAGTAAAATTGAGATAATATAAAAAGAATATTTCACTATCTCATAGGTATTATTTTATCGTCTTTTTTTTATATCGTCAATCACGTTGAGATTTACATACTTATAGCTTGCGATGCAAATTCAGTAGACTCTCTTGAAGACAAATAATCTAGAAGTGGATATACAATATTTCTATAACGAAATCATATCTCATGGAATTCAAAAAAGTAACATACGGTATCTCATTCAAGCGCTAAGGTTGAATATAAAACTATAGTCAATTAAACATATGAAATTATTTGACTTAAATTGCTTATTTCTAAACTTCATCTTACATCAAATAATACACCAAAAATTTGATGCAATATTATTGGAGCAACATATCTTATAGCTAATCCAATCTTTCGTACTCATAAAGATCTCCTATTATAGGGGGAGGGTAAAAGAGAATCGTTATATTTTAATATAACCAGTATAACCAAATTAAATCAAATTAGTATTAGGATTCAATAATTGTTCGAATAATTCTATTTTTTTATGAATCAATCAATTGACCAAATACTTCATATACATTATATATTATACTGTCCTTGGAGACAAATATACAAAAAGTTAATCGCTTATCCCTTTATTCTTTTCTCTGAACACTGCTTTGTATTTCCCTTTATATGGCATCATTTTTCCCTATTGCCCTTTATCCCACAAGCAACATTTTTTTTAGTGTAATCATTTTTTTACTATAGTTAAATAGATAAACTTTCAACTCATAAAAAAAATTTCAAAAACATCTTAAATATTTTTTAAAAAAAAATTACTAAAAATAATAAAAAAAATATTCGAAACTCCGAAAATATTGGTGCAGGTTACACTGATAATCAAGTTTTGATATATGACAAATAGGTTAAAGTTAGATATGTTATTTGTCTAAACTCTTTACTAAGTGTGCAGGACATGATGAGAATAAAAGATCAGAACACCAGGCGGAAGTTCAGCTAGATTGATATCTAGCACGAAGTTTAGATTATTTGAGATTTGGCAGGAAGTTCAACTAGGTTGATAGTCGGCACGAAGTTCAAATCAGTTGAGATCTGACAGGAGGAAGTCCAGATTGGTTGAAATCTGACAGGAAGTCCTGGTGGATCAAGGGACCTGAAGTCTACAGTTGGTGAGTGGAGGTAAGTAGCTGGAGGAGAGATTCAGTGAGGGTGCGTTCTTGGTTGAGGGAACTGTAAGCGTCGGTCCAACTTAGGTCAATTTAGAAAATCTAAGCTGAGACTTTGACTAGATCTTGGTCTTGGGGAGACAAAATCTAATTACTACTATTATCCTCTTCTGTTCTGCCTAACCATGCAAATATGACTCAATCAATTTTATATACCAAAAAATAAAATTCATTATCTAAAACTAAATTCAACTAAACCTATTAATTTAAACCTAAACCTAAAATGTAAAATAAAATAAAACAAATCAAACTCAAATCGAAAAACTAAATTTAAATAAATAAACTACAAAATTAATTTAAATTCAAGTTACAATCAAGTTTATTATAACTATAAAATAAATCGACACAAACGTAAAACCTAAACCTAAATTCAACAATTCAGGGGGAAGTTCTAAATTAGTTGGCACATCCAAAAATAATACTTTACCCTGCTGGGTAATTAAGACTAGCTTAAATAGGGATAAAAATTTAACATGATAAACAACATGTTGGATATAAGTGATGTGAATGGAGAATAAGTAGAAGTGGTAAGAGACTCTATTATGAATGAGACTTTAGTCCCACATTGAGAGTTTCATGGCATGTTGGTTAGTTTATATTGATTCACAAACATTGATAATGTGAGCAAATGCATGACGAGAGGCTCTCTCTCATACGTGGGTGCGTAGGGTGAGTGCAAATCCAGGGCCTGGATTGCACTAAATTATGTTGACTCGTGTGCGGACACGACCTGCGCGCCGAATAGAGCACCAATTGGGATAAAATTTGTCCAAGTGGAACAACCAATATTTTACCACATAAATCTTTTTGCTGCTTGTGTAACGGATGCATTAAAGTAAGATTAATGCCAAATCAAAACGGCCGAGTGAAATGTTGTTGGTGTTTCCCAGCTCGACGAGTAATAATCATTAATCGATCATTAACGTTGTCATTGATCTGAGCTCCTATATAAGGAGCATATGATCATAGGTAAAAGGACACACACACAAAAATGCAGCACAAGCTCTCCACCTACATTCCCTTTTTCTTTGTTGTGCAACTCCTGCTAGGCAGAGTGCCCGTGATAGCAGTCGAGTACCACTCAGCTCGCCGTGACCACCAATGCTTGGTGGGAATCACGGTTAGCCGTTGTATCCTAGGAAACAGATGAGCCGAGGAAGTCTCGAAACACAGCCAGATGTGGGGCGAATCTGTTTCAAGGAAACTGCGACTCTCACAGGCCTCGGTTCATCGCCCGCCCTTCTGAATCCTTCGCTCAACGAAATTTCGCTCAGCCTCTTCATTTGCTCTGTCGATAACCTGTCTACTTCGCCCAATCGGCCCCTCACTCGGCTTGTATGCTTCTCTCAATCGGCCTCGCGTTCGACCTACCTATTCGCCCGACCAGCCTCTCACTCGGCCTATCTGCTTCACTAGACCGGCCTCTCGATCGGCCTGTCTGTTCGCCCGATCGGCCTCTCACTCGGCATGTCTGCTTCACATGACCAACCTCTCGCTCGACCTATCTGCTCGCCCGACTGACCTCTCACTCGGTCTGTCTGCTCGCCGAACCGGCCTATCGCTCGGCCTGTCTGCTCTGTTCGGTCGAACTTGTTTGACCTTACTTCCCGGTCGGCCAGTCTACTGCTTGCCCGCCCGACCCTTCAGTCCGCTTGGACTTTGCTACTAGGACTCGTAGTTCGGTCTGCACTCAACAATTAGCATAAATCAGACCCTGCTGGTAGCCTGAGATTATTAGTTCTTGATATTTCAACATATAAGTGAATTTAATTCGATGTAATTTAAATTCAACTAATACCTCATAAATCTTCGGAAGCAGATTGCTTCTCCAACAAACTTGAAACAGAATCGCTTCTATTGAGATGACCACAGAACAGAATGTTGAAGTGCAACAAACTCAACACATGAAGGCCCCCTCCGCTCTGATTGGAACTGTGTTAATCAATCATGGGGAAAAGCCAGAGAAGTTACTGAACTTCAAGAGATGGCAGCAGAAGATGCTCTTCTACTTGACTACGCTCAATCTAGCCCGATTCTTGACCGATGACCCTCCCAAGCGAGCTGAGGATGCTGATGCGCAGACCATTAGTGTAGTGGAGGCATAGTCTCTTTCTGAGTTCTTTTGTTGAAACTACATCCTCAACTGTCTTGTCAACTCACTGTACGTTGTGTATAGCATGAAGAGAATGACTAAGGAGCTATGAGAGTCCCTAGACAAGAAATACAAGACGGAGGATACAGGGCCAAGAATTTCATCATGGGCCAATTCCTGGACTACAAGATGGTTGACTCTAAGACGGTGATGAGCCAAGTCCAAGAGCTTTAGGTGATCTTGCATGAGATCCACTCAGAAGGGATGGTTCTGAGTGATACCTTCCAGTTGACTGCTATCATTGAGAAACTATCTCCTGGCTGGAAGAACTTAAAGAACTACCTGAAGTATAAGCGGAAGGAGATGAATGTGGAGGAACTTATTATTAGACTTCGCATTGAAGAAAATAACAATAGTTCATAGAGGAAACTGCTCTCTCAAGCTACTGTGAAAGCCAACGTGATTGAGCACGATCAAAACTCGAAATGGAAGAACTCCAAGTCTTCCAAGATGGGACCCAGAAGAGGCATCAGCAAAAAGAAATTTTCTGAGAAGTGTTTCAACTATGACCGAGTCGGCCATAAATCTTCGAAGTACAGAAAGTTGAAGAAGAAGCAAGAGACAAACCTAAACGAGAGACCAGAAATGGGCGACCTCTGCATAATGATCTCAGAACTGAACCTAGTTGGTTCAAACTCATGGCAATGGTGGATCGATATTGGAGCCACCAGACATGTGTGCTGCAACAAGGAGCTACTCCGCAACTTTAAAGAAATCACTGGAGACAAACTGTTCATGGAGAACTCAGCAACCTTGGACATTATGGACCAAGGAAAAGTGGTGTTGAAGATGACCTTGGGCAAGGACCTAACTCTGAACAATGTGTTATATATTATGGAGATTCGGAAGAATCTAGTGTCTGAATCACTGTTAAGCAAGCATGACTTTCACATTATTTTTGAGTCAGACATAGTTGTATTGTCTAAGAATGTAATGTTTGTCAAGAGAGGCTATGTATTTGATGAGCTATTCAAGCTCAATGTAATGACCATTAGGCCTAAGATAAATAAAAATGAATGCTCTTCTACTTATATATTTGAGTCTTTGTGTTTATGGCATGGTAGACTATGACATGTTAACTACGATGTGTTGCATAGATTAATAAACATGCAAAGCATACTTACATTCCACCTTGACCCAAAACACAAGTGTGAGATTTGTGTTTAAGCGAAAATGATAAGGTCGTCCTTTCAACATATTGAAAGAAGTAATGAACCACTTGACTTAATCTAACTGACGTGTGCGACCTAAAAGGTACACCAACACGTTGTCGTAATAAATATTTCATCACTTTTGTAGATGATAATACAAAATATTGTTATACGTATCTTCTTAAAAGTAAGGATGAAGCTATAGAGAAATTTGCTCTCTATAAAAATGAGGTTGAAAAGCAACTTAATAAAAAGATTAAGGTAGTTCGAAATGACTGAGACGGTGAATACATATCACCATTCACTGAGTTGTGTGTTAAATATGGGATCAGACATAAAACAACAACTCCTTATACTCATCAGCAAAATGGAGTTGCTGAGTGATAGAATCAAACTCTAAAGGAAATAATGAATGCTCTTCTATTGAACTATGGATTGCCAGAGTTCATGTGGGGGGAAGCTATGCTAATAGTGAATTTCCTTTTAAATAAGGTGCCTCAAAAGAAAATAGATAAGATCCCTTATGAGTTATGGAATGGAATACAACAGTCCTACAAATATTTACGAATATGGGGGTGTCTTGCCAAAGTATTGGTGCCTGATCCGAAAAGGATTAAGATAGGACCAAAGCCTGTTGATTATATATTTATTGAATATGCGCATAATAACAATGTATATAAATTTTTTGTGTACGAGTCACAAATACCGGAGATACATCAGAACTCGATAATAGAATCGAGAAATGCCTTGTTCGTCGAACGTGTGTTTTTGTATAAGACTCAAGAGGATGCTAGCTCCTCAAAATAGGCATATGAAACATAAGGTGAAGAAGATGATGATGAACCAGTTGAGATTAAGCTTGGACGGATCAAAAGAGCTCAGGTAGAAAAATCCTACATATCGGATTTTATCACTTTCATGTTGGAAAGTGAACTCTAAAGTTACTCAGAAGTTGTAAGCTCTTCTGATAGACCTCACTAGAGAGAGACAATTACATCTAAGATAAAATCTTTCTTATAAAATCACACTTAAGAACTTGTAGATCTTCCTCCAGGAAGTAAACCACTAGGTTACAAGTGGATCATCAAGAAGAAAATAAAGTCAGATGACACAATTGATAAGTATAATGTCAGGTTGTTAATCAAAGGATACCGACAACGAGAATGTCTCGATTACTTTGATACATATTCTTCAGTGTCGAGAATAACTTCCATTAGAATATTGTTGGCTATTGCCGCTCTATGAAATCTTAAAATACATCAGATGGATGTAAAGATGATCTTTCTAAACAGGGATTTAGAAGAGGAAATCTACATGGAGCAACCTGAGGGATTTTCTGTGTCAAGACAGAAAAATAAGGTTTGTAGATTGGTGAAGTCATTATATGGCTTGAAATAAGCACCAAAGCAGTGAGATGAGAAATTTGATAATACCATGAAGGAATGTGGATTCAAAATTAATGGATATGATAAATGTGCCTACATGAAAGTCACAGAGAATGACTACATCATCTTGTGTCTATATATAGATGACATACTTATCATTGAGAGTAATGATAAGATAATCAAATCCATTAAAGATATTCTGAACTCAAGATTTGACATGAAAGACATGGACCTAGTTGATGTGATTCTAGAAGTCAAAATTCTTAAAACAACAGAAAGACTTATCCTTAGTCGGTCTCATTACGTGGACAAGATTCTTGAGAAATTCACCAAGGATGATACTGCGTTGGCACGAATGCCGATAGATACGAGTCAACATCTATCAAAAAAGTAAGGTGAAAGTATATCTCAGATAGAGTACTCTCGAGTGATTGGAAGTCTGATATACCTAATGAGTTGTACACGACCAGACTTGGCCTATGGAATAAGTAAACTGAGTAGATACATGAGTAATCCCGGTGTTGAGCATTGGAAAGGAATAACAAGAGTACTGAGGTACCTAAGGTATACTCATGAATATGGACTATACTATACAAGATATTTTGTTATGATCGAAGGATACAACGATGCGAATTGGATATCCGATATAAAAGACTCAAAGTCTACGAGTGGATATGTATTCATTCTAGGAGATGTAGTCATTTCCTGAAAATTTTCTAAGCAAATCGTAATAACCAAATACACGATGAAATCTGAGTTTGTAGCTGTTGACAAATGTGGTGAAGAGGCTAAATGGCTACGGTAATTCTTAGAAGATATTCCAAGATGGCCAAAATCGATGTCGATAATTTGCATACATTGCGATAGTCTATCAGTAATTGGTCGGGCACAGAGCCATCTGTATAATGGTAAGTCTAGGTATATACGTCGTAGACATAATATCATTAGACAACTACTCTTAACCGGAGTTATCACTGTTGACTATGTAAAGTCAAATAATAACCTAGTAGATCCGCTAACTAAAGGGTTAAATCGAGAGTTAGTTGCAAGATCATCACGAGGAATGAGCTTGATGTCGTTGTTAGCGATCAGTGTAAAGGACACCCAACCTATGCTGACTGGAGATTCAAGGTCAGGATTGCATTGAACTATGTTGACTCGTGTGCGGGCATGACTTGTGCGCGCTAAATGTTGGACCGGTCAGGGTAAAATTTGCCTAGATGAAACAACTAATATTTTGCCAAATAAATCTTTTTGTTGCTTATGTAACGGATGCATTAAAGTAAGATTAGTGCAGAATCAAAATGGGCGTTTCATAGCTCGGCAAGTAATGATCATTAATCGATCATTAACGTTGTCGTTGATCTGAGCTCTTATATAAGGAGTATATGATCACAGGTAAAAGGACATACACAGAAAAGCAGCAGAAGCTCTCTACCTACGTTTCTTCTTTCTCAGTCATGCAACTCTTACCCGACGGAGTGCCCGTGATAATAGTCGGGTACCACTCAGTTTGTCGTGACCACCAGTGGTTGATGAGAATCGTCGTTAGCCGTTGTATCCTGGGAAACAGACGACCCGAGAAAGTCTCGAAGTATAGTCATAGGTGGGGCGAATCTGTTTCAAGGAAATTGCGCCGGAGTTGGTCCAGGCGCCCGAATCAGAAAAAATATCCAAAATCTGAGTTGGAACACGACGACTGATTGAACCCACGTCAACGGTCCATGCGCCTGGAGGGGGCCCGGGCGCCCGAAAGTAGATAAACTTCGCGGATGAAGTTTCAACGAGAGACCGCCACGTCAACAATGGTCCAAGTACCTGGAGGGATTCCAGAAGCCCGGAATGAGCCTATATAAAGGCTTTCGACCAGCAACTTTAGAACAACAATTGCTACAATTTTCATTTTTACACGCTGCTCTGAAAAGACTCCCGCGACACCGAACGGTTGCTCCAAAGTTCAAATTTCTTTTCTATTTATCGGTAACATTTGTATTTCAGTTTTTGTACTAAATCTTTTGTAACCTATTTTCAAATTGATAGTGATTGTCTAATAAAAATATTCGACGAATACGAGTCTTGGAATAAGAGTCGTCGAAAGATTCAAACCAAATAAAAATTACTTATATTAGTGTTTAAATTTTTTGTATTTTCTTTTCATTGCATATTCTCGATTTTTGAAAAAAAAAAAAAAATGATGATCGCTATCTCCCGTAACTTTACGATCCATCAGAAAATATTCTAAATTAATTTTGTATCCGAAATTTTTGACAGATTACGGATTTGACCTGAATGTGAAATCCATAATATGCTTTAATCCTCTTAAAAAATCATCCTATTCTGATATTCAAATTACAAATTAATATTATTATATAAATATCGCAACCTAATAATGCGGTGTAAAGTTGGGCAGGGCCAGCTAGTAAAGGAGGCAGTGCATTAATTGTTTGGCATATTTAGCAGGGAAAAGAATTCCTTTCACTCTGGGCTTTCCATCAATAAAGATTACAACTTTAAGTCAATAATATACAGCATATATAGAACCATGCCCCCCACCAAAGGGTTCGGATTATCGATAAAGACAAGGAAAGCAAGCCACCTCGTCTCGTCGTACGCAACCGCACTACTCAGCGCTTTCCATTTTCGCTCATCCTCATCCTCGCTTCCTTCCGGGCGATCGGACCACGTTTCCCTGATCAGCATTTCTTTCTTGTGAGTTTCCGCTCCTCCCCAACCGCATTCCCTCTCTTTTGAGTCTGATCGACATTGGCATGTCGAAGGTCGATGAGAGTCCTGCGATGGCGGCGAAGGCCGGGATGGTCGCGCCGCCTGCTGCGTCGAAGGCGACTGTTCAGATCGAGGCTGGGAAGGCGGATCCGGATGCCCCATCGAAAGCGACTGTCGACCTTGAGGCGGGGAAGGCGGATCCGGCTTCGGCAGGTGAGGCTCCTTTGTACCCGAATATGACGGAGGACCCCCGGCTTCGTTGGATGTTCATCCGCAAGGTCTATGCGATCATCGCCGCCCAGTTCGTCTTCACCGCCGGCGTCGCTTCCGTGATCTCCTTCGTCCACCCCATCCCCGATTTCCTCCGTTCCGGCACCATGCCCGCGTGGGGCGTCATTATCACCTTCATCCTGTTGCCGCTGCTCGGTAATCGACTCGAATAACAGGTTGTATCACCTTTACTTTTCCTTGTAACTTTTTCCTGTTTCGCTTTTGTTGGTGATCCATGGATAGTGGTGTGGCCCGTGCTGCGCTTCCGGGAGCGCCACCCGATCAACCTGGTTTTTTTGGCGATTTACACTGTCAGCATCAGCCTTTGCATCGGAGTGACGTCCGTGATTGTAGGCGGTAAGAAAAAAACATAGAATTTCTTCCTTGTTCTAATTTGAAATCCTTTCTGTTTCTTTACTTGTTAATTGCTCGGTAGTTTAAGAGAGAAGTGAACTAATCCGTCAATGTCATATGCAGTTTTTATCCTTTGTTTTTTTGGTCGATATTCAATTAGAGTGATGATGGAGTGATGGTAATCACTTTATTATCAACTACTTTTGGCTGTTCTTTCTATTTTGTATGAATTGTACATATGGAATGTGTGAAATACTTGGACCAAACATTGTATAAAAATAAACTGTTTGAATAATCCTTAAACCTTATCTCTTGTTCTGAATGATGTCCCTGTTGATTTTTTTTTTAAATTTAAGTAATATAGTCTTTCTACATATCACTGACCACTGTAGCGGTATGCTTATGTTGATGCCGGGTTAGAGGTACAATTTCCAACTTTTAAATCCGATTAATTAGATGGAAGTTATCAGCAGAATAGAAAAAAGTTATAAAATTACACATGGAGCTCTATTGTTATACTTTCTTTCCTTCTTATTTTCCAATCAAATTCTTAAAAAAACATCAGGACCTGAAAAACTCTCACAATTATGGATCCTGATAAGTTTACTGCTAATCTAGCAAGAATATGATACTATCAAAGTTTGCAATACTAACACAAATAAGGGAAGCATTTTTTAGTTTTTCTTACTATGACGACATCTCTCTATATGACCAGTGTAGCATGTTATCTCTAGGACAACCTCCATGCTACACGTCTAGGATACCCCTATTTAAACAAAAAAAATGCATCATCTTCTTTTGCTATTGAGAAATGGATTTGATTGATAGAGATGAATAGTTAAAGGATGACACTACATAAAGAATTTAAAAGATGTTGATCAATTCTTAACATTTTTTTGTTGAACCTGACCCAAATAGAGATTAGTTCTCGATTGAACTGGTTCAACTAACTATAAACTTCAAAATTCAGACTAACGAAATTGAATAACTCTACTTAGCTGTTTTTAACTTAATTCTGACGATTACTCCTGTCTCTTACTGCATGAGATTTTCTTAGACATTACCCTGTTTTGCAAGTTTATTATGTCATTCTAAACATGAGTTGAGCACCCATGTTAATTTATTCTTAAAAAGAAACAAAATTTCAATCAAACAGGTTTTCTCTATATACTAGACTGTTTAAAGTTACTTAAAGTGAAAACAAGTATACTAGCGACATAATGATTCCATTCCTGTGAGTTTCTAGGTTGTTATGAATCATAATTTATTCTTAAAAAGAAACAAAATTGCAATCAAACAGGTTTTCTCTAAATACTTAGACCGTTTAAAGTGAAAACAAGTATATGAGCGACATAATGATTCCATTCCTGTGAATTTTTAGGTTGTTATGAATCATAAATTGGTTAGTTATTGCAAATCTTAAATTCTCAATACCAGAAGTTCATGAAATCAATTCAAAATGTATAAACCTGTTACCAATAACAAGCAAATAATCATAGGAAGAAAATCATTAACTTCAAATTTTCTATATCCTTGAACTTCGTGTTATGGCGTGGGATAAATTCTGAAATTAGCGATATGGAAATGTTTCATGATGGTCTCTAAGATAAGTTCCTAATATCATACACCCAAAATAGCAGCTTTTTTAGAACAACCTAACAATCCTATATACGCTTTGAATATTGTTATTTCCTATAAGCATTATGACAATTTTGATTTTATCCTTTTAAGAAACAAATTCTATGATTAGTTGCACCTGAGAATGCTCACAACTGCAATTTATATGCTTTATAAATAGCATTTGATGTTTATATTTGTTCTGTGTCAACTGAAATAGGTAGAGCCATGCTACAATCTGTAGTTGTTACTAGTGCCATTGTCATCGGGCTCACATTATACACTTTCTGGGCGGCAAGGCAAGGCCATGAATTTTCCTTTCTATTTCCATTTCTATTTGCCTGCCTTCCGGTGCTTCTAATTTATCTCATCATTCAGGTACTGATACTTTGTTTATTTTGATCGTCTGCTAACTTTTTATCTGGTTAATACATGACGAGATGAGCTATTTCATGCGAACATCCTGCAGATTTTCTTCCCTCTGCCAAGCATCTTCTATACAATATATAGTTGCATAGCTTCGACTATCTTCTCAGGCTTTATAATCATGGACACTGAGAGGATGATCAAGCGCCACACTTACAACGAATACATCATTGCTGCAATCAGCTTGTACATGGACATCATTAACCTCTTCATGTCCCTCTTGGGCTTCTCAACGCACAACTAATCAACCATCAACGCATGATTGACTTCATGCCAGCAGAGAATCCAGGTCCTTCCTAACTTGCTTGCTTAGACATATAAAGGCAATTACAGTTTATGAAAACATTTACTTTTCCAACTCCCTTAGGTCGTAGTGAATTGGGATGACTCGAGAAATCAATGCTCTTATCTTGTTTCGCTTTATTCATGTGTTTTTAGAGTCTTCATTAGACTTGGATACGTATAAACCAATCAAACTTCTAATAAATGATCTGCCACTTTATTATTCCAATACCAATCTAGAATGATCAAACAACATCCTCATCAGAGCCAGTGGCTGCTCTGAATGCCATTTACATCAGATCTCAAAATCCTATTAAATAGGTGGAAGAAAATTTAAAAAAAATGCTGTAAAATGTCAAAGTGAAAATGATCATCTAGTATGATAAGATAGTGTATGTATATATAAATATCATGCTACTATGGTTTCTGGCTATCCCACTAAAGCCATAAAGGAAATCCCCAAGAAGCTGCCTATCCACAGGAAGCTATTTGGAGCAAACCTACCTGTCGACAAGCATTAGAAGAGTGTTAATAAAAAGTGGTTTAACTATGACCGAGATACAGAAGTCTAGTCTTACCTCCTCCAGATGGATTCCCACCATTATCTGAAAGACTTGGCGGTGAAGACGACGAAGAATTGTTCAGCGTAATACCAAGATCGGAACAATCAGCTCCCAAAGAACCTAAATCGGGTTTAAAGCTTCAAAATAGTCCTAGGCAAATATTCATAGGAATAATATTCTTACAGTCTCTGTAGCAAGGCAAATTTGTGCTGTTGAGAAGATTGCTGTAGCCCTCATGGCAATCACAATGATACCCGAACGTCGAGTTTTGCACACACTGGCCTCCTCCACAGTAGGCAACGGAACAAACTTTTGGAAATAAAGGCGATACAAGTTATACATCCTCAACCTCAGCTCTCACGTATATCAAGGATCATGAAACTTACTGTTCGATATGTTGGGGAAACGCGGTGGTTCAGGAGGCGTTGCCGGAGTCCCGGAGTCATTGAAGCATTTATAATTTAGGGAACCTACAAAAGATTTCCAGAGTTGAATCAGGACGGCCATTTGTATACGACTGCTGTTCCATGGCAAGGAAGAGGGGAAGACGACTCACAGTTGGGGACGACGCAAGGGAGGAATCTGAAGCTATCTCCGACATGGAACTGGCTCCACCCCCTGTCGCAATTGCACACGTAACCGAAGAACACGTCCGATGACTCTTCGCAGGTTCCCCTTCCGCACTGCGTGCTCCTATTGCACATATTACCTGTTTATTCCATTCCACCACAAAACCCACCTCAAATTACTTTATCCTATTGGAGCACGCCGAGAGAGGAGGAGGATGTACCGAAGAGAGGCTGGAGGAGAGGAGCAAGCGGGTTCCCTGCATCTGCTCTGTGCGAAGTGGCGAGGAACTGGAGGAGAGCAAGCAGAGTTAGCACCGCCACTTCGACTTTAGGACGACGATCCATCTGCCTTCCCTGCGGTAGGAGAGCCAGGAACGAAAAGCAGTAAAGGGGAGAAGTTTTTAAAGCGAGGGGACGATGTCACAATGCGAAATTGACATTGGAAATCGATGCACACCGATCGAGAGTCGACACTCGAGAAATGTGTGAAATAAGTATCCACCGTTCACTGGGCCACGCCTTGAAGTTCACGACCGGACTTCATTAAGGTGGCCGTTGGGAGTTCGATGCCGTAATCGTTTGGCATTCTTCTTCTCGTATCTGAGCACACGAAAGTCAATTGAATTTTCCACTGATGGAGATTTTTGACAGATGGAAGGAAGAAGCATTTACGGAAACTGAGTGACTAAATTTATGGGGAAATTCATTCAAACATTTGACTGATTTATTTCTAGAAGATCACAAGAACAAGTCAATTTTCACCGAAATCAAAATCCCAGGAGAGAGTGTAGGGGAAGCGATAACGCACTAACTTCACAAAATCATTTTTTGGGGATTCCAAAAAACAAACACATTCGGTTGATTGCTTTGTCGCTCCGAAGAGATGCCACATTAACCTGCAGACCCATCGACTACTCGAGTCTTTAATTTAAAATATTTTAGTGGAATTTGCATCTTTCGATCCTTTTGAATTCTGTATTTGAAATCTCATAACTTTGGAAAGAGACGGAAAGCAATCGAAGGAAATCTTGTGCCATGGTTTTCATACGGAAGAGTAAGGATTGATAAGTTTAAATAATAATTAAAGTCGCTTTTTTTTTATACTTCTCCTTAATCCTTTGACAAAACGATGCCTTACAGCACTAACCAAAGCGATGTCCTCTAATTTTTTTCAAGGATTAGAAACTCAAAGAAGCAGCCTAATTCACACACTTCCGGGTAAATGATAAACTTTGTTTTTTATTCCCCTTAAATTTGGAAGTTGAGGTTTGTATTGGATGATGAAATGAATGAAATTAAAAACGTTATTTTTGTAAATCAATCCAAGCAAACATTGAGAAAAACATGGATTTCACGTTGAAAACTACAGAGACGTCCAATGGGCCTCCAGAATCGATTCGGCCCAACATTGACACCAGATTGTTAACTCGTTAATGATTCGATGAAAATGCAGGATTATGATACGTAAAATGTTTAAATTAAATTCATCCAAATATTTTTTTTTTTATATAGATGGAAAGGAGTAGGGTGAATAATATAAAAATATTGATATTTAAATTTGTGTTCAATATATATATTCCAACTATAATTCAAAATATCTATATATTTGTGGTAAAAGGTGAATACGTTCGCTTTCAGTGTCTCCGTCAACCCGTCCTAAGGTCAACATGAAAAAGAAAAATATCTACATATTTGAACTATAATTCAAAATACCCTAGTAAATTATTTGAACATTAATTTAACGATAAGTTATTTTCAAATTTTCAATCAAAACTTAAACCTAGAATGTAGTCTTACATGTTAAAAAAAAAATTATTTTCATCCGTGTATTTAAAATTTTCATGTATATAAACATCATCTATTTGTCACTCACTTTTTTTATATAAAAAAAGATAAAAATGAGACATAATTTTTTTTAAAATTTAACATATTTAAATTTATATTGAATACATTTTCATGATTTTTTTTTCACTTAATATAATTCCTCATAAATTTAACAAAAATTTAATATATTTTTCCATTTAATTGAACATCATTATTTTTTACCTGATCAACCAATCGATTAACCAAATCGATTCAACCTAACTCAATCGATTAACATATATTTTCAATTGATTATTGAGATGAAAGAAGAATCATACATAAAAAAAATATATAAAATTTTAATATAATATGCTGGAAAAATTATATTTCATTTTAAATTTCTTTATTGAAAAAATTAAGAGAGAATTAGATAAATTAATTCTTATTATATTAAAAAAAAATTACATACAAATTATATACAAAATTTAAATTGTGTTTGGAGATTCTAACATATTTTTCTCTTAATTTAAATATATTAATTTAAAATTATGAAAAAATAATTATTCCAGTATAGCTCACTAGCGAACAATCGAATAGGTTCGAAGATATATACATTCATGTTTGAGTGGGCTCAAATTCGATAATTTTAAATATAAATTTAATATTTTTCAAATCGATTCAAAAACTTCACGAATTGACTCGATTCGCTTGCACCCTAGAAAACACAAATCGAACACAAATCCGCTCGTGACTCAATTCGCTTGCACCCCTAGGAAACACAAGTCCGCTTGACTAATCTTTGCTGACCAACCAGCCGATTAACATGTTCGACCCAATCAAACTCGTGAAATTGGCATTCCTGTTTCCACTGATACCAATATCGATTTCAGCCACAGAAGATTCACAATCAGAATGAATTCAACAAATTAATCAAGATCGATTCATTTCTTCTTCTTCATCTTCAGCAAAATCAAAGGCCTCTAAATTAGTGCTAGGAAAGCAGAGGCAGAGCAGCGACATGAGTCCTGCAGCAGGGGCACTGCGACCGAGCTGCCAGCCATGGCAGCAGGCACTCCGTGTGATACTTGTGCGCGCACGGCAGCCATGTCACCCTCTGCTGCGCCTGCACCTCCTCCAGGCACACCGCGCACACCTCCACCCTCGACCTGCTCCTCTGCAGCGCCTCTCCACTCCTGCTGCTCTCCTGCGCATCCGCAGCAGACCCAAGCGCCACCGACCTACCGGCTGCGCCGCAAGCGGTGGAGGAAGAAGAAGAAGAAGAAGAAGAAGAAGGAGAAGAAGTAGGAGGGCGGTGGGAGCCGTGCATGCTCTGAAGCTTCTCCGCGAGGCGGAGACGCGCGGCGAGCGCCGACTCGCCCATCGCCGTCGAGGGCGACGGCCGGTGCGAAAGGGGGAGCCGCGCCGAGGGCGAAGGCTCCGGCGGCCGCGCCCAGCCGTCGAGGCGGTTATGCATCCTGCGCTTCCGAGCCAACTCCACTCCCGGCAACATCAGATTCAGATTTCTCTCCGGTTTCTTCTCTTCGTCCCCATTTTAATACGACACTCCGGCGATGAACAAGGAGTCGAAACTACCCATACTTATTGCCATAATTACATCAGAGCCATCCTGCTATAACGATGACTACAAAGCCGAGGTGGCATTTTTGCAATTAAATAGAATCCGAAGAGTAATATCGTCAACAGCATTGGCAGTCGCAGGGGAAATGAATTCAACTTTCAGGAAACCGGAACGAAGTTTCGCCCGTTACATCCACCTACTCCGAAACAACGTGGAAGCCTCCGCCGTCTAAAGGTCGAACACTAGGAGGCTACGGATACTCGATCCGCGACAGCAAACCTATTTATGATCCAATAGTATAGTGGCACGTTAATAAATCGGCGTATATAATCTCGCCACGTTATTGCGCGTCGGACTTTAATAAGATAATAATGGTAAACGCTGGTTGTCCGAAACAGCTGCGTAATTATTGTAAAGACAGGGCGGATGAAATGGGCCATTGGATTACCGAAGCAAATAGAGATAGATCCCGAATAAAGTAGGGCATGATTAAATATTTTTGGGTTAAAAGATAGAAGATAATTTCAATTGTTTTCTATTGCGATAGATTATTTGATTGATTAAATCTGTTTTGATGCAGCGATAAAGAGGGGCACATATGGTATCGGTGTGGTATGGATCAATTGTCACGTGTAGGTCAGAGTCAAGATGATCAACATCGGTCAATGTCAGGATTGAATGACTCATCTGCAGAATCCGAGTGGGGGTTGACTAATCATGCCGCTTAGACATACACAGGCCGCTCAGATATATTGGTCGATCGGGATATTATCCCTCGGGTGTCTGGTCGGCTCGGCAAGGACTAACCGGGACATTAGCTGTCGACTGAGACATCCGCCCCGGCTCGACATCCGCATATGGCCCAGGCAGGAAGAGAATCAAGCAGAACACTCTGCCATTAAATGAAGTCAAAACAAAGATGTCTTCTGTTAACAATTAATGTCATTAAACAGGGAGAAGATGAAGGATCATAAAGAAAGATATAAAAAAAGAGAAGTTTCCTATCTCAAGATCTAAGCTATCAAATTCTAAATTATTCTGTCACTCAATTTCTGTTGCTTCCATTTCTAACTTAAGTGTCGGAGGATCAACTCCGGGACTCGTTCCTTAATTTTGATTTTGTTTTGCAAAAAACGAGGATCAAAGTCTTCTTCCCATCAACGACCACATCAACCCCGACTTTCCAGCTTCGTTGTATCGGATATAATCATATTTTATTCCCAGGGCTACAAAATAATAGAAGGAATGCCACTCAAAATCACAGATTTAATTTCTAACTACGATATATCTATAACTACGATATAATCTCAAAATATATTTTATTCCCATTTAACTTAACGACTGATAAAAAATTTCTATAGAATTGAACCTATCACCCAGAAAGCAACAGCAAGTTTTGGAATTGAGCTTGATTCTAAGCAATACACTACTCAATTTGCATTTTTTTCCAATAAAATGGCCCAAGACATAATTACCAATAGGTGCAAGTATACTGGCTGTGATTATTTACGCTTAGTAGAATGAAATTAGTACTGCTTAAAACTTCTATTCTATCTAATAACGCCAAGCCTGATAAATCCGAAGCCCATCGAGAAGTAAACCATCTTAGAATGTACAGGTATTCTTTAACTAAGCAAAAGTTGACAGCAACAAGTTGATTGAGCATTTGAAAATTTAGGCTCGAGGGGAAAAAGGGTGCAGAGAAACGATAACGCTTCAATGAGAATAGATTCAGACTCAGCTCTATGTAGAAACGCCTGTGTTATTTATGTGGTTAAGGACCTCACTGATCGTTCTTTGTCTTAGGCCTCATGCACCCGCAGAATGGACTCTTCTTCGTTTGTCGATTGCCACCCCTTCGGCCGTAGATATAATCCCTCAGGAGTGTTCGGGCTCTTCTGTCCACAGCTTGAGTGTGCCTGGTCATGTGCTCTTCCTCGAGTTTCAGCAGCACATATTGGATTTTATGTAGTTCCAGCTCTAATCTTCCGACTTTCTCTGATTGCTTCCTTGCTTCTTCTGAAATTTTTTTCCTTAATGTCCTGCTGCTTTCTTCAGATTCTGTACTGACGGCATCTGAGGAATGCTCTAAAGCCTTGTTTCTTAACTTTTTGTTCGTATCAAACAACTCCAATAAAGATTCTTCAGCATTCTTTAACTGTGTTTTAATTGTATCAAGACTGAAGCTAGCAGGAAGTTTCCCCGTTTGGGAGCTCTCTAGTTTCCTCTTCAAATCAATCACATTTGTTTTAAGGTCTGACAGCCTCTGAACATCAGATCTTAGCCTTTCTAGGACTCGCTTGTTCCATTCTTTTTGACATGCAGGAACTATAATGGGTACCTCTAGCTTATCAATACTCAATTCCTTTTCAACCATTAGTTCCGAAGAAGGGTATTCACTCTTTTCTTCCTCCACTGGCTCTATGTCATTGTCCATGGCAGTGGTTGATGCTTTCAGTTTCTGGTTGCTGTAATTGCTTTCGGCAGTTTCCCATAATTGATCATCAATCTCCTTACTGCTAATCCTGCTTATACCAAAAGAATCAATTGCCACATTAGGTAAAGAACTTGAATCCTTATCGAGCTGAATATCCTTCATCATCTCTCTGGTCTTCTTCCCTTTTGAGATTTCAGCATCATTTACTCCATCAAACTGTCTAATAAAATTCTGTTGTGTTTGAAACTCCTGCTCCTGCAGTTCTTTTTTCTTTAGCCTTTCAATTCCTTCAGTCGATTCAAAGTTTTCCTGCTCTACGTCACTTTGGATATCTTTGATCACATTTCGAAGAAATTCTACTTTAGTAATCAACTTCTCCAACATTTGAACACTTTCAACTTTTATGCCTGTTTGACATTGACTGGGATGATTTTCCTGTAGATATAAATGAGAAAGCAAGGACATATCCTGTATAAAGATTTGTTGAGTGTTACAAATAAATATATAAAACTCAGTTAACAAATATGTTTAGTTAACCTAAGTAACTAGAGAAAAAATTCTATAGAAGATTTAGGATGAAAATTCACCAACTAGACAATAATACTCCACGACAAGCATGTGGATCTATATTAGAAACAAAAACAAAAAAGTAGGCAACAGAAAAGCTACTGAACATTGCATGTTTGTCTAATTGAGAGGAAAAAAAATAGATTTGAGTCTGCAAATTGCTAGTTCTTACTTCTATTAGCTGCCAGCACAATGTAACAATTTCCAACAGAATAGGTTGATTCAGTTTTGTCACTTAATAATGCATTAACGAATGTGAAATAATATTAGTCTAGGCCAGACACAGCCAAACAAACAATTCATTTCTCAATTTCAGTCAGAATTGTGCCTGTCTATCTAAGATTATAGAATCAAATATAAAAATTGCACTTTTCAACTAAGTATAGATTTTGAATTCAACTCCACTTATAGGTGCATTTCCAATTTGAAGCATAACAATAGGATACATACTCTAGTCCAACAATTGTTTTTTTTTCCCATTTAATTTACATATCTTCAGCACAGAAACTAGAGATCACAAAGTCAGAGGTCAAACTTAGAGCATTGAGTTCAACCTAGTGGACACGAGCTACCAGCTAGACTATACAATAGCAAAAACAATATCACTAACATCCAAAGTTAAGAATCTACCAAAATCTAAAACCATCTTAGTATTAATGTAGTTTCCAATTCCTCTAAACTCACAGAATTAAACTTACTTGCAATCTACTTTTGAGGTTCATGAACTATGTATAGTGGATCATGCCTGTCGGATTCATTTTATTTAACAGAAGATTACCTCATTGTCATGATGTACTGCTGATCTAACTCTTGTCACTTCAATAATCTGATCTCCCAGAGAGGCAATACTATTCCACAATGATGTAACCAAAGCTTCATAAACCCCCAAATCAACCTCCAACCCATGACTTCGTCCTTCAAGATAATCGACCTTTTTCTTCAGAGTATCAATGTACTCCTTAATTAACTTTACCTCAATCATTAGTGTCTCTTTTTGCAGGATTGTGCTGAGTTCGTCTTCTATTATCAGCTCATGGATTTTTTCTTCATATAAAACTGCAGTAATTGTGGAGAGATGGACCTCAGTTAACAGTGCTTCCATTTCTACTTGACAGAGATCATTTTCATGGATTTGTATTTGGAGTTCTGAAAATAAATCTTCCTTCCTATTTAAAAGGATGTCAATTTCTGTGTGCTTTTGATCAATTTCCACTTGCAGAATCTCATTTTCTTTATAAACACATTTCATCTCCTGATTCCTGTCAGCAACCACTTGAGATAAATTTGAAATCTTTTGCTCCAACTGTTCCTTGACCATCTTACTAGTTTCATTATCCAGCCGAAGCACATGAAGAATGCCACCTAATTTGAAGTTCTCCAGTTGGATTGACTCAGTTTTCTGAATTGTTTCTGACAGCTGTAACTGTGTTTTTAGTAATTTATTCTCTATGCTCTGTCTCTCAAAATTTAGTTCTTCACAAAAGCATGCAGTTGTAATCAAATCAAATTCAGAGAGTAGCATATGACTTCTATAATCTTCTTCCAGACAGATAAGTGATTTAATAAGATGGGTGTTTTGTTCCTTGAGGGCCCTAATCACCCCCTTCTTCTTGTAAACCTTAGCCATGAGGCCATTTTTAACATGATGAAGAGAATCAATATCAGATGTGAAACATTTCAGTTCAGAGACTCTCTCTGCACAAAGGCTATTAAAGAATAAACAAAGATGATCCAATTTGGCTGCCTCAGAGAGCACTTCAATATTTTCCTTTTCCGATAGATCACACTTTTGTCTTAAAATACAAAGATTTTCCATTAGAATCTTATTCTCTTCCGTCAAACTTAGTATTTCACATTTAGATGTCATGAGAGACTCTTGCAGCTCAGTCAAACATCTAGAGAGAACCTCAATCTCAATCTTTATTTCTACCTCCTTGTGGCTGCTTGCTTCAATGTCCTTTGTTAGATTTATATTTAATTCTAGAAGTTCTTGCTCTTTGTTTTCCAATGCTAACAATTCTGTGGTCTTTATGGCAAGATCCCTTTCTAGAGAACACTTCTCCAATTTCAAAGTGTTCAGATCCAGCATTGCATGCTTCAAAAGAATGACAAGAACTGATATCTCAAGATGCAATAGTTGATTATTATGCTCAGCTCCAGAAACAAATGCCAAGATATTTTCAACTACCATATCCAGGAGAACTTCATCCTGAACTTCATCCAGACAATCAAAGCTCTTGTCAATAATTAGAGTGCTCTGCAATAAATTAATTGCCTGGCATAACCGCTTATTTTGTTCTTTCAGTGACATTCTTTTTTCAACCTGAATGAGATTATCCTTCTCAAGATCAGAAACAAGACCCTCAGCACGTCGGCATGCCTGTATGTTTTCCTGAAGTTCTATAGAGAGAGAAAGGTTCCTTGCATGTACATCACACAAACTTCTTTGCAACACAAAATTTTCTACTGAAGCGCCAATTAAATGACTCTGTGCTGCTTCATGTTCAATCATTATAAGTTTACTTTCCTGTTGCAAAAGAAAAATCTGGTCCTCTAATGCAGCCATCTGACTCTTACATGATTGGATAAGTGTTCCATATTCTTCTTTTTCTAGTTCCAAACGATCTTGCAGAACCTTGAACTGATTTGTTGTCAGATCTCTTTCTTCTGCAGCTTTCAAGAATTTGTTTTCTAACACTACATAACTACTATCCAGATTCTTCAGATTTGCAGTGATGCTATCAACCTGACACGCGAACATGGAAAAGGCTAAGATGTAGGAATGTATAACAGAAATAACATGAAATATCACAGAATAAATTCAAGAATTTTGCTTTAAAAGACAGGTGACCTGAGAGACGAGAGCATCCCTTTCGCTGAGAAGAGCAGAGTTCTGATTCTGGAGTGATTGACAGGATTCTTCATAGTCTTTCAACTTTGACTTCAGAAAATCAATTTCAGTTCTTACATCAGATAGGGAGCTCTCTAAAATGGAATTCTTGTCTTGAAGCTTCTCTGCATTCTGTGTGACAACCTCTAACTGAAATAGGATACATTTCCTTTCGGAGAGAAGATCTGAGTTCTTAGCACTGTGCAATTGGCAAGAGTCTTCCATTTCTTTCAACTTCAATGTCAAAGAGCAGACTTCAGTTCTTGCATCAGAAAGGTTGATCTCCAAGAAAGAATTATGGCCTGAAAGGTTCTCCATATTGTTAGCAAGAACCTCTAACTGAGAAAGAAGATTCTCTCTCTCAGAATGAAAATAAACATTCTTCTCTCTCAAAGATTTACCAGACTCCTCAGAGTCCGTCAGCTTTGACCTCAAACACTCAACTTCAGTATTTAAATCAGCTAACAAATTCTCCAAGACGGAATATTTTTCTGAAACCTTACCCATATCCTGAGCAAGAATCTCTATGCGAGAAACAAGAGTGTTCCTTTCAGAAAGAAGATCAGCATTCTGATCACTCATTGTCTGGAAGGCCTCTTCAGAATCTTTCAACTTTGACTTCAAGAATCCAACCTCAGTGCTTACATTGGAAAGGGAGTTCTCTAAGAAGGAATTCTTTTCAGAGAGGTCATTGACAGAAATAGTAAGAGTTTCCACTTGAGTCAGAAGACTGTCCCTTTCAGTAAGAAGGTAAGATTTCTGATCACTTAGAGATTTGCAAGACCTCTCAAAGTCCTTCAACTTGATCATTGAGCACTCAAACCTAGTACTTACATCAGAAAAAGAATTTTCCAGCAAAGAATTTTTCTTGGAAAGCTCTTCCACATTTTGAGTAAGAACGTCAACCTCAGAGATGAGAGTGTTTCTTTGAGCAAAAAGATCAGAGTTCTGATGCCTAAGTGACTGACAGGACTCTTCAAAATTACTCAACTTAGATCTCAAACATTCAACTTCAGTAGTTACAGCGACGAGTGAGTTCTCCAACAATGAATGCTTTTGTGAAAGATCCCCTGCCTGAGAGACAAGAGCAGTCCTTTCAATAAGAAGATCAGAATTCTGATCCCTTATAGACTGATAGGATTCCTCATATTCCTTCAATTTTGACTCTAAACACCCAACTTGATTGCTTAACTTAGATAAGGAGTTCTCCAAGTATGAATTTTTATGAGAAAGTTTCTCCATGTCCTGAGTAAGAATTTCTACCTCAGAGAGAAGAATGTTTTTTTCAGCCAAAACACTAGAGTTTTGGTCACTCAATGACTGGCAGGTTTCTTCCAAATCTTTCAATTTAGGACTTAAAAGCTCCATTTCAGTGCTCATAGCAGTTAGTGAGTTCTCCAAGATAGAGTTTTTTTGAGAGAGCTTCTCCACACTCTGAGAAAGGACCTCTGTCTGGGAGACTAAAGCATTTCTTTCATTAAGAAGATCAAAATTCTGATCTCTCAAAGACTGACAGGAATTTTCAGAGCCATTTAACTTTGATCTCAAACTCACAACTTCATTGCTTACATCAGATAGAGAGATCTTCAGAAAGGAACCTTTTTCAGAAAGCTGGTGCACATTATGCAAAAGAATCTCAATCTCAGAAAGAAGAGTTCTTTTTTCAGCCAGAAGACTAGAATTCTGATCACTGAGAAACTGGAAGGAGTCATTGAAATCTTTTAACATGGAACTCAAACAACTGACTTCAATGGTCAAAGAAATTAGTGAATTCTCAAAGAAAGAATTTTCCTGTGAAAGCTTCTCCACATTCTGAGTAAGGTCCTCTGCCTGGGAGACTAAAGCATTTCTTTCATTAAGAAGAACAAAATTCTGATCTCTCAAAGACTGACAGGAGTTTTCAGAGTCATTTAATTTTGACCTCAAACACACTACCTCGCTGCTTATATTAGATAGGGAGTTTTTTAAGGAGGAATTGCTCTCTGAAAGCTTGTCTGCATCCTGAGTAAGAACCTCTAACTCGGAAAGAAGACTATTCTTTTCAGAAAGAAGACAAGAGTTTTGATCACTGAGAGACTGAAGAGATTCTTCCAAGTCTTTCAACTTCAATCTCAAAGAATCAACCTCATTGTTAGCTGAAAATAGAGACTTCTCCAAGGATGAATTTTTTAGTGTAAACAACTCTCTCTGAGTGAGAAGAGTATTCCTTTCAGCAAGAAGTCTGGAGTTCTGATGACTGAGAGATTCATAAGATTCTTCAATGTCCTTCAATTTTTTCCTTAAATCACAAACTTCACTGCTTACATCAGATAAAGAGCTGTCCAAAGCAGAATTCTTACCCAAGAGATTCTCCACATCTTTAGTAAGAATCTTGACCTGAGAAAGAAGAGTATCTCTTTCATCAAGAAGGCCAGAGTTTTTTTCCTGAAGAGATTGATAGCAGTCTTCCTTGTCTTTCAATTTTGACATCAAACTCAAAACATCACTGGTGATAGCTGATAATGATTTCTCCAAAGACAATTTTTTCTCTGAAAGTTCCTCCACAAAATGAATTAGGGTCTCTATCTGTGCAAGAAGACTCTTCCTTTCATGAAGAAGATCAGATCTCTCTTCATTGAGCAACAGAAAAGATTCATCATACTCTTTCAACTTTATTCTTAAACTTTCTACTTCAGAGTTTAAAACAGAAAGAGAGTTCTCCAGTAAGAGATTTTTCTCAGAAAGAACACTTATAGTCTGGGTAAGATCATCTGCCTGAGACATTAGTGCTTTTTTCTCAGCAGCATAAGTGGAAATTTCACCATTTAGAGCCTTGTGCAAATTGTCTAGTGCTGAAAATTTTCCCCTCAAGTCTATTAACTCAAGATTTGCATATGAAAGTGACCTTTCTAGGAGGCAATTCTTATCAAGAAGATTGTCCATAACTTTCAGCTTGTCCACAAAAATCTTTTTTTCAGTTTCATGTTTATCCAAGATTTCCTTCAGTTCAGAATTCTCATTATGCAAATGCTTTAGTGCTGCTTCAAGATCTTGCTGTTTCCCTTCCAAATCAATTTTGTCTTCTTTAACTTGGAAAAGCTCTTGATTAAGAAGTTCCATTTTGCCTAAATGGATCTGAATTTCATTTTCATGACCTATATTCTTCTCTTCATACAAAATTAATTTTTCTTTAAGCTCCTCCACTGTCAATTTAGCATGAAGATTTTCTTTCTGCAAGCTGCAAAATTCCTCATTGCTCTTGCAAATTTTTTCCTGAAGATCCATGTTTAACAGTTCCATGTCCTTCAACTTTTTTGTTTCTTTTTCAATTTCTTGACTCAAATGAGCTACTTCTTCCTCAGATTGAGCATGCATCTTTTCTTTTAAGACGAGAGCCATCTCAATCTGAGCACATTTTTGATGTTTTTCTTCAATGGCAATATGGAGTTTCTCCAATTCATCTTGCTTCTGGTTAAGCTCATGCTCGTGCTTCTTCGCTTCCTCTGTTAACAGCTCTATCTTCAAAAGAAGAGATTCATTTAGTTCTTCAATATTCTGCAACTTCTTAACTTCTCTTGCCCTCTCATCACTGATTTTCTTCAATTCATTTTGTGTTAAAGAAAGTTGAGATTCAAGTTCAATTATTCTCTGAAGAGATATCTCACATTGAACTGTACTTGCATCCTTCTCTCCAATCAATTTAGAGATTGTGTTTTGGAGTCTTTGAAATTCACTCTCTGCTTTATTAGCCCGGTCAATTTCTGCCTCTGTCTGGTTCTTCAAACTTTGGTCTTCATCTGAAAATTGGGAAATGTCTTGATGAGGACCTTTCGGCACACAGCTTGCATCCAATTTCTCATGACCTTGATTTTGTTCCTTGGACCACTTGAGCATTCTATTTTCAATATTTTCTCCCTCTTCCTCTTGAAATTTTAACCCTTTTCTTACTCTACCTTCAGACGTAGATACAGTTTCATCTTGTATGGCAAACATCTCATTCAATTGCTTCAAACCTTTTTTGCTCGAAAAAGAATCATTTGGTTCAGAATATGGCCCATTTCTTTTTACAACAAGTAACTCTGATGGGAATCCCACTGCATCCTTCTGGAAGTCATCGGGATCAAATAATGCACGAAGTGGTGGAGGTGCTTCAGGAGTCTGTGGCTCAGCCTCATTGCTGGAGGAAACATATGAAGATTCATCTGATAATAGTAATGGGATTTGGTTAGGGAATGCCTCGGTCATTGTTCGATGAGCATGGCGAAGTGCTCCAGTAGCATGATCATATTTCTCAGCTAATGCACGGTATGCTCTATACAGCTCCTCCACCAATTTCATCAGTTCAGGTCGCTTCTTATAGTACATTTCTGCTTTCCTTGCAAAAGAATCAGCATCTTCTTCTAACAGCTTGATTATTGCATTGACTTTCATGTCTGCATCTGTTCATGCAAGACCCATTTAGACAAAAAGAACACAATGGCAATCAAGAAAGTATCAAATTCTAATTATTACCTATATAAAACCATCAATAAGAAAATTATACAATCATTAGGAAAAGATAGACCACATCACTAATATTTGTCCATAGTTAAAATTCACATGTTTTCTAATCCACCATATCACTCATCAAAGGAGAAATAATGGTAAAGGTTACATACTATGCAATAAGAGAACTCAATTCAATCCTTAATAGATAAATAATAGTAATTCACCAAAATGCTCTTTTGTGAGTGCAACAACATCAACAACAATCAAACCTTATTCCACTAGGTGGGGTTGGACCAAAATGCTCTTTTGTGAGTAAGTAGATAAAAACTTTGCAACCATACAGGGAGGTTTATAGGATCTGTCAATTTGAAGATCCATGCCTCCATCCCTCCCAACCTCTGTATTTATCTAATTATTCCCTAGAATTTCCATGGAAGTGATTCAACTTATGATCAAATAAGCTACATATTAATAAGTTCTAGAGTTCCTGAGGTAGAAAGTCCGGCCACAAACCTGAAGAGAACCTTAAATGACAGTGTACCAACTGATAAAGAATCTTACAGAATATGTTAGCTAGAGATTTGAGGATAACTAGGTAAGAAAGACCCAAATTTAGGAACATATAAGCAAAAATGCGTAGAACAATGTTAATTCATGATCAGCTGCATTAAGATATCTCATTTTTCAATTTATTCTTCTTGATGTCTATTATTGACATCCATCTATCAACATATCCATCAACCCAAGTAAGTAGGGCCATAGAATAGTAGCAAACCAAACACTACCTTGATTCACTAAGCCATTTAAAAGGGAAGTAAAGCACAAGGAACAGCACTAGAGAAGTGATAACAGTAACTGTATTGGGATTCATTATTGAAAATTCAGTTAGGAATAAGAGTATCAGAGATCAATTTGATAGAGGCAAGTTGCACAATATAGCACATGATAAGAATGCAATCTAAGCTCTTTCCTAAGTATGGTAGTGGATATAAATGTAATGGCATGGTTAGATTGTGGAATTTGTCGATAGAAGAACAGAGTATTTTTCTTTTCCTTATTTTCCATGCCTGTTTGAGGAAGGGGACTCCTATATTTTACCCAATTATCCTTCCTTTCTATTTTTACATGCACCCCGCCCCTTCCTCCCTCTCACTCACTCATTGGTTTCCAAACAAGCCCTAGTCGCACTGCCAAAGAATTCTAATAAATAAAGAAATGAACAAAAAATTCTGGTTTTATTGAATTGGATATCCATGAAAAATGGTATGGTAGATGCAGTTTATTTTTCTAAAGGACATATTGATGATGAAAACAATATCACGAACCTGAAAGATTCTCCTTGAGCCATTTAGAATTCTTGGGACTAATATGACTGTCCCACCACCATGAATAATGTCGCCTTGATTCAGTATGCAGCTTGGTAGCCATGGGGTCAAGTGCAGAAATACAGATATATACTTAGAAATCTCAATTGATGTCTTTAGTTATATATCTATCCTAGAATTATCTAGGTACCATACTGATGCAGTATGTTAATACAGCATGGTATTTCACACACAAAAATTTCCCTCGGTATCTTATCAAAAGTGGAGAAGCAAATTTAGCCTCCCTCCATTTCTCATTCAGACTGTCACCAACATGACTTGGCTAGATCCACCATCTGCAAGACAAGATATTTTGTTCTGTTTAAGTTGAATCAATTAGTTGAAGCATCAAGTAAAACGTAGCATATAGATCGGTTTGGCCAATGGCCAGAAGAACGAGAACTAGAACCAGGAACAAAAAATCTTTTTCCGCTGGTTTTTCTATCAAGACATTTTCTAAAAAGAACCCTTTTGAATCAACTAAGACTGCAAATTACATTAACCTCGTGTGCAGATCAAGCAAGAATGCAAATGTCTTTGATCACCGAATTCGAGATGATACAAGAGCTGTTGTGGGTTAAAAACAGTTGCACGACTATAAAAACTCTCAACATAGAACGATGTTCATCAAGGAAAAAATCCATGCGACTAAAAAGGAAAGAGTAGTGAATCATCCAAAAAAACACAATAATCAAAACTTCAAGAGCACGAGATCTGCTAAATATACATATATAAAAAAATCCTCGTTTTACTTAAAATCATGATCATCACTGGACGTCCGAGCTTGGACAAAATATGGAAGCAGGTAATGTCAATACCACCTACCAAAATCTCCAACGAGAAGATGCCACTCACCTCGCAGATCAAAATAAAACAACCAAACCACGAAAAAAAGGTCGGATTTTAGGGAAGAAAAATCAGTACCGAGGATCGAAATCTGAACCCAAAATCACAAGCGCCTGCGACGATGATCAGTTGCTACTGCCTTTCCCGCATGCACTCTCATTCAACACAACCTCCCTTCCCTTCTCTCTCACTGTCTCACTGCCATTTGTATGCTTTCGGTACTACCAAGACAAAAAAACAAAAGGCTGCCACAGTGGACACAAGAAAAAAAAAAGAGAGAAAACCGGAGCACAATGGAACGGAACAGGGAAAACACACCTCGTCCGCTGTGGCCTTGTGCCGGTGTCGGAACCTTGGCTGGCTATAACGCCAATGGCAGCAGTGAGGAGATCGACGGTAGAGTGAGCGCGGCGCTGTTTAAGGCTGAGACTGAGAGCAGGGGATGGATCCTACGGGAAGCTGATTAGGCCGTGGAGTGATCTTCCTTCCCTACTCTGATAGCTCCTAATTTAGTAATAATTTAATGTAATGCTCTTTTTTCGCCTCTCTTGTTGGGCAAAATTCAAGAAAACGCCCCACTGTTTTTATAAAACTCCAAAAGGCATCCCTTATTTTCCTAAATGACAATTTATCTTTTGCCCATTACATAACAATTTTTTAAAAAAATCGAATCACAGTTGGAATATTTTTTAAAAAAAATTAATATCACACTTTTGCACCTGAATTTTTATAGTAATTTTATAAACGATTATTATAAAAAGGAGGCCTTGTGGTCAAAATTAATTACCGATTAATTAATTTTGAATACATGGAGCGTTTTATTGGATTTTGTCCCTGGTTTTCTCTGTTCGTAAGGCCGATCGCCTGCCCGAGATAGGACACGCTACAGGCTTCGTAGCTCGGATACATGCGGGCCCC
The DNA here is from genome assembly GCF_018446385.1 of Zingiber officinale. Classification (NCBI taxonomy): domain Eukaryota; kingdom Viridiplantae; phylum Streptophyta; class Magnoliopsida; order Zingiberales; family Zingiberaceae; genus Zingiber; species Zingiber officinale. The sequence goes on from NC_056005.1 coordinate 1,056,509, forward strand.
ATTCCCGACCCGTTTGGCATTTCTGTCATTCTGCTGCCTCTCCGAGCCGAGACATCGTCCAGGATTCCGAAGAGAAACCCTGGCGATAGAGAACCGATGGGACAGGAAATAGGCTTTTGCACAAGCAGAGCGGAAGTGCAATAGCCCAAATCGAAGCAAAATTTACAAGAATGCCACTGGTTCGGCGGGCAATTCACGAATCACGAGAGGGTCCCACGGATGGCTCTAGCTTATGGAAAGGGAATCATATTAATTAATTCCATAAACAATGTTGATTAATTTTACAAAGAATAATTTGTTAATTAATAAGATCATGAATTGACGAGATCACCCCTGGGGCAATAGTACAGCCGGTATTTGCTTAATTTTTCGAATAAAAATATTTTTATTTTAATGAGCAATTACAGCTAAAATAAATTAGAAGTTTACTTGTCAAAATGTATATTCATATTTCTTTTGGTCTGGACGAGGAGCATCTCTCCGTCCTTATATGGCTCAAGACATTGAATATGACATGGCCGATCACATTAAATGTAAAGAAATCTTTATAGCTAATGCATGATAAAAAAAAATGTGTGTTTCCATTATAATTGTGGATTAGTTTATTAGTATTCTCATCCGACTACATACACAAACATGTAAAATTGAAGTCCCATAACATGAACATCGTCATTTCCCTAAGAAAAATCAAGAAGAGATGACTAAAGGTGTCAGAAAGTCTTTTTGTCAAAGGTGTCTAAAATTCTTAGAAGACAGGAAAGGATAGACGGAGCATTAGAGTGAGACTGAGTTACCCCGGCCTTCCACTTCGATGCTCAAATTAATCTCCAACAATGGGAATAAAAAAGATAAACAGTATAGTATAGTGACATGTATTTCTATAGACGCGTAGGTACTTTGGCCCGTGAGACGGGACTTTTTATAATTTGAAAGAGAAATATGTCAAATCTGTGATTGTTAAGAAGAATTATGTGCTTATGATAGGATGTTGTATCAAGATAAGATAAAAAAGATGTTCCATCGTCGTATCAAAAGATTTCACCAATCACATATGGCATTGTAGAAGATTTCGTGAGATCACGTTATATCTATCACACTGCTCCATTTGTCACGTCAATCCATGTGCATATAACGTCTAAATATTTGGATCTAGGAGAGACGTCGAGTTAGTATGGAAATAAGTCGGAACATCCAAGTAGTAGAATCGATCGGACATGAACTGGATTTCTAATCAGGGGTTGGCTACTAGAGTATCCGATCGAGGAGTTGGCTCCTGGAATATACGATCAAGGAGCTCGGCCCTTAGAGTATCCGATGGCAGAGTTAGAGAGTATGGATTCTGCTGAGCCTAAGATTCATGAGCTTCTAGTCCAATAGCCAAGCGAGAACGATACATAAGAAACTCTAATTTCTTGTTCCTGTATTATGACGGTGTTCTGTTTATCGAAATCATCCGGGGTCATGGTGATGACAGTGAATTTTTTGACATAATCTATCTTCACATTTTAGATAAGATGTGTGTTTCCATAGACAATATCAAATTTAATCCCGTCTGAAATCGATGAAGTCTAATATGTCGGTGAGCTAGAAAGAAGATTGGTTGAAAGATTGGCCGATCAACTCTGGCGGATAAGTCTTGTTAGATTAGTCTTGGAAGAATGGAGAGTTGGCTTTAGCAAGTCGGTCCTAGCGGATCGATTTTAGAAGGCTGGCCAGTTAACTCTGATGGATGACCTTGGATTGACATGGTAGATCAGCTCACTCGAAAAACTTAGGACTCTTCTTCACACTAATCCAGTTCAATATCTAATTGATGATCGTTTGCATTCGCGACGCTTTTCGCATTCTCCGTATATGGATGGAGGGAAAAAAAACAATGCAGCAACCTCATTTGTGAAGGGCTGACTCATAGTCCAAACTTCAGACTTCAGTGGGGGATAACAGTGAACTTGTCAGGATAGATGCACTACAATATATGCAAGTGCACTGTTGGATGCCATGTTTTCCAGCTGTATACAAGAGATGGATGATCTGACAATTGTATGATAGACTGACGCATTAGAAAAAGAAATTAGTTTTCTTGATCAACATGGCAAATTCGATCTCATGAAAAGAGATAATATGAATTGGGAGCCCTGTCTCCCAGTTTTACATAAATGCTCGATGAGAATTCATTCATTGAGTAGGTGGTTGAACCAATCAAAAAGTCACCTTTTTCTTTTCCTCAGAAGAGACAGAGATCTTTGTGATCTCACATGTGCAATTCACATGGTTCACGTCCCTTTTTCTTTCCCTCTCTCTGGTCCACCACAAGGTTTTGCTCCCCCATGCCTGTCATAATATTCGATGTCCATCATTCTACACAGTCAGAGATTTACTGGAATTGAATCCTTGGTGAAAAGCTTAGACAGGATAAAAGAGGTATTTCTATAAACTCTAAACAATCTAGATAATGACTGATTCCCAGAAGCCCAAGTAACAGGGCATGGCTACTGGCATCCCAAAGTTGGCAGTATCCCAGAGGAGCTGAAGGATGTGACCATTCGACTACATGACCAGTTCAAGATGAGCAGTGATCGATGGGCACACACTTCAAGGAGCATCCGGCAAACCATTTCAGTGCCAAAGGACAATGAAGCAGCTTTAATGGAGTTTTTCTTTTTGTGAATTTGTTTCTCTGTCGCTCTTTTTAATGGCTGCTTCGACCTAAGAGAAAAACGATTTGACTGTCTATGGCTTTGTTCTCAGCCCAATTGTGTTGAAGAGTCGGTAAGGAGAAAATACTTGGATGATATAATATTTTTTAAACCATGAAAGATATTTCATCTAATTGAAAAAAGGTTGTTGCATGTTAGCATAAGCCATCCAAAAAGAGACAGCTCGGGATCCAAGAGAAGCCAAGCCAACTTAAACTCGTGCTTTGATGCCATATTGACATTTGATGGACCAATCACCATGTCGTAGAGATTAAGCTATTGAAAAAGGGCCAAACTTAAGAGTTTTATGGTTTAACAAGAATCAGAACAGGACATAAGGTTTCTCTAACAAAATATTTAAAGACTCGATATCCAACATGGGACTTAATTTTGTCCAAAATCAATGAAATGGTAAGTTAAGGATGTGATTATTATATTGATTGGATATAAATTTTGCTCCACTCTGTAATATAAGAAATATTAATATCGAGTCAAGGAAGGAGTCCCGAAATTAATCTTCTGACGCTCAAGTCAGTCATCGGAAAGAGGAAAAGATAGGACAACAGTAGATACAGATGTGAATAGTGAATAACGTGTCCCTCCGTCGGTGTAGGACTCTCCCTTTATATAGTGTCATGTGGGCGACGTGCACGCTCCTCGAAGCATGAGCACGTTCTCCATTTGGTCGTGGGCATATTCTCCAATTTTTCGTGGACACATTTTTCAATTTATCCTATGAAAGGACATGTCTGGAAAGTGTCTCTGACACCATACCTTAATAGGACATGCATATCATTGATAAGATAATAGAAGCTTCCATTATACGATCCGCATGTTGACCATGCCGCGTGTCAGTGATACTAGCTCCCAAAAGGATATTGAGAGATACGCTAATTATCCCACCATTCAATCGAGCGAGGTGACCGATTGACTAAGACTCCGCCGATTGGTAGGCCTATGTCGTTCTTCCTTGGAGTGGTTGGGTATAGTAGTTTGTTATCGTCTGACCGGACCAACACTTTGATCGTCCCAATAGTGCTCTGCTCTATGACGAGCGCCTCATTATCTTGGATGTACCGACGTTGTGCTTGGATCATCCATTTGCCGGTCAGAAGCTTTACGCTCGATCGGCTACTGCAGTAGAGTTTCGCTCGACTCCTTTCGTTGAGCCCGTTAGTCCTCTTGACATTGACCTCCTTAATTTTAGAATTCACATCTATTGTTATCTCTATCCTTTGAATCATACTTAATAGATTCCTATTTATCACCGCATCAAGACTAAGCCATATACTCCAACATAATGAGCATCTAGGAGAAGGCAAATATTGTAACACAAGTTTGTTAGCCTCTTTTATGGTGGCAAAAAATTGAATGTGCTCGTCCTCAGTGTCTCTGTCAACTCGTCCAAAGGTTAATACGGAGGAGGTAAATCACGAACAACTATTAATTTTTAAAATAATGATTAACATATAAGAAAGATATTTACCTCAACTTTTGAATAGTTTATTAACCTTTTTATGAACCTTCTAAAAGTAACTTTCTTAATATTTGTGTAAGACATCATGTTTATTTTTAAACTCGTGTAACAAGTTTTGATTTAAAAAAAAAAACTTTTATTTTTAATAAATTATGACAGCCATCAAGTGGTAGGTAAGTAATAATATCAATGTGACACCTGAATTTCATCAATAACAGCCCATTGGTAATCAGTAATGATGTCAGGCATTTCAACAGTTTGTTGTCAAGTAATCAGGATACAATGAGCATGTGCTTTGTTCAATCTTTGTGCTGCCTCCCATGCCAACAATCTTAGAGGTCAGTCAGGTCACCACAAACACCTTGTTGAGTAGCAGGGAAAAGGAATCTTTAACAGGAGAAACTAAGTAGGCACAAGATAAGCTTAGGATTCCCCATAAAAATCAGTTCACCAAATTATATATGATCTCTGACTACCCCCAGTCTAAACTAACCTTCCAACTCCTTACACCTTTGTCTCCAACTTTTTTAGCCACCACGGATCACCAACAAACAAATCAACAACTGTGTTCTAGATTCCACCATGGAGAAACTGAACCTTCCATGCACAAGAAGCACACAAGATATTGATGATTTCAAACAGGCACAGCTGCTTTTCTGAAGCAATCTATCAAGGGGTGTGAAAATTTCTTCAAGTAGAACGTCCAATCTATTATTCTATCTCAATGAGAAAAAAAAAACAGCTGCCAAAATAAAATAATAATAATGATATCAATCCTTCCTTAAAATTGTGCAGGCTCCTAATCTAGCCAATCCAAAGGTCCCAGTAGCCATATACTTCAATCTATGAAGAATTATGAAACCAAGAAAGAATGACAGCTCCAATCGAAGCAGCTCAATGCAAATCACAAACTACTAGCACAAATAGACAGATAAAAATGAAATAGAAACCCCTTAATTTGGGCTAAGAAAGAAACAAGGCATCTAGGCCCTCTTACATTCATAAAAAATTATCTAAATCAATTTTTATTTGCAAACCAAATGAGCCCAATAGAAATATTGATTTGCATATACATTATTATGTTTTTCTAAGCGACTAATTAAAATAGTAAAATTTATTTTCTCTCACATTAAATTTAATTCTTATCATCAGAGATAGTTAAGTATGCAAATTTCAAGGAAATAAACATAAAAGGAGATCTTAGATAAAATATATTTGTGTGTGTTTTTTTAAAAAAAGTGTCCTTAACTACAAAATATTTCTATCGAATACAAATCTTATGCAGGGTCCTGTTTAATTTTAGTCGTCCAATTCAACTTGTTGGGGCATACAACTTGTATGTTGTTATTCTTGTTGGATTACTTAAAAAGAAGTTTAGTTAGCCAACATGAGGTTGTGAGGAATGAACATGCAATAGTTTTTTGGGTCAGTAATGGAAATCAATCAGCATGGATCATACAAAAAAAAAAAAAAAAAAAAAGGAGAGCAAAATTAATACTCATATTTATTACCAAACAAACCACAAACAATCAGTAGAACATAGGAAAATGTAAGATAAAAATGAACAACCCAATAGTATTTTAAAGCCTCTTATACCTCTCAAATCTCAGCCCAATGCCCTGAGATGCATCTCTAGTATATCTAAGACTAAGACTAGATGTTATAAGTTTTATCTAAAACTACAAAAACTTAGATGAATCTTAACTAAAATTATTATTCACTGTCTAATTCACAATTACTGTTCACAAGTAAAAACACTAAAAATCTCAATATATTAACTCCGAACCCAACTTCTACTTCTATAAACAACTCAACTTCTACAAGAAAAAGACAATCCGGTGGACGAAGCTCCCATCATACGGGGTCCCGCAGAATGATCCATTATATTCAGTCGTACCTTTTTGCAAGAGACTGTTTCCAGAATTCAAACATATGACCTTTTGATCACAAAACAATAACTTTACCGTTACGCCAAGACTCCTCTTCCTACTCAACTCTACAAGAAGCATTAAAATAATTAGTATCAGAGCTCAACTTAACTCCAAACCCCAACTTCTACTTCTAGAAACAACTCAACTTCTACAAGAAGTATTAAAATAATTGGTATTAGAGCCCTAAGATCTTCTGGATCATAATACAATGCATGACTTATAATTCTAAAGACTTTTAGGACTTTCAAAAACTAGACTTTTTAGATTTAGTCTTCCATTCCCTAGCTAAAAAAATTATTACTTCAAATCATCATAAACATAGTTGTTATTTTAGATTTAGGACATATAATCACTACTTACATACTGATAATCCACACTTAAAACCATCACAAGATCTACTTCTTAGTATAGGAACTATTTTATATTCTCAACAAAAACTAACTACACATACATTAGAACAAGTATCTACTACTTTAATTCAACAATCACAAATAATAAGTGTTTTAAGAAGAAACATAGACTTCTTAAAAGACGCACAAGATTTGCTAAATATAAGATTCAGCCAACTCAATCTACTTAGTATTTCTACCAAGAAAGAAATCTCAAGCTTTTCGAGACTTATTGAAGAAAATAAACCTAAGAACTCTGAACTTCAGTGCAAACATTTTGAACTTCAATCTAAAATAATTTTACTACGAATCAAAGACCTAATTACCACACATAAACATTGATGTAAGGAGAACTAAAACTTCTCCATACCACACTTGAGGAAATCAAGTTTAAATAAACAAACTAAATTTTAAAAATATATATCATGAAGAAGCCTTAGACTTTTCTACACAATTTTAAAAAATCAAAGATAACGACTATTCTAAACTTGAAGTTACTAGGAAAGGAGATCAAGTTTTAATCTAACAAAACAATACTACAATAGCATTACTAGTATCACTGAACCACAAACTAACTATACTAGAAAATAAACTACTTCAAGTCGAAACATATATTTAGAAAACAACTAAGGTCACCGATTGGAGTGAAAGTATAGAGAATCTAACAAGAGACTTAAGCAAACTATCTACAGGAAATATCATCCCTAGACGACAACACAAAACTTATTATTTCTTAACTTACACCACCCAGTCTCAATGAGTCTAATAATAAATCAAACTGAACCTTTTACAGGCTCCTCATAAATAGTGAGATGACAAACAAAAATAAACACAGCCTCCTGGTTAGATAATGTCATAACTAGAAGACGTAATATTACCTCAACTTATCAATTAAAAAACCTTATACATGTAGACATGAACTTAACGACCTTTTCTAATGAACAATATAACTCATTTAATCTGAGAAGACTACAACCATGGGATACTATCTTTTTGTACTTAACTCTATAGCTATCATAGGACATAACCTCTTCATTTTCATGATGGAGGAAAAAAAAGATTTAACCTTATGATTGAAGAGTCAACAAGAACACTTTTTCAAAGAAGACATAATTATATTCATCTAGGACTAATTGTATTTAGTCTTAGAGGATTAACTAGGAAAAGCATAGGAGCAAAAGTATTCCTCGCTCTATATGCACACCATATTTTCAGATGATGAAAAGGTCATCATCAGACTTATTGAGGTAGTTTTAAGATAATTTTCAAATATAATTTTCTTATGAAAAACTATGACACAAATAAACAATAGTTTTAAGATATAAATCAATAATATCATGCATCAAAAGGTATTTACTACCAAAAGTCAAAAGAGTTATCATCAAAAAATCTAACAGGGCTAGACTAGAATATGAGTCTCGTAACTCAAAACCAAACTCTTCAACCTACAGAGTCAATCATGTATAAAGACAACCATGGCGGCCTGACAATTAAGTTTAATGATTATAAACCTTCTACTCTACAACCAGAGAAAAGTGAAGAAACAAAAAAACTTTAACTCAATGCATATTGAAATAATTCCACAAAAAGATGCCTTAAAAATTGAAAGACAAACATTATGACAACTAGGTAACCAACACCTTCAATTAGTCGACCAACTTATATATCAACAAAACAATATAAACTGTATGTTTTAACAAGAACTACATCAAGGATTTTTTGATGATTTAAATGAATGCATATATATACTTGCTGAAATGACAACATACATAACTTTGGAAGATTTAAGAGAACTTGAACAACTTGGGAAGCAAAACTAGTAACTTGTACCAATTTAGACTTAGTGGAAGTCCAATCAGACATATCAGACATTTCGTCTATCTATTCTATTGTGTTCGCAGATGATGTAGAAGAAATCCAATATTCTTCCAATATAAATTAGTCAATTAATTTTTAAATACCAAAAATAGGGCAGCTGAGAAATATGGACCGTCTAATGAAAACGTTTCGTACAAATTCAATGACATAGAAGATCAATGGGACAACTTGCTCCCATCTGAGGACATAGACTTGATGTTTCAGCAAGTTCTACCTCACACATCTGTACCTACATGAATTGATCAACTACCTCCGTAATTGGAATTAGAAATAGGAAAAAATAATGTTCAATGTTTTCTATGCAAATTTTATCCATCCATAGACAAATGAGGTACGTGAAAACTTTGTCGAAAGCAAGTTTGTAACTTATGCTTAGAATAAATTTTTGCTATTATAATACCCACAATACTCCCATGTAAGAGGTAGTACTCGAAATATACTTCTTGAAACATGAATATTAGTCTTGGAAACCCTTCTTAACCTTATAGAAACAAAACTAACCGCTCTCAAGCCAAACATATTCTCTACATAGCAATTGGATAAAGGAAACCTTTAATGATAAATGAGCCAGATCCAGATTGGATATGGTTTTTATAAAAACACCAATATTTTCAATATGGGTCAAACCACTAATATACAGGCTTGATGTTTAGTAAGCATTCATGACCATGAATTTACGCTTCATGCTTTCCTTGACAGTGGCGCAACCTTTAGTTATTACTCAATTTGATGACCAAGAATTGTCACCAACCAAGTTTGTTCTGATGGTTTCTTTTTTCACTCACTTGGGCTCCTCCTCTTCAGAAAGCTTAGACTCATCTTCCAACTTGCGAAATCCAGTATCTGAGATGTAACATAGATCAAAGCTTGGGCCGGCTTACCGGCACGGCTCCTTCAATGCTCAAGTCAGTCATCGATTAGATGAAGAAGAAGAAGAGAAGGAGGAGGAGGAGGAGACCTTGGTGGAGAAGAGTTGCCTCCGCTTGCGAGAATAAGAAGACCAATCTCCCTTGAACTTACCATCCATGGTGTTTATATAGTTCTCAGAAAAGATGTCATGCGTGTAAGATCGAAAAAAATTTAGATATCTCCATAATGTCATGATATTGTCCACTTTAGGCCTAGGCCCTTGTGGCTTTGCTCTTGGGCTATCCCCAAAAGACCTCATGCCAATGGAGATATTTTTTCTCTTATAAACTCATGATTTTTCCCATGTGTTTTCAATGTGGGACTATGTTTGCAACCTTGCAACCCCAACAATCCCCCCTCAAACAAAGAATCAGAGACTTCCCACGTCCGATCCTCAACCCACCAGGTCTTCCTACCCCTCGGTCTACCCGACCTACTAGGACTTCTTGCCTAGCCGCAACTAGGCCGATCCTCAACCCACCAGGTCTTCCTGCCCCTCGGTCTACCCGACCTATAAGGACTTCCTGCCTAGTGTCTGGTCCTCTTGATCCGAACATAAGAACCCCCACTTTCTTTGTTCAAGGTCAATATTATACCCACATGGCACAATCAAACCATAGCTCTTGTGCACAGTCAGCGGTTAAACCTTCTGGCAGCCCGGACTCTGATACCAATTGTAGGATCGAAAATAATTTAGATATCTCCACAATGACATGATATTGTCCACTTTAAGCCTAGACCCTCATGACTTTACTCTTGGGCTCTCCCCAAAAGGCATCATGCCAATGGAGATATCTTTTCTCTTATAAACCCCTGATCTTTCCGATGTGTTTTCAATGTGGGACTATGTTTGTAATCTTACAACCCCAATAATGCGCCTCTCTACTTTTCCTATGAGTTGGTGAAGACGAGTCTTCTGATAATCTATTACGCCCTCTTCCATTCATCAAGTGCCATGTATTGGTAACTAGAAGCTTTAGAGCTTATTATTAAGGAAAGCTAATTTTATTACTTGGTGAAAGTATATTCTAATGCTTGGTAGAAGTAGACTCCAATGCTCGATGGGACTTTGTTCTGATGCACAAAGGAACTTTATCATATTACTCGAGAGAACTTTGCCATATTACTCGTAGCTTGGTCATATTGCTCGGCGGAACTTGATTGTATTACTTGGGAGAATAGATTGATTTCCATAGCGTTATAGCAACTAGCATTGGCACTGTAACATTTACTATAGTTGTGGTACTATAGCATATAAGATTATGATTGCTCGAGAGTTAATTTGATTTTTCAGACATTATATGATGTGGTACTATAGCATTTTATTGTAGCTATATAGCAGTCTGGTATGGTAGCATTTCATTGTAGCACGGTTGCTCGAGGATTAGTTTTGAGTTTTCAAAACTGTAGCAATGTTACTCGGGGATTAATTTGAGTTTCCAAGCATTTTACTATATCAGAGTTGCTCGAGAATTAATTTGAGTTTCTAGAATGCTGCAACATTTATTATAGTGTATTGTAGCAATGGTGTTACTGTAGTTGTGGCATTGTAGCACATAATATTGTGATTGCTTGGGAGTTAATTTGATTTTCTAGAACACTGTAGCATGTTGTACTACAACAATTTACTGTAGCTATTTAGTAATCTATAGCTATGTAGCAGTCCCGACTGTAGCATTTTACTACAGCATAGTTGCTCAAGGATTCGTTTTAAATTTCCATGAATTGTAGTAGTGTGTGCTCAAGGATTAATTTGAGTTTCTAGGCATTGTACTATAGTAGAATTATTCGGGAATTAATTTGAGTTTCAAGAGCACTGTAGCATTTATTGTAGCGTACTATAGAAGTGGACTTTAGCATCCCGAGAATGAGATGACTCTAAAGATAATATTGATTTCCAAAAATACTATAGCAGGTCAGGTACTGTAACTCTGATGTTATTGGAGCATCCGAGAATGTAATTGCTCGGGAGTGTAAGTATCCCGGATTGATTTTGATGTTAATCAACCGAGTTAAGTTAGACTTTGTGGATTTGATGTCTTGTGTCTAAGTGTTCAAGGACTTAGGAACACAAGAAGTTGAGTAGAAGACATAGTGAGCGAGAAGGATGACATGGGAAGAGAGTCAATGTGTCCGATGTATCTGAGGGGTGAGGAGCTACAGAAGAGTACATCGGTGAAGTGAGAATAACGTGTGTGCCGTATCTGAGGGACGAGAAATCGAGAGAAAGTCTGCTCAAGGAGAAGGTCAGAGTTGGGTTCGGATGAGCTCAACTCTGGACGACCAGAGCATCACCCAAGCTAGTGGAGTCTCAAAAGGGTCAACATGGAAGTTGACATTGAAGACTTGAAGACTCGAGGCACCTCAGTTGTCTGGAGGTGCCTCAGAACCACAAAAGCTACTTGAGGCACCTCCAATGGACTACAGGCGCCTTAGATGAATAGTAGCCAAGGGGACTTCAGTTGATCGAAGGCACCTCCAATCCCACAGATTTGTTAGGCTGTCATCGCATTAAGGATAAAATTTTATTCACATGGAGGCACCCTGGATGACATTTGAGGTGCCTCCAATGCTACGTCAATAAATGGTCACTTCGACCAGTGGCATATAAATAACACCCTAGAACTAGGAATTCAACAACACACTCAGTATTCATTTTCTGTAATTAAGTTTTGAGCTTTCAACTTCTGTAAGAGACTTCTTCGCCTCCGACCTTTATTGAAGAATGAGTTTCTTTTAGTGTTTTTCATTACCTTAAATTTACAAACACCTAGATTATAACTAAGTAAATCTCCCGAGTCCCTTCTTTATTAGAGTGTCCTTGATAAGATAGAAGCAAGAGAAATTCTAATTTATTTACAGGATATTCACCCCCTCTAGCCGGTCCACCCAATCTAACAAAGAGAACCTATTCATATTGCTTGGCGGAACTTAGTTATATTATTCGACAGAACCTAACCATATTGCTCGCCTTGATAGATCTTTGTCATATTGCTCAACAGAGCTTGCCCCTAATACTTGGATGGTAATAATCCCAAAACTTGAGAAAAGATAATTTCATTACTCGGGAATAAATTTAGTTACCATCAAATATCCCTCCTTCAAGTCGAACTGAGGAGCGCAGTCGAATGAAGTCTGATAAAAAAGTATTTAAAATAATTAGCTCAAGGATAAATCCAGTTACTATCAGATATCCCTCCTTTAAGTTTGACTGAGAAGCACAGTCAAATGAAGTTTGATAAAGAAGTGTTTAAAAATACTTAGCTTGGGGATAAATTTGGTTACCATTATATGTCCTTCCTTCAAGTCAAACTAAGGAACATAGTCGAATAAAGTCTGATAAAGAGTATTGGGTCGAAGAGGATAATCATAAAAATCTAGAATACTAAAAATCCCATAAAGTCCCAACCAGAAAAAGATCCCACTATTGCAAAATATTGAGAAAAATCTAAAGTCTGATCAATCCCGACCAAGGAAGAGATTCAATCTCTTGATCATTGAGACATAAGATTATGGAGAAAACTAGAAATCCAACCAATGTCGATCGAGAATAATGAGAATGTCAAGAAAAGTAGAAATCCAATTTGAGATAATAATAGGAATTCATTAAGACTAGAAGACCAATCCCATCCAAGGATAATAATGAGAATATATAAAGAGCACCAGAAGGCCAATTTATCCTAATCGGGGAGAGAAGTTTGATCCTTTGGTTGTGGGGATAATTAGGAATCTAGGAATAACAAAAGTTCAATAACATCTCAACAGAGCCAATCAGTAAAAACGTCGAAAAAGTAGAAGACCAATCACCAACGATATAGAAAAATAATTTCATTGTGATATCACAAAGTAATCTAATAAAATAAGAAATCCAAACCCTGCAAGAGGATATTGATCCGGTGGTAAGACGAGGTCCACACGGTAGGAAGTCAAAGTGGTCAACATCCAGGGTAGGCAGCCGATCGAGCGAGATACCTTCCCGAGCGGCAGGAAAAATAGTCGACCCGGCATCTTGACAGCTCGGCCTGGTGCCGAGTTTCTGACGCTCATAAGGCAAAGCAAGAAGAGACGAAGGCCGAGCGAACATCCTGCTCGGCTCACCAGGAACACGACATCAACCCGACAGTTAAGGCTCCCTCGCTCGACAGGGCGGAGTCGGACATCAAACCACCAGACGAGCGGACATCCGGGTCGGTCCGACCTTGGTGTCGCCGAGACGGCATTAGCCGAGCAGTTCCTTCGCTCGGCCCGGGAAAGGCGCTAGCCGAGCGGTTCCTCCGCTCGGCCCGGTAAAGGACAAAGGGAGCAGTTGGCGATATCTTCCTAGGAACCAGTGCCACCGACAAGAGGCATAGACGGCGGCATGGTCAAACAGGGAACCGTACGGTGGAAACTTCCATTGTCACGTCAGAGATATGCTCGTGATACTAAGGTATGGCGTCAGCCACGCTTTTCTGACACATCCATTTTAGGTATGCTTTGAGTGTGCACACTTCGGGGAGCGTGTGCGCGCCCCTGGGGAGCCTTATATAAGGACCCCCAGACTTCGACGGAGGTATGCACACATATATACTGTAGCTACAGTTCTCATTTCTTGGCTTCACTCTTCTTTCGTCAGAGATCTTACTTGAGTGTCGGAGGACCCTCGCAGGGGAACCCCTCCCTGGCTCGACGTTGTGTTTGCAGGTCCACGCCAGCAGGAGACTTGCGCCTTCAGAGTCCTGAACCAGTCAACAGGAGCGCCACATCCCCAACACCCATCGACTTAGCTTTCGGATAGAATCAGATATTATTGAGCAAAATGCTTCAATAATTCTAAATACCATCACATGTAGGAATAACTCCAAATACCATTAATAACCTTCTTATGAGAAGCAAGAACAGAGCCTCCTGTTTGTGCAACCAAAATGAGAGTGATTCATCGGCGATATCAGTAAAATGGACGCCTAAATATTGATTCCAGCTCGCGGGGGGGGGGGGGGGGGGGGGGGGGGGGGGGGACAATATATATATATATAGAATAGCTGAAGATTATGCAAAACTACCAGCTTCACTAAACCATCAGGATATATAGACGATTAAGGTTGGGTTAGCGATTGTTAGATATATATCCTGGCTCATTGACCATAATTATGGACTGAAGGCACTAGCTATCTGGCCTTTAATCTAATGCTCGAAGGTTGTTAGAGTAGTAACACCTAGCGCATTGGATGTTATTATTGGCTCAGAAGTCGTTAATTATATTGATGTCATGAGGCAGTAAAAATGATGTCTTAAGACAGTACGAACATATATCTATGGAGCATTGGCCGCTATTAGTGGCTTAAAAGCAATAGTTTACTTATCACTTATGTCATTATATTGATGCCCAAAGGCTGTCACAATACTAACCTAGACACTGTCATAGTTGGCTCGGAGGTTGTTAGCATATACTATAGTGTATAGCATTGTTATAGTGCCCAGGGGCCATTGTATGATACCTGGCCATAGGCCATTATAGTTGCCCAAAGGCTTGGATAACTAATCTATTGATGATGATAATCTTACCTACAAAACATATCTTGAAACAAAGTTAGAAAGATTTATTGAAATAACAAGATAATTGTTTTCCATCAACGACTAATATTAGGCAGATTATCAAAGAAAAACTCCAAATTGTGACATCTAGCATTTCTATAAGGATTTGGAAAAAAACATAATTTATTGTTGCATAATCCAAAAGAATGACTTGGTAAGAAAATAGTCATATTAGATGTGTTCACATCAAACTAAGCATAAGCACGAAAGAATAATTCATCCACTAAATGTATAAAGTATTAGGTGATATTGTTGTCCCCTTGGGGTGGTGCAATGGTTAAGGTATGAGGTGTTGTCACATGAGGTCTTGGGGTCGAAATTCAGCGTGACCGAGCATAACCTCCCTCATGTCTTAGCCATTTGCACTAATGACTAATAGTCAGGAAAAAGGATAAAACTGTAAAACATAATGTAGCAGTAAATAATAGGAGATTTATCTTGCCGATGAAAGCTCCTTAAAATGACCATCTCTAAGTAGTTTAATACAAATAAATTCTTACCAAAAATGTGCTCGAGTTCAGTCCTATCCCTTGCTCGCTTCGTAATTTTTTGATTAAGTGGATTCCATCCTTGCATACATGGAATGCTCGGCGCCTTGATAATGGTGTTCGACAAGGATCGGAAGCAACAAAAAACTTTTGAACTTGTCATTCCTATGGATTGATCGTGTCCCACTTTTGAAAATGGTTGCATGAGGCAGATTTTACCAACAAACTAATAGTATTCTTAATCTTGACGGTAAATCAGTGCAGTAAATATTTGTAGGAAAAAAGCGAAAGACGAGAAATGATCTTTGATGTGGCTAGGTATAAAGGGCAGAGAAGAGATTAATGGAGAGGGGGAGGGCAATTTCGTCAATATACCGTAGCACCTTTATTTAGGGCACTGTAGCATGCGAAAGAAAGGGGTTTTTTTCCTTTCCGTGTTTGGGTCTCCGCCGCCAGCACACCTTCCTCGGCCTTCTCCTCTTTGCCGGCTCTGACGCCGGCCACCGCCAGCCTTCTCCTCCTCTACTCTCCTACGCCTCCGGCCGCACCTCCTCTTCTTCCACACGCCAACATTGCCGATGTTCCACTGCCCCTCTCCCTTTCCTCTCTCCTTCCCCTTCGGCGCCCGACGCACAATGAGGACACGGAGCCTTCTTCATCCCTCGTCGACATCATCGAGCGACGGTCGCTGCTGGCAGTCGCCCCCAAGCCGCCAAGGGAGGGTCGGACCTGCTCCTTTTCCCCCTCCTCCCACCGATAGGCGCCGTCGGTTGCCACTTCGCCCTTCTCTTCGCCGCATGTCGCCGCCGCCGCCGCCGCAAAGGGGGAGGTTGTCTTCTTCCTTTCCGTAGCTGCCGTCGACGAGGATGCCGGTCACCGGCTGCTCCTTCCATTTCTTCCAGCAGGACGTTCTACTTCTCCTCCACCGCCAACTCCTCGCTCCCTCACGTCGTCGCCATCACCTCCTTCTTCCCCGTCGCCGGCGTCATCGACGTCAACACCAACAGGGGCCTTCTCCGCCACCTCATGCATAGAAGGCCGCCGTCGTTGGCTTCACTGCTCACTGGACCACCCATGCCACACTCACGAGTCCTCAAGCGAGCACAATGACCTCTCCTCTTCCTTCTGTTCTCCCTCTCTCTCAAGCTCTCCACGCCGGAGCTGACCCAGCGCTGCCCTCCCTCTACTCTTTCTCCTCTCCCTCCGCCGGAGCTGTGCGCTCCTCGCCGGAGCCGACTCAGTGTTGCCTTTCCTCCATTGTCCTCCCCCGCGTCTTTGCACGGCGACCATCGAATCTGAGCAACCGCAGTGGGCTCGGGCCGCCGCCTTCCTTCATTTTCCATAGCACACCATCAGTCGTCGTCGGCCGATCCACGACGTCGCTGGCAGCCCAGTTATTGTCATGCTCTGATCCGTGCAAATTTATAGTTTCGACGTCCAGCCGACATCCGATCCACGCCGTTGTGCGCGTTCAGCATTGATTTGGTTTTCGAGCCATCATCGTATTTCGTTCATCGTGCAGTCGTTATATTTCAAATTGTATGTTTATGTTGTATTCGGGCATGTGTGTTGATGTTGTGCCCTGGCCTTCGTGCCGGTCTGATATCCCGGCCTGCGTGTCGACCTAGTTTCCCGACCTGCGTGCCGGGCTGATATCCCGGCCTGCGTGTCGACCTAGTTTCCCGGTCTGCGTACCGATGTCTTATCCCGGTCTGCGTGCCGATCTCGTAACCCGGTCTGTGTACCGGTATTATATCCCGATCCGCAGCTCGTCTTCCGGGTCAGTGCATCATTCAACTTCTCGTCGTCAGAACCCGCTCTCCATCTTGATCGGAGTCATCCACTCTTCCGGGTCGCGACAGCTCGAGCCGCGTCCCATCCGAGGGCGCCCCCGTGGGCCAGGGTACGTTCCTCGTTTATATTTCATATGCATTTTCATTATTCTATGGCTTAGCATTGTACTCATATATTCGTTGGATCTGCCTCGAGCATCGGGGTACCGGGGGCTGGGTCAACCTGGTCGCTGGCTGCAGGTAGCGTTGACCAGAGGACTTTTGAGGACCCGGTCAACACGGGAGCCATCTCAACACACCCCCCTCCAAGACGTCGCGACTCAGTCAACATTCTCGCCACCTCACCCAACGGTCTGTCTGACTCAGCTTCCGGACCGGATCAAATTTGGCGCCGTCTGTGGGAACACAACAGCCTGTTCTGGAACGTGAAGATGGACGACGTCGGGGGGTTCTCTGCTATTATCATAATCCCGGAGGATCTCGATGCACATATTATTTTCCATCCCCACTCCACCGGTATTCGGGAGTCGAGGGATCGAGTGGAGCTTCAGCTGGCTGACAGGTTAGTTTTTCCGTTATGTTTTTTCCCTGACTCCACGGGTATTCGGGAGTTAAGGGACCGAGACCAACCCTTAGCCGGTTGGCATGACTTCCCGATCAGGTACGATTACAAGCTCTGCTCTCTTTTTACGATTATAGGAACTGCTATATTTCCCTGATAAAAGAGTAAGGGGGTGTTTGGTTTAGGATAATAGGAGTGGGGAATGGGAATGGGAATCATTGATTCCCATTGTTAATGTTTGGATTATAGGAATAGGAATACAAATAAGGGAATGAATCCTTGAAATTGGGTAATGACTCATTCCCATGTACCTCCCCTTCAATGAATCATTACCCTATTTTCATCAATCAAAATATTCCCTTATTCCAAAAATACCCTTGACTTTAAACTAAAATTTTCTCCATTAATATCAAATATCAAAATATATTTATTTATTTTTTCTTTCATATCACTTATCTCTCCTTATTTTCTCTCATTATATTTTCTCTCTCATCATTTTATCACACACTTTCTCTCTCCTTAATTTCTCCTATCATACTCTCTTTCCTCTTTTTTTTTTCTCATTACACTTTCTCTCTCATCATACTTTCTATCTCCTCAATCTCTTCCATCGCACTCTCTTCCTTCTTTTGTTCTTCATCACACTTTCCCTCTCCTCAATCTCTCCCATCACACTCTCTTTTCTCTTTTTTCTCATCACACTTTCTCTCTCATCATACTTTCTCTCTCCTCAATCTCTCTTATCACACTTCCTCCTTTTTTCCTCAACACACTTTCTCTCTCATCATACTTTCTCTCTCCTCAATCTCTCTTATCACACTTCCTCCTTTTTTCCCTCAACACACTTTCTCTCTCATCATACTTTCTCTCTCCTCAATCTCTCTTATCACACTTACTCCTTTTTTCCTCAACACACTTTCTTTCTCATCATATTTTCTCTCTCCTCAATCTCTCCCATCATATTCACTGTTCTCTTTTTCTCTCACCATACTTTCTCTCTCCTCAATCTCTCTCATCACACTCTCTCTCCTCATTTTTTCTCACTATATTTTCTCTCTCTTCATCCTCTCCTATCATACTTTCTTTCACATCATATCTTCTCTCATCACACTTTCTCTCTCTTCATTCTTTCTTATCACACTTTCTTTCTCATAATACTTTCTCTCTCATCATTCTCTTTCATCATATTTTTCTCTCGCATTCATCTTTCTCTCCCATCTAATTTTTTTTCTTATTTTCCTTTAAGGGTAAAAAAGGAAACTTTGATTTATTCCGATAGAAGATATACAACTAACCAAACATTGCTTTTAAGAGTGATATCCATGCTCATACCCATTCCCATTCCACAATACAATGATTCCCATTCCGATTCCTATTCCTAGGAAAGAACCAAACGCCCCCTAAGAGCCTAGTTCCTTGATCAAAGACTAGAGCCTTCAATTTCTGATCGGACACTAGGGGCCCAACTCCCCGCTCATACTCTAGGGGCACAGCTCCCCACTCATACACTTGGGACATAGCTCCCCGAGCATAGACTTGCAGTACCACTTCCCGATCAGGATCTAGGGGCCTCGCTCTTTGATTACAGGCTAGGGACCTTACTCTCCGATCAGGGGCCAGGGCCCAGTTCCTCGATCATGTGTGCTACAGGCTCAGCACCCTTCACCATAAGGCTCTGCATCCTCTTATTGTTACAGGCTCTGCACCCTTCACCATGAGGCTCTGCATCCTCTTATCGCTATAGGCTCTGCACCCTTCACCATGAGGCTCTGCATCCTCTTATTGCTACAGGCTCTGCACCCTTCACCATGAGGCTCTGCATCCTCTTATTACAACAGGCTCTGCACCCTTCACCATGAGGCTCAGCATTCTCTTATTGCTATATGCACTTCACTCTATTATTATTATATGCTCTGCATCCTTCACTTGTTGTACAGCCTCTTACATCTACAGGTGTTGCTCTCTTCATCCACGGTGCTCTGCTTCCTTCTATGGCTATGGGCTCTGCTCCCTTATATCGGCTTCGCGCCCTTTATCTTCTCCCCTCGCTCCACGGGTATTCGGGAGTTGAGGGATCGAGACAGATCCGCAGTCGGTTGGCACCACACCGCTGTCAGGTATGACATAAGCTTTATTTCCTCATGCTGCTACATGCTTTGCTTTTACTAGCTTCAAAGCTTATCCTTCCCCGTTCGGGGTTGAGTGGTTTTCACTGGTCTCAGACCAGCTTATTGGGTTTCATATTTCCCCCGTTCGGGGTTAAGCGATTGTCACTGGTCTCAGACCAGCTTATTGGATTTCTTATCTCCCCCGTTCGGGGTCGAGTTATCGCCACCGGTCTCGGACCGGAGTATCATTACTGGTCTCGGACCAGCGCCATCACCACCGGTCTCGGACTGGAGTATCATTACTGGTCTTGGACCAGCGCCATCGCCACCGGTCTCGGACCGGAGTATCATTACTGGTCTCGGACCAGCGCCATCGCCACCGGTCTCGGACCGGAGTATCATTACTGGTCTCGGACCAGCGCCATCGCCACCGGTCTCGGACCGGAGTCTCAGTGCGAGTTATAAGTGAGCTCTGCTCTCACGCCCAACGACCTTTCAGGTCGGCTCCCATGCGAGAATTAAAAGTGAGCTCTGTTCTCACGCCCAACGACCTTTCAGGTCGGTAGCCCCAGACTCTCGCCTCAGTGCGAGTTATAAGTGAGCTCTGCTCTCACGCCCAACGACCTTTCAGGTCGGCTCCCATGCGAGAATTAAAAGTGAGCCCTGTGCTCACGCCCAACGACCTTTCAGGTCGGTAGCCCAGACTCTCGCCTCAGTGCGAGTTATAAGTGAGCTCTGCTCTCACGCCCAACGACCTTTCAGGTCGGCTCCCATGCGAGAATTAAAAGTGAGCCCTGTGCTCACGCCCAACGACCTTTTAGGTCGGTAGCCCCAGACTCTCGCCTCAGTGCGAGTTATAAGTGAGCTCTGCTCTCACGCCCAACGACCTTTCAGGTCGGCTCCCATGCGAGAATTAAAAGTGAGCTCTGTTCTCACGCCCAACGACCTTTCAGGTCGGTAGCCCCAGACTCTCGCCTCAGTGCGAGTTATAAGTGAGCTCTGCTCTCACGCCCAACGACCTTTCAGGTCGGTAGCCCCAGACTCTCGCCTCAGTGCGAGTTATAAGTGAGCTCTGCTCTCACGCCCAACGACCTTTTAGGTCGGCTCCCATGCGAGAATTATAAGTGAGCTCTGCTCACGCCCAACGACCTTTTAGGTCGGTAGCCCCAGACTCTCGCCTCAGTGCGAGTTATAAGTGAGCTCTGCCCTCACGCCTAACGACCTTTCAGGTCGGCTCCCATGCGAGAATTAAAAGTGAGCTCTGTTCTCACGCCCAACGACCTTTCAGGTCGGTAGTCCCGGACTTCTGACGGTCAGGGCTCAGATTATTCTCTTCTCCCCTTGCTCCACGGGTATTTGGGAGTTGAGGGACCGAGACGGATCCTCAGTCGGTTGGCATCACTTTGTGATCAGGTATGATAAAGATTCTGTCTTTTTATATTGCTACAGGTTTCGCTTCTATGGGCTTCAAGGCTTATCCTCCCCCGTTCGGGGTTGGGCTATTACCACCGGTCTCGGATCAGAGTATCACTAACGATCTCTCGGTTAGGCGGTCAGACCAATGCCCATTCGGTCTTCCAGAGACCAAGTCCTGGTCAGACCTTCAGATCAATTCCTAGTCAGGCCTCCAAATTGCTTCTTTGTCAGGCCTTCAGATTTTCTGGGTTAGACCTTCAGATCAAGGCTGGGTCAGACCTCCAGATTGCTTCTTTGTCAGGCCTTCAGATTGTTTCTGGGTCAGATCTTCAGAACAAGGCTGGGTCAGACCTCCAGATTGCTTCTTTGTCAGGCCTTCAGATTGTTTCTGGGTTAGATCTTCAGATCAAGGCTGGGTCAGACCTCCAGGTTGCTTTTTTGTCAGGCCTGCGGATTGCTTCTGGGTCACAAGTCTCCAGATCGAGTACTGGTTAGGCCTCCAGAGCACCTCCTGGTCAGGGTCCCAGACTCTCGCCCCAATGCGAGTTATAAGTGAGCTCTGCTCTCACGCCCGATGACCTCTCGGTCGACACTCATCACTCCACTCACTTGTCGCTCCGCCCGACACCCATCCCACTTCCTCCACTGGCCGCTTTGCCCGACACTTATCCCGCTTGCTTTACTCGCCGCTCTGCTCGATACTCAACGTGCACGCTTTGCCGCCCTGCTCGGCACTCATCATGCACGCTTCGCCACTCTACCCGGCACTCAGCTCCTACGTTCCGCTCACTGATGTTGCTCGATCGGCATTCATCGCTTCACTCGCCGCTCTGCCCGGCACTCATCGTGCACGCTTCGCCGCTCTGCTCGTCGCTCATCCTTAGCGCTTCGCTTACCGCTGTGGCTGTGGCTGGGTCGGCACTCATCGCTTACTTGTAGCTTTGCTCGACATACTCGCCCCGCTCGTCGCTCTGCCCGACGCTCGTCATCCGTATTTCGCTCATCGCTGTTGCTTGGCCGTTTACTTGACCACGATTATATGACAGGTACCCGTCGTCCACAGCTACTCGTTCCACAATTATATGACAGACCCGCGATATAACTTTGCATTCAGTAGCGATTCTGTTTATCGTTGGCTGGGTCTAGTCAGTCGGACTTGCGTCTCCTTCGACTAGACTTGAGGGGGAGGCTTGTGATGTGGCTAGGTATAAAGGGCAGAGGAGAGATTAATGGAGAGGGGGAGGACATTTTCGTCAATGTACTGTAGCACCTTTTATTTAGGGCACTGTAGCATGCGAAAGAAAGGGGGTCTTTTCCTTTCCGTGTTTGGGTCTCCGCCGTCAGCACACCTTCCTCGGCCTTCTCCTCTTTGTCGGCTCGGACGCCGGCCACCGCCAGCCTTCTCCTCCTCTACTCTCCTGCGCCTCCGGCCGCACCTCCTCTTCTTCCACACGCCAACATCGCCGATGTTCCACTGCCCCTCTCCCTTTCCTCTCTCCTTCCCCTTCGGCGCCCGATGCACAGTGAGGACACGGAGCCTTCTTCGTCCCTCGTCGACATCATCGAGCGACGGCCGCTGCTGGCAGTTGCCCCCAAGCCGCCAAGGGAGGGTCGGACCTGCTCCTTTCCCCCCTCCTCCCACCGATAGGCGCCGTCGGTTGCCACTTTGCCCTTCTCTTCGCCGCATGTCGCCGCCGCCGCAAAGGGGGAGGTTGTCTTCTTCCTTTCCGTAGCTGCCGTCGACGAGGATGCCGGTCACCGGCTGCTCCTTCCATTTCTTCCAGCAGGACGTTCTACTTCTCCTCCACCTCCAACTCCTCGCTCCCTCACGTCGTCGCCATCACCTCCTTCTTCCCCGTCGCCGGCGTCATCGACGTCAACACCAACAGGGGTCTTCTCCGCCACCTCATGCATAGAAGGCTGTCGTCGTTGGCTTCACTGCTCACTGGACCACCCATGCCGCACTCGCGAGTCCTCAAGCGAGCACAATGACCTCTTCTCTTCCTTCTATTCTCCCTCTCTCTCAAGCTCTCCACGCCGGAGCCGACCCAGCGCTGCCCTCCCTCTACTCTTTCTCCTCTCCCTCCGCCGGAGCCGACTCAGTGTTGCCTTTCCTCCGTTGTCCTCCCCCGCGTCTTCGCACGGCGACCATCGAATCTGAGCAACCGCAGTGGGCTCGGGCCGCCGCCTTCCTCCATTTTCCATAGCACACCATCAGCCGTCGTCGCCCGATCCACGACGTCGCTGGCAGCCCAGTTATTGTCATGCTCCGATCCGTGCAAATTTATAGTTTCGACGTCCAGCCGACATCCGATCCACGCCGTTGTGCGCGTTCGGCATTGATTTGGTTTTCGAGCCATCATCGTATTTCGTTCATCGTGCAGTCGTTATATTTCAAATTGTATGTTTATGTTGTATTCGGGCATGTGTGTTGATGTTGTGCCCTGGCCTGCATGCCGGTCTGATATCCCGGCCTGCGTGCCAGTCTGATATCCCAGCCTGCGTGCCGACCTAGTTTCCCGGTCTGCGTACTGATGTCTTATCCCGGTCTGCGTGCCGATCTCGTAACCCGGTCTGCGTACCGGTATTATATCCCGATCTGCAGCTCGTCTTCTGGGTCAGTGCATCATTCAACTTCTCGTTGTCATAACCCGCTCTCCACTTGATCGGAGTCATCCACTCTTCCGGGTCGCGACAGCTCGAGCCGCGTCCCATTCGAGGGCGCCCCCCTGACCCAGGGTACGTTTCTCGTTTATATTTCATATGCATTTTCATTATTCTATGGCTTAGCATTGTACTCATATATTCGTTGGATCTGCCTCGAGCATCGGGGGACCGGGGGCCGGGTCAACCCGGTCGCTGGCTGCAGGTAGCGTTGACCAGATGACTTTTGGTTAACACGGGAGTCATCTCAGCACACACCCCTCCAGGACGTCGCGACTCAGTCAACATTCTCGCCACCTCACCCGACGATCTGTCTGACTCAGCTTCCGGACCGGATCAATCTTCTAGAAGAGCATCTTGTGTAATTATGAGCGGCACTGATGCATCTTGGATCATCTTGTTTAATAATTTGTTTGCATCATTCAGAAAACCTTGTTTGCATCATTCAGAAATCTCCTAGTTTTGGATAACATGATATAACGGTTTGGATCCTTCAATATCTTGTTCTTTTTTGGTTGAGATTTATTAAAGGAAAAGGAAAGGGAGTCTTGAAGCCAACTTATGACATATTTTCTTGTTGGGTTATCATGCAGAGAATCTTTCAAAATTCCTTAGGAAAATTTCTAAGGCCATTATGCATAATAGAAGTGTTAATCATAAAGATTATCCATATACCGTTTAAATAATTGAATGGCCTCACACTTTTTCCAGAATTTTTCCTTGACAAACAAAGTAGAGAAGCAAGGAAACTCGGCCATGGAGAAATTGATCATTAATTTTATCAAATTCATCATGCAGAACCTTCCATGAATCAAAAGATGCCCAGTGACCACAAGTTTCATGTGTAATAGCTCCATCAATTAATGTGTTAATAATAGAGAACAAAATACTAGCTTCAAGAGTAGAGGCTTCTGTTTTTACATATTTTCTAAGCAAATGTAGGAAAAACTATATTGCATAACTCACTTGTCACTCCAATGAAGAAATTATTTCAACATCAAACCACTTAAGTTTTTAAGGAGATGAAAATCTTGAAACAACCTGGACGCATGGTGAGTCAATAAAAATCTCAGTACATATGTAGTTGGAGAGAAAATGCAAAGCCTCCTCAATCTCGCCCTTATGTGCATAACCAGCAATCATTGGAGACCACAAAATGGAGTTTCTTATATCCAGATCAAATCATAAGAAATCAATGATTAACAATCAAAACAGGCGGATATGATGAGCAAGACGAAACTTAATATCCCACAGGACCTTGATTCGGACGACAAAAACTCAAGAACTCCAGGGGTCGTGCGATGAATCACTGCCGATAACTGACAAAGAAGATACCGCGAAAGCGACAGAAGCTTCAAAGTGTTGCGGGAGCATTTGTTGTAGTTAGCCACCAGAATAGGTTCTCGCAAGGAGAAACCAAGCAGAATTGAGAAATATTTTGATCAAAAATACAGGAAAGAGAATCAATTAACTTGAGGCGTCAATAGATCTCCATACCAATGGTGGCTTAAAGTTTTTGAAATCTGACATGATGAAAAAAAATCCCAGATTTGTTTGAGGATGCTTTGGCTGAACAATTTGGAAAGACCATCACAGAAATCTTCATAGTTCATTCCTTCAACCTTCGACACCTCAACGTCAATGTTTTTGCTCATGTGAAAGTGACGGTTTATGCCTCCACCACGTTTCTTCTCTCTTTTTGCTCATCTTCTATTGTAGCTTTTTGTAGGATTTTTCCTTAGACGGCACCAATTTGATGGTCTATTTTTTCGCTCACTCGGATTCCACCTTTTCAAAAAGCTTAGATCCGTCTTCCAACTTGCAAGATCCGATTTCCTAAGATGTAATACAGATTAGCGCTTGGGCTGGCTTGTCAGCATGACCCTTCCGATGCTCAAGTTAGTCACCGATTAAACAAAGAGTAAAGAAAAAAGAAGAAGAAAAAAAAGAGGAGGACATCTTGGTGGAGAAGAATTGTCTTTGCTTGTGAGAATAAGAAGACCGACCTCCCTAAAATTTGTCATCCGTGATGTTTATATAGTTCTCAGAAAAGATGTTATGTGCCTCTCTACTTTTCCTGCAAGTCGGTGAAGATGAATCTTCTAACAGTCTATTACACTATCTTCTATTCATCAAGTGCCACATATTGGTAACCAAAAGCTTCAGAGCTTATTATTAAGGGAAGTTGATTTTAGTACTTGGAGAAAGTATATTTTGATGCTTGGTAGAAGTAGACTCCAATGCTCTGTAGGACTTTTTTTTTTTTATGCACGGAGGAACTTTGTCATATTGCTTGGGGGAACTTTGCTATATTGTTCGAAACTTGGTGACATTTCTTGGCAGAACTTGGTTGTATTACTTGGGAAAATAGATTAATTTCCTGAACGTTGGTATTGTAGCATTTACTATAGCTGTGATACCGCAGCATATAAGATTGTAATTTCTCAGGAATTAATTTGATTTTCCAGACATGGTAACATGTGATAGTGTAGCAGTAATACTGTAGCTATATAGTAATCCAATAGTGTAACATTTTACTATAGTACAGTTGCTCGGGAATTTTATTTGAGTTTACAGAATTGTAGCAGTGTTGTTTGGGGATAAATTTGAGTCTCCAGGCATTTTATTGTAGTAGAGTTGCTCATGAATTAATTTGAGTTTTCAGAACACTGAAGTATTTTCTATAGCATAGTGTAGCACTGACTTACTGTAGTGTTTTCTATAGCTATGGTACTACACTATATAAGATTGTAATTGTTCGGGAGTTAATTTGATTTTCTGGAACACTGTAGTATGTGGTAGTATAACATTCTACTACCGCTATGTGGCAGTCTGATACTAAAGCGTTTTACTATAACACGGTTGCTCGGGGATTCGTTTTGAGTTTCCGCAAATTGTAGTAGTGTTGCTCGGGGATTAATTTAAATTTTCAGGCATTTTATTATAGCAAAGTTGTTCGGAAATTAATTTGAGTTTCTAAACACTGTAGCATTATTGTAGCGTACTGTAGTAGTGGTATTACTATAGTGTGATGATAATATGATCGTTCTGAAGACAATACTGATTTCCAAAAATATTGTAGCAGGTGCAGTACAGTAGTAGTGATGTTTCTGTAGCATCAGAAAATGTAATTGCTTCGGAGAAGCTATTCATATTGCTTGGCTGAACTTAGTTATATTATTCAGCAGAATCTAATCATATTACTCGTCTCGGTAGATCTTTGTCATATTGCTCGACAGAGTTTATCCCCAATACTTGGATGTTAATAATCTTGAAAGTTGAGAAAAGATAACCCCATTACTCAGGGATAAATCTGGTTACTATAAGATGTTTCTCCTTCAAATCGGAGTAATGAGTACAGTGGAATGGAATTTGATAAATAAATATTTTAAAATACTTAACTCGGCGATAAATCTAGTTATCATCAGTTACCAACATACACTTACGATTTTATAACAACTATGATACTTTGGACACTCCCCATGCCCCTTTCTATATTATGGATTGAACCTTTACTATGCTCGAATATACATTTAATCTTGGGACTTAACCTTCTCATCACTCTCGATTGAGCTCTCCTCCTTACTAAAGGTCATGCTATTTTTTTTTCTACTCCTGTTTGTTTTCCCTATTGTTTCTAACTTATCCTTCCACCATGCATAAGTGTGGTAATGCCGCTTCAAATGCTACTATCTCTACTGATCCTTTCAATATTCTTTCCACCTCCACAGCTATTGCACTAACTATCAAAATAAACAAAGAAAATTATAATTGTCGAAACAAAAACTCATGTAAAGGTCCCTGTTTGATAAATACTCTGGACTTTTTTTAGCTCACTAGCTATACAAGAATATCAAGAAAATTAGAAATACGTGGCTGTGTTAGCCCCTATTATTATTGTGAATTCTTAGACAACCCTGCGGATTTACTTTTTCCATCATATTTACTTCAATTATTAAAAGTCCAACCCTACCTAGACTCCCTAATTTCTAAACTAGATAAAATTGAAATCAAAGAGGAAAATCGTACTAAATATTGGAAAACAGAAGAATATACTATACATATTAAACAACAATTAAATCTTAGCACAATCCAAAGATCCACCTCAAGACATAGGTGTCCAACGTTTATAGTAAATAATGGATCAGAGCAAAAACATAGATAATCAAGAATGATATTTAATTACAAAAGATTAAATGATAATTGTCAAGAAGATAGATATAAAATACCTGATAAAGACAAACTACTAAACAAAATACAAAACTCAAAATGATATTCTAATTTTGATATGAAATCAGGATTTTGATAAGTTAAGATGCATTCTAATTCTATCGAATGGACAATCTTCTCTTATTCAGAAGGACATTTTGAATGGTTAGTGTTGACGAGTGACCTATATTTGGATAAAAGTCAATGCGATGAATATCATGAAAAAAAATCTATTAAGATTTTTCTTAACAAAATTCTATTACGATTTTTTATAACATAATTCTATTATGTTTTTTCATAACAGAATTATATTCTGATTTTTCATAACAAAAATCTATTATGATTTTATTGGGTCTGGGGGTTAGACACTATTTATAGGAATCATTATAAACTTATTGTATAATGAGAATCATTGAATGTCATTCTATTGAGTAGAGAGAATTCTAATAAAATTTCGACAGTTTTTGTGGAGTAGGCATGTCGTCAAACCAGGTAACTCTTCTTTCTTTTTTTTTCTTCTTCCTTGTGTTTGCTCTTTCTTGTGCGCTTTGTCTCGTTGTTCCGCGCGATCTCTTTCTCTCTGTCTCTTCTTCTGTATTAGAGGTTGAGAGGTGTTACCTCTCCTCTTTGCGCAACAGTTAGTAATGTCATTTGGATTTAAGATAGCACCACAAATCTTTCAAAGAAAATGGATGACATTTTTAGAAATGCTTCTATGTTTACTTACGTCTATGTTGATGATGTATTAGTTTCTTCTAAAACAATAGATGAACATTTTACTATTTTCAACCTTTTTAAGAAACATGAACTCATAGTTTCTAGATAGAAAATGAAACTGGCCATAAAAAACATAGAATTTCTAGAAACTAAAATAGGACAAAGAAAAATTACTCTTCAACCACACATCACAACCAAACTACTAGTGTTTCCAGATAAAATGGAAGACACAACAACCTTAAGAGTTTTTATTGGACTTCTTAACTATGCTAGATGTTACTTAAAAAATATTAGAAAAATTAGTGGACCACTATATAATAAAACTTCAACTACTAGCAAAGATCTTTTAATCAATAAGATATTGACCTAGTAAAACAAATCAAAGCAATGGTAAAAATCATTCCAGCTCTAACTCTTCCATTAGACACCGTCTATATGGTAATTAAAGCCAATGGTTGTGACTCGGAATGGGAAGGAGTCTTATTTAGAAAAACTTCAAAATATGAACTTAAAACATTAATATATCCATAAGAACAGACTTTGAAGCAATAGTAAAATACAATCAACAAACCAAAGAAGTAAAAAATAGGTTTAAGCACAAAAAGATGGCTTAAATTACAAACACAATTATAAATAGAGGATTAAAAATCCACTGGAAACATATTAAAGGAATAAATAATTCCCTCGCAGACTCTTTATCCAGACTTTTACACTAACATTTAATGAATATTTTAGGATTAATGGATAGACAGAAAAAGGTGTGAACTTTTGCCATGAAAATCATGAGATTTGGCAATTAAGAACTTCAACAATTCATAAAGCATGCGGTTCAATTCCATTTCTCCTCAAGATATAAACTTGATAATATAGAGAATTATTTACTTGACAACATTTGAAATATCTCAACAATACCATGGAGTTCCAATTACAAGATTGTTGTCATTAATGCACTCTCAAATTACTTCCTGACACTAATTTACAAAGTAAAAGGCAAGAAATACTCTTGCTATGTTATTTTTTCATGAACACAATCAGATACGTATTATGACCGGAAAGAAGTCAAAATAGTCATACAAGGATATGAAAAATCATCCTATAAAGACTTTTACTCCTTAGATGAAGTATTTTCTTTAGCCAGGGCAGTAATAAGCCCAAATTTATTTATTAGTATCTTACTAAAGGTAGGAAAAAACTACAGTTAGACAAAAGTTATGCTCAAGCTGCTACTGAGCTTGAAAAAAATAAACAAATAGTTTTCTGGCCTAATCCATAGACTTAATTACTTGACTTTAGCCCAACTTAAAGCCGAAGAGGCTAGTACGTCAAAATAATGAACTTCGGAATCTATACTATTGGACTTTCCCAATAATATTCTTGAAGACATTACTACATATGTTCACAACTTAGTAAAAAAATTAACATTTTAAACTTTTTTGGACTTATGTGAATTACTCAAAATCCTCCATACAAGTCCACCAGAAGGTATGACTATAGTTTATAAAGTCAAGTTCAACTATAAACTTAAGTGTTAACAACTCTCCAAAACATGTAACCAAACCATGAATTCTTGTTCTTCATGCCAATTTCTTTACTTTTCAGAAAACAAATATTGATTATGAAAAATATGTTCCAAACTTTAAGGGAAAATTAATTACCCCCTTTATTCTGATGGACTATGGGCTTCTAAATAAACTTTGGGTTCATGATTTACACTCTTTAAAAGACTTTCCTAAGAAACTAGTCGATATCTTAGCTCAAGCTTTCGAAGAAGAAACTTTTATCGTTTTCACCTTTAACAGTTCTCCAGAATGGATAGATTTAAAATTTGAGACAGCTCGACACCTGATTAAAATAGACATTCATGAAATGAATAGACTTCAGCTAGAGATTTTAAAATATACTTCTAACCCAGATTTAGAATAGACAACATCTATTGTGTAAAATACCGGAAAAAATGACGATTATTAATAAGGGAATTTTCCAGAATTTTTGGAGATTTTCGGGAATTTTTCGGAGCTCGTACGAACGAGTTAACGGGGATAAAAACGGGATCCGGGAAAGCCTGTTTAGGCTACCCCTTTTAAGTGAGGAAATGTTGATATTTCCTTTTCTTTTTATATTTTGTTTTTCTTTTACCTATTTTTATCACCGTTTCTTTCCCCCGTGCCCGACGCCCGCGCCCCTCCGCAGCGACGTCGTTCCAGCGTTCTAGCCGCCGGCGACGCACGGAGCAGCGCCGCACCCCCGATGCCCTAGCGCCGATCACCGCGCAACGCCTTTCTTCCTCTGTGCTTGTGCCGAAACGCGTCGACGCCCTCGTGGATCTCCTCTTCGCGACGCTACACCATCGTTGCCATTGCCGATCACCAGAGGCACACCATCGGCTCAGTGTGTCCTTCATCTACCTTAGGGTTTGGCCTAGATGTCGACACTGTGGAAGTAGGTTTGGCTCTGATCTGGGTATCATGGATCGGCGATTAGTGTTGATTGTTGCTTATTGTGTTACTCATCTTCCTCTGATTGTAGAAACGTGCCCTATCATTGTCGCCGCTACACTAAGGCAGTCGTGGTGAGAGCCATCGTATCTCAAGCTTCACTGATCACCCAGATGGGTTACATTTCGTTTCTTCGAATCACACTATCTGAAGTGGGGGTAAAAGGATCCGGAGTTACTACTCATCCATCTCTTCCTTCTGCTTCCAGATTTTTTCATCACGCAGGGATAGATCATTTTGGGGGTAAGATATGATCAGTGTATCAATATTTAAGTGTTTGTTCCATTTATATACTAGATTGGTTATTTGATTATAGTTTTGGTTGGGTACGTATGAGATTTGATCAGTTGTTTATAATGGAGGGAGGAGTTGGAATTATGGTTTGTGATCATGCATGAATTAATAGATCTATAGATTTATGGAGCTTGTGTTTGGAGATTAACATGATTAATTTGTTATCCATGCTAGTTGATTAGTTTTGTTATATGATTAGTTGTCAGTGATTTATTAGTGGAATAAACCTAATTATTTCATTAGGTGGAGTGTGATATGAATTTATCCTTATCCAGGACTCAATGTAAGTTGCCATTTATATGATTTTACCCTTTTATTAAAATTGTAGATGATCTATGTTGAAAGAGGATCCTGTGAGTTGTTGACTCATGTCTTGGATTTAAAAGAAGAAAATGTGAAGGAATGATATAGTTCTGATTGAGGTTCGATTGAGGATGTTGGGGATCTTTTGAGGTGAGTGATATTCCGTTTGTTAGGTTAAATCTGTATGCTAGAATGATTGGGATTTTTCCCTAATTGGGCGTGAGTATTTT
The DNA here is from genome assembly GCF_018446385.1 of Zingiber officinale. Lineage (NCBI taxonomy): Eukaryota > Viridiplantae > Streptophyta > Magnoliopsida > Zingiberales > Zingiberaceae > Zingiber > Zingiber officinale. The sequence goes on from NC_056005.1 coordinate 1,088,642, forward strand.
ATTTAGCTGGTTAGTTCATATGAGTTTGACTAAATAAAATATATGTATTGATTTATACAGGATTCGGATTCGGGACGAGCACTTCGACATAGAGGTTGATTAGCTCGATCTATTGGAGGCGGGTACCTCTTGACTTATCTTTTATGATAATGTCTTTGGATATGCATAGTATTTTATAACTACAAGCAATGAACATGTTTGTCTTTGGTATGTCACTGTTTGATATCCATAGCATGTTAGGCTTATCGCCTGTGACATATCCGTGCTTATATCATGTGATTTATTGCCATGAGTACTGTATTACCATGAGTATTTTAGTTTCTAGAATAAGTGGCATACCATATTTTACTGAGGTTAGGACTAGGTTCTGGACTTTTGGTTTCAATCATGTGTATCGAGATTATATGATACTTAGGTTTTATGCCATGACTGGCTTGTGTACCTCTATTTGTATATCATATATGATTCGTGTACCTAGACCTTGATTCTTGATATGTGCATATTGTTGGTACATATGTTATGGAAGGAGATATGTTTAGGATCTAGGTTGCTATACCATAGAGGACCTGTATGCCCTAGATCTGTGGATTTGACCTACTGATACTGTGGTACCCATATTATATATATATGGATTTTTCTATGCTGATCAGGATATACCATACTTGTTATGTTCAGGACATATGTTTTGATATTCTATTTGACCTGTGTACTCTAAATTTTGGTATGTGACCATCACTTTTACAGTACCCATTTTGTATATATGGATATGGTTATGTTGATCAGTTTTTATTATGCATAGTGACATGCATCATGATTGCATGCTGTGCGATTGTCGGCTCCACTATGGTTGAGCTCATCGCCAGTTACACTGCACACACCCCACTCATGGTTTAGTGGTATATCGGGCAGGTGTGTGGCGGTTCACTGTTTAGCTCCGTTGGTCATATGACCCAGCGTGGTAGCCGGCAGTCGATTCCTCTCTGTTTGGCTCCGTTGGTATGAGGAGTAGCCGGCAGACGGTGGACTCTGTTTGGCTCGTTGGTCGGTGACTCAGGTAGCCGGCAGGATACCTCCCGTCATCGTGTACCGGAGTTGAGAGCATTGAGCTCCCCATTTATAATTTGGGGTCACAGGACGAGTACTCAAGATCCCGTCCACTCGGTCACTCATCGGGAGTAGTGACGACAGAGTGCACGGTGCCCTACCCCCTCGGTCTCACCATTTGTGTGTGAGATGGCTGAGCGTCGGGGTGACCGGACGCATCATTAGCAAGATATGCATTGATGCATTTATATTTTATGATTGTGTTTCTGCATTTGGTTGCTGCATTTTGGTTGGATACATACTTTTGACTTGCATACAGGATTATTGACACTTTCGGTTTGGACGACCTTTTTATGCGGATAGAAGTTCTGGTGAGTCTTTCCTCGATTACCTTCGGTTTCGTATTCCTATATATGATTAGAAGTGTATTCCATGTTTGTTGCTGTTAGATATATCTTACTACTCATGTCCATTGGTATTCGCTGAGTTGTTGAACTCACCCCCGTTGATACTATCTTTTTCAGGTACCAGGTTGGTTTTGGTGTCGCTTGGAGTATCCTGTCTGCTGGTCCCCACGTCACATCAGAGGACTTATTGGTTTCACGTATGTTTTGTTTGTTTTTATGTATCAGTTTGTTTAGCTCTGTACTCTGGTTTTATTTTTAGAGTGTTGACGTTGTTATGTGGTATTTTGTATTTATGTTATTGGTTGTGTAAATCTAGCCGGCTAGCAGTTTTGTGTTTTGGTTTTGGTTTTGGTACAGCCGAGTAGGCTGCTTTATTTTTAACTGCGTGGTTGTGTCAGCCAGAGGCTGAATTTGATATTAACTGCGTGGTGTTTGTTTTCTTTTATTGTTATTATTCCAGCCGCATGTAGCTGAGGTATATAGTGCTTGTAGAAAAGTTTCAGATTTTCCGCTGTACAGGGGAGATGCTGCCGAAATTTTTTCGGACAGAGACTCCTCTGGGGCGTGACAATTTAGTGGTATCAGAGCCAAGTTACACGATACTTGCTATGTGTTCTGGATTTTTGAGATTTATCTGATACTAATTTATTTGGTATCAGAGATCGGCTTACGAGTCTTATTTTTCCGGTGTTTCAGATTTTTGTGTTTTGGACTTCTCGATGTGACTTTTCGGGTTTTGGGACCTGGCAGCAGCAGGACATCTCCAAGCTATAGGAGGTATGTTGGTATATGTTATCCTACCTTTTTGATTAGTTTATGCCCTGTTCACTATTACAGTTTATGACATGTATTGACACCCTTTACTGGTACCTGTCTAGTTGATATGGCATATGTTTTATGTATTAGGTAAACCAATGATGATGATCGACCTTAATAGAGATTAAGGATTTCAGTTTCTGGTGATTTATCATGTCATACACCAGAAGTTTTTTTTTTAGCTTATGCCAGCCTCTGCTTTTATTAGCTGGGTAGTGGATAGCATTTATATCTTTATGTTGACCTAGCCAGTAGTATACCATGTTATCATAGTAAATTTCATCAGTAAATATTGATTTACTCTGGTTAGATCGGTCAATAGAAAACTGATTTACACATATTGACTTGGGGTAGTCGTGGGTTGATTTACCTTAGACGCTTGTAGAGGCTTTATTTGTTCTTGATTAGTTAGTTGATGACCGATTAGTTTTGTTGATCCGATCAGTAGGGGATTGACCTACTTTATTTTTTTAGATGTTTGAATCTTGGGTTATTCGTGCTTAGTTGGATATTTAGAGCACATTTGAGTACATGTTTTGTACTGACGTGGGAAAAGATTGAGTTGACAGTATATCATTGTCGAATTGGGTCAGTCTATAGAGGATCGATGTATCCTATTCCATGTGGACTTTAATTTTTGGCTGTATGTACCTAGTGAGATAACTTAGAAGGTGACCCTACCGTTTCAGAATGTCAGGTTGATTGGGTCAAATATGTTGATTATCCCTAGCTTTGTTTCGTGTACATATGATTGTAATGAGTTGTATGAGGTCTCTGATGGTTAGTTCATTTGCAGGAAGTGTGAGTATTCACATCTAGATATGGTTGTTGTATGTTCCTTGTGGATTATAACTTCTTAGTTAGCTGTACGTGTCTGATTGACATATTGGAGGTATCTTATTGATTTAAATCTGTGTAGTGGTATGTGCACATGGGTGTGAATGTCATGTTGGAAGTATCTTGTCGACTACATCGGTGTTGTGATATGTACATATGTGTTTGGTGTGGTATCTGAGGTATCTTGTTGATTATGTGTGATTTGTGAATGCACCTGAGTTTTAGTATGCCTTATTGGAAATATATGTTGATTATACTCTTGGCATATGTGTATATTTGTCATGTGAGTGTTGTTTGAGGGGTATTGTTGATTTTACCTACGATGATATATGCACACGGGTTCGGTATACATTGTTGGAGGTATCACGGTGATTTGTACCTATGATGTGAGTATTATTGGTGTGTACCAATTGGAGGATTATGTCGATCATATATATGTGGTGTGTGCACGTGTGTCAAATGTATGGATGGTAGCATCATAATGATTCTACCTATGTTAAATGTAGAATATTAAATGTCTACATTATGATATTGGTTGTTTTACCTTGTCAACTAATTCTCCCATTAGTGAGTGACCGACCCACTAGGAGGATGATAGAGTTGACTATGGATTTGATTTGCTTACTGGGTTGTTATACCCTAGGCTTACCCACAGTGATCTGTGGTAGAGAGATGTCTTGTGCAGTCTCTAGCTAGATAGTTAGGTGTTTTGGGCACTTATGTATTGTTGTGGTAGAGTGTAGCTCCCACATGTTATGGATCGTTTGTGGTAGAGCATAGCTTCCACATATTTTGGATTCCCACATATTTAGGGATTATTTTGTAGTAGAGCGTTGCTCCTACTTATTGCGGATTGTTTGTAGCGGAGCATTGCTCCCATATTTATTGTGGATACATGTTTTGGATTATTTGTGGTGGAGCGTTGCTCCCACATATGGATGATTTCTTGTGGTAGAGTGTTGCTCCCACATTTGTGGTATTTCGTGTGATGGAGCGTTGCTCTCACACTAGAGGATCTTTTCCTTGGTGATTTATGTTATTAGTGGGTGATCAGATCTGTTTATTGTTGAGGATCTTATGGTTAGGAATGTCTGTGATACAGACATGATGTGTCTTGGTTTTACCATTAGAGCTTACGGAGCCCTAGATGTTATCATGGACTCGATGATTTTAGTATTCCCAGGATGTTTGGATCTGTGCCCATTGTCTTTGTTGACGATGTTGTGATTTATTACAGATCCGAGGTGAGACACGTGTATCACCTTTGCATAGTTCTAGAGATGTTTCGATGGAACATCTATATGCGAAGATCAGTAGTGCGTGTTTTGGGTGTCTTTTGTGAGATGTTTGAGACACACGGTCACCAGAAGGAGTATACCGTGGTTCCACAGGAGATCGAGGTAGTTACCGTTGGGAGTAGACAGAGTCTATAGAAGAGGCTCGCAACTTCCTTTGTTTGGCCGATATTTCCGGAGATACGTTGAGGGTTTCTCACGGATTGCTATGCTACTTACATGCCTGACCAGGAAAGGCGTGAAGTTCACTTGGACGAGGATCCGAGAGCCCTAGGCTGCTGATCAGTATTTGCAGTTTATTTGCAGTCAGATAGCTTCCGGGCAGCAGACCGAGTTTACACGAGACGAGGAGGGTGTTATATACTTCCGAGGCAGATTATGCGTACCTCAGTCTCATCCGGTCTTACAGGAGCTACTTCAGGAGGCTCAACGTTCTCGATTTACGATCCATCCAGGCGGAACCCGTATGTATCGAGATTTGAGACGTTCCTACTGGTGGAACGGTATGAAGAAAGACATCGCGGATTTCGTAGCTAGATGTCTTGTTTGTCAGCAGGTGAAGGCTGAACACCAGAGACCTGCAGGATTACTTCAGCGGATTCCTATTCCTGAGTGGAAGTGGGATCACATTACCATGGACTTTGTGGTAGGATTGCCGAGGACACGATGAGGCCATGACGCTATTTGGGTAATCGTTGATCGATTAACCAAATCCGCGCATTTCTTAGCGATCCGGAGGACTGATTCTCTAGATCGATTGACAGATCTGTATTGTCGGGAGATCATCAGACTACATGGTGTTCCGTTGAGTATCATTTCGGATAGAGATCCACGGTTTACGTCTCGTTTCTGGCAGAGTCTGCAGCAGGCCTTGGGCACACAGCTCCGACTTAGTACAGCTTTCCATCCACATACAGATGGACAGTCAGAGCGGACTATTCAGACTCTTGAGGACTTGCTGAGATCATGTGTTATGGATTTTGGAGGCAGTTGGGAGGACCATCTGCCGTTAGTAGAGTTTGCTTACAACAACACCTTTCATTCGGCTATTCAGATGGCACCGTTTGAGGCGTTGTATGGTAGACCTTGTCGGACACCCGTCCTCTGGGATGAGGTTGGAGAGGCTCAGTTGTTGGGACCTCAGAGAGTTCAGCAGGATACAGAGTTGGTCCGTACTATCAGACGGAGGATGTCAGAGGCGCAGGATCGCTAGAAGAGTTACGCTGATCGGAGACGCAGACCACTAGAGTTCTCTGTTGGTGACCATGTATTTCTGAGAGTTTCACCCACGAAAGGGGTGAAGAGATTTGGCATCAGAGGTAAGCTAGCTCCGCGGTACATTGGCCCTTTCGAGATCTTGGAGAGGGTCGGAGTAGTAGCTTACCGACTGGCACTACCACCGTCCCTGTCAGGCGTCCACGATGTATTTCACATATCTATGCTGAGGAGATACGTACCTGACCCGACGCATGTGCTGACAGATATTCCAGTTCCAGTTCAGCCTGACATTACATATGAGGAGGTTCCGGTACGGATTCTCGACCGGAAAGAGCGTCAGTTGCGGAACAAGACTATCCGGCTGGTTAAAGTCGGATGGCAGTATCATTCGGACGAGGAGGCTACTTGGGAGCTCGAGGATACGATCCGAGCTCGATATCCCCATCTTTTCACTTGAGGTATGTGAGTTTATTTACCGTTCAGCATTTATTATTATTATCTGTTATTAGTACTTGCTGATGGTAGATATTGAAATTTGGGGACCAAATTTTTATTAGTGGGGGAGAATGTAAAATACCGGAAAAAATGACGATTATTAATAAGGGAATTTTCCGGAATTTTTGGAGATTTTCGGGAATTTTTCGGAGCTCGTACGAACGAGTTAACGGGAATAAAAACGGGATCCGGGAAAGCCTGTTTAGGCTACCCCTTTTAAGTGAGGAAATGTTGATATTTCCTTTTCTTTTTATATTTTGTTTTTCTTTTACCTATTTTTATCACCGTTTCTTTTTTTTTCCCCCCGTGCCCGACGCCCGCGCCCCTCCTCTACCCTAGCCGTATTGCTCCGCCGTTTTCGCCGAGCGACAGCGCCACCGCAGCGACGCCGTTCCAGCGTTCTAGCCGCCGGCGACGCACGGAGCAGCGCCGCACCCCCGGTGCCCTAGCGCCGATCACCGCGCAACGCCTTTCTTCCTCTGTGCTTGTGCCGAAACGCGTCGACGCCCTCGTGGATTTCCTCTTCGCGACGCTACACCATCGTTGCCATTGCCGATCACCAGAGGCACACCATCGGCTCAGTGTGTCCTTCATCTACCTTAGGGTTTGGCCTAGATGTCGACACTGTGGAAGTAGGTTTGGCTCTGATCTGGGTATCATGGATCGGCGATTAGTGTTGATTGTTGCTTATTGTGTTACTCATCTTCCTCTGATTGTAGAAACGTGCCCTATCATTGTCGCCGCTACACTAAGGCAGTCGTGGTGAGAGCCATCGTATCTCAAGCTTCACTGATCACCCAGATGGGTTACATTTCGTTTCTTCGAATCACACTATCTGAAGTGGGGGTAAAAGGATCCGGAGTTACTACTCATCCATCTCTTCCTTCTGCTTCCAGATTTTTTCATCACGCAGGGATAGATCATTTTGGGGGTAAGATATGATCAGTGTATCAATATTTAAGTGTTTGTTCCATTTATATACTAGATTGGTTATTTGATTATAGTTTTGGTTGGGTACGTATGAGATTTGATCAGTTGTTTATAATGGAGGGAGGAGTTGGAATTATGGTTTGTGATCATGCATGAATTAATAGATCTATAGATTTATGGAGCTTGTGTTTGGAGATTAACATGATTAATTTGTTATCCATGCTAGTTGATTAGTTTTGTTATATGATTAGTTGTCAGTGATTTATTAGTGGAATAAACCTAATTATTTCATTAGGTGGAGTGTGATATGAATTTATCCTTATCCAGGACTCAATGTAAGTTGCCATTTATATGATTTTACCCTTTTATTAAAATTGTAGATGATCTATGTTGAAAGAGGATCCTGTGAGTTGTTGACTCATGTCTTGGATTTAAAAGAAGAAAATGTGAAGGAATGATATAGTTCTGATTGAGGTTCGATTGAGGATGTTGGGGATCTTTTGAGGTGAGTGATATTCCGTTTGTTAGGTTAAATCTGTATGCTAGAATGATTGGGATTTTTCCCTAATTGGGCGTGAGTATTTTATTTAGCTGGTTAGTTCATATGAGTTTGACTAAATAAAATATATGTATTGATTTATACAGGATTCGGATTCGGGACGAGCACTTCGACATAGAGGTTGATTAGCTCGATCTATTGGAGGCGGGTACCTCTTGACTTATCTTTTATGATAATGTCTTTGGATATGCATAGTATTTTATAACTACAAGCAATGAACATGTTTGTCTTTGGTATGTCACTGTTTGATATCCATAGCATGTTAGGTTTATCGCCTGTGACATATCCGTGCTTATATCATGTGATTTATTGCCATGAGTACTGTATTACCATGAGTATTTTAGTTTCTAGAATAAGTGACATACCATATTTTACTGAGGTTAGGACTAGGTTCTGGACTTTTGGTTTCAATCATGTGTATCGAGATTATATGATACTTAGGTTTTATGCCATGACTGGCTTGTGTACCTCTATTTGTATATCATATATGATTCGTGTACCTAGACCTTGATTCTTGATATGTGCATATTGTTGGTACATATGTTATGGAAGGAGATATGTTTAGGATCTAGGTTGCTATACCATAGAGGACCTGTATGCCCTAGATCTGTGGATTTGACCTACTGATACTGTGGTACCCATATTATATATATATGGATTTTTCTATGCTGATCAGGATATACCATACTTGTTATGTTCAGGACATATGTTTTGATATTCTATCTGACCTGTGTACTCTAGATTTTGGTATGTGACCATCAGTTTTACAGTACCCATTTTGTATATATGGATATGGTTATGTTGATCAGTTTTTGTTATGCATAGTGACATGCATCATGATTGCATGCTGTGCGATTGTCGGCTCCACTATGGTTGAGCCCATCGCCAGTTACATGTACTGCACACACCCCCACTCATGGTTTAGTGGTATATCAGGCAGGTGTGTGGCGGTTCTGCTGTTTGGCTCCGTTAGTCATATGACCCAGCGTGGTAGCCCGTTCCGCTCTGTCTGGCTACGCTAGCATCTAGTGTAGCAGTAGTAGCCGGCAGACGGTGGACTCTGTTGGCTCCGTTGGTCGGTGACTCAGCGTGGTAGCCGGGATACCTCCCGTCATCGTGTCGGAGTTGAGAGCATTGAGCTCCCCATTTATGATTTGGGGTCACGGGACAGAGTACGACAACATCCGTCCACTCGGTCACTCATCGGGAGTAGTGACGACAGAGTGCAGGTCACCACCCTACCCACTCGGTCTCACCATTTGTGTGTGAGATGATCGACTGGCGGTGACCAGACGCATCATTAGCATCATATGCATTGATGCATTTATATTTTATGATTGTGTTTGCTGCATGTTGTTGCATTTTGGTTGGATACATACTTTTGACTTGCATACGGATTATTGACACTTTCGGTTTGTGACCTTTTTTGTCCGGATAGGAGTTCTGGTGAGTACGCCTCGATTACCTTTCAGTTTTGCATATTCCTATATATGATTAGGAAGCTGTATTCCATGTTTGTTGCTGTTAGATATATCTTACTACTCATGTCCATTGGTATTCGCTGAGTTGTTGAACTCACCCCCGTTGATACTATCTTTTTCAGGTACCAGGTTGGTTTTGGTGTCGCTTGGAGTATCCTGTCTGCTGGTCCCCACGTCACATCAGAGGACTTATCGGTTTCACGTATGTTTTGTTTGTTTTTATGTATCAGTTTGTTTAGCTCTGTACTCTGGTTTTATTTTTAGAGTGTTGACGTTGTTATGTGGTATTTTGTATTTATGTTATTGGTTGTGTAAGTCTAGCCGGCTAGCAGTTTTGTGTTTTGATTTTGGTACAGCCGAGTAGGCTGCTTTATTTTTAACTGCGTGGTTGTGTCAGCCAGAGGCTAAATTTGATATTAACTGCGTGGTGTTTGTTTTCTTTTATTGTTATTATTCCAGCCGCATGTGGCTGAGGTATATAGTGCTTGTAGAAAAGTTTCAGATTGTCCGCTGTACAGGAGAGATGCTGTCGAAATTTCTTCGGACAGAGACTTCTCTGGGGCGTGACATATTGACCCTATGGATCAACTAAATCACTAGCGAGCTTCCATACAATGAAACAATTGATTTTGGGATCAAAATATTACAAGATTTAGACAAATAAAACTCTAGCTAACTTCTTCTTCTTGTGTGGAACGCCTCTTGACCTTGGAAGTGCAGTAATACTTTGCTCCAAGAAACTTCAAGAACTGGCGAGATCACCTGAGAGAATCTTGAGAGAAGAAGTAGAGAGATGTGAACGAAGGAGCCTCACTATGACTTTAACTGTGTGCTTCCTTCGTAATGGTCATATCCTAATTGATTGACCAATCGATTTGGAAGGCTTGAATCAATCGGTTGATCGATTTAGAGTGCCTCTGTGCTATGCTAGACAATACCTGAATTGATCGTCCAATCGATTCAGCCTTCCTCATGTCGCACGAGAATTCCAACCCTAATCGATCGGTTGATCGATTGGAAAAGCTTCTGTGCTCGCGATAAACACTCCCAATCGATCGACCGATCGATTGGTCTACTATTTATTGCAACACTCTCCCAATCGATTGGCTGATCGATTGGCTTCGGTTCAATCGATCGGCTGATCGATTGACTGCCCTTGACTTACTTAACTCAAGCTCAAGGGTTCCCAATCCAACAACCGGTCAATCGTGACCTGTTGGAACTTCTCATGCCTAACATCTGGTCAACCTTGACCTGTTGGGACAAAAGCTGGTGTTGGCGTGGAGAAGGTGACGCGATGAAGAAGATGTGGCTGTGGAGGCATGAGAAGAGATCGAAGTGGTGACGGGATAGAGGATTTTGCGTGAAGGGATCAAATTAGCGTGAGCAAAGTTTAAGGTATTGGGGAGGATGGTGGCTGATTGACATGGAGGGGAATGAAGTGGGCGGCCGACGACGGTGGTGAGGAAGGTGGTGGCGCCGCCGGCCTTGGTGGTCAGCGACGGAGTGGAAGAAGAGGAGGATTGGTAGCGAAGTCCTTTTTCATTAAGCAGATGCGTCCCCTTTCGTCAAATGGAGTGTTGTAGTTCCTCAAATTTGAACGGAGGGTTCTGATTAGTCTAGATCTAATGAAGCTACTAACATCGAATCTGAGCATATGGTTAAGATCTAATAGGTCCTAGTAGTGGGTCAGGATGACTAGATGCATGACTTAGAATCAATCAGATCTTAAATAAACGGCTAAAATAGATCAGATCTTAATCCTTTGATCAAATGACTTCATATCTTGATGGAGGACTCGGATATGTCCATACTTCGTTTGCTTGGTTTGGTATTGTTGATTTGCAGCGGATTAAATTTGAAATAAGACTCACGACGCTAACACTAGGATTTACTTGGTATCCACCTCAAGAAGAGGTGACTAATCCAAGGATCCATACACGACGCGCTCTCCACTAAGAAAAACACTCCTTGGTAACTACCGAAAGCGGAGAAGCTTTGTGCAAACTCTCAATACAACAAGAAGAAAAAAAAGAAGTGAATATAAAGAAAATCTTACAAGATTTACACAAATAAAACCCTAGCTAACTTCTTCTTCTTGTGTGGAACGCCTCTTGACCTTGGAAGTGCAGCAACACTTTGCTCCAAGAAGCTTCAAGAACTAGTGAGATCGCCTGAGAGAATCGTGAGAGAAGAAGTAGAGAGATGTGAACGAAGGAGGCTCGCCATGGCTTTAACTGTGCTCTTCCTTCACAACGGTCATATCCCAATCGATTGACCAATCGATTAGGGAGGCTTGAATCGATCAATTAATCAATTCAGAGTGCCTCTGTGCTCTGCTAGAAAAGGCCTGAATCGATCGCCCAATTGATTCAGCCTTCCTCACGTCACGCGAGAATTCCAGCCCTAATCAATTGACTGATCGATTAGAGGTACCCAATCTATTGGCTGATCGATTGGAGGTACCCAATCGGTCAGCTGATCGATTGGGAAGGCTTCTGTGCTCGCGATAAACACTCCCAATCGATTGATCGATCGATTGGGCTGCTGTTTAGTATAACACTCTCCCAATCGATCGGCTGATTGATTGGGCTTCGGTTCAATCGATCGGCTGATCGATTGACCACCCTTGACTTGCTTAACTCAAACTCAAGGGTTCCTAATCCAGCAACCGATTAATCGTGACCTGTTGGAACTCCTCATGCCTAGCATCTGGTCAACCTTGACCTGCTGGGACTTCTTCACCAAATGTTCGATCAATCCTTTGACCCACTTGGACTTTTCTCCTCGTGCCAAGTAACCGGTCAACTTTGACCTACTTGGACTTACCATCTCATGCCAAGTGTCTGGTGAGTCCTTTGACCTACTTGGACTTCCCAATATCAGGTATTCGGTCAACTTTGGCCCGCCTAGATTTTCATGTGCCTAACTTCACTCACCAGGTTTTTCCATCTGCTTAGCTTCACTTACCAAGACTTTCCATCTGTCTGGCTTCACTTACCAAGACTTTCCATCCGCCTAACTTTACTCCCTAGGATATTCACCTAGCTTCACTCACTAGGATTTTCCCATTCTCTGACTTCACTCACGAGGACTTTCACTTATCTTCACTCACCAGGATTTCACAACTGTCTGACTTCACTCACTAGGTCTTTCACCTGGCTTCACTCACTAAGATTTTCAATTGTCTTGCTTAACTCACCAGAACTTCCCCTTGTCTAACCTCCAATTAGGACTTTCCCAATCAAGTATTCAGTTCCTACTGCCTGACTCTTACTTGACTCTTCTTCACATTAAACTGGTCAAAACTTGACCAGAGGGGGATTGCACCAACAATATCTCCAATAGGACGATTACTTCTGCAATCTCCATATATTGTCAAACATCGAAACCAAATCAAGACTCAAATTTGAGCCAACTCAAGTTTAGTCAACCTGGTCATCCTTGACCTAGGGGATATTACACCAACACATATTTGACTCCCCCTTTGCCCTAATCTTTAAGTTAAATTGGTTTGATTCGAGTCTAATTCATGACTCATTCTCGATCCCCTATAAATAATAGTTACATAATTTTCAATTAAAATCAACAAATATAGGATATATATATATAAAATTCTTGTCCATGGCTCATATACATTCGGGCGCCTGGATTATTTTCGGGCACCTCGCACACTTAGTCAGGTATGATTTTAAAACTATATATAGAGAGAGAGGTTGATATATACCCGACTCCTGTCCGTGACTCTCATAGACATTCGGACACTTGAATCACTTTCGGGCGCCCATGTACACCCAGTTAGGGATAGGAATTGAGCACGAGAGCGGGCACTATATCAAACCCCTATATATATAATTACCCTGCAAACTTCGCACGCGTTGATGTATTTTTTATTTTTTTTAATTTTTTATTATACTAATAATATCTTTAGAATTTAAAAGTTGAATTATAGTATTAAGTGTAAAAAAAAAAAAATCCAAGCCCAATCTTTTTAGATTTCCATGGTGTATGTAACATAAAGTATACAAACACTATAAAAAAAATAGTTTTACTGACAAAATTATCCGTCGGCCTTCCGTCGGTATACTAGGTTACCGACGGATTACTGACAGAATTGTAATTGTCGGCAATCGATTTGTCGGAACGGTCATTACCGATGGAAGGTCCTATTTCCGTCGGTAATAATATACCGACGGACCATAATTCCGTCAGAAACATTGCTGGAACAATGATTTTGGCCAGGGAATGAACTATCGACGGAAGACTGTTTCCGTCGGTAATTACCGACGGAAACACCTCTTCCGTCGGTAATTACCGACGGAAAAAGGTGTTTCCGTCAGTAATTACCGACGGAAACACCTTCTTCCGTCGGTAACATATCGATCTACCGTCGGTAAAAAAAGATTTTTTCGATATTTACCGACGGATTAGATTTCCGTCGGTATTCCGTCGGTAAACTAAAAAAAATTTCCAGGCTCAATCTGTTTTAGCAATTTCCATATATACAAATTCCAAATATACAAACCATCACAAATATAATTCATTACAATCAATCCACACAAATATATATAATCCACACATAAATTAAAACATCACATTTACACAATCCACATTTAAACAATCATAACATTCTAACACTTCATTGATACAACTGCATACAAACATATAATCCACACTTACTAACTTACATTATATATATATATATATATATATATATATATATATATATATATATATATATATATATATATATATATAACAATCACTTTTACACAATCGACACTTAAACAATTACAATATCATAACAATTCATTCATATTATAGTACAACTATAATCATCTAAAACAAACTAAACTGAACAAAATATCATAGTGCATATATAAATCCTGTCAAAATGATACATACCATAGTGCAAAGTTACATAATACATACCATAGTGTAGAGTACGCAAAATAATACAAGAATGAAAGATAATGCTAGAAATCCTGTCAAAAAGACAAATATCAAATGATCATGTTGATATATAAATAAACATTTTTGCATATATGTATATCGAATTTTATTTATAATAAAATGATACCTTGACACAAAAAGGAGCATATGATCATATGAAGAGCCAGTATGTAAATAGAACCGAACGTGACTCCAGAAACATATATTAATAAAACATTTAGAAATTAAATGAACATATTATACCAAATATAAAAATGGAATAAATATATTACCACGATCTATATATGATAAATAAAAAACTAATAAAGTGTAATTGAACATACCTCAGAAAATGCTAATCATCACCGGCTGATGGATCTTGAGTCTCCTGTGACTCAGAATCATGTGACCCCTGGGTGAAATTAGCCATGATCTGGCGCATTTGGGTCATGAGATCATCATTACTCTTGTCACGTTCGGCTCTCCTCTTCTCCTCATCAACTCTCCACTGATCCATAACGGTCATCCTCTGATCCATTGATTTCAATTGAGTGTGCAGTTCTTGATTTTCATGTCTTAAGGATTGCATCTCACTAGATGAAGAGGAACTAGCACGGCCGGCCGAATTTCTCAGACAATTAAATGTAACTTTTGCTTGAGAGCCCAGGCCGTAGAGGGTAGAGTTTTTTGTCCTTCCACCAATAACATCATAATAAATCTCATTTAGAGCGTCGGTGGATAGAGACTGTGAATCTCCCCGGCCCCTCTACTAATGGTTGAGATGTCTGAGCCACCCTTTCTGTCATTTGTTGCTATAAACAAATAAATAATATCCAATTTAATCAATATTGCTGACTACTAATTAATATAGAAATGAACAAATGTAATAAAGTTAATAATCTTACATGGAGAGTCTGAGATCAAGAATCAACAAATGATACATCCTTCTTCTTATGGGTCTTTGGAAAGACCTCCATACATGTGGGCTGTCGGGCAAGCTCGCGTTCCTACGTACAAAAAATTTTTGGATAAAATTATACAAGTTTGCTAATAAATACATAATTTGTTACAATGTATAACTTTAAATTTTACTCACCAGATCCATGGTATGCTCTACAATAGATCTGGATCCTGACATATGCCAAGCGGTTCCGGAGCTCGAGTCACCTGGTTCTGTATTTCTATTTGCTTTTGCCTTTTCAGCATTTGCCTACCATCTTTCTGTAGCCCAAGTAGTCGTCCATGCACTCCATATCGCCTCGGAAACATACGCAGGTCTAACGCCCTTCTTTCTCATGTAATACATATGGTCTCTGTATAGTTTGGCACAATATATATTCCATGTAGATTTAAATTCTTCTTCATGCCCGTCCTCCCATGTATACATTTTCTACAATTATAAATTAAGCATTTAAGTTAAGTGATAACTATATTAAATATAATACCAAATATATTAAATTTACTTAACACAAATTTATTATAGTAAAATAGCTTCATCTCCTGGTCTACATGCCTCCATGTAGTACCAGACGCGCTAACTCGTTCTTTGAATTTTCCAAACGATTGTACATCCAAGCTTTGTTCATAGACATTTTGACCTTAAACCAATAAATTAAAAATTAGCAAATATTAACGTACAAACACAATACAAATGAAATAACTATATTATGTTACAGAATAATATACGAATATATCTAAATTAAATCATGCTAAATAATATCAAGTACAATTTACTAAAATATACTTGAAGATGTGTAGGTCAACCGGAGAAGAGCAGCAAATGCTATCTGTTTAGAAAATAAAAACAACTTAGTACAAAATTTTACTAAAAATTAACAAGTACAAAGCATAAATTATTACTACAGATAAACACAACAATGTCCAACGCAGCAACGATCACCAAGGCAACGTCTGGAACGGTCGGCTCATAAGCAACTGGCACAGCGGCCAGCGGGCCGCTGCCGGCCAGCACATGCAGCGGCCTGATGCCAGCCGGCACAGTGGTAATAGCAACCACCGGCACGGCCGGCACAGCGGCTCGCTGGCTGTAACGACCCACCTTCTACTAACTAAACTGTAAGGCCGAGGGTTACATTATGCTAACTATTCTAGTGCGGAACATTGAAGTAATTAAAGTCTCATCGCTAATTGCTATAAAATCTGGAATGCACTGTTCAGAATACACTTCTAAAATTTTACATATGCTAAAGAGGGGAACCTAAACTTTCTATTTGATCCAAAAACTGAAATTAGACGTTTCTGGCTGAAATCAGACATTCCAATCGATCGGCTGATCGATTGGAGTTATTTGATTGATCCGTTGATCGATTCAACGTGCTACTGTACACGGAAGTCCCGTCTGGATCTATCAGCTGATCGATCCAGTCTAGCCAATCGATCTAGAGATCGATTCAGAAGCTCTCTGTTCACGGGATTTAGATTCCCGATCGATCGGCTGATCGATCCATGGCCGATCGATCAGCTGATCGACTCATCAGCTCTCTGTACGCAGCAGATCGCGTTTCGATCGATCGGTTGATCGATCGAGGGCTCCTCAATCGATCAGATGATTGACTCAATAGCGTTCTGTACGCGGGGACTCCTTCCAATTGATCGGTTGATCGATTGAGGCCTCCTCAATTGATCGGTTGATCGATTGAGGCCTCCTCAATCGATCGGTTGATCGATTGAGTTTCTGATTTTCGCATAAATCAGACCCAAACCTCGTACAGGACCTTCAAAAATCAACACAAAAACACCACTCTACTACCAGACATGTCATTACTCATGGTTAGCTATTTAACATCCAAACAATAAGCAATCTAAGCATAACTTTCATGATTCAAAACACTTAACATCCTAAACTGTAGAAAAGTAACAACATAAAGAAATGTTAAGTTTTAAGGTTTGCTAGTTCCCAACAATCTTTATTCCAAGTTCCTTCTCACACACATCTGGTTGCATTGCCCTCCAGCCTCCATTATTCCATCTTCCCTTTACCTTTATTTGCAGCATAAGGAAAAAGGAAACTATAAGCTTAGGAGCTTAGTAAGAAACCATCTACCTTACAAAAACATGCATTCGAATAAATCATGCTTTTTTTTTTTAAAGATGCTATGCTGATATACATAATGAGAATCATACTGAAAGTGCTAGGAGCATGGTATATAGACATGTAAATCATATCAATCACATACTGAACACAAACTAATTACTGTATCATCGAGGAAGCTAAATCGATACATGAGCTAAGCTAAAACTCGTGTTAGATCACTGCTGTCGCTGAACTGTATTCATATATCTGATTTGTAAAGGTTTAAAAACTATTTCCATAATAGATAAAAATTAAACATGCTGCTGATGGGCCCGACAACTGTACTTGTTATGCGCGCATCACAAACTATGCCCGAGGTAGCAAGTCCCGAATCTAGTAGGGTTACTAGGTTATCTAAACCTAGGGACGACTATGGGAGTCCAACCCAAGGACAACTGAAGTCCAGTACAGTGCCATTGATAATACTGTTTATAAGCTGATTTATCTTATCTTGCTTTTACTAGGTTATCTGAACCTAGAGCTAGGTTATCTGAACCTAGAGCTAGGTTATCTGAACCTAGAGGCGACTATGGGAGCCCATCCATTGGACCGTAGTTCCATAAAACTCAAGCTAGGCTAGGTATGCTATTTAAAAATGCATCTATGGCATTTAACTGAGTTATTAAAATGCCTACTGTAGCAGATAACTATACTAGTCATTTTATCGAGCACCTGGTATGCTCTATCTCTACGTGTGGCTGCACTATGCACATAAATGCGGACTAAGGACATAAAAACATACAAGGAGCTACTTATACTGCAGGTGAGGGGTTACTTATTTCCTGCGCTAAGTTTTCTTACGATCAAAATCACTAGATTTCCGGAGAAGAAGGTCTCCTCGGCGATCCTCTTACGTTTACACGTTCTTCTCGCGAAGGGGAGCGTCCTCGTGCCGGAGTTGTCGCCGGAAGGTGCTCCTACGACCCTAGGGATGGAACCCTAGGTCTCTTGAGCTTGGCATGTCGTGAGGGTGCGGGAGAGGAGAGAGGGCGGCGTGTGAGGATGAGGGAAAAAAAAGTTGTCGATCCAAAAATAATAACTCTCTACTTAATTTCCCTATTTATATTAACTGATTAATACACCCCCACTAAAACTTAAATATAATTGCTCTCATTTCCTTTTAGCACACCCTTGCTGGGCCCCTTGGTTACTAGAGTCATCTATAAGTCGTTGGGTCTAATAGGTCTCGGGTTCAATTCCCGCTTAAGTTGTTTTATGTTTTTATTTAATTTTGCTACTTCGGCTATTCTAAAAATTCTATAAAAATATCCTAAAATTTCAGAAAAATAATAGAATATTTCTAAAATTGATTTGAGAATTTTCGGACATTACACTAGCGGCCGCCATAGGGGCCAGCGGGTCGCTGGCGGTCGACACATGCAACGGCCTGATGCCAGCCGACACAGTGGTAACATCGGCCACCGACACGGCCGACACAGCGGCCAGCTGCCCATTGGGCCAGCGCCGGCTGCCACAAAGGCAGCAGGTAAAGGAAAAAAAATGAGGGAGAGGAGTTCTTACCAGCGAAATCGGGGAGGAGGAAGTAGGGTTGGTGTTTTAAGCGGATTTACAGACGGAATCTGTATTCCGTCGGTAAAAACGTAAGTTACCGACGGAAACTATTTTCCGTCGGTGTAGAATTTTTTTTTTTTTAAATACATTTCCGACGGAATAAAAGATTTCGTCGGAAATGAAAATAATACCGATGGAATATTTAATTCCGTCAGTGATTAAGAATATTACCGACGGAAATTGTTTTCCATCGATATGCCCGTCAGTAAAACTGTATCAATTTCCATCGGTATGTCCGTCGGTAAAACTGTTTTTTTTTTAATGAGAATAACATTACTCCCATACATCCATACCATGTCTAATTTTTTTTTTAATTTCTTTAGGTTTAATACTACAACCAAAATCTTAGAATTAAATCTTAAATTCTAACTCTTAAGCGTTATTTTTTTTTTTACCACAGGGCGCTTACACCGCACCATTTAATACGTATGCTATTTTGTCTAAAATGTTATAATTTTAATAGATTTGTTAAAAATTATTATAAAATAGCTCGAATGAAAATGATTAAACTTTTATACATTGCAAAATATATATATATATATATATATATATAAAACAAGCCTAAAGTATGCGGAAGAGACGTGGGAATCATATATATATATATATATATATATATATATATATATATATATATATATATATATATATAAAACAAGCCTAAAGTATGCGGAAGAGACGTGGGAATCAAGTATGTCATTGATTGAGTTTCATCAATCATTATGATGTAAGTTTTAAAACTCTACTGCAAAAGTAATGGCAAACCTATTTCGATTAGAATTCAGCTAAAAAAATGTTTACTAATTAGGATATATATATTTACTAATGTTCAATAACACAATTATGGATAAAATAAATTCATACATGGAAAAAAAATTCGCCAACTAAAAACAGTAAGTTTTTTAAAAATTAAGTTATTTATTTATTTTTGTTTATTTTAAAGATGCTGTGATTAGTTCCGACTTTCCGCGGGACTCAACCTGTTGACCTGGTCAAATCTACCCAATACACACACACGATTCCTTTCCCGCCCACAGACGCAGTCGCATGCATCCTTTCGGTGGGCCCATTGCTTCTTTACGATTCCATCCGACCTTTTCTATCCGCGTTCGGGTACGACTTTTACGGTGCGCGTTTAGCCACCGCCAATTCTTATATAAAAGCACCTCGAATCCGTAAGCCTTCTCCTCACTTCGCTCTTCTGCCCGTTCACGCCTTTCTCCTCCCCTTCCTCTCTGTTTTTTCCCCTTTTCTCCGTTTTTTCCCCTTTTCTCCGTTGCTGCCCCTCAAATTGCAGGAGGGGTTGCGATCCAGTTCTCCGGAACCCTACAACTCCCCCGTGCCCTCCTCAACTCCCTAGTTCTTCCGTCTCGATCCGATTCCGAACGACGGGCCTGCGCGCCGCCTTCAATTTCGTCGGATTCGCCTCTCGAAGGATCGATCTAGGGTTTCGTCTCCGATCGATTTGGGGTAACTGAGACCCGGAAGGTCCCCCTCGTACGTTGCGATCTGCTTCCGATTCGTAGGGGTTTGTTTCCGGTACCACGCTACCTCCTCCTGCAGCCATATTTTGGTTTGTCGGTGCCATCCACTCAAGTGAAGGGGCTTTAGCTTGGAGAAGCTTTTTTCCGTGCAGCGTCAAGTGGAGATTGCGTCTTCCAAGCGGCGATCTAGGGCTCTTTTATCATCTTCTGCGGATAGCTGACTCTGCTGCGTCCACCGTTCAGCCCGTACAAGAAGGCGGTCTTTTGTACTATTTTCACTTGGCGTTCGAGATATTCATCCAAGACAGACCCCTCCTGCCCTCCCTAAGGGAGTCATTAGAAAGGAGATAAATATACTGTATACAAATCTATGATTTATGTTGTTCTAGTTTAAACTCAGGCCTACTTAAATCTGGCCTAAATCAGTTTGCGGCTCATTTTTACTGCAAGAGTTTTGTTATTTTGTGGTTGATTTTTCTTGATATTGGACCAGAGAGAAAAATAGAGAAAAAAAAAGTAATGGCTGTGTATTATAAGTTTAAAAGTGCGAAAGATTATGACTCAATTCCCATCGAGGGCCAATTTATATCTGTTGCCAATTTGAAAGAAAGAATTTTTGAAATGAAGTTATTTGGAAAGGGCATTGATTTCGACCTCATGATCTCTAATGCACAGACTGATGAAGGTTGGTTCTTTTCCTAAAGTAATACTGTTGAATTTAGTTTGAGCATTTCGTTTCTGTAAGTAGCAGTTAATAGATTAGGAGAGACCAATTTTTTGGTTTACGAAACATTATCATATAGGCGATGTGGGAGTGACTGTTCTCAGCTAGTCTTATTCAGTTTAGGGGATATGTTTTTGTTGGAATTTTTTTTTTTCAGTGTGTGGAAGTTGAAATCATTTCTTTGGGTTTATGGACTTTTTGTTCCTCCCTTTTTCGGTTTCAGAATACGTAGACGAAGGAGCGATGATACCCAAAAGCACATCCGTTTTGGTTCGTCGAGTTCCAGGACGACCTCGGAAGCCTATTGTTACTCAAAGAGACAAGTACTTCCTTGGACCTTAATTCTTTAAGTGCATGCTCTTAGTTTTTACTTAATTGTGCTAATCGACATTGAAGATTTTACGATAAGAATGTTGTGACTATCAGTTTCAAAAATTGACTGGCAGGTGAACCATTTACACTGCAGTGTCTCTCTTGTTCTAGTTGGACACTAGTGATTACAGTAGAAACTCAGAAGTTTCTACATTTAGATTCACTACGAGCATTTAATCCAAAAGGATCTTTTCATGTATACTTTGAGATGCTAAGAATAGAATATATTAATCTGCAGGCCTAACGTTGTAGAGGATAAGATAGAAGAGCTTCCACCATCCAGCAGCATGTTGGCTGGGGATTCGGCTACTAACAGATATGTGAGTTTTATATTTTTCTTGATAGACGAAATAGGTCAGTGTAGTATTTTTAACTTTAGCAAAATGGACTTTTAGCTTTTGTTTCATATGGCTTACTTGTGATGGTCGGGGAGAACTCGATTGAACTATGTTTAGCCTCAAGGTAGTAAGAAGAGTATAACACAATAGTGGAATTTTGCAGCATGAAGAATATGAATGGGATGAGTTTGGAAATGATCTGTATGCTATTCCAGAACAAAACCACTCACAAATCAGTATTCCTGTCGTCGAAGTTCCTACTGCAAACAATGTTGATGAGGAAAGCAAGATTAAAGCTTTAATTGATACGCCTGCCCTTGACTGGAATCAGTGAGTCGTATTCATACAATTTTCTTAAAATATTTCTTTTTTACAATAGATAAACATTCAAATATAAAATAGTAAATCACACTTACATCCTTTATTTGCTCATAATTAGTATTCAGAACTTCCCATTCTAATTTACTTGATTGCTTTTCTTTAGTTCAACTCAAGAGTCATATGGTTCTGGAAGAGGTCATGGAAGAGGCTTTGGTGGCAGGGGAATGGGTGGTTGCGGTTTTGGTAAGTTTTGCCTATCATTTCCTTTAATCTTGAGAGGTTCATGATTACGAATTGCATCAAATTAAGATAGGAAAATCCAATGACAAAACTCTATCATGAGTCTCTTCCTGGTGTACTCGTTGGTTTGTAACAGAGAAGCATTTCAATTTTTCATGTATGCTAGATTATTGGTTTAAACAGTTGATTAAGATGTCTGCTGAAGATTTATTTCTTTGAAAAATGAAGGACGTGGTATGCTTGAACGGAAGACACCTCCACCTGGGTATGTCTGTCATAGATGCAAAGTGCCAGGTACAATATGATCTCCTGGTATCTAGTTTTTTTTACACTTAAAGCACGTGTTGAAATTAAGCCAATGGTACTTATCTGTAGGCCATTTTATTCAGCATTGCCCCACAAATGGAGACCCTAACTACGATATCAAGAGGGTGAAACCTCCAACAGGGATTCCAAAATCAATGTTAATGGCTACTCCTGATGGATCCTATTCTTTGCCAAGTGGTGCAGTTGCTGTTCTAAAGCCAAATGAGTAAGGAATTTCTTTATTAATATCTGTGGTCTAACAGAATATACTTCAGAACTCATGATTTTTGTTTCTTTTTTTTATTGTTATCTAGAGCTGCATTTGAGAAAGAGATTGAGGGTTTACCGACTACTCGTCCTATTGGTGATCTTCCTCCTGAATTGCGGTGCCAATTATGTAAAGAGGTAATGAAAGATGCAGTGCTAACTAGCAAATGCTGTTTCAGGAGTTTCTGTGATAAATGTAAGTCTCATTGCGTGTATATTTTCTTGTATTATAATTTTTAGTTGAGATATTTTAGCCTGTCAGTATTTCATTAAGTCGAGTTTATTTGGTCTGTAATCAGGCATCAGAGATTATATTATGTCAAAGTTGATGTGCATCTGTGGAGCTACTAATATATTGGCAGATGACCTGCTTCCAAATAAAACACTCAGAGAAACAATTAATCGGATATTGGAATCAGCAACCAGTAGCACAGAAAATGCTGGAAGCCTGGTCCATGTCCAAGGTATGTAGTATAAACATGTTCAATTGTTGGATTATTCACACTGATCTTGTAGTATCAAGCAGAATGACATAAGAATAGCATTTGCAGATATGGAATCAGCTCATCCAGCACTGCCAAAAGTTCCATCTCCTTCCCTTTCTGCTGCTTCAAAAGATGAAGCTAATCACCCTACCATGGATCAATCTTCCCACATGAAGGATGGGGAAGTTGCTAGTGAAATTAAAACAGCAAATAACGAATTAATTTCTTTAGACAAGAAGGCTGCTATAACTCCAAATGTATCTGAGGCAACGCCAGAATCTCTTGGCAAGGGGCAAAGGTCACCAGAAAGTGCTCCAATAGTGACTGAGGATCTCCATGAAATGCAGCCTGTTGGAGGACAAGGTAAAAAAATATTTTTCTGATGGCTAATCGTGCTATATTTGTTCTTTTAGATTCAATGTTGTTCTAGTCTATAGTCACCTAAGTGCTTTGTTTATCATCATCATCAACTTGTTTGGTCCGAACTATTCGGATTGGCTAAATGGCTCTTATCCCTTGCTATCCAATTGTAATTTTGGGCCTTTTGTTTATACTTAAGTTGAATTGCAGAATTACCTTTTGATTTGTTCCCTGCTGTATTTTCTAACACGTGATTTTTGCAGCAAAGAAGAAAAATAAGAAAGCTCAAGTTCCTGCCACAGGTTCGTTCACTTGAATTAGATTCAATTTCATATTGCTTTTACTTCAAGTGTGACAACTTGAAATGTACTGCAGTTCAGGTTGCAAAACAACCTAAATATTTTCTTAACTCCATTCTTTCACTCAACTGCAGTTGCTGATATGCAATGGAGAGGCTACCAAGACCTTGGGGCTGAAAGTTTTGGCATGCCTTTAGTAGCTTCAGGCTATAACCCTTACTGGGGCGGTGGGATGTCATTAGTAGTTGATGCCTCCTATGTGACACCTTTTGGTGCAATGCCATTTATGGGTTATCCACCTGGCCCCTTTGATGTTCCGTTCGGTGCAGGAATGTTTCCACAAGATCCCTTTTCAGCGCAATCTTATATGATGCCAGCGGCTCCAAGGTGTGCTATTGAAAGTTGATGGTTGATTTAATGGTTGCTAGTATTCTTCTGTTTTAGATCTAGAATGCTTGGAATGCTACAACTAGATATGAAGGGTGCATCTGTTTAAAATTCTATTTCATTTTCTGCATGGTTTATTATTTAATTCTTATCCTATTGTGTGTTCCATTAATTGATTTAATAAGGTGGTGGAATTGGTATACTGGTTTAACTTTAGTGTTTGCCAGCCTATTGTTGATGCTTGGTTGATACGTTCTGTAGGGATCTATCTGAGTTAGGCATGGGCATGGGTCAGAGGCCTCCAGGCATGAACAGAAAAGAGATTGAATCCCGGAAGGCTGATATAAGGCACAAGCGAGGGATGGACCGACTCAATGAAAGGTGTGTGATCAATTTTTACTATCTTTCTTCTTGTGGTGATTAGAAAGTTATTAATTCACGGAATTGGTTAAATTCATTGTATTATTCCTCTATGCTTTTAATTGCCTCAATCACGTTTCTAATATCTGCGTACTATCCATCCTAATTTAACTCACAAAGTATCCCAAACTATACTCCTATGGTTTGGATTGGGTAGGAACGTTGGGATAGACCCATTTGTCATTTAAATTATATGATAGTGCATTTAGTTAATAGGAAAAATATTCTATTCTGAATGGATTTTGATATTCCTATATCTGTTGAAAAAAAAACACAATTTTCATGGATTTTTTTATCCTTTATTTTGAAGGAATAGTTATTACTTTATTTCAGTAGTAATAATTCCTTATCTGTTGTATTCTTCAAATAATTCATTGGCTCATTTGGAAAAGCCTGAGGGATCATATTGCTTGGTGAGGCCATTCTAGTTATGTGAGCCAAATGAGTCAGTCTTTATCTTTATCTGCTGCCTAATGACTAATGACTAATGAATAATGAGTAGGGTGGTCAGGTTGGTCAAGTTAGGCAAGTCAAGTGTGTTGGTCAAGTTAGGCAAGTCAAGTGTGTGGATGATTTAACAGACTGGTTGAGGCAGTTCGAACAAAACAAAAAGGTCATTCAAGCTTGGTAGGTTGGATGAGTTAGTCCACCCAATCAACTGATTGGTGAATCAATTGAACTAGGCAAAATTTTTGGTGGAAGCATGTGGATTAGTCAGGCTCTTCCTACCCTGTCCGAGTGGTTGGATGGTTAAGCTGATTGTATTGAGCTAGCTAGCGGACAAATCAGCGCAGTTGAGCTGGGTGGATTAAGCGAGTCACATAGGTCTATCAAATCGGAGGGGCTGGAAAATAACCCTTTTACTGTGTTCCTTTTCTGTTGAAGCTGCAGCTGTGATTTTGTGCAGTGCTTCATTTAACAGAACATGAATCTCTTTGGTTACATTAAACTTGCTTCTTGAATACACGCTGCGAACTACCGTTTCCTTATAGTTGTGCTACCTTTGTCACTTAAATGATCCTCTGGCTGGTCGCAGGGAGAGGGAGCATTCCAGAGGCAGGGAGCCAAGAAGGGAGTCTAGCTGCATTAATGATGCTTCTTCAATGAAACCAAAGCATGTATGTTTCTTTTTGTCGATCATTGTTCTTACTCAATTTTGTATTGTTGGTTCTGCTACTTTACCCGCATTGAACGTAAGCAAGATGGCAACAGCCGAGCATGATGAAAGACCATGCTTACAGTGGACCGATCTTCTTTAAGTTAGCCGTTTGTTGAGATCGGCATGCTTATCCTGTCTTCATTTATCCCACTGTATGCATCTCTCCGAATGACGACTGACGCAGCCAGTTACGCACCATCCAAGTTGTAACATCGTGGATCTAAAATGGGCAGTGTCTCCTGAAACGATCCATCATTTTGAGGGTGGAAAATAGTAGTAGTCATTTCAGTGTATTTTTTTTTCTGGAGTATAGCCGTTGATTCTACTCGTTCTTCAAGTTGTTCAACAATTAAGCATTTTAATGATCAAACAACAGATTCATTGGAAAGTAAATCATTAATTGATGATCATGATTAGTTAAAGAGTGATAGGTAGCGTTAAGGCCTTAGTGTTCGAGTCTAAAGTGCCGCGATCGTGCCCAAAATTTATCCGAAATTTCAGTGGTACCGCTTACGGAGTTTCACATGTAGGCTTGTGGACCCGCCCGTGGTTCCCACTTAACTTTAGTGGTGCAACAAGTGGTCAAAATTGTAATTTTGTTTCTTCGTTGTTTCACTCATATAATTTTGATTTTGCAGAGGTCAACGCCCGTCCCTGATCGGGCTGACCGTGATCGGTCTGAGAAGTCATCAAGCATGGATCGGCATGGATTGGTCCGCGAACGCGAACCCACCCGGCACTCGCCTCCTCGTCGTCCTCGCCCTTGCAAGAGGAAAGTCGCCGACCACGAGCAGCCTTCCAAAGCAGTGACCGCTGCTGCGGCCGCCGAGGCGGACTGGAAACAGAAGGCGGCTAGCGTCTTCTCCCGCATCAGCTTCCCTGAGCCCGGCGAGGGCAAGAAGAGGAAGGCTTCCACCTCGTCCGATGCCGCGCCGAGGAATGGGCTGAAGGAGGTTCCGGCGATTCACAAGTCAGGCTCCGATGGGCACCGCGACGAGGCCAAGCGCGCCAGGAGAACCTCATCGGTGAGCGCGAGGAGGGGGAGCAACGGGCACGACCACGTGTCTACCGAGGAGGACTACCACTTTAAGCGGAGGCCCTTGTCGTCGTCGTCCTCCTCAGCGAGGAGGGAGGCGACGGCGGACGTTGAGCAGCGGACAACCAGGCCATCGAGCCGCTCCCGTGAGCGCGAGTCTCGCGAGCGGAGCGGGAGGGATCACGGCCACTACCGTGCTGCCAGCAAACGGAGAAGAGAGAGATAGATCAGCGAGAAATAGTTTTATGACTTGATTATCGATGGATTAAGTCCACAATTTCACAAATGAAAATTCAATTTTTGATATAAGATAATTGCATCTATTTGTTTACAGATTGTGATTAATTACGTGCCTTGGATTTTTTATTTCTATCGTGTAAAAAAAATTCAGGGCAGAATGACGAAATTTAATTTCCGGATGGCTCGATCGACACCGCCAACTCTACACCCAACGCCACGTCGCCCAACCAGCCGCATGCTTATGCGACGAGTCAATATTACATGCAAGTCTTCGCCACGTCTTCCATCTCTCTTGCAACGTGCCATCTCCTGATGCATGTCTAAGCTCTGCCATTTTATACATCCACAAACACGCGATGCACCCCAACACACTAATTGTCTCCTCTTTCTTCGTCGTGCCCCTCAAATCACTCGATTAATAATTAATATGAGCCAGGGACAACCGAGGCGATCTGGTATTGGTCAACGCAGGGCAGTCGATGGGATATCCACCTCTTCCAAGAAGGTCACAATAGGAGAGGCACTGGAGGCGACCGCTGCGACGGCCGGCGACAAGCCTGTGGACGCCAGCGACGCCGCCGCCATCCAAGCCGCCGAGGCGATAGCCACGGGCATGAACGCCATCTCGGGAGGCGTCGCCGCCTCCGCCGCAGCCGCAGCTGCGGCTAATGCGTCAGTTGACCGCGACGAGGACAAGACCAAGCTCTGCGAAGTCGTCGCGGTAATCATACGACTAATCCTAACCTACTAATTCATCAGTATAATCAATCAATCAATTCATTAGG
Organism: Zingiber officinale; assembly: GCF_018446385.1. NCBI lineage: Eukaryota > Viridiplantae > Streptophyta > Magnoliopsida > Zingiberales > Zingiberaceae > Zingiber > Zingiber officinale. The sequence continues at coordinate 1,116,542 of NC_056005.1, forward strand.
ATGCGAATATGAGGCTGACGGACAAAGAGGCAACGAGGGAAGACGCGGAAAGGGTGGCGGCGGCGGAGATGAGGAACAAACCCGATCTACGAACTCATCCCGGCCGCGTCGGGGCTTCCGTTCTCGCCGCCGCGAAGCTCAATTATGACCGTTGACTTTGCGATATATAGACTTCTCCGATGTTTTCCTTTATACATAGCTGTGTGCTAGCTTTTGAATAACACTTACTTAACATAAATTATATGGGTAATGCTAAATGGCCAGAATCTGGTCAACTAGAATCAATACATGCAAATATACATATGGGTATTTTGATAATATCATTTGTATACATTAATTACATGTATATACATACATGTATTTTAATTGGAGCATAAGTAATTCTATCGGACCAGATTACCGAAATTATATATATATATATCATTTACTACTATCCTTAAAATTAAGTTAGCGTGGCTTTATTGCAACAAATTAAACACACACCGGTCTTGCTCCACTACGTACGTACCAAAAAAGTGCGTGCATTAAATAATCAATGAGTCATCAACTAGCTGCCCACAGGCAACAGCACGTTCTACAATTACATAAAATTAATTATACTAACGCAAGTGTAGATCCTCTCAACGCGTGCCGCTGGGCGCGGTCTACGACGACTCCATTAAAATCGGCCTTGAATGGAATCTCTCCGCCTACGAGGCGCTGCGCTTGAGTCCAGATCGGATTAGGCGGCTAAGCCCGGAATGTAATGCGGAATAAAAGACGATTTGCGCGTCTTAAAACATCTCTAATGATTAAATCTTTCAATAAATTTTTTTTTATAATTTTCAATATATCACATCAATGAAACATTACAAATATAAAAAACTTTTAAATATAACCTTTCAATGAATTTTTTTATAATTTTTAATATATCACATCATGTCACATCATAAACATAAATATCTATTATATTTTCATAATGAAAAAACTTCCATATAATTTTTTTATATGTCCTATATTATAAATCATATATTGTTATTTATTAATTTTTTATTTAATATATCAATATATTTTCCATTTAATATTTTAATTAATTTATGATTTTGATTTTATTTATTTATAATTTTTAATTAATAAATTTATGATTTTAGTTTAATTATAATCATTTTTATATTTTTAACTTATCTCAAATATAGTTATTTTTAAAAGAAAAAAATCACTTTAATTATTATTAACTATTTATGAAATAAAATATTATAATTAAATATTATACCAAATAATTTATTTTAAATTATTTAGAAATAATCACTTTCAAGAAAAAAAAATAGATTTAAAAATTCAAATATATTTTTAAATTAAAAATCTCAAACTTCACTTACACAATCATAAAATCTCTTTTTAATTAGATTTTTTAATTTTACAAATCTTTCACAAAATTTACATTGTCATCAGTGTAAGTTACTTAATTTGTGGGTCCTACATTACAAATCATACATCTTTATTTTTATTTTTTCATTTAATATCTCTATATAATTTTTACTTAATATTTTATTTAATTCTCATCTTTAAATTAATTTATTTGTAATTTTTAATTAATAAATTAATAAACTTATGATTTTAAATTTAATTTAATTTGTAATTTTTATTTAATATTTAATTAACTTATGAATTTTAATTTAATTATAGTCATTTGTATTTTTTTTAACTTACCAAATATATTTATTTTCAAAAGAAAAATGTATAATTTAACTATTAAATAAAATATTTAATGGTTTTAAAAAAATCAAACATGCAATATTAATTTTTCAATAATTAATGGCTCCATCTTCAAGAGAAAAAAACAGGTTTGAAATATCAAACCTGCTCTTAAAATAAAAACCTCAAAACTTATGTCTCCACTCATTAGAACTTTTTTGTTGAGCTTTTTCAACTTTATAAATCTGTTAAAAAAACTGCATTGCAGATGCTCTTAATGTTAGTCAATTTGTCCCTAATTCACAACGGAGGAGATAATAATTTATCCTTATATTAATACGGAAAAAATAAATTATCAATGAATTAGTCATTAACACACTGTCTACCCCAAAACTACAACATTCCATATCTTAAGCCGAGAATCTAACATGGCCATTCAATACCCAATTTGGTGCACAATAAAATCCATTTAAATCCACATTGATTGCACTGTGAATGCATTACAGTTACCGTATCACAAATATTTTCTTATTTAGTGCGATTTTTAATTAGTCTAAAAAGATTTGTTCTATTCAAAATAAATAAATATTTTTTTTATTAATTCTTTAATTAGGACTATAAATTACGAGACTAGCTCCGTTCGCTCCTCTGCTCTGTTACTTTACAAGGAAAGCGAGATGTTTGGGGAAAACTTGTACCAGTGCTTCTCCGGCCATCGCCGTTCGTCCCGTTGCCGTTGCCGTTGCCCTACTCTTCCGGCGCCCGCCGCCTCTTGTTCCTCTTCTTCCTCCTCCTCCGTCGTCTTCAAGCACTTCAATTGCCTGTTCGATCCTGGCATGACGCCGGCCGTGCTTCCACCCCGCTCCACCTCCCCCGCTGGTAAAGGCGCCTCCTTTTTCCCCTCCTCGTCATCTTCCGGCGACGGCATAGACGGAAACGAGGTCTCCAGCTGCCTCTCCGAGCGTGACCTCTCCTCCGCCATCGCCTCCCGCCGCCTGCTGCCGGCGTCCCCGGGGCGGTCCAACTCCAGCGTGGACTCCTCCGCGGCGCCGGCCGCCTTCGGAATCAGGGGCATTTCCGCCGCCGCCGTGCCCACCTACTCGCCGGACCCCTACGGCGACTTCCGCCGGTCGATGGAGGAGATGGTGGCTGCGCTCGGCCTCGACGCCGCCGGCGACCACCGCGCCCGCCGTCTCCACGAGCTCCTCCTCTGCTACCTCACACTTAACCGGAAGCACGCCCACAAGTACATTGTCAGCGCTTTCTTCGACCTCCTCCTCGCCCTAGCCGCCGCCACCTCCGCCGCCGAGGATAATAGCTCCACCGCTCGATTCGCCACTGCCTCCTCCCAGCTGTAGATTGTTAACTCGACATGCGTACGGCATATCTGCTAAAGAATTATTCTCTCTGTCAGATCCTCGTCGGATCATATCTGCTAACATATACGCCATGCTTACTCGACATGTAGACGAGATTACTACTAATACTACTACGAAGCATCATCTTAATCTTTGCTCTGATCAAGTGTCTCATGTGTGGACGAGGACAGTTTCTCTGGTCAAATAAACTCCTCTTACTGGAATTGACATAAAGATGAGATCAATGGTGGAGTCAGATCGAAGTAGTGCGCGCTGGAAAAGCTGTCCCAGACTCGGCCAATGCATCTCAGCGCACTGAATCAAAGATGCCAAAGACTTCAATTACTGTCTTTTTGTTTATCTTTCCAGAAAAATAATTGGCGACGACAATGCTGTTCTCTGTAAATTTGTTGCAGAAGTTGAGTGCGTGTGCAGAGGACTGCAAATATGGAAACAGGAAGATCAGTAAAAAAAAAACACCGCAATCTAATCCATTGATGATGGACTATGAATTTGTTCTTCTTTTGAATAAAATATCTATGTGTAATCTATCGTATCGGCAAAAGTTTCTTGTACCCATTTTAAAACCACTCATGAAATGACACGCTATTTGATGTAGTGTGGGGCCATGTAGCTGTGTGGAATTTTAGTTCCGACACGGAGTGTGACTTGTCTTATATAATTGTATGGAATATTGATTATATATATCAATTGATAGAAGCCATTTTCGCGGAGACTGGAGGCCGATCGGCAGTAAAGGTGAGTTTTGAATCTGTGATTTTCCTCGGAAAGAAGGGAACTTGGACCTCTTTTCTCTTCGTTAGATCACGGTGATTACAAATGTTCCATTTTTTTTCAATATGATTTGGTTGCTTTTGGAATTTCTGCTTCCGGTTGTGAATCTGACTGTTTAGTTGGCTGATACTGAGATTACAGTTGGTCTCGGTATATTCTTCAGCCCGTTGTCTGTTCTAGACTCGAAATCTGCGGTTTTTGTGTATTTTTATGGCGATCTAGGGTTGTTGTTTAGATAACCAAAACCTAGATTGGGATTTTGGCGATAGTGGTAGATCTCTTGATGCAAGATCATGTTTTACTTTTTCTGCATTATGAGGATTGAGAATTCATAACGTGACCAATTTATCTTGGACCTTTGGAATAAAGCTAGGATTTTTTTTTTCTCCCGATCTCGTGACAGAAATATGTAACTTCTGTTCGGAACTTTGCAGCTAAGCTACAAATGGGAGAATCCAGTGCAGAAATAGCAAAGGATGTAACTGAAGTAAATTCTCATCTCTTTTTGATTCCTCTTAATCTCCCACGTGTTTTTTTTTTTTCTCACTGCAAAACATTAACTATTAATTGTCATGCTTATTTTTTAATCGTCTAAATTTTCAGTTGATTGGAAAAACCCCACTGGTGTATCTCAATAAGGTAGTAAATGGCTGTGGAGCCCGGATTGCTGCGAAGCTTGAGATGATGGAACCTTGCTCCAGCGTCAAGGATAGGTAAGGATTTATGATGTTCGTGGTAAATAGAAAATCAGTGATTTTTTCCCACCTTTAATTAACATTTCTTCACTTCAGAGTTTTCAGTGATTTCAATTAATGAGTTGATAATTTTTCCTGGCAGGATTGGATACAGCATGATTGCTGATGCGGAGGGGAAGGGTCTTATCACACCAGGACTGGTAAATCAGTTCTTCAATCGCTTATTTCTGTCTAAAAGAAGTCAAGGCAAATGCTTATTTTGGCCATGAAATAAATATTTCTTCTTTTGAAGAAAAAAACTCATCTAATTAGCTTACCTTCACATTGGTAATCTGCACTAGCATCTCACATTTTACATCAATTATCCATTCAAACAATGTTTAGTCCATCTTTAGTGGTCCTTTAAAAAGGTATATCTATATAAACCTTTAAATTCCTCAATAGAAGAAAGGAAAGGAAAGAAAAGAAAAGAAAGGAAAAAGAATTCCATTTCCTAGTTTATTCTTTCTTTTTCAATAGAGAGGAAAGAAGAGGGATTTTGGCTCCAAATTTGATCCATAATATTGTGGTGATTTTCTTTCCTTTGAAAATTTTAGTAAGGAAATGAAATGTATTGAAAATTGTGCTTTCCTTTCTGTTCCACTCAATTTCATCAGAGTAAACACAACAATGAAGAAGTCTTCAGAGATGATGCTTTCTGTTTCCAAGTAATAGTAAAGGATATTATAGTGCTGAAAAGAACTTCCGTTGATAAATCATTGTGTAAACAATGATTTTTTTTCCATTGCTTACTATCCTGTTAAGTCTGCAAATGTTTTATTTTAAACAATGAATTGTTTTTTTTTTTTGTTCATTACTTACTATCCTTATAAGTCTCCAAATGTTTTAATTAAATAAGCATTTGCCAATTTTTTCTCTGTGAAGAGTGTCCTGATTGAGCCAACTAGTGGTAACACTGGTATTGGACTGGCTTTCATAGCTGCTGCCAAGGGTTACAAGCTCATTCTTACAATGCCCGCCTCAATGAGTATTGAGCGAAGGATCATTCTTAAAGCTTTTGGTGCGGAATTGGTTCTCACTGATCCAGTTTTGGGAATGAAAGGTGCTGTTCAAAAGGCTGAAGACCTTGCTGCAAAGACACCTAATTCTTATATTCTTCAGCAGTTTGAAAATCCTGCTAACCCCAAGGTATATATTATGCGATGTTATTTTTGAAACTTTTTACATGCAAAAGTAGTTATAATTTATGTTTGGTTTATGTGTGTAGATTCATTATGAGACAACTGGACCAGAGATCTGGAAAGGAACTGGTGGAAAGGTGGATATGTTGGTTTCTGGTATTGGAACAGGAGGCACAATTACTGGTACAGGAAAGTATCTCAAGGAACAAAATCCCAACATTAAGGTAGTATCAACAGAAAAATACTATCTACTGTTATCATCTTGTACAGTCCTTGGGCAGTTTCCTTTTCCCCTCTTTTACATGGTATATCTGCTCATTGTTTATTCTTTTCTATTTGTAGCTTTATGGTGTGGAGCCAGTTGAAAGTCCTGTGTTATCTGGAGGAAAGCCTGGTGAGCTAAAACTTAATCAAGTGTTTCCCTTCTTGTTCTGAATTCTATGTTCAGTTTTCTAAATTGGTAACATAGCTTACTCAAAAGAATGTTCACCTTTATTAGTCCTCTCATCCTTTGTTACACATAATATGTGCCAAACATAAGTAGCTTTATATGCCATGTCAATGAACTTACCAATAGAGAAAGCTTGGATTTCATGCCTTGGTCGATAAGAATCCTCTTTGAATCACCCATTCTGCTTTGATGCAGCAGGAGATGAATTTGAATTTTTCAATCTGATGCAGCTAGGCATTTCTATTTCAAGGGAAACAATAAAAAAAAATCAATAATCTGTAATTCTAAGTATATTTACTTCCGTTATTGGCTTTTTTGCTTTCTTGACCAATGTGGATTTCTTTTTTTTTAAATAAAAAATAATTTCAGGTCCCCATAAAATCCAGGGGATTGGAGCTGGTTTTGTCCCTGGTGTTTTGGATGTTGATCTCGTCGATGAAGTTATTCAAGTAAGTCTGAGAAATTTGTTTACTGTCATTGTTAACACACCATGTTAGTCCCAGTTCTGAAAAGTGTTCAGGGTGCTAAAATAATGTCATCAACATTCATCAGACCTTCAGAGACGGTGACAAATCTTTTGGTTTCCAGTAGCCGTATGGCTTTCATTTCTTGTTTTTTAGAGCCTACAAATTGTTCTGTAACGTTGAGAAAGAACAACAGTGTATTACATTTCACGTGCCGATGACCAGGTCACAAGTGATGAATCCATTGAAATGGCAAAGCTTCTTGCACTCAAAGAAGGTCTGCTGGTGGGTAACGTTTTTCTTAAACGTCCTTCTTGATTCAAGTTGTCACCAATTCTAATTTAATAAAAATCACATCAAGGTCTTATACCGATATAAGTGCAATATACGTTGCAGGTAGGAATATCATCTGGTGCTGCTGCCGCGGCAGCCATTAAGATTGCACAGAGGCCAGAAAACAAAGGAAAACTCATTGTGGTAAGTCCCATTTCATTTTTTTCCTTCAATGTCCAACATACATGTTTGAATTAAAAAGAATCATCACTTGCTTATGAGGTATTTACAATTTATTCAAATACTGCTCCCACTATGGTATGCCATTTCATCATCAATGATCTTGCATTCTCATCCAGCCATTTCTGTCTTTGACTGATCAATATCAAATTGGCATACTTGATTACTCCGAGTTATATAACAGTCATCCTCTTCCCACTTATAATTTGTAACAATGTGCTCTTTCACTTTGGTGAAGGAAAGTTTCCCTTAGCACTCTCAGCACTATGTTTACCTAAATGAATAGAAAAGAGATACTAAAGAACTAAACGGAAGTAGATACATTGTCTTGTACATTTTAAAGATGCACAAGTGGTAGAAAATTAGTTTTTTCCCCACATTGTACTACAAGGAAAGTAAAGGAACTTTCACTTTAATAGCTATCTGTATCTTCTTTGGCGCAGGTCGTCTTCCCCAGCTTCGGCGAACGTTACCTTTCGTCTGTGCTCTACCAGTCAATCAAGAAAGAAGCTGAGAACATGGTTTTTGAGCCATGAAGTTTCTTTGTGCGCCAAGAATCCTTATCCAAGCAATTCGACGAAAGCAGCCGGAAGGCTCTACCCTACTGCAATTGTCCTTGTCAGAAACTTTCCAAGTTATTTAATGAATAAACTCGAACAATTTCCATAATATAAATAAGTGAATTTGAACCTCATCTGATAGATTTGGTATAGAATATTAGTAACGTTTGTGTATCTGGTTGATGTGCTCCAATTCTGCCGTCGAATTTGACTAAACTAAAAATGCATATACATATTATATTGCTCAAGCATCATGTAAGAACAAAATATCTGCTTTTGAATAAAAGAGTGCGCTTGACATTAATTATTATATTTATACACAATGTTTTTTTTAGTAGATCAAATTCTAATTGAGTTGTTATTGTCAATTCCCTGTAGAGAAAGATGACAAGAGTGCGAGGAGCCACAGCCACATCAATAGCAATTGTTCTTCTTCAGACAAAATCTACATACATATCACTATCCTTCCTCTCTATCAAATTGCAAACCTTGCATAAGAAATGATTACTACTTGGCGGTGATGATCAAACAGCTACCTGAAGAGACTCCAAGGAGACCACAACATCCCTCATCAGAGGCCTTGCCTTGAGGTTGTGATTGAGGCAGTGGCTGGCCAACCATGCCACCCTCTGAGCAGCTTTCTCAGGGTAGTTTTTCCCTAGCTTGGGATCCACAATGGCAAACACTCTCTGTCTCTTGGTCAGATATGGCCCTGCCCAATCCACTAGTGTCTGCTCGCCCGCCGGCCGACACTTGTCCAGCGACCTCTTCCCCGTGAGGAACTCCAGCAGCACGACTCCGAAGCTGTAAACATCGCTCATCGCCGTCAGATGACCTACAAACACCAAGAGTTCACATCCAGTTCCACTTGGTAAACTGAACCAACACAATTGTAAATAGAGAGTTTCAAACTGAAGTTTCATGTACCCGTCTTCAAATATTCTGGTGCTGCATAGCCACAAGTCCCCATTATTCTAGTTGAAACATGAGATATGTCCCCTACTGGACCATTCTTTGCGAGGCCAAAGTCTGAAAGCTTTGCATTGTAATCCTAAGTGTAGAAATGATGAGGAAAAAATATCTATAAGATGTTCCATGCATTGAGAAGATGTAACAACGGCAAGAAAGAATTTTTAGATGGCTAACATTGTCTAAAAGAATATTTGATGTTTTAAAATCGCGGTATATGATTGGTTTTTCGGCATCATGGAGGAAAGCAAGCCCCTTTGCAGCATCAAATGCAATCTTCATTCTGATACCCCAAGGAAGGCAGCCAAGCGCTCCTGTCACATGGAACTTAATTTTAATTAACCAGAGATATCTACATGATTCATATTTAAAATGCAAAATCACTATGAAAGCTCGCATTAAGTTTTGTTGGAAAAAAGTAAAACCAATTATTCTACTATTAAAATAACCTATGATATCAAATGATTGAGAACTATGATAACATTGTTAATTTCCTATCTATCTTTTGTTGGTTAAAAGTAATTTCAACTATGATGTAAATATTTTCTGTTCCATCTATTTCAACAGAAAAACAAAGAATATATAGAAGAAAAGTATGATAGAGGATTGAAATGAAAAAGAAAAACAGATTGTGTAGAAGTATTTTGTTTTTTGTTTTCCTAAACCAACAGTCAGTCCTTTCTTAACAGGTATCAATCAGAATTGTCAAATTGGATAAGAACAAATAACAATTATTCAGCAAAATAAATCAATTGGAGAAGGAAGTTGATATTTGTGGAGAAGCATGTCTACTAAAAGATTGATGAAGAGAAGTTTGAAATTTCTGAAAAGGAGAAGATTACTCGAGAAGAGAAGAGATTCCACATTCCCCTTGTCCATGAACTCATATACCAGTACTCGGTGCTCGTCTTCGCAGCAGTATCCAATCAATTTCACCAAATTCGGATGCGAAAGTTGCCCAAGGAATATAACCTCAGCCTAAACACATCAAAAGCCAGCCTTAAAGACGACTAACATCAATCGAAACGACTCAAACTATTGCAGGAAATCAAGCTGAAAATAACTAAGAAGAGTTCCTATATATTTACCAGCCACTCTCTGTGACCCTGGAAACTGTTTTCAGCATCATGGACCTTCACAGCCACTCTCTGAGGTTGAAGACCCTTCTTGAGGTTCTCAGTGATGAACCCTGCGTACACGCGCCCAAATCCCCCAATTCCCACACTGTTCTTGAAATCTGCAGTAATAAGCTTGAGTTCACTGAAAGTGAAAGTTTCTAGAGGATTCCCTGCAGCCTCCTTCCTCAGATCCTCGACCTCCTTTGCGTTCGACGGCAACTTGCTAATCTCCTTCTCTTTTTCCTCTCTTGGACTTTGAACTTGTGGAGATTCTGATAGAAAGAACTGATTTTGAATCAAGAAAATCAATTAACATATTCAGAATTATTATAACTGAAAACGCACTCACCTATCTTTAAAGAGGAAGAGACTCGTCTGATGGAGAGGTTCTTAAACCAGCAATTTCCCATGAATACCAGTAGAACTATTCACCAAGATTGCATGTTACTGAGAGATTATATGAGCTTTGGCTTCTTCAAAGAGAAGGTAACAAGATATATAAAGAGTTGAAGTGATCAGTAAACCGTGTCCAGGCTATGGATTGCCCGAGTAAAGACTTGGTCTACCTTCCTCTAAATTATTTTGAGATGAAAATCGAGACCATGACTGCTCCTCTGACTGGGTTATTTGTAGAGAAACCACAAGTGTTCTTGGAGAGAAGTAGAGCTGTAGTTTCGGCATTCTGGAGGTGCTTTAAGTCACTATAACATTTCAGAAAAGATGTGGATGGAATGTCATTGTAAAAATCAACGTCTCACCACTCACCAAAGAGGAAGACTGAGTGGAGTCAATATTGATAGTAGAAGAAAGAAGAGTAAATGGATTAGCAAGAAGAATTAATATTGTTTTAATATTACCACTTTCTTAAACAAATAATTCATTTATATTCAGTGATAGACTTTCTAACTAGTTACTATTTGATACGATGCATAATAATAGGATCTGATAGTCAGAAGTTAAAAAAATATGACAATCAAAAGTCAAAGGAGATGTGATAGTCAGAAGTCAAGGGGATGTGATAATCAACATACGGAATAGAATCGTCTGGGGGTATCCGGTGTATAAAACCAGGGCGGGGTCTACTGGTCAGGAAACCAGGTCTGCGACAGGACGCGTGATCAGGACAGAAGTCTGACCTGGCTTTGCCGGTCGGGTTTCCTTAAGCTAGCTCGCATAAACAGATTTATCATTCTCGGTTGGGTCTGAATCGGGATAGCATGGAGAAGGGGACTCTGGTCACGCCCCTTCGTCCATCCAGTCTATTCCTCAGCACTTAGCTAGACCGACCCGGACTCCCTCAATCACACCCGGGCGAGAAAGAAGGCGCTACGCGCCAACAGATCAGGGAATCGTAACCACCTGTCAAAGAATAATTACTGTATGTCAGAGAATATTTTAATAGTCAGGGTCATCTGCAAATAGAGCCTTCCTTTAGTCTATAGGAGAAGGTCACATGTCTTCCACCACTTGACAAGTCCTGACACCTGACACCCTCTGACAAATGTCAGTCTCTAGAAGGTACGCATTGTCATATAAAAAGGAGTGTCCTCTCCCTTGCGTAGGTACGCTTACTCGCACACTTGTCTACTTTTCTTCTTCCTTGAGCGTCGTAGGGCCTGTTCCGGGGTCTTTTTCCCTAGTTCTTGGTCTCTAACGTTCCGTATGCTTGTCTGAGTGTGCGCAGAGTTCCAGTACCGCCGGCTCATATCCAGTAGATCTTCAAGGTCACGTGGAGGTCTGTTCGCCGAGGCCCGTACTACCGCAACATCATAGTTTCTCCTCCGTCAACACCAGCGATACCTCATCCGATCCAACTTTCATAATATCCGACTCAGTTTCCGGATAAGATGACTCTTCAAACTTCGAATCTTCAATACACATTTGAAATCTTGCGTCTAAATCGTCCATCAGACTGACCATCCACTGATATAATTGACGGTTGAACCAGTAAAGTTAATTAGGTGGTCAGTGAGTGAAGAAGATCCTAATAATGGAGTTTAAGAGAAGAAATCACCACTTTTGTATTGTCAGAAACTTGTTTTAAAAAAAAAAAAAAAAAAAGAAAGAAGAAAGAAGAAAATATTGGAGACGGCTTTATTTTAATTAACAGGATTAGCTCATGTGTCAATTTCAATGAGCGACAAAAAATGGTTGCTTAGCCAGTAATACAGAAGAGGCAGTTAAATGAGCTCAGCATAATCTCGTGATTAATGAAACAAATCTGTTGAATTGTTTAATTATTATCAATAAAATAGAAAAGGAGCTTGAATAATTCAAGTCAAATGGTAGACCAAGCAATTACAAGATTGCATTAAAAGTCAGAGAGATGAATACGATTTATTTGTTGGTACATACGATTTATCTGTGGGTGCAAGATTTAGCATTTAGACGAGAAGAGAGAAGATGAATAATGATCAGCATTTTACTACACCGCGTCAGAAAATTTCAACGTTAATTTCCATAATTTTAAAAACAGATAATACAATTTTCATTATATCCTCCCACCACGAAATAATGTCCTTAAATTTTTTTATTTTATCCATTTAAAAATTTTAAGTCAGTCAGTTTTGGATATTGATGGACTTGCGCTATTTAAAAATTTAATATTTTTAAATTAAGGGAGTCTGGAAACTCATGGATAGAATTAGTAAGTGATTATCATTATCTTATAATAAATTTGTAATAATTTTTTAAAACTTTTATAAATTTAAGAATTTACTAGTCTCACTATATGCTATCTAATTCAGATTTAGCGAGGCTTCCTAAAGTAATTTAGAGTTATCTAAATGTAATAGAGATCCTCTAGTCCGTAAATTATGGATCAGGAGATGGTCCATTAAGGACCTTTGATTTGGATGGATCCTATTTTTAAATAGGTGGGATCCATCCAAATCAAGGGTCTTCATCAGTGGATCATCCCTTGATCCGCAATTTGTGGATTAGAGGATCTATTCTCATCTAAATGAGTCAAGTTTGTTTAAAATTGATTTCTAGACTAAAAAATTGTGAATCATTTCAAATAAAAATAATGTTTTCATTTAAATTAGGAATTCGATAATATAAATTGAGAGTAATAATTTTTTAAAAATTTATGTAAAAACTCGGAGATATATACATATAAATTCATGTCACATGTGATTATTTCGTAACAAAAAAGGAGGGATATAATGAAAATGTACTATGTGTTTTTAAGATTATGAAAATTAAGTATGCGATTAAAAATGAATAATATTCAAACTTTCTTATGTTGGTTGGTAAAATGCTGAACAATGATAAGTGAGTAGTAGTAGGAGAGCTAAAGCCGACTTTGTCAATGAGGAAATTTTTTTGGTCAACTGGTAAGACTGAAAGAGTCAATCAATATACGGTTTCTACGTCGATAAATCAAACTAAATTTAGTCAAAGATCCCAACCATAATTCTCTGTTTTTTATTTTATTCAATAACTTGTTCGTTTAGTTTTACTGTTTAAGATTTCTTGAAATATAATAGAGTAGGTTGAGAGAATATTTATATTATATAACATTATTTTAAAATATTCTCAATTCGATGGATTTGAGAGTTTAGGAAGAAAGCCATATTCGATCATTAATAAATTTTGATTTTTTAAAAATGATTTCATATTGAATTGAAAACCATTAAATGTTTTAAATCATCGAGATATCATTTAAAAGTTTTGATTTCTTATTATTATTTGGGACAATAATGAAAAGGGCGTCCTTTGGTATTTCAATAATCCCAGAGATGTCTATGCTCTCATTAATTGAAATAGTTAGTGCTTATATGGATATTTATTTTAATAGGTCTGTCAATTTTAAGTGGATGTAAAAATATTTTATTAGGTTCTTAACATCCTCATGCAAGGGGTCTTTCGACTAGGACAAATGTTCTTTATGATTTATCTTTTCTAGAATATGTGAATGTGAGATCATTTTGAAGGGACCATTGATGTGAGGGCTTCATATTTTGAGAGAGGATGGTCTATTTTTTTGGACTAAGGGATGGTTCATAATTCAATTATGATCGAATCATGATCGTAATATGATTTGATAATAATTAGTTGTGATCCCTCTGAGTTCATCTTCCCACCTAGGTCGGACTACCTGACGCTGAGCGGGAAGTGGCTTCCGGACAACCTTCGATCGTTTGCCTCAACCCAAACTACAACTTAATTAGAAAGATGAATCGAAAGAGGATCGCAACTAATTATGACCAAATTACAATCACAATCTTATCACAATTAAATTATTGATCATCTTTTAGTCCATAAAAAATGAACCAAAGATCCCGTCTCTCATATTTTACCCATCAAAGAAATATTTATTTTTTTATTTTTTTTTTATCAAAACGTACAAACATACCATTTAATATTAAAAAAATAATATGCTAAGGAAAAAATTTTAAATGCTCAAGAGTAAACACATAAAATGATGAAATCCATAAAAAAAATAAAATTATGAATTATGAATTTATATATCTATCATTGAGTATTTGATTGAAGTATCACTCTTAATATTATTAATTCGTTTATTTATGAATGAGACGGACAGATATTGTCAGACAAAATAAATGCTAACTGCTACCATTTAAACTTATTCCATTTAATAACATTCATATGGCAATAATTATATTTTAGAGTGGGTAGAACGCGTTTGATCGGTTCAACTACGTCATTTTAGAATGAACTGTTAGATTGACAAAAGCATTTGATAAAAAAAAATGAACTTATACGATGATTTAAAAAAATAGAGAAGCTTTTTTTATTTTTACCTTATTATTTTCTCCTAAGTTTTCAAAAGAGCTTTCTTCTCTCATACTGACGTTGAGTTAATTATATGGCTGTGCTGGTCAAGTAAGCCAGTGGCAGGGGACGATAGATGAACTAAGAAGTTAAGGACGAGTAAGACGGCTTCCGAGGCGACTTCACTAGCGAGCAGAATTGAACCTTAAAGAAAAGAGATGAGAGATTCAGACTAGGCTTTTTTCTTCTGGGTCGGAGATCAGGAGGTAGGAAGCAGGGAGAGCAGCTATTAAAGCTACGGAAGCAAGAGCAAGGCAAATAAAATTTCCCTTTCAATTTATACAGATCAAACATTTACCCCGGACAATGGTGTAGCATATAGCACCTTTTTAATATATTCATCAAAATTCCAATTTCAACTCATTGACGAATGAATTATCTTTAATAAATGATTGATCTAAAAATACTGATTAATACATCATCCATTGCAAAAGTTTTCTGCCAAAATCGAATTAATCATCCCTAAGTTAATCAACTTAAACTGAATATCTAATGACAATTTAAAAAAAAACTACAAATCAAATATTTTGGTAAAAATAATAAAAAGGATAAAAAGTGTTAAAACACACAAACGATACATTAATGACAATGTGTTTGCTTCAAAATAATAAACAATAAATAATATATTTTCTTATAGAGACGAAGCAATCATTGAGTTACTCAACCAAATAAGGACATCTTTAATATAAAATTTTTAAAAAGATTTGTAAAATGAAAAAGCTAAATAAAAAAATTTTAATCATTGTAGATGTAAAGTGATCTGGTGGTAAGATGTGGCCTGTCCAGTAGGAGGTCAAAGTAGGTCAACGTATGAGATAGACGCTCGATCAAACGAGCTACCTTCCCGATTAGACGGAAGAATAGCCGACCCGACACTTCAATAGTTCGGTTTGATGCCGAACTTCCAACGTTCATAAGGCAAAGCAAGAAGAGGCGAAGGCCGAGCGACCATCCTGCTCGGCTAGACCATGGACGCGGCCTCAACCCGGCAAGTAGGGCTCACTCGCTCGACAAGGTGAAGCCAGCTAGCAGCTCATTGACCGAGCGGACACTCTGCTCTACCGCCGCCTCACCTGAACAACAAACTGGCCGAGCGGCTCTCCCACTCGGCCCGATAACAGACAAAGAAAGTTGTTGGCAATATCTTCTTAGGCACCAGTGTCGCCGACAAGAGACATAGTCGGTGGCATGGTCAGACAGAGAATTATACGGTGGAACCTTCCACTATCGCATCAGGGATATGCCTGGGTTATTAAGGTATGACGTCAAACACGCTTTTCTGACACGTCCATTCCATGTATGCTTTGAGGAATGTGCACGTCTCGGGGAGTGTGCACGCGCCTCTTGGGAGCCCTATATAAAGACCCTCAGACTTCGACGGAGGTACGCTCACTTTTTTACACTGTAGCTACAGTTCTCATTTCCTTGTTGCTCTATTTCTTTTCGCTATAGATCTTACTTGAGCGTCGGAGGGCCATCGCCGAGGAACCCCTTCCCGGCTCGGCGTTGTGCTTGCAGGTCCACGTCAGCAGGATATCTACGTCTTCAAAGTCTTCGACTAGTCAACAAGAGCGTCACATCCCAGCGTCCATCGACTCAGCTCTCGGACAGGAACAAATTTAGCGCCGTCTGTGGGAAAAAGATTGTCCTGCAGAGGTCGATCGGGATCCAACTCATCTATCAGCCGATCAGCCAAACGGTCACTAGGCCACTTGTCTAATTAGTCGGACTTGCAGTCTCCTTCGACTAGACTTGAGGGGGAGGCACGTGATTCGGTGGTAAGGTGTGGCCCGCCTGGCAGGAGGTCAAAGTAGGTCAACGTGTGAGATAGGCGCCCGATCAAGCGAGTTACCTTCCCGATCAGACGGAAGAATAGCCGACCCGACACTTCGACATCTCAGTTTGACGTCGAGCTTCCGACGTTCATAAGACAAAGCAAGAAGAGGCGAAGGCCGAGCGACCATCCTGCTCGGCTAGACCATGGATGCGGCCTCAACCCGGCAGGCATGGCTCCCTCGCTCGACAAGGTGAAGCCGGCCAGTAGCTCATTGACCGAGCGGACACTCGACTTTGCCGCCGTCTCACCTGAACGACAAACTGGCCGAGCGGTTCTCCCACTTGGCCCGATAGCAGACAAAGGAAGCTGTTAGCAGTATCTTCTTTGGGACCAGTGTCGTCGACAAGAGACATGGTCGACGACATGGTCAGATAGAGAATCATACGGTGGAACCTTCCACTGTCGCATCAAGGATATGCTCGGGTTGTTAAAGTATGGCGTTAGACACGCTTTTCTGACGCGCTCATTCCAGGTATGCTTTGAAGAATGTGCACGCCTCGAGGAGTGTGCACACACCTTTGGGGAGCCCTATATAAGGACTCCCAAATTCGACGAAGGTACGCTCACTTTTTTACTGTAGCTACAGTTCTCATTTCCGTATTGCTCTATTTCTTTTCACCATAGATCTTACTTGAGCGTCAGAGGATCAACGTCGAGGAACCCCTCCCCGGCTCAGCGTTGTGCTTACAGGTCCACGTCAACAAGAGATCTACATCTTCGAAGTCTTCGACTAGTCAACAAGAACGACACATCCCCAGCGTCCATCGACTCAGTTCTCGGACAAGAACATAAAATTTGAAGTTTTTTGTTAAAGAGAAGTAGTAAAATTTCAAAATTATTTTTTTTTATTGAAATTGATGCAATATGTATGTAATCATGCAATTACATATTATAAAATGAAACATACAAAAATTATTTAAAATTCTAATTATTGGAGATGTTTCAATAAATTTATAAAATATTGATGTGACATATTAAAATCATTAAAAAAAAAATTGTAAAACTCTAACTACTGAAGATACCCTAAGCATTGAGAATATTCCCCAGGCAGTTATAAAATCCATAATATTACCATGCAAAATGAAATATACTGAGTTTCAACCGACACACACATGAACCAATAAAAATGTCCATATAAAAAAAAAAAAATCTCAGTGGGACAAACTTCTTGCCATGGTTTCAGTCTTATGAACTACACAAACAATTTGCATCAGCTCAAATCAGAAATGTTTGCAGCACCCATTTATGCTCAACCCCAGGCTAAATCTTATATACTTGTACCTGTATGCATTTGAATATTACAACAAATGCATCACAGATTTTAAAAAATAGTGAAACATGGATTGCACTACTCCAACTTTCCATTGAAAAACATGGTTCATACACATTCAAAATCTTGAAATGGCAGGTAAAAGTTGAAAACCCAATGAAGGGCACTGCTTTCAGCTGGAAGCAGAAAGCATAAACTAATGCAACTACAACTCGAGTAAAAGAAAAGTTGCATATATTTTACAAAATAAACACAAATAACTGTGGCACCAATAAACATAAACAAATAAATAAATGCTACACCAGAAAATGTTTCACAAATAAATGCTATACCAAACTCACATAGATAATCACAAGAAGGTGAGCTGAACATGTCTTATAAAAAATAAAAGATGAATATTCATCAAGCATAAAGCACAAGGCACAAAGAAAGTGCAAGAAAAATATTGCAGGAGATCAGTTGCTTAGCAGACAAAAGGATCTTCTGATTCCTGCAAGAAATCGCATATCAAAAGTTATAGAATTATATCAGATCAAGGAAGACACGATCTACATCTGACAGAAAATTGATCTTTCTGATGCCGAGACAAACAAATGGCCTTATTTCTAGAAGTCGGCACATAGTAAAAGACAGAGTGAAGCAAGGATTGGATTCGATCCATAGGACAACAAAACCACAAGCAAAACAAGAAAGCCTCGAGTTGCAACCGAGAATAGGAAATAACAAAATCAAGGGTGCCTGGCTTGGAAATCTTTCATGAAGGCAACGAGCTTCTCAACTCCTGCAAACGGCATAGCGTTGTAAATGGAAGCCCGAACACCGCCCACTGATCGATGTCCCTTCAGCTGAACCATGCCTTCCTTTGCAGCCTCCTCGATGAATTTCTTCTCAAGATCAGATTTTTTCAGAGTAAAAGGAACATTCATCAGGGATCTAACTGACTTCTCAACAGGGCATACGTAATACCCATTGCTCTCATCAATGGTATCATAAAGAATTCCAGCCTTCTTTTGGTTCTTCTTCTCAACCCCTGCCAACCCACCTTGCTCCAATAGGTCCTCAAATACTAGAGCGCAGATATAGATCGCAAAACAAGGCGGAGTATTGTAGAGGGAAGCGCTGTCAGCATGGATCTTGTAATCCAGCATCACAGGCGTGATAGGCTGGGCATTGCCAATGAGATCCTTGCGCACTATCGCGATCGTGACGCCGGAGGGACCAACGTTCTTCTGTGCCCCAGCATAGATCAAGCCAAATTTCGAAACATCAACAGGCTTCGAACAGAAGTTGGACGACATATCAGCCACCAAAAGCGCATTTTTATTGCTAGGACTGGGGTAATTCTTGAACTCCACTCCATGGATCGTCTCGTTGCCGCAGATGTGTAAAAATTTCGCGTCCGGGTTCTGCTCGAGGCCATCAAACGCGGGGATCTTCGTGTACTTTTCAGATTTGCCGGACCAGATCAGGTTGGCCTTGCAGAACTTCTGCGCCTCCTTGAAGGCCTTGTCACTCCACGATCCGGTGACGACGAAATCTGCGCTGTCTCCGGGAGCACAGAGGTTGAGAGGGACGGCGGAGAACTGGGTGGTGGCGCCGCCCTGGAGGAAGAGGACGGCGTAGTCGTCGGATATCCCTAGGAGGAGGCGGAGGTCGGACTCAGCCTTCTTGATGACGGCGTCAAACTCCTTCCCTCGATGGCTCATCTCCATGATGCTCATGCCGGAGCCATGGTAGTTGTAGAGTTCGGCCTGAGCCTTGAGGATGACGGACTCCGGGAGAGTGGCAGGGCCGGCGGCGAAGTTGAAGATCCGTCCGGTGGCGACGGAGGGCGAGACCGGGGGAGATCGGACGGCAGTGCAGGAGATGGTGGAAAGGCGAGTTTTGCGGCGGAGGGGCGCAACGAGGAGCGCCTGCTTGCAAGGGAGGGGGGAGGAAGGGCGGAGGGGTTGCTGGACGAGGAGAGCGTGGGGAGAGGATGAGGCAGCCATCGCAGCAGGCGGGAGAGAGCGATCTGAGAAGTGCGAAGTGCGAGGGAAGAAGAAGGAGCGAAGCGAGGAGGAGCGAAGTTGGCGGCGGAGGAAAAGGCAAAAGAAACTTGGCTAGGTATACTGAGGCACGCCGACCCTACGCTTTGGTAAATGTTTACTAAAAATTACCAATAAATAAATAAATGTATACTGACCTTTTTTTTAATAATTAATTAATAAATTTTACAAAACCAAATATAGTAAGATATATATAAATTCATGATATAAGTACATTTTTAATCAAGCAATATATTAATATATAACTTATTAATACATTAAGATATAACTTATTAATACATAAGCCTTTTACTAAACAATTCACCAATGAGTTGATAAAAGATGAGTGTGCTATCCCCTCCATTAATATATAATTAATAGATAGAGTAAATTATAGATAAATACGAACCCTTAAAATAGTAAAAAATATATAAGGATATAATATAAAAGTTATCCTATTTAAAAATTTTATCCTAATTTTTGAATAGATTAATTAAAAATTTTCTATATCAGTTATCTTATTCATTCCTTAAATTTAGATTTGATGAATAGTGATTCTCTAAATTTAGGGAATAAATCTTTTATCTTAAAAATAAAATAATATTTCTTTTTAATCTCTTTCCTTCCATTCAATCTCTTTTCTTCCACTCATTCGATAAATATAATAATAAAAAACGGAAGAAAAAAATAATAAAAAATTAATGGTGATGAAAATTTTAGGATATTTGATGTAGTGAGTAGTGAAAAATAATTATCTAAATTTAATAAAATGGATCATTTATTTTAAATTTTAAATATAGTAATAAAGCAATTGATATTGATAATCTTAGTAAAAGGGTTGAAGCTGCTGGATTGGATAATTTATCGTCCTTCGGGGCGGTGCGATTGTTAAGATATGGGGTGTTGTCACATGAGGTCTTGGGGTCGAAACTCGGCGTGACCGAGTATAACCTCCCCCATGTCTTGGCCATTTGCACTAATGGCTAGTAGCCACCCGTGATTTATCTCCTCTGTGTTGGCCTAAGGACGGGTTGGTGGGGACATTGGGGTAAATGAATCACCTTTTCCACATGAATTGAATATCTGTATTATGAAATAACTCATCTGTCAACCACTTAATTAACATAATTTATCTTTGGTCATATAATTTTTTTAAAAATCTCTGAACTCTACCTGAATCTAAATTCAATCTCAAATTCATGAATTTGAATCTAAATCCGACCAACTCGTCTAATCTGAATCTGACTCGACAAAATTATTTTTTTTTTACAATTCTTTATTATTATTATTATTATTATATTAATATATATATATATATCTTATTTTTAAAAATAAAATTTAATTTAACCCTAAAAATAAAAATAAACTTACTAAATCTTAAATTTAGATCAATAATTCGATCTAAATCTAAAAATTTATAATATGAATATAATTTTTTTTTAGCGATTTAGGTCAGATCAAATTGTAAAATCAGATTTATTTTTGACAACCTAGGTCTACGTCAAGTTCGTAAAAGTCTTTGGTTTTGGCCGCCGGTTTGAATCACTTGGCAATGCTTGAACCGTTGTGCTAATTTTTCAATACCTACTTCTTCCGAGAAGGATGCTTCACCAGAAAGTGAAGCACCATCTTCACCTTTGCTCTTTGGACAAGGAAAAAAAAGCTATTATGCGCCATCTTCACCAGAAAGTGTTCGTGGAGTCGCTGTACGTTTGTTCCGTTACCACCTCGCCATCTTCGTAGCCGCAGAATATACGGTGCATTTCAAAGAAAATTAATTTTAAGGATGGAATCAAAATTGTCTAAATTTAATAGGGTTGTTATAAGTCGCTAACTAACGATAAATATTTAATTATATAGCTAAACTAATAATGAAAAATAAATTTTCGTCACTAATTGTTCAACTCCGTTGTTAGATATAACGATAGAAATTTAATTTGGTCATTAATTTTAATTAAAAATTTACCAAAATACTCTAAAAATATTAAAATCGTAAAATTCAATTTAACATTGAGAAATCCTAAACAAAGCTACATTCAAAATTCATACGAATTACAGTGGTTTAACTACAAAGCAACATTTAAAAACAACTATATGGTTCAGAAAATAATATATTCATCTCTTCCTTTATGAAACAAACACCTAATTCAATTTTCAATACATTCCCTCAATAATATAAAAGACTGCTGTATTAGAAAAATATCTTTCATAATTTACCCTCTTTCAAAAAATATAAGGCCACCAAAGAACTTCTAAAATGACGAGTTTACCTTTTACTCTAATTTCTAATACATTCTATTAAAAATAAAATTCAATCGTCACTTCTTTATCTTTTACCTTCTTATCATTCAATCCAACAAGTACACTGCAATAGTTCAAACTTTATGAATCTAGAGTTCATTACATTTCTAATTTTGAAATAATCCTATTCATATGTAAATTGAAAATTAAATAAATATACACAAAGTAAAATTACTTATCAAAAAAATGCAAAATTGATAAACATAATTTTAACATGTTTTAAAATATATATACTTTAATGCTAGAATATATATACTTTAAGAATATATTCAATTCTTAAGTGCTGACATTTTATCTATATTATTCCTAAAAAAAATATAATATAATTAGAGTTACATATCATATTGATTAAAGCGAGTACCAGCAACCTCCACTGCTAACCCTATAGCATGCACCCTCCACTGCTAACCCTCTCCAATGCTAACCCTATAACATGCACCTTCGCCCCACGGGGTTATCTCGGCTGATAAAGGCGTGGAAGTTTGCCACTGAGAACATGGGTTCGAGTCCGCAGGGCAACGGGGATTTATTCCCTATCCCTGTGCAAAAAGTCTCGGCCCACTGCGTACTTGCCACCGAGCTACCGTGATTTACCTCCCTCGTGATGACCCTGGGCAGGGTGCGGCGGGGGCCCTGAGGGCGAGGGTTTCGCCTTTTGCCCCTTTTGCCACCTATAACATGCACCTTCCACTGCTAACCCTAGAGCATGTGAAAAAGAGATAAATTACGAAGAACCTTTAGGCATGCTCAGAAGCTTCCTAGGTGAAGGGGTGTTGCATTCAATTTCTATAAAAAGTCATACGTTGACCTTGAACGTTCCATACGGCTGATCCTACAACTATCTGTAGAGAGATAATCAAAAAATCGAGTAGGTAACCACATTGGAGGATATTTTTGTCGGCTTCGTCAGAAATCAACCCTTATTCATTTCTATAAATCTACCATACGATGACTAACTCGACTATGCCTTGGGGCCTTCTACAAAAAGCCATACGCCAGCCTTAGACATCCCATACGGCTAGTCACATAGTCATATATAGAGAAGTAAATCAGAAAACCAAGCAAATCACTACATGGGTGGTGTATTATTATTCAATTGCGAAAAAACGATTACTTTCGCCCCCAGTGCCTCCATCAACTCGCTCTAGAATAATAAGTGAGAGGTAAATCATGATAACTAAGAGGTAAGATAGATGAGAGAGTGAGTTGTAATAGGGTGCAAGGATTTACATATCGCTAGTCCTGGGATTTGACTCTTTGCTCACTAGACAAATCTAACATCTAATTAACATCTCAATTAAGCCCGTGGGAGTGTTGCATTATCATTCAATGTGTAAAAAGGTGATTCGTTCATCTCCAATGACTCAGTCAAACGATTTCAAGATCATCACGAGGGAGGTAAATCAAAATAACTAAGGACCCAGATGGATGAGAGGATGAGTTTTCTTAGTACAAGGATTTATACTCTGCTAATCCTGACTCGCATACTAAATGTACAAATTATAGTCTACTAATTACCTTAGGTAGTCCATGGGAGGCACACTGCATTATCATTCAAGTTAGCAAAAAGTGATTGCACTCATCCAGCGTCCCCGCTAATCCGTCATAAAGATAAATCATAGGTGGTTATTAGCTCTTGAAATAATGATTCACATACGAAGAAGATATTTACCTTAGTTATACTAAATTTCAAATTTCAAATTTTAAAGTTTAAATTGTCAGTATTTCATAGGCTAGCCACTTAATCGTCTCGGAACTGCATTGTCATTCAAACATCTATTAAGGAACGCCCCAAAAATGTACTTTAAAATCCAACAAAACTAGGTGAAAAGGAATGAAATTGACCACTTCCTCTGCGGCACTAGTTCGTAGTTCAAATCTTCTGTCCCGAAACTCCTCTGTCCCTCTGTCCCACGCAGAAAATGACAAATTGGAACAGTGTTTCTCGTGAGAACCACGTGACGCCAATGACCAAAAAAGTCAAAATCGTCAAAAACCTCTTATGCGAAAAACGTGTTCGATGCAGCCCTCTCTGTGCCCTAACCCTTTCTCCTTCCCACGGCTTCTGTCCCGACGAAGGTCCACCGGTGCGAAATCCCTCTGTCCCTCCAATTGTCGACGACAACAGGCGGCACCATTAAGGCTGCTCCCGTCTCCTTCCCACCTTCGACGCGACCCCTTCCCACCTTCGACGGTAACAGGCAGCACCATCGACGTCCCCTTCCGAAGTCGACGACCTCCCCTCCCGAAGGTCGCCAGGACCTCTAGCTTCGTCTCTGCCTTTCCTCGACGAAGATCCTCCTTCGTCTCTGCCTTTCAGTTATATGGTTCTAGAAAATTTTGCTTCTTTTTTCAAGTTCTTTATCTGGTGGAATCATTTTATTTTATTTTTTTCTATGTTTTTGTTTCTGCTTCTGGTGGAATCTGTGTTCTTTATTTGTGTTGTGTGATTCCACCAGGTATGTGCTATGTTCTTGAAAAATTTTGTTTCTTTTTTCTATGTCACTAAATGTCAAGATTTTGTTCTTCCCTAGTGTTCCACCAGTCCAATTGACAGGAAGAATAAAACTGCAAAGCAACATAGATATAGGCGCAAATATTTTCAACCTGCATAAGAACAAAACTATAGATAAATATTGGTGAGAAGCCATAAAAGAGGAGATGTTGTAGTTAAATAAGAAAAAGAATTCTAACTTTAACATAATACCTAGAGCAACATAAAATCCTAAATTAAAATGCACTAGAAAGCAACATATTGTTAAAGTTTTTTTTGACTAGAGATATTAGTTATATGTGTTTTAGGATTAATTTCACATCCAGTATTATGATGGTAGAGTACCAATTTTCTTGTGCCAATTTGCACTTGTGCCAATTTCTGCCAATATGAAGTGTGATTTATTCCATTACAATCAATTATATAATTATATTTTAGCTTCAAATGTAGAAAATGTTGATGCATAAAGACAAATTTGAAAAAACTATAACATAAAGAAAGAATCTTCCTTTTAGATTCATTTTGTAAACATTTTACCAAGAAAACATTAGCAGTCGAAGGGACATAATTTGTGTAGCATGCTTACCATAATGAGGTACATCATTATAAGTTACACATAAATTAGATGATGCTTTTTTCCTTTACTTTGAAGATTTAATTTGTCTCATTTCAAACTCTGAAGGGGTTCTCTTAATTAGCTCTAATTTTGTTGAATTTTATTTTATAGGTTGTTGTTGAATGACATCATCAAGTAACAGCAGTATCGATCATACCAAATTTGAAAATGTACAATGCAAGTACTGCGGGCTAAGAGCATTGGTGCTAGTATTTAGATCAATCAACAACCTAGGAAGACTATATTATGGATGTAAGCGACATGGATGGTTAAAGTGGGTGAGATCTGATACTAGACTAAATGAAGACACGAGTGATATACATTCAAGGATGTTGCCAAAAGTGGAGCCGAGAGTAGGAAGTGAATGCATTTCTTATCCTGGTCACAATATGAGAAATTGGAATGTACCGTTTATCGTCTGAATATTAGTGACAGTGGACTTATTTCTTTTGGCTATATATTTGTTTTGTTTGTTAGTTGGTCTGGTTTAGTAGTAATGTGATAAAGAAATATAATTATGGATGATGTTGACATGTGCTTTTATTATTTATGGATGGAAATTAATTATGTTTTCTTCAGTTAGCTTCGTATGTCAACAAATGATGTTATGATATTATCTTTGCCTATCCATGTCTAAGTCATCCTTAGCACATATTGCCGAGATTGCTTCCCACTTTAAATGTCGTTTTTGTTAATCTCAAAGATATTGTTGATATACACGACCATTTTTTCTAATGGCTTTTAGTGAACTTATAGGACTTGATCGATAGGGACAAGGAAGATGAGAAATATGGAATAATGGAAAAAATTCACGAAGCAAAATTGTTACCATGACTATTGTTTTAATATTACAAGAACAAGAAGCAAAATTATAAGATGATAGTTACGATGTATATGGATGTACATTCTATTGCTATTACTAACTTTCACACAACTATTTATATAAATTTGAAGACGTTTATGTAAATTTGATCAACAATATAGAGAAACATGATTCAATCACAACCAAAATTGTGGACTCATAGTTCACTAAATAACAAGAAATATCTATATTTTACAAATCTCGTTTTAGTTACTAGAACACAATTTCACATGCATTATAATGGAAAGGAGACATTAATCATCACTCTTTGTTGCGTAAGAATAACCCTCCTCCGACCTGCGATCGCCGGCGCATGTCGGCGGAGGAGATCGCCACGGAAATGCACTAAATGCTGGGAACGATTCAAGAGGAGGCAAACTGAAACATAGCCAACTTCGCTTCTTTTGTGCAATTTAAAATCTTCTTCTTGCAGCATGTGAAACCAGGTATTCAATTGCCAGGAGAGTTCTACTGGTTGAGAATATATACAACAAATAAATCGAAATGTTGCAGTCAAAATAAAACGATTCAAGAATCTGAAACCAAATTCTACAAAGTGCCTAAGTTCATATAACTTTCAAACAAATTATGAGTTATTCGTAATATCATACACTAATAGAAGGGTTATCTAGACCATAGACTAATGATTTCGAACGATTGCTGAATCGATCCAAACAATGGGGAATTAGTAAGTCACATAAACAGCACCAATCCAAAGTCTTGATTGCAATTTGATACAGAAACAAATCACAGTGCATTTCTCTTAAACAACTGAAACCTCACAATGACTGCTTCAATCAACTTAATAGTGCATACATATGTGGAAAGCACACATTGATATTGTAGTGCTAATTACTTAAGATATCATCACATACTTATTAGCACACACAAGTATATTGCTATAGTTACCATACAATTACAGATACAAAAAAATGCCCCCTAGAGTAGCATTTACGGTGGCTAGATGTTAGGTGATAATAACACCACAAAAGCAATTTCAAGTATCATGATCTTCAAGTTTAATTCAAGAAGAAGTTGTCAGCAATTTTAACATGGTAATAAGAATCACGACTTGATCACGAAGAACAAGTGCAAGTGCCCTCCTCCGACTTGCGATGTGCAAAAATAAGATATTCACAATTAGGAAACAATTATCCTTGTGTACATCAATGCATGCTAATATAACATAATAGAAACATATATCTATATTGACATCAATCACTTTTTGTTGACATGCATTCCATTGTAGCAACATCCACACAATTGATGCCCCTGGAGAGAAAAAAACTAGCCATCAGACTGAGAAAAAAACTCAGCGCTAGTGTTCAGAGTATAGGACAATGTTGCATGTTGACAGCAACATTTTGTGTAGTGATTGAGATAGGAAAGTTAAGCATTTAAACTAACCATCAAACAATATGTGTGTCTTAGTTGCTCATTAAACAATGTTGACTTTGCATTAGCCATTAACAAACATTACATGAGAAACTCTTTATGCAGTAAGGAAGCATAAAACGGGGCAATTAAATAGATAGCAGGATGCGTATTCCATGTGTGGCCACGGGACAAATGCAAAATGGAGCAAAGGATGAAATGCAAAGGGAATAGTTGCTGATGAGATATGAAAACCATGATAGGCTGCTATTTATAAAGCAGAAAAAGGATCTTTCATATGTGATATAAGCCACTAGGGCAATGGTTTAACAAAAATATCATTGAATCCAAGAAGAAAAAATACATTTATAATTCCAGTCTACTTTTTCCTTAGATACTCTCTAAATCCTTTCAAATTATAAAACAATTAAATATCCATTAGAAGAGTTAGTTTCTTACCATCGTTCCTGGTCATTTGTCTGAAAATAACCAATATCAGAATGAACCTGAGATAGTTGTGTTGACAAAAGTGGTTGAAATTGAGTTTCGGCCATACTCAAACCTTCAACACTAGGCATGCTGGATATACTTTCATAATGCTCTTCTATAGCCTGATATACAAAAAAAAAAATAGAATGATTTAATTCTATATATTTTCTCAAATGAAATGACAACAAATAAACAACACTTTAATAAGAAAGAGGGTGAAACCTTAACAATTGTTGAAGTTTGGTTATTTTTCCTCGCCGCTTTTCTTTTCTTTGAAATCTTATCTAAGCCACTTTTCAATCTTTTACCTGAAACCGCTTTCTTCTTTGCTTTAATTCCTTTGACTCCAAGAGAGTTTCCTTCGCCAATTTCAAACTCTCTTTCAATAGAGTGTTGGACAATTGGTTCATTAATTTGTAACCTCTCATCCACTATCTGAAACATACTCAACAAATCATCTTTAACAACCTTGTAAGTGTCTTCCCTCTTTGCTGCCTTGGTAACCAGTTGAACATACAATCCACTCAATTCTTTATATCGCATACTGTTGCAAGTTTTTGGACCCAAACTACCTTTGTTTGCAACAAGTTCAATAACTCCAAAGTATGCATCTTTTGCTTTACTCACTTGGGATTTTCATGATTTTTTTCATCGTAAATACTTTCAAAATATGAGAACACAAAATCCCAGCAAAATCATATTTTCTACAGCTACACTCAATCTTTTAACCCCATGAATAAAGTGTAACTATATGATGATAACTCTTTTTGTGAGAAGTAACTTTGTATTTTATATGTGATCCAACATCCTCATAAATTTGTATAATAGAATCATGAGATTTATACCACTCTTGTTCAAAACATTTGTATGCCTCAGAAGTATAAATAGAACATGCATGCTTTAAAATTTCAATTGGATACAATAGACATGGAACACTTGTATTTGATCTAAAATCAGCTTTTAACTCCTCATATCGACAATCATCAAACAATATTTGGAAGTGATTGAAAAAGTCTAAAATCTTGTGTTGATAAGTGACGTACCTTTTCATAATATTATTCATGCTCTCACTTCTTTGGGTTGTAGTCATATCTGCACAAAACATATGTCGTCTATATACTAAAGCCCATTTTTCTTTTATGCAAAATATACGTCTCAACCAATCATTGTCTTCAAATGCATACTTATTCAACATCATGTTCCAAGCTGAAATAAAATCTTCTTCTTCATCAAAATCATATATACACGAGGCAAAATCTTTAGTAAACTCTTTGAACTAAAAAAAAAACTCCACTCAAATGTATTGCCGCATTTTGATAACTGTGCTAAATATACAAATGATGATGTGTTTCAGTCCATCTGGAAGTCAAAGCCTTTGTCATTGCTGCATCTTGATATGTAAGAATAGTTATTGGTTTTTTTTTCACACATAGCTTTAATGAATGTATCAAACAACCACTCGAATGTCAAAGATGTTTCATCATATAATAAAGTTGCACCAAAAATTATGGATTGCTTATAATGATTAACACCCACAAACAACACAATTGGACGACATTCATTGTTCTTCTTGTAGGTTGTGTCAAAGCAAACAACATCTCCAAAATTACCATAATCAGCTATCATCTTATTATCACACCAAAAAATATTAGTTATCAAATCATCTTCATCAACTTGAATAGCATAAAAAAAATTAGGATCATCAAACTGCATTTTCTGCAAATATTTTAATACACCTCCTGTATCACCAAGTCTGATATTTTTATTTTCTTTTTGATCATAAGTAGTTGTTGTAATTTTGAGGAATAAAACCTAAATTCTCCCTCCCACCTACTTGTTTCACCATAAGATCATGAGATACTTTTGGGGAGATTTCCACATCACTTGTCATCTTAATCTGTATTGCCGCAGAAGATGATATATTCCTATGACTTCTGTAGAGGTGAGTTTTGTTTGGATTTGAAAGATAATAATTATGCTCTTTAAAAAACTGCTCCACACTCAAGTTGTTATTTTTTCGACAACTAATCTTCATTTTAGCCTCACAACCAAACCTTGTTTCAGGACGATGAGATTTCATATAAACATCTCATTTGTCTTTTCCCCTTTTTCCTTGTGCACAACAATGAAAAATCTTGTCAACAAATTTATCTGATTTATCATTGTGGCTTTTACTCCTTATGCCAAATCCAACTTGTTTAGCATATTTCAAATAAAATTCATAGACATCCTCTTCTATCTTAAATTCCATACCGATTTTTGACATCAATTCTTCTATGATAGATGTGTCAGAACTCATCAATAACATGGTAGAGTCTGTACCCTCATCAATAACATCAAACTCATTATCCCGACAATCTTCATTTGCATCAAAATTCAACCTACGACAACTTGTAGATTTAGCCAACGACAATTCCATGATAATTACCTTGATCCTGAACAAAAAAAATAATCAAAAAATGTATATATTTTCTACACATATCACAATGTGATGACAAAATAGTTATAGATAATGGTTACACAGATCATATTTTTTACCTAGAAATTGACACAAGTGCAAATTGACACAAGAAACTGAAACAGAAAGAGAAAGTGCAAATTCACACAAGAAACAGATACAGAAATAAACTGATTCAAGATTCAAGAACACAGCACAAACCTGGTGGAATCACACAGCACAAATAAAGAACACAGATTCCACTAGAAGCAGAACAAAAACACAGACAAAAACAAAATAAAAAACAAAATGATTACACCAGATTTAGTGACATAGAAAAAAGAAGCAAAATTGTTCAAGAACACAGCACATACCTGGTGGAATCACATGACACAAATAAAGAACACAGATTCCACCAGAAGCAGAAACAAAAACACAGAAAAAAATAAAATAAAAAACAAAATGATTCCACCAGATAAAGAACTTGAAAAAAGAAGTAAAATTTTCTAGAACCATATACCTGAAAGGCGGAGACGAAGGAGGATCTTCGTCAAGGAAAGGCGGAGACGAAGCTAGAAGTCCTGGCGACCTTCGGGAGGGGAGGTCGTCGACTTCGGAAGGGGACGTCGATGGTGTTGCCTTCTCCCGTCGAAGGTGGGGTGCTGCCTGCTGCCGTCGAAGTTGGGAAGGGGTCGCGTCGAATGTGGAAAGGAGACGGGAGCAGCTTCGATGGTGCCGCCTATTGTCGTCGACAGTTGAGGGATAGAGGGATTTCGAAACCGGTGGGCCTTTATCGGGACAGAAGTTGTGGAAAGGAGAAAGGGTTAGGGCAGGGCTGTCTCAAAATTCTTTGAGGCCCTAGGCAAAAAAATTAAAAAATAAAATTTTTTAATATATTTTTAATTTTTTAAAACATTTTTCATTTAGATTTGGGACCGAAAATAATAATTTTAAAAAAATATTTTTAAAATTAGTTATTAAAAAGAATTAAATATTTTTTTTAAAAGGAGATAATTTTTTATATAAAATTTAGTTTTGGTATTTTGATAATAATTTTATTTTTTATTAATAAAATTATTAAATTATTCAATCTTTTTAGTTAGAATGTCGAATAGACTTTATTAATTTTAATTTTAAAAAATTTATTTTTGCTAATACATTTTACTTTGTATTTTATGATAAAAAAATCTCTAATTCATATTATTATCGAGAAATAAAAAGAAAGAGCGAGGAAGAAATATTATCGGCAAAGGAAGAGAAGGACGTTCTCTGCGAGTATCATCTGTGAGGAAGGAGAAGCATGCAAAATCGCTGATGAAAAAAGAAAAGGGCACAATGCACTGATGATAGAACTATTAAGATTTTTAAGAAATATTGAGGAGAAAAGAATTCATTAGGTTTTATAAGAATAGTATTACTAATTACAAAATAAAATGGGAATCGGAGTAATAATAAAAAAAAAGAAATATGTAAATTTAAAAATGAATTATATTTAAGTTAGAATAAAATCTCATATAAAGTAGGCAATTAATGAGAAAATAAAGATAAGTACAAGGTATAAATAGGAAGTGGAATCGATAATGAATTAATTAATAAGGTGTCAATTAGCAAGATATTTATAATTAATTAATATTAATGATGCTAATTTAATTTTTTTAATATCTTTAATTAATTAATCAATGGACCCCAATAGAAGGTATAAATAGGAAGTGGAATCGATAATGAATTAATTGACAAGGTATCATTAATGAATTAGCAAGACATTTATAATTAATTAATATTAATGATGCTAATTTAATTTTTTTTAATATCTTTAATTAATTAATCAATGGGCCCCAATAAAATTGGGGCCCTAGGCATAGGCCTTTAAGGCCTATGCCTTGAGCCGACCCTGGGTTAGGGCATAGAGAGAGCTATTTTGACAAAGGTTTTTGGCAATTTTGACTTTTTTTGTCTTCGGCGTCACATGGTTCTCACGAGAAATACTATTCCAATTTGTAATTTTCTACGTAGACAAATGGACAGAAAAATTTCGGGACAGAAGATTTAAACTGCTGCGGCACAAACGCCCACAGAGGGTAATTGATTGCCCCGATCACCTACTCCAGCGTTCAAATCGCTGCTCAAGACGTCTAGCTCAGACAGGCTCCAAATATCGACTGGCTTTAAGCTACGGTAACCACAATTCTTCTGGTTCTCGTAGCAATCGAAATCATTGAAATGCTGTTCTCTGTTTCTGAACAGTCAGCAAATTGGTCGTGCGTCTGGAGCAGTTATCATTGTGCGGGTAATGCATCTGCCGTCCGTGGCCTCCTGCCGTCCTGAGAAGGAATCTGACCGTCAGCTGATTTCGATGGGCGGCAATAGGACGACGACTAAATTGGGTTAAACTGCAGCAACAGGTCATAACATTTTCGCGAATCGACCCACGAAGGGCAATCTTGTTATACGACCGTCAGAGCAGGGGCATTCGTGTAATCGTGAAGGCGGAAACTACAAATCGGCCGGAGGCGAGCAGGAGGCCGGCGACAATGGAGCCCGGCTCTCCGTGGCCTCCGTCGCAAGTCTTCCTCAACGTAGGTCGGTCGATCATTCCAGGTTTTCCTTTTTTGTTTGCTTTCTTCTTCCATCTCTATGGCTTATTCGCGCTCCGAGACGGCTCTACCTAATTAGGGTTTTTGAGAATATGCTCGGACATTGATAGGGGAGGATTAGTCTCTCACTGAATGCGTTTCTTTAACAGGAGATCTTATATTTCCATGAGGATTCTCAAGCCTACGTGGGATTAGTTACTCGTTGATGTTTTTTGTCCGAGGGAGAACCTGACTATAGTGATAATTTGGACTGGATTTCTTTCCTTTGGTAGATGACTATTAGGTTCATCTAGTTTTATATTTACAACCGAGTTGCAGTATTTCGGTAAAAAAAAAAGGTCTGTACTTAATAGGCTATTAAATAACTCGGAAGGTAATTGGAAGGGCATTGATGTTCAGCAGAAAAACTTTAACTCAATTTAGCCCTTTGCCGGTTCATTCAGACAAGTAAGTCTGCAATGACTTTTCAGGAGTTAGCTATTATATAACTCTCTAGATTAGTCATTCTTTGATTATCTTAAGAGTTGGCTTGACAAATAAAATAAATTACCATCTTAATTTCTCTTGCACAATTCATTCTCTTTTGTGTTGTACTGATCCTTCGTTCTAAGACCATTTATTTCAGGGGGTAAGAAATATACCACAACAATTGATACACTCACGCACCGTGAGCCTGATTCCATGTTGGCAGCGATGTTTAGTGGGCGGTATACAGTTTCTACTGATGATAAAATGGTATTGTTAGTACGCTAGCCTTATGGCTTGGTCTCTTGTTTGTACTGTACTTGTATGTTTCCTGCCTGAATCTTATTGCTCTGTTATTTAATGTTTTAGGATTGGTAACTTATCACTTAATTGCTAAATGGAAGTTAAAAATGGTAAGGAGAACAAACTGTTTTTCCCAATTATTTGAAGGTGGATAAATGTATTTTACTCCGTTATTTATTAGTTTATTTGTTGTTTTTATCCTTATCCGTAACATAAAAGAGATAATCAAAAAACTTGGAAATAACAATTTGAAAGCTAGCATCTAAGTTATCTACTGAGAGAACTTATTATAGAATTTTCTTTCTTTTAATGCTTTTAATGATCAGTCCTCCTGTTCATGTCCAACTTTGTGTTATGCATACATTTTTTTTTTTTTTGTTATACATTTTTTCTTGATTTCTTATATTTTTAATGGTGATTTTATCATATTGTATTTTCTTCTTTATATCTGGTCCTGGATGGCTGTTTGCGCCATAGAGAAAATTGCCTTCTGCATGGTTTCACTTCCTTTTTTTCATTTGATGCCATTTGTGGCATCTTGTAAAAATTATGTCAAGCTAATCCAGTTGCTTGCCTATCACTTTTTTTGTCTTTTAAAGGAAAACTAGTGGTCTACCAATGTTTACATTATGCTTTTCTAAGATATATCTTGCTGTTTACATGATTGGCATGATCTATTAAGTGTAAAACATAATTTGATAAGCATATTCAGAAAATCTTTAAATGTTTGTCGACTGTGATTTATTTTATCTAGCTATTACCAGCAATGTAGTCTTAAATGGTTTGCAATATCAGAACAGATTTTCCTAGCCAACCTTAATCAATTGGGTTACACCTAGTGTAGTTGTTTAAATTAGCCTAAGGTTTATCTAGCTATTACCAGCTATGTAGCTTTACATGATTTGCAATATCAGGACAAATCTATCTACCCAACCTCAAACAATTGAGATTATGCAGTGTTGCTTTTGGTTGTTTTGACAAAATTAATTTAAGTTTTTTCTGATGTTGTACTCTGTTTTTGCAGGGAATGATATTTATTGATAGAGATGGGAAGCATTTTAGGCATATACTAAATTGGCTAAGGGATGGTATCATTCCGATGCTTCAAGACTCTGACTACCAAGAGCTGATACGAGAGGCAGAATACTATCAGTTACTTGTAAGTGATGATGGCCTTTCTGTTCTATCAGCACTTACTCTGGAAGGTTGACAAACGATTCTATAAAGATGCATCTATTAGTTTTCTTTAAAATACTAGAAAGTCATTTAATGATACTTTAGAAACTATGAGCCAGCATCAAGTGCAAATCAAATAGCTCCATCCATAGCACAGTACTATCTTTTGCTTCTAAAGTGAGAGCATCCCCTTGAGTAAGCCAATTGACCATTCTTAATATCATGCAATGCATCAACATTTTCTAAGTTAATTGAATCCTTGTGGCAACTGAAAGTACAGAAACATACAACCTCCAAACATATATGATGTGACGTTATCTTAGTCTACAAAGTAATGTTTTAGTTAGATTATTCTCTCAATTAAATTTTTGTTCTATTATCTAGTAGTTCAATTGTGCCTCCTTTCTGTTAATTCATGCAACTCCATAAATATATATGAGAACCATACTGCAGTAGTTGCTATCTCTGTAACATTTTAAAGTTTTGTTATCCTATTAAACAAGGCTTAGTATTTGCATATAGTTGGAGTAAGAAATTGTTGTTGCATTTAATGCATGCGATGTGAACATGAAAATTGAAGATAAATGCAGTATGGTTGAAGTTGGTGCCTTGCATTCATTGGGAGTTTCAAAAGCAAAACAAGTATCTACAACTTTTGAGTGACCCTTGACAGTGTTTCATATCCAGATTCTTTATGCTAAAACACAATACTTTGAGCATGGTACTTCATTTTGCATTCAGCAGTAACTCTTTTTATTTTTTATATTTATGAGGTTTGTTATTCTATTAACTAATGTATTTTGTTTCTTTTGGAGCTTAAAAGCATCTATGAATTTTGCATCTTGACACTGCAGGGATTGATTGAAAATATTAATGCAAGTCTGTGTAATAGAAAAGATAAAGATGCCCCAGTGGTTGAATTAACACGTAAAGAAGTCATCCAAATCATTCAATCTGAAAAAGTGAGGTTTCGAGGTGTGAACCTTTCTGGTCTTGATCTCTCTAAGCTGGTAAGACTTCGAGTGCTCCTTTGTGCTCATTCTTATTGTTGTTCTGTGTTGAAAAATACTGAAACAAGGACCTGTTCAATCTTTATCTTTTGGTCTATTGACGATGTGTCCCTTTTATATAATAAGTTATAGTTGACAGAAGGGTGGGGATGCATGGCTCTTATAGATCCACTTAATCTAGCAATATTCAAATACGTTAAAATTATTTAAATAATTTTCTTTAATCCCTCTATTCCTCACATGTTGTCTTCAATTAATTCAACTTATCTAACTATAGAATTTATTGGTTGCTTTTGAACATATTCATTTCATCTTAATATATTTAATTTCATTTATCATTTTGTGATGCTATGCCTAATTACTGATAGTGTTAGTTATGATCTCTTCTCTTGTACACTATCTATCCAAAACTTTGACCTAGAATGTATGATAGATTGTGCTATAGCTTGCAAATTTTTTCCTTTACCCCTAATCAGCACATCATGATCACACAAGACACTAGAAGTTTCTTTATATTTCAACAATCTGCTACTTATCCTATTAATGTTTTCTTTTTCAATTTCCCTCTTTGTTGAATAACTCATCCAATGACCAATATATCTGAAACTTTAAGTCGAATGTTGGTCCATTTCATCTTACTTGGAGCTGATAAGTAAATCAAGAATATTGATTTGTCATGTCAATTGGTTTCTTTGAATGCAGTTATTGCACTTTTGGTTCTTTGCAGGACCTATCATTTGTTGATTTCAGTTATGCCTGCATACAGAAAACCAATTTTTCAAGAGCTAATCTCAATAAGGCTAAGTTTGGGGTAGGATTCTTCACTTGTCAACTTTGAGATGTAGGTTTATTGTTTTTTCATATATCACTGTTACTTTCTGTTTGTTGTACAATAGTCTTTGTTCATAAGCATGTAATCTTTAAGAGATATTTGATTGTGGATATTAATCCTCATAAAAGTCTTTGTTTTTTTTCTAATCATAGCCAAATAGTTTCACTTTCTTTCAGTTGACGTATATTTTCTTCTTGATAGGATGCTGAAGCAGGGGGTTCAATCTTCGAAGATGCAAACTTGCGTGAGTAAGACTTTGTCAACAAAATTCAAACATTTTGTTTTGTTCTTCTTAAATCCCTTCAAGTGATTTCTATATGCAGAATTTAGTTAACTATTTTCCGGATCATTCATTATAAAGAGACTTGCACCCTAATATCATGCTGATCTCTCTCCTTTTTTTTTTAATTGCAAATTTATTGAGTCTGTTGTTACTTGGGTGACCCTTATGTGACATAGGCTTCAAGTGCTTAACTTGGAAATAAACTCCTATCTTGCCATAATATCCTCTTCCACTTATCTTGTTTCACTCCAAATATAAGCCTATCAACTGAATTGAAATTTTGGAGCAACAAATTACAAAAATCTTGTAATCATTTCAGCTATACCTCACTAATACCAATTGAGTATGATTCATCAGATCAGAGTATTGGTGATTTGGTTCTAGTAGCATCTTAGTAAAATTGACCTCTTAATTTTTAAAACTCAGATTAAAAAAGCTTCCATGATTTCTAGTATTGGAAATGGTATTTCTATGGTTCATTCATTAGCTCATTTAACCACTAAGAATTAGACTAGAATTGTGATAACTAGAACTAGAACAGGCAAACTATAGGATATAGATATATATCCGTTTCTAGGGCTTTGGTGTCACTTCTCATTGTTGGTGCTGGTGTTCTTATTGGTGTTTCTCCTACCCCCTCTTTTTATAGTGTTTCATTTTCCACTCCATGTTCGCAACAAAATCAAATAACGCCAGGGAGAATCATCCTATCTCATTGGTTCCAAATCGTATTGGCCAAGAGAGGCCCAAAATTATTATGAGGTTAGGTGGCCAAAATTTGATCCCTATGATTCAAGTTACACAGTTCCAATTAGTACCACCAAAATTTGATCAGCACAGCTAACAATGGTATACCAACCACAGTTCAAAATTTCATTCCATGCCGGGCGGAACAGGCAAAACTTACGGTTTCGCCCACGCATTGAAACCGGTACCAGATTAGCGGTGATTTCGTCTTGTCATCACGTGCACACGATAGGAGGAATCACGCACCCGACAAAAGGAATCGGGCGCGCTTGTCATCGCGCGACAGAAGGAATCATGACAGCGTGTCGCGATTCTATAGGTTATAGAATTAGACTAGAATTGGGACAACTAGAACTAGAACAGACATACTCTAGGATATAGATATATCTCAGGTTCTAGGGCTTTGGTGTCCCTTCTTCTTGTTGATTCTGGTGCTCTTATTGCTGTTTCACCTTCCCCCTCTTTTTATAGTGTTTCATTTTCCACTCTATGTTGGCAACAAAATCAAATAATGTCAGCAAAGAATCATCTTATCTCATTGGTTCCAAATCTTATGGGCCAAGTTCCAAATCTTATGGGCCAAGAGAGGCCCAAAATTATTATGAGGTTAGGTGGCCAAAACTTGATCCCTATGATTCAAATGACACATAGTTCCAATTAGTACCACCAAAATTTGATCAGCACAGCCAACAATGGCATACCAACCACGGTTCAAAATTTCATTCCATGCTGGCCGGAACGGGCGACGATTTCGTCTCATCATCGTGTGCACGCGACAGGAGGAATTGCATACGCGATAGGAGGAATCGCACACGCAACAGGAGGAATCACGTGCTCGTATGTGCCGTGAAGATCGTGAAGACGTTACTGGTAAAAATTAAATGTTTTGATTTAATCAATTTAAATATTTCCTAACTTAAGTGTGATATTTTGAAGACAAAATTATCTCAATAAAATATAAATATATTTAAAAAAATTTTAAAATTATTTTTTTATTAATTAATACTCTGAAAATTAATTTTATTGATTTAAATTTTATTTAAAAATTCTTAAAAAATAAAAAAAATATTTTTTTAAAAAATCTAATAAATCAGATTAATATTCTGATATTTTTTTTTCTGTTTTACTATTTAATTAATATTCTGATATTTTTTATCATTTTAAATATATATTATTTAAAATAATAATTAATTTAAATAAATAAATAGTTAATTTATATAATTATTATACATAACATAGTATTTTTTAATTAATTTATATACTTATTATAGAAAAATATAGAATCAATTTAAAATTTAGATCCATAAATATTAAGATATTTAGCTTTTCTTACTTCTTGAACATATGAAACATGTTATTTTATCTGAGAATGTCTCTATTGATCTGCCTAGGAAATATTATATGTCCTTTGTTTAAACAATTTTGATAAAGGCTTGTTAAGTTTATGATTC
Source organism: Zingiber officinale (assembly GCF_018446385.1). Lineage (NCBI taxonomy): Eukaryota > Viridiplantae > Streptophyta > Magnoliopsida > Zingiberales > Zingiberaceae > Zingiber > Zingiber officinale. Next base: position 1,155,688 of record NC_056005.1, read on the forward strand.
CTAATAAAATACTTATAATCTTGTGCACCTCTAATCATTCTAAATTGGGATAGTTGAATTATTATTATTATTATTATTATTATTATTATTATTATTATTAGAAGATTGTTTCAAGTTTAAATAAAAAAAATATCAAAATCGTATCAGCACGGCACGGTACGACACAATACGATACCGAAACCGTATCGTTCCGGTTTGGGACTGAAATCTCGACACGAGTCGTGATTTTAAACCTTGATACCAACATAGCATTAATATTGATTGGTGGCTGGAACAAAAATGTTTTAGCCATGTTGACTGATCTATATCAATATTTGAAGCCATGGACTGTGCTGCTCTTTTTGACCACTTTATTTGAATTAGGCTAGACAATGTTTAATTCCAAGCATCACACGTGTGTGTTTATTTTCATTTTTTTAAAATTTAACAGTTGAAATTTATTAACTTGTAGATTCTTTTAGTTTTAGACTTGCATCTTTCTGGCTGGATTTTATCATTGTTTTGTAAAATACTCTTTAACCCGTGTGCTTATTTCTTGAGCACTGAATTTGTTTCACACTCAAGATTTGTGCGTTCCAATTTTAACTATATTGTGCATGTCTCAATAAGTTTTTATATTCTCATTGTAAGATTATTTGTTATTCCTCCTTGCATTCACTTCTCACCAACAAAACCAGGGGATGTCTTTGAAAAAGTTGGCATTTGTTGGAGGAAATAATTTCATTCTTCTTAGAGTTTGTTACGTAATAACACTAGAAGTAACAAAAATTAACTTCTTTTAATTTTTATTACTTGGATAGTGCAAATGTTAATGTCTAAGATTGATGTCATTGAGTGCCATCAGGATTTTTCTCATCTTGGCGAAGTAAAATAATTTCATTTACGGGCTTGTATAAGAGCTGTCTCCATATTATCTGACTTATCTTCTATAGATGTGAGCTTATTGGAGCCGACCTTCATCAAGCTAAATTGGATAGAGCTAATCTTCAGAGTGCAAATCTTCAAGGTTGTCAGTACTTTTTTTTTCTATATGAATTTGTGTCGTAGACAAAAATCTCCTCTCTATCAATATGCGTACCTCTTTTTTATGTGCTTTTGATGCATCCCGAACTTTCCCTATTTGATGTGGGCTTATACAATCAACAAAATTATCTTCCGATGAAGTTTCTTAAACCATTCCCTACATCACCCTTAATTTATAAACTTTCCTTGAAAATAAAATCATATAGTTACCAACACAATATTGCTGCAAATTGGGTCTTCAAAGATTTTTGGTTTGTAATTCCTTTTCTTAATTCTTTTGGAACTTATGCCTGATGAAAAAAATGATTGACTTGTAGGTTCTTTTTTTTTGGAAAAAAAAATGGAAATTCTTGCAAATAGTCATTTGGTGGTACTAATAAATGATGTAAATTTATGATTCAACAGATGCATGCTTAACTCAATGCAGTCTCTGCGATGCAGACCTTCGTTCAGCACATTTACAGGTTGGTTAACTTTGTTACCTTAATCATTGTGTTCTCATGAGAGGGTTTACTGATTATTCATCTAAATATTAGCTTTCAAGTTATTTCTAGTTAGCAAGTGTCTGTATAATGAATAGCAACAGTAAATAATTCACCTCATAGTTGAAGTTTCTTGAAACTACGGAGTATTTTTGTTTAGCTACATATATTGCATTTTAGGATATTGTCAATTTAAGTTGCTTGCTACTCAAAGCTCATCTTGTTTACTAGAATGACAGCATGAATCCTTCCTCAATATGTCTAGTCCTACTAACAAAATTGTAGCTGTGACTCCGTATTAAATGAATATTTTTTTCTTCCTTCTTACTCCCTTGTTTTTGTGTACCCAAGCTTATTTAATTCTATGAAATTTCAATGGACACCGCCCATTGTTTAAATCTAACCTTTTGGAGTTCTGTTGGAAAACATTTTTATAACTTTGCTTAAGTAATGGCCTTTTTCTTATCAGTTTGAAAAAAATAAAAAAATGGTGACTCTTGAGATATTGTCTTGCCATACTGATACTTTGCCATTTATTTTGTTGTTTAATCAATGACCCTTTCCTTATTAATTAGTCACCATGTTCGCTTGCATTTAACTTATTTTCAGAGTGCAAAACTTAGTGGTGCAAATCTCCAAGGTGCTAATCTGGAAGGAGCAAATCTGAAGGTAAACATTGCTAAATACTTTCATCATGAAACTATTTATTACCAAAAAACAATGAACTGAATTTATCATTTCTGCAGCTGTTATTTTGAAATAGTGTTGACTAGAATGTCTAGCAAAAAGCTGTCACAGTACGGACTAATTGTGACACCAAAGAAACTCACATTCATGACTCATGTAGGGAAATATTATTTAGGTAAAAATATCTCAGTATATGAGGTCCTAACCCATTTTATAAACTTGAAGTAGGAGCTCTTCTAGGTAAAAATATTATTTGGTTGTCTTAACAATTTTGATAATTCTCGAATAAATATAAATGATTTTATTTAAAAAGAAAGGAAATAAAATAAAACCCTAGACTACACTTTTCCTTAGTTTACAAAGGAACATTTTACTCCAAATGACTTGTTAGCCATTCAGGAGGTAGGTTGCTTGATGTTTTAGGATGATGGGTGTGGAAGACTTCTTTGTGTAATCAGGAGCGTGGGGAACCTTAACTTAATGGAGGTTGGAGGAAGCTGAGTTTGATCATATCCAAGATAGAAGTGTGGGGCCTCCCGGGAGGCGCTTCTAAGGTGATGATCTCAACTTTTTCCACAAATTAAATGTACCGCTAAAAAAACTCGAACTCACATCTCATGAAGGGGAAAATATTATTAAGCTAAGATATTTCAATACTTGGGATTCCTTTTATAGACTCAAAATAGAAATTATTCTCTAAAAATTTAACTTCGTTTAATAAAAATTCTAACAACTTCCTAATAAATATAAACAATTTTTTATTTCAAAATAACTGAAATAGAATAAAACCCTAAACTGTGTGGAAGGCTTAAGATATTGATTTTTTTTTGTTAGTAGTAAACCAAAATTTGAATGATATTAGGAATTGATGAATGTTATTTGTTATTTACAGGGTGCCAAGTTGAATAGTGCAAATTTGCAGGATGCCAATCTTCAACGGGCTTACCTTCGAGAAGTTGATTTGCGTGATTCTGTAAGTTTTCTTTTCCCAGTTTCTTTTCATTCTACCTACAGGAATGTTACAGATGGTTTGAAATTTTGGTATTAATACATGACTATGTCAATATGTTCTTCTCTTATTTGTAGACCCTAATATGATTGCGTCATTTTGTATTATTGCTGAGATTTCTTATCTCTCATTCTAACAACACCAGCAGTGATGTTTCTATACATCGTTTATCTTGAAACAGCAACTTGAGGGAGCTAAGATGGGAGGCGCTAATCTTCTTGGAGTTATCAGATGATCGAGCCACGGAAGACTTACTGAGGTCTACAATTTGTCGAGCAGAGTTCCGTACGAAGCAAGTGATTTTAGGCTGCCCTAGTGTTGCATATTTCCAAATACTCGGTGTCTACTTAAGTGGCTTGAAGAAATTGTCCCTGATAATTTTTAGGCAGATGTGGGTTGGTTTTCATATGATCGATTTAAAAATTCACTTTTCAAAAATGAGCTATTTGAACCTTGTGTGACGCTTAGTACAATACATTTTGGTTACTATCTTAATAATCAACTTATTAAAAGGGATCAATTGGCGGAGATGGGAGACTCAGGTGGTGTTTGGTTAAGTAGTTGGAATGCTTATAACTATAAGTTTGATTGAAAGATGGAATGAGAATGAGAATGAGAATGAGAATGAAATTGAAACTTATCTAGTTATATCAATTTGGTTGATTTCTATAAATTTAAAAATTATTATTAAATTATCATTTTTAAATTCATAATTTAAACATTATCTTTTATTGTCATTTCATTCTTTCATTCCTAAATTTATAAATCAAATACTCTCTTCCTCCATTTGTTGGTAGATTTTTTTTTTTTTTTTGACTTGAGATATTTTTGGAACCTTTTATACATATTTTTTATTTTGAATATTTATTTTGTAAAAATTATTTAAGTTAAGAATAATCAGCCCAACTTCTTCATTCACCAAATGAGTACCGTTCAAGGTGTTTATGCAATGAATATGAAGTGTTTTTTTTTTTTTTTTGAGGAAGTATCTATTTAGTAGGAGTTATATTTGATGTTATATATTAATAGATACATGCATTTTATTTTATTTAAGCATGCAATGAATATGAGGTTTTTTTTTTAGGAAGTATCTATTTAATGGGAGTTTGTATATATTAATAAATAAATGTATTTTATTTTATTATACGTAATTAAGTTTGAAACATATATGCATATTTAATTTTTATGAATAAAATTAGTATTTTATTTTATTATATTATAGGTACTTAAGTTTGAAACATATATATACTTATTTAATTTTTATCACTCTAAATAAAATTATCATTATTTATGTTTGCAAATATGATATTAAATTATTTTTAGAATCATAAAATATAGATTATAATTTACTATTATAATTTAGTATAAAATATTTACAAACATAATTAAAAGATTTTTTTATTTTAAAGTCATCAGGAATTGATACGTATCGCATTTCATTTCATGTATTTTTCAAGAACACATTTATGTCTCATTTATGTCATTGTTATTATTGAGGTTAATGGATTACATTATTTTTAACCTATAAAATTTGACATTGTTGGGCTCAATTAAAATTATACTTGCATGTTATAAATATATAATCACATATACTTTGTGTAAGAGATTGTTAGATTTAATTTCGCTATTCGATAAACTTGTATGTTATTTTGTAACACACGGATATATGTTATTACATAGAAACATTAATCATTTTGATTGATGGGGGTGTTTGGTTGATGAATTTAGGAATGAGGGAATGGAATGATAATAAAAGATAATGTTTGGATTGTGAGTTTGGGAATGACATTTTGGGAATGATTACTAGATTTATGGGAATCAACCAAACCCATATAATTTGATGGGTTTCATTTTCATTCCTATTCCCATTACACCCTACTATCAAACCTATACCCATACTCATTTCCATCATTTAACCAAACGTCCCCTAAATGATCTAATTGGTGTTAATTGTGAACTTATGTTGTTGGATGTGAATTTATACATGCGTACAACCTATTAGCTTGTATTATGTTATTAATAATGTGCTGATAATAGAATCAGATATAATACTATATATAGGACGTGGTTTCCATAGGATTAAGTAATTTATGAGATCTTCCTAATTCCAATTGGCAAGGAGAATATCGATGTTGTCATTCCAATCTCTATCGAAGATCCGTTTGCTGTTCTCCTTAAGCTACCGGATTTTATAGATGTGACACTAAAACAATGACAATTGTTTTGAATTCATGATTAAAAAAACTTTCATCATTTAGTTGGGCACACAAATGTATTATGGAGTGAGACCAGATCACCAGATTTCTTGGTCCATTTTTTATGGATGAGGGGATGATTCACTTTTAATTATGATCGGATTGTAATTGTGATTTGATTACAATTAGTTGTGATCCTTTTTTAAGTTTATCGTTCCCATCGGGTTATAGTTTGGATCAGAACGGACGGTCGGAGGCCGTCCGGAGGTCGCTGGAAGTGAGCAAGTATTCAGGTTGTCGAACGCTGAGTAGGGAGCGGTCTTCGGTTGTCCATTCCGACCCTAACTATAATCTGATAGGACCGATGAACTCAAACTATAATTCAATCATAATTAAAAGTGAACCATATAAAAAAAAAATGGACCAACAAATCTGCTCCCGTTGGGAGAGCCTCCTGATACATGCATTGCTACCTTTACAACTTAGTTCCTGCAAACTGGTTCAGAAAAAACAAAACTCCTCTTTTCTTTATAATCCATAAACACAAAGAAACCACATCAACCTTTTCTTCAAAATAGTAAGACAAAGCACACCAAAGAAGCAACAATCAAATGCATTCTCATTCAATTGCACCAAATTATGAAATTGCCAGCTTAAGGATCCCTCCGGCACTATCCCACACAATCTGAAAAGAAAAATTACGGAGATATTTATCTTAACACAACAATCTTTTACATGAGTAAATACATTTTAAAAAAAATATTAAACCAAATAATATTGAATCTTATAAATTTTTCATATTCTCCTATCTATTCTCATTTATTAAATCTATCCCCTATCTAACTTCATAGTCGTCATATACTTAATTTTTATTCTCATTATCATAGTCATTAGAGTATCAATTATTCATACTATCCATCATTCTATTATTATTATCTATAATTTTTTTAAAATAAATTATTTTATACGAAGATAACTTAAGAGCTAAAGTTTTTCGGTAATTTACCAAAAGACGTACTACGTTTAATGTATTTACCAAAAAGCACATCACGGTTTTGTATTTACCAAAAGGCACAGGTAAGTGATGTTTATTACCGAATATAACCCTACCGCCAACTCCTCTGATCAGTCATCATTTCCCAGGCATCCGAACCACATTTTTAAAAAACTTTGATATTAAAAAAAAATGATCATTAGGGTACCTCCCTCCTTCGTGACATGCGAGTGCAGCTCCGTCTTGTGAAACCCTAGTTTAGTGTTCGTGAGCCATCAGTTCGAGTTTTTTTCAAGCGGCATCTATCTAGCATTTCAGTTTAATTAAAAACCAGGAGTGTTCGTGAGCCATCAGTGAAGGATTCTAGGGTTTACATTAATCAGCTAGTATCATAATGGCGCAAAGACGTCGATCGGGTGTATCATCATCCTCTCCACATCAATTAGCTGTAAAGGTTATCATTTTACAAACTCTGTGATATTGAGAAGCTGAACTAGTATCATTTACATTTTTTTATTTTTATAAAGTATATGGTTCAGTTGATGTTGGATAGAAACTGCATTGGAACAGTGTCCTCGGTCACTTTAAAAGTTTTTTTCAACCATCCACGAAGAAAGGAACGCATGGAGGCTCTGTTATTTTACATGACCGACACATAGTGCTGATCAAACAGTCACCCTTTCGTATTTTTTTGGACATAGAAGATATGCAGCACATCCGTGGGATTTTGGTAAATATATTTAAAAATTGGGATTCAAGTAGTCAAACCTTTAGATTCTCAGGTATAATTTATAATTTTGTATTTTAATTACAAAGTAGTTGTATGGTAAAATTTAAGCTTTTGCTAAACGAGGGGCTGATACGATGGTGTATCAGGCCCAACGTGGGCCTGATACGATGGAGTATCAGTGCTTGATATGACATCGTATCATGTCCACGGTGTTCCTAATACTTTTGTATGTGTTGGTAGAAGTCTAATAATAATTTAACTTGGTCAGGTGTTCCGGTTTGCTTCACAAGAGGAGACGTTTCATTGTTCCTTGGTATTGCAGACCGAGGAGCTTCAATTCCGATGAATTCAGCTAAAGCATCCAGTGACCTCTTTCTAACTTACTTCTCAAACAAAAAAGAAGCTACTAGATCAAGAATTGAGGAGTTGCTTAAATTTTATGGCAATCGCGTTGAAGTCGAAGATGATGTTTTATTATTTTGCAAATTCTATATTTTGTATATATTTGTTTGTGTCTTATTTTCTTCTAGTACATATAAGGTCCCGTTAAGTCTTATAGATATAGTAGATGATTTTGAGAATCTTGATAGATTCAACTGGGTTGAAGCAATCAATGAATTTATGGCTCCACAATTACCTAAGATTAGGGACATATTTTCATCAACTGAGACAAAACATGCTAACACCAACCTCCCTTACCTAAAGGGATTTGCTGGTCTTTTGGCAGTAAGTGTTTAATTTGTGTGAAACTTTTTAATATTTTGTGAACAATTTTAAAATAGTTAACCCTTGTCATGGTGAATCAGGCATGATTTTTGGAGCATGTTCCAATCCAAAAATCATACAAAATAAAAGGAGCCAGAATAAATAAGTGGAGGAATATTCCTTCACATATTAGTAAGGTGAGAGAATTGATTAACCAAGTTTCATCTGAAGAGGTAAATTTAGAATACTTTGACTATAGTTTGGTTAAAAAGTATGGTTTGAACATGTGGTTTAATATTCTTACAGGTTGTGATTGACCTAATCCCTAACCAAGATGAAAGATCATTGGTTGAGAACCTTGCTGGCGTTGATGACAGTCCACATGCAATTGAGGCATCACAAATTGAAGTCACTGTAGGAGGAATGCAGATTAATAAGGATTGTTGTAATTGCATTATTCAAGCAAACATAAATAAAGAGCTAACAATGGAGAACATGCAATTGAAGGAGAGGGTGAAAGAGTTATTTAAAATAGTTGAAAAAAAAGGCATGGAATCTCAATATAGCGAGCCTGTAGACGATCCTCAAATTGAATATGTAGGTGTTACAACAAGAAGTAGGAGAGGACGTGACAGAAGTCGCTATGATTACAGGGATACTCCAATTGATAGTCCATTGTGGCTCAAAATTGTACCTAAGAGGCAGCGTAGAAATATACATATAAGTGAGCCTGCGGAGAAAGTTACAAGTATAGGAGAAGGAAAAAAAGTTGTCAAAGAATATGTTGTTGTGGGCAAGGGGAAAGGAAAAATTGGTTTGGATGAAATAGAAGAAGAAATTAATATTGTACAATTGATGGAAGACAAATCTGATGAAGAGGCAGACAAGGATGTAGATATGTTTGCCAAATATGACAAAATGAGGAAACAAGCAATTACTGTAAGACGATATATGCAAATTTCTTTGCAATTTGTTAGATATAATGGATTATCTAATTGCCTTTTTTGTTTGTATGCATAGTATGTGAAGAAGCAATTTAAGTCTTCCAAGAAAAAAAAACAAGACGAAGAGATGACGTACTTGTTAAAAGCTTTGGAGGAAATAAAGTATGTAAATTAAATAGTTGAATAGTAAAGTATATTATATGCTTATCTGATTACATAGTTGGGCTAAGGTTATAAAAAATAAATTTGTAAAAATAATCTGTGATTTGTTTGTTTTGTAGGTTTACAAATGATATAGTTTGGGAGGAACCACCCTTTTGTTTAAATTTATATTCCCTTTTATCTGGTGTGAATGGAGAAATGTTGACAAGAGGAGATGTAATCGACACGTATTGTAAAATTTTATTTAGGGGGGCATTCCCGTCTGGAAGCACATACAACAAGTCAATATATTGTTCAACATTCTTCACAGTAAGGAATTGATTTGATTATAGTAAAAAATAGAATTCTTTTTATTATTTGGTTATGTATGTATGACTTTGCATATTTGTAGTCATTAATGAAATCGTCAAGTAAGTTTGCCTTCCAACACATGATAAAGACGGATAGACGAGATGAAGAGGTAAGGTATATATTTATACCTTTGTGCAGTGATAATGCACACTTCCACTTGCTGGTGGTGGACACCAAATCAATGACGTTCAATCAGTACAATTCTCTAGCAAGTGGAAGTAAATACAAATATGAATTTGAAGCAGCGGTGAGCATCTAATAATAATGTGTAGTTTTGTATTTTAATATAAATGCTAGTTGATGGAAAATGGAAATTTCCTCTTCAATCTTCAGGTATCAGATTTTAAATTATATAGTCGTGAGCACGTTGTTGCTATTCATCCAAACTTGGAAAGGCATTATCCGTTTGATAGATGGGTCTCTCGCACAATTGAATGTCCACAACAATAAGCAAGGTAAATCGAGCACAACGTGTGAATATAAATAATTGATAAAAAAAATATTGACCATAAAAATGTTGTTGTTCTTTACAGCGTTGACTGTGGCTTCTTTGTGATGCAATACATTCGATGTCTCCTATATGATATGAAGATGGACTTCAAACAAGGAGATATGAAAAAGATTAGAATTGATGTAATGGTAGCAATTTTGAGGGATAAGTATTTTAAAACATTGGATTAAATATCCAGTCTTGTAAGGCAAAAACTTGTATAGAATGTAAATGCACTTATTACGTAGTGTAGGACTTTTAATATCTTTGTATGTAGTCTTTGTTGTATAATACGGTGATATGTAGTATATGAGAAGATTAGAAACTGTCACTGGAATATTAATAATATTGCATAGTGATTAGTCAAATATAAATCACAATATACAAAATGTAATGCTGGTGCTTATCAGTGGAAAGACACAATGGAAATAAGTTATAATGCACACCATTTCTATCTTCTCAAAACTGAAAACATGGTAACGGTTGGGATTGTTTAAAAAATCAAATAGGCTCGGACCAACAGTCGATTTCAAGAGCACAACGTCACTAGGTTCCGTGCCAACTGCCACGGAGCAATACCTTATTAGAAATGGGGTATAAATACGTTTTGACACCAGATATACCATCTTCCCAGTTAGAACTTCACAGGGAACATGATTTCAGGTAGAACCAAGTAAGGGAGGGCCATCAGTGGGTTTTGGTCAAAACCCACTGATGGACCTTAACACCTCTGATTGGACCCATTTCAGCTATAGTGGTATTATGGAGTTGTAAGGACTCCAACTCTGCTGGCAAATCATTATTTATATATATATATATAGGTGCTGGGAAAAAACAATATAAAATTAGCCTTCGTTGGCCCTGATATGCTTGGATATCAGACCCAACGTGAGCCTGATATGAGGGCATATCAGGCCCAACGTGGGCCTGATATGAGTATCATTTAATAAAGCATTATTCTATCTCCCCCTAATATAAACTCCAAACATGCTAACAGGGGCCTGATCAAAATAATAAAATAACATCAATTTTAAAAGTCACCTTCCATAGGGTAGAAAAGATAAGCTGTGCACTGTTCCGTGCCAACTGGCACGGAGCCATACTTCTAATTAGGGGTGGCAATTCGGTTCGGGTTCGGGTTGACAGGTTCGGATTGGCAGGTTGGCGGGTTGGCAAATGACAACCTGAACCCGACCTGATTATTAATTCGGGTCAAAATATTCAACCTGAACCTGATCTGTTTATTTGCACTTGACCCGAACCCGACCCGAACCCGACCCGAACCCGACCCGTTTGACCCTTTTAACCCGTTTAACTCGTTCGACCCGTTTGACCCGTTTAACCTGTTTGACCCGTTTGACTCGAATATGACCTGAATTCATTAAATAAAATTTGTATATTTAATTAAAAATTAAAAATAACATTTATCTACACAAATTAAAAATTCATATAATAAATGATAAGTCATAGCAACATTGCAATCAATAGCATAACATATCTCTATGTTTAGGGTTTTTAACTTTTTTAAATTTGTAATTTTAGTTTAAATTTATAATTATTTATAAACGGGTTAGCGGGTTGTAATTGGGTCATTTCAGGTTGACCCTAACCCGACCTGTTTATTAATTGGGTCAAATGGGTCGACCCGATTTCGACCCGAACCCGAAATTACCCAACCCTAACCTGATTTTTTCGTGTTTGGTTCGGGTCGTGTTTTCGTGTCGGGTCAAAAATTGCCACCCCTACTTCTAATCCATGGTGTATAAATTATATTTTACACCATATATACCATCTCCCCACCAAGACCTTCACAGGGGAATTGATTTCATTTAAATCCAAGTAGGGGAGGGCCATCAGTGGGTTTTGGTCAAAACCCACTGATGGACCTAGACACCTCCGATTGGACCCATTTCAGTTCTAGTGGTATTCTGGAGTTGCAAGGACTCCAAATCTGGTGGCAAATCATTATTTAAATTTCTATAGGTGCTGGGAGAAAATTAAAATACAATCAGCTTCCGTTGGGCCTGATATGCTTAGATATCAGGCCCAACGTGGGCCTGATATGAGTGCATATCAGGCCCAAAGTGGACTTGATATCCAAGCATATCAGGCCCAACGTTGGCCCGATATGAGACCATATCAGGCCCAAAGTGGCCTTGGTATGGTATCCTTTCTTATAAATTTATACTATCTCCCCCTTTCTATAAACTCCAAATGTGCTACCATGCTCCTTATGAAAAAATAAATGGCAACTGGCACGGAGCCATACTTCCTAATCCATGGTGTATAAATTATGTTTGACACCATATATACCATCTCCCCACCAAGACCTTCACAGGGGACTTGATTTCATGTAAATCCAAGTAGGGGAGGGCCATCAGTGGGTTTTGGTCAAAATCCACTGATGGACCTAGACACCTCTGATTGGACACATTTCAGCTCTAGTGGTATTCTGGAGTTGCAAGGACTCAAAATCTGGTGGCAAATAATTATTTAAATATCTATAGGTGCTGGGAGAAATTTAAAATACAATCAGCCTCCGTTGGGCCTAATATGCTTGGATATCAGGCCCAACGTGGGCCTGATATGAGTGCATATCAGGCCCAACGTGGGCCTGATATCCAAGCATATCAGGCCCAACGTTGGCCCGATATAAGACCATATCAGGCCCAAAGTGGCCTTGGTATGGTATCCTTTCTTATAAATTTATATTATCTCCCCCTTTCTATAAACTCAAAATGTGCTACCATGCTCCTTATGAAAAAATAAATGGCAATTGGCACGGAGCCATACTTCCTAATCCATGGAGTATAAATTATGTTTTACACCATATATACCATCTCCCCGGCCACCAAGACCTTCACTGGGGACTTGATTTCATGTAAATCCAAATAGGGGAGGGCCATCAGTGGGTTTTGGTCAAAACCCACTGATGGACCTAGACACCTCCGATTGGACCTATTTCAGTTCTAGTGTTATTCTGGAGTTGCAAGGACTCCAAATCTGGTGGCAAATCATTATTTAAATTTCTATAGGTGCTGGGAGAAAATTAAAATACAATCAGTCTCCGTTTGGCCTGATATGTTTGGATATCAGGCCCAACGTGGGCCTGATATGAGTGCATACGTGGGCCTGATATAAATATCATTTAATAAAGCATTATTCTATCTCCCCCTAATATAAACTCCAAGCATTCTTACAGGGGCCTGATTAAAATAATAAAATAACATCAATTTTAATAGTCACCTTCCATAGGGTAGAAAAGAAAAGCTGTGCACTGTTCCGTGCCAACTGCCACGGAGCAATACCTTATTAGAAAAGGGATTTAAAGAAGGTATTTAGTAACCATAAATTTAATTTACAATAATTTGATTCATCATAAATTTAAGTTACACAAAGAGTAAATCATTACTAGAATACAATATTACAATTGTTCACTATTTCTATAGTTTAAAGTTTTTGTCATACATGATTTTGTGTCCAAGTCTAAATCTATAAGCTCTCATATCAGCTTGTACAAAGTCTGTAGATCTTCGGAACATCAAACTCTCTGCATAGCGCATTATAAAAAAAGCACAATCCAACCTACAAAACAAAAGCACAATCCATCATAAAAAAGCCAAATAGAATTATTATGGAACATACACTAATACTTACGATTTGCTTTGTGTGGGGCCAATAACTTGCATCGTTTTATACTCTCTCCCGGAGAATGGTGCTAAACCTTGATGCCATCTGTGATAGTATGACCAGTTTAGCTCCTTAAAAAACAACACCTACAAATATCAAACCATAGTAATTAATACATAAACAAGGATTATTGGATATAAGAAATTTGTTACTTACAGTTTGATTAAAAACAGAAGTGTAATTTTCTGTGGTGCCAAGAGAGTTATAATGAATTATTTGACGTTCCTCCAGGTCCATGACCATTAGATGCCAATGATCATCTTGGTTATGTAGAGGACAAAAAATATATCTAATGTCCTTGTCGTCATCAGTTTTTGCAGTTTGTTTCAATGCATCCACGTGCATCATTCCGAACAAGTCCTATGCAAATAATAGAGCTATTATGGTGACTGCATCCAATATATATTGTAAACAATTTACAATGAGATAAGGGACATACTGGGAATCCAACCCCACAAAATATGGATGGGTGGTATGGTGAGTTAGAGTGTTTGGCTTCATTAGCAAGAATATTCCAATAAACATTTATGCAATCCCCATTGGTATATTGTGTCCAATCAAATATTGTCATAAAAGATTGCATATCTAAAGAGAAATTATCATTTACCCATATTGGTTTCACCGTCACCCTACACACAAGGATACAGTCAATGGTATTTAATAAATTAAAAATAAAAAAAATATCATTAAACTCCAATAATAATCCTTCGTTGACATGTGGGTTAAGTATTTAGGTTGGCAACTACGTTACCTAACTGACTGAGCTTCAACAATGCATCGGCTATCACATTATCTTTGCTCTTTTTAAAAAATATTTTCGCTTGTTGAGATAATTAAAATAATACTATATCATTAAGGATTATAAAATAACAACTTACCTACTCTCGACCGTACCTTCAATATTTTGATTTTGACCTTGTTAATTTCATGACATTGTGTTTCTATCTGTGATGAACTTGTATTTTCTGTCTTTGATGGTGCAGGAGCATCTGGTTCGACAGTAAGAACAAGCTGTTTACCTTTTTTTTTTGGTGCATTGGGATATCAAACTTCTCTGGGTTCTCTTTCTTTTGGGGCCTACCCGAAAATTAGTTGGAATTATAGGCAGATTAGGGTCTATGCCTTCTGATGCTGGGTCTATGCCTTCTGATGCTCTTGGCTCCCCTGATATGCTTTGTATGACTTGTTGGAGGTCTTTAATCTTATTTTCGGCATCGGCTATGATTTTGTCTTTTACAGTTAAAATTCTGTTATCCACGTCAGAATTTATAGTGTCAGCCTTGTTGCCACTCGTATCCCGTTCTTTACGCAGTTCACTTATTTGTTGATCATTTTCTTTAAGCATAACTTCCATATCAGCAATCACAATATCCTTTGCTGCTACTAGACTATCCTTTTCTTCTATCACCGTTGCCAGGTTTTTATTAGCTTCCTCCAAACTTTGAGAAGCTTTATGTAATTCTTGCTTTAAACTCTTAATTTTGTTATCCTTTTCCTTGCACAAAATACATTCTACCGTATCGTCACACTGCAGTTGACCTTCTTCGGCTTGATGTAAAGATCCTTGGCTAACCAACTCAAGATACTCAGATGGCTGAGGCCGGTTTGATAGTAAATTCAACTCTGATTCTGTCGGAATTAAATCTACTAAAATTTTATCTGCAGTTACACGGTCTATCATTTTTTTTACTGTGTCAACATGATAGTTAGGTCACCTCCATCGTAGTATTCTTGGCAATTTTTCTGGATGGTCTGGATCAATAATGCTGATGTGCTCACACACCCATACCTACAATATGATTATAAAAATAATTCATAATCTTTACACATATCTTGATATATATGTAATCGGACTTACAGCTAAAATATTTGGAAATCCCTTTAGCAAGGGGGCCTTGGGCGTTGCATCAGCAACCTGTGGTTTTGGTCTTAATGTAAGCTCCAATCCAATGGAGTCTAATTGTGGAGCCATGAAACTGTATACTGCATTGCACCAGTTAAACCTAGCTAAGTTGTCAAAATTATCTACACAGTCAATTAGGGAGAGCACAGGTATTCTGAAAACACTGCTACTCCCACAAAACAGAACAATTGTAAAAAAATACAGGATAAAAAACTGACAGTACAGCTTGTCATTTGATCTAGACTTCCTAATCATTTTCTCTAAATGTTTGGCAGAACAATCCGATTCTCGGAAAAACTCCATGTACAGTGCGCTTGAAGCCTCATTTAAATCGAGACGAACTATATCTCCATTGTCGGGTAGGCCAAGAATCAGTTCCACATCTACTTTTGTAAAATTGAGCTTCTTCCTATGGAAGATAAAGTTTTTTTCCTCATGATCCCAGTTATCAAACATATTTTGTACCTGAGCTCTTACAAAAGAACTATCAGGGAGGTCGAGGATCCACGAAAAAGGTGTGCCTCGAATCATCTGTTCTTGTTCTGCAGTCGAGTTAACAGAAGAGATAAACTTTCTGAAGTGGCAAATGGTACTTTTCCAGTTCATTCTTTTAGTTCTTCCTCTGTTGACGTAACTTTGATAATTTGGTCGATCAGCACACACACTTGTCGAGACTTCTTTTGTTGCCATTGCGAACCTAGGTACTGTATAACCACACCCAGAAAAACAACTCTTAGTTCCCGTAATAACGACTACGCTCTTATTCTAACACACCCATACAAACCCTAGGTTAACCGGTTATAGAAAGCTTAACTAAATGAGCAACCGACCTACGTACGGAAATGATTCTTGAACGCCGGTGAAGGTAGAGTCACGCCTCGACCGGAGTTGCGTAGAATGGTTTCGAGAAGAAGATGACGACCGAAGCAGGAGAGTGTGCGCTTTTACAGATTGAAACTTGGGCCTGATATCTCATTATTTTATTTTATTTAATCGGCTCGATTTATGTGTAAGATTATTTATTATTATTTTGAAATAATACTTTTTATAATATCAGGCCCCAGTTGGGCCTGATATGCACTCATATCAAGCCCACGTTGGGCCTGATATCCAAGCATATCAGGCCCAACGGAGGCTGATTGTATTTTAATTTTCTCACAGAACCTATAGATATTTAAATAATTATTTGCCACCAGATTCTGAGTCCTTGCAACTCCAGAATACCACTAGAGCTGAAATGGGTCCAATCCGAGGTGTCTAGGTCCATCAGTGGGTTTTGACCAAAACCCACTGATGACCCTCCCCTACTTGGATTTATATGAAATCAAGTCCCCAGTGAAGGTCTTGGTGGGGAGATGGTATATATGGTGTCAAACATAATTTATACACCATGGATTAGGAAGTATGACTCCGTACCAGTTGCCATTTATTTTTTCATAAGGAGCATGGTAGCACATTTTGAGTTTATAGAAAGGGGGAGATAGTATAAATTTATAAGAAAGGATACCATACCAAGGCCACTTTGGGCCTGATATGGTCTCATATCGGGCCAACGTTGGGCCTGATATGATTGGATATCAGGCCCACGTTGGGCCAGATATGCACTCATATCAGGCCCATGTTGGGCCTGATATCCAAGCATATCAGGTCCAACGGAGGCTGATTGTATTTTACATTTTTCCCAGAACCTATAGATATTTAAATAATTATTTGCCACCAGATTCTGAGTCCTTGCAACTCCAGAATACCACTAGAGTTGAAATGGGTCCAATCGGAGGTGTCTAGGTCCATCAGTGGGTTTTGACCAAAACCCACTGATGGCCCTCCCCTACTTGGATTTACATGAAATCAAGTCCCCTGTGAAGGTCTTGGTGGGGAGATGGTATATATGGTGTCAAACATAATTGATACATAATAGATTAGGAAGTATGGCTCTGTGCCAGTTGGCACGGAACAGTGCACAACTTTTCTTTTCTACCCTATGGAAGGTGACTATTAAAATTGATGTTATTTTATTATTTTGATCAGGCCCTTGTAAGAATGCTTGGAGTTTATATTAGAGGGAGATAGAATAATGCTTTATTAAATGATATTCATATCAGACCCACGTTGGGCCTGATATCCAAGCATATCAGGCCCAACGGAGGCTGATTGTATTTTAAATTTTTCCCAGCACTTATAGATATTTAAATAATTATTTGCCACCAGATTCTGAGTCCTTGCAATTCCAGAATACCACTAGAGCTGAAATGGGTCCAATCAAAGGTGTCTAGGTCCATCAGTGGGTTTTGACCAAAACCCACTGATGACCCTCCCCTACTTGGATTTACATGAAATCAAGTCCCCTGTGAAGGTCTTGGTGGGGAGATGGTATATATGGTGTAAAACATAATTTATACACCATGGATTAGGAAGTATGGTTCCGTGCCAGTTGCCATTTATTTTTTCATAAGGAGCATGGTAGCACATTTTGAGTTTATAGAAAAGGGGAGATAGTATAAATTTATAAGAAAGGATACCATACCAAGGCCACTTTGGGCCTGATATGGTCTCATATCGGGCCAACGTTGGGCCTGATATGCTTGGATATCAGGCCCACGTTGGGCCTGATATGCACTCATATCAGGCCCACGTTGGGCCTGATATCCAAGCATATTAGGCCCAACGGAGGCTGATTGTATTTTAAATTTCTCCCAGCACCTATAGATATTTAAATAATTATTTGCCACCAGATTTTGAGTCCTTGCAACTCCAGAATACCACTAGAGCTGAAATGTGTCCAATCAGAGGTGTCTAGGTCCATCAGTGGGTTTTGACCAAAACCCACTGATGGCCCTCCCCTACTTGGATTTAAATGAAATCAATTCCCCTGTGAAGGTCTTGGTGGGGAGATGGTATATATGGTATAAAACATAATTTATACACCATGGATTAGGAAGTATGGCTCCGTGCCAATTGCCATTTATTTTTTCATAAGGAGCATGGTAGCACATTTTGAGTTTATAGAAAGGGGGAGATAATATAAATTTATAAGAAAGGATACCATACCAAGGCCACTTTGGGCCTGATATGGTCTCATATCGGGCCCACGTTGGGCCTGATATCCACTCATATCAAGCCCAACGGAGGCTGATTGTATTTTAAATTTTTTCCACCACCTATAGATATTTAAATAATTATTTGCCACTAGATTCTGAGTCCTTTCAACTCCATAAAACCACTAGAACTGAAATGGGTCCAATCAGAGGTGTCTAGGTCCATCAGTGGGTTTTGACCAAAACCCACTGATGACCCTCCCCTACTTGGATTTACATGAAATCAAGTCCCCTGTGAAGGTCTTGGTGGGGTGATGGTATATATGGTGTAAAACATAATTTATACACCATGGATTAGAAGGTATGGCTTCGTGCCAGTTGGCACGGAACACTGCATAGCTTTTCTTTTCTACCCTATGGAAGGTGACTTTTAAAATTGATCTTATTTTATTATTTTGATCAGGCCCCTGTTAGAATGCTTGGAGTTTATATTAGGGGGAGATAGAATAATGCTTTATTAAATGATAGTCATATCAGGCTCACGTTGGGCCTGATATCCAAGCATATCAGGCCTAACGAAGCCTGATTTTATATTGTTTTTTCCCAGCACCTATAGATATATAAATAATGATTTGCCAGCAGATTTGGAGTCCTTGCAACTCCAGAATACCACTATAGCTGAAATGGGTCCAATCAGAGGTGTCAAGGTCCATCAGTGGGTTTTGACCTAAACCCACTGATGGCCTTCCCCTACTTGGATCTACATGAAATCAAGTCCCCTGTGAAGGTCTACCTGGGAAGATGGTATATCTGGTGTCAAAACATATTTATACCCCATTTCAATGACCGAGAACTGCTGTCCTATCTTATTTTGCAAGGATTACTACACTCCCTTTGTGCATGTTTTAACACATCTATATTTCACTACATATTTATGTGACTTTGAAATTACGAACCCCTTCCTGTTGAATTGAAATGTATCGCATTTTTATTTGACACAATGGAGATATGGTGTGAAGTATTATTTCTGCCTTGCAGGTGATGGTTTACACTTCTCATACCTACCATAAAACTGTAACACAAACTAAATACTCCATAAACGAATATAACAAAAACATCACTTTTAACAATTGTTTGTCTTACAAACAGTTTTTATGTACTTCATACAAAACATATGCCTCAACTCCTCCAATTTATAATTCAGTCAAGATCCAGGGGCTGGCGGCATTCTACAGGTCCTCCGATTATGACCCAGTTATTTGCACCTGCTGCATTTGATTTTTACCTTCCCATTATGTTTTGACTCGATCCTTGCCTTCTTTCGCCTACCAGGCTGCACAAGGCTACGGGGACATAGCACTATAATGTTGTCGACTCCCCTAGGCCAAAATTCCTTGCTTCGACAGGGGTAAATACGATCCATATATGTCGTTTTCCAATTATGTGAATGAAAATAATGCTCACAATATGGGAGTGTATCCATGTTCCGGTGTATTATGACGGCATTTGCATGTGAGCAAGGCAATCCTGAAATTTGAAACTCCCCACAGTTACAATATTTCCTCTCCAAATCAACAATGTATGAAGCACCCCATGTCTCTACTTCCATTTCGGATTGAGAGTAGGGGTGGACTTTATATCGTCTAACTTTCTCCCTCCTTGATTGCATTTCTTTGGTAGCATGAGGTGTCAACGCTACATACTATTTTGACGCTTACTCCTTACGGTTAAAGAACCATTGAGCTACCTTTCTTCTGGTATTATCAATTAACCTGTTTATCAGAAGTTCACGCGTCTCCTTGAACAAAGCATTTAAACTCTCTACACAATTGGTGGTTAGCATTGTATACTTTCTCCCATTAAAGTGTGCATTAGCCCATCTTTTAGGGTCAATGTTCTGAAGCCACTTATGAGCATCTGGATGTTTTTCAAGCATAGACTGCATTATGAGATCATATTGTAGTGTTGTGTTTGCTCGAGCAGCTGCCCAAAACAACCCTAAAACTGACCTACTGCCAGTATCTGTTACCATATTGCAAGACATGTGGTGGCAACAAAAAGCATGATGGGCAGTAGGGTAGACTTTCCTAACTGCTGCTATAATGCCACGATGTCTATCTGATACTATACTCATTGACTCTGGATCAACATTAAAGAATCTCTTCGTATGATCCAGAAATCACTCCCATGCAGACCCACATTCAACTTCAGCGATTCCAAAGGCTACTGAGAGGACATTGTCATTAGCATCTATTGATGTAGCCATCAACAACACACCCGGATATTTGCCTCTTAGGTGTGTGGCATCAATTCCAATTAATTTACGCAGATAAGACCTGAATACTCTCCTACAAGCTCCAAAACCCCAAAAACATCGTTGGAACTGATTATCCCCATTCCTGTGTAGTGCAACATAGGTTTCAGGATCCCTGACTTTTAACTCACGCAGATATAGTGGAAGATCTCTATATGCTTGATCATAATCTCCAACAACTTTCTTCATCGCTTTCTCTCGAGCTATGTAAGCTTTTCTGTAGGATATGGTCACTCCGAACCTGACTTTTATATTTGCTATAATCATACTTGGCTTGTATTGTTCATTAGCAAGAAATTGCTCTTCAACAAAAAAAGCTACAAAGGATGAAGAGCATGCTTGATGATTAGCACTTTCCCTAATGGTGCCACATTGGTGTTCCTTTATATATTTTGTAACAATGAACTCGACATCCCCCTGACAACTACTCTCCACTTACACGGTTGATTGAAGCAGACAACTTTTACTTTATTTTTCCGAGTGTCAACTGGGTTATATCTCATATGTTTAACCATGATATGCTTCACAAGTTCATTCTTGAACTCTTGTCGAGACTGAAATATCTGTCCTACAAAAAATTCATGCTGATCTGTTGCCTCTTCAATTGGCCTTTGGAGCAATCGAGAATTTAGAATATATGGATCATCAGCTATTGGGAACTCCTCCTCTAAGTCACTATACTGCTCTTGAGATATTTCATATTGTTCAATCTGCATATCATCAGCAAAGAATTCTTGTACATCCGTATTGCATTGCATTTCCTCCATTTCGGTTATAATACCCTTCCTCCTCACTCCAACTAGGCTCATAGTAATCAACAAGTGTTGCACACGGGTTCAGAACCTCATCTTCTTGAATACTAGCTTCTTCATTTAGATCAAATGTGAAATTACTGTTTGTATTTCTATTTGTGTTATGCACACAACTATACTGTGAAGATGATGGAATATTTGTTCTGGATACTTCTCCTACATTATCTGCATGTCCAATGCTAGAATTTGCATAAAGAGTATTCCATATCTCAGATAGAATTTCGTAGTTATATGATCATCCCTGATAAATAAATTACAAACTATTTTAGTAAATTTGCAACTGCATAATCTTTTTCTGTAGTTAAATTGTAATTTTGCTCAAACTAGGAAGGGTCTGATGTAAAAGTAAAGTTTTAACCACATAACATATTATCGATATCAGGCCCAAGGTGGGCCTGATATCATAGATATCAGGTCCCTTTTGAAGCAGATACTTCTTGTAAACTAGGACCACCACTGACTAAACCCTAAACCATAAATAAACAATTTTTAGACAAACTTAACTATCAACGTCAAAAACTAACATGAATTAAATCGATTAAGTCTTCTATTACATCATAATTCAGGTGTTATTGAATATTATTCCCCACACAACCAAAATTAACCATAAAACCACTTTTTGCTGCCATCCTTCACACACAAATAGTGTAATTTTTATTTACCTTCACTATCCTATTTTATAGTAAAAAAAATCCATACATACATGTCTAAATCTTTAAATGTGTGCTTCTACTAATTCCCCTCTTGCAAGAAGTTTGTCCTTCTCGGCTGACCTTCTTAACTTAATTTGTCCTTGGTCTCCTCTAGCAACTCTTACACAATTATGCCATAAACCTAGCTGGTCTATTGCAATCCCGCCAACCACCACGAGCAGTAATGACAAGCGCAAGGTTCATATTTCTTTTTTCTTTCAAGTTTATAACACCACACAGAGGGATAGAGGGAGAGAGACGGTGAGAAGACGTGCATCCGAACCACAAATTATTTTTCTATTCTAATTTCGGCTTGGATGCTTGGAAAAATGTGTTTGAAAAAGGCGGTTGCCAGGTTAGCCAGAGGGGTAATCTGGGAATTGATTTTAGTAAACTCCGACTTTTGGTAAATACAAAACCGTGATGCACTTTTTGATAAATACATTAACCGTAGTACGCCTCTTGGTAAATTACCGAAAGTTTTTTCTTCAAATACCCGATTATTTAATCGGTTTCCTCCGTA
The DNA here is from genome assembly GCF_018446385.1 of Zingiber officinale. NCBI lineage: Eukaryota > Viridiplantae > Streptophyta > Magnoliopsida > Zingiberales > Zingiberaceae > Zingiber > Zingiber officinale. Next base: position 1,178,429 of record NC_056005.1, read on the forward strand.
TCATCCGATTCATCCCTGCACACGAAGGTCAATCTTGTTATACGACTGTCAGAGCAGGGGCATTCGTGTAATCGTGAGGGAGGAAACTACAAATCGGCCGGAGGCGAGCAGGAGGCCGGCGAAAATGGAGCCCGGCACTCCGAGGCCTCCGTCGCAAGTCTTCCTCAACGTAGGTCGGTCGATCTTCCATCTCTATGGTTTATTCGGGTTCCGAGACAGCTCTACCTAATTAGGGTTTTTGAGAATATGCTTGGACATTGATGGGAGAAGATTATTCTCTTACTGGATGCGCTTCGTTAACAGGAGATCTTTTATCTCCATGAAAGTATTCTTAAGTCTACGTTGGATTAGTTACTCGTTGTTTTTTTTTAAGATTTATCCGAGGGAGAACCTGACTATAGTGATAATTTGGACTGGATTTCTTTCCTTTGGTAGATGACTATTAACTTCATCTAGTTTTAAATTTACAACCGAGTTGCAGTATTTCGGTAAAAAAACAAAATGTGTGTACTTAATACGCTTTCAAATAACTCGGAAGGTAATTGGAAGGACATTGATGTTCAGCAGAAAAACTTTAATTCAAATTAACCTTTTGCTGGTTCATTCAGACGGTAAGCCAGCAATAACTTATTCAGGAGTTAGCTCTTATATAACTCTCTAGATTAGTCATTCTTTTATTTATCTTAATAGTTGGGTTGACAAATAAAATATATTACCATCTTAATTTCTCATGCATAATTCATTCTCTTGTGTGTCACACTGATCCTTCATTCCAAGACCATTTTTTTCAGGGGGTAAGAAATATGCCACAACAATTGATACACTCACGCAGCGCGAGCCTGATTCCATGTTGGCAACGATATTTAGTGGGCAGCATACAGTTTTTACTGATGATAAAACGGTATTGTTAGTATGCTAGCCTTATGGCTTGGTTTTTTATTTGTACTGTACTTGTATATTTCCTGCCTGAATCTTATTGCTCTGCTATGTAATGTTTTAGGATTGGTAACTTATCACTTAATTGCAAAATGGAAGTTAAAAATGGTAAGGAGAACAAACTGTTTTTCCCAACTATTTGAAGTTGGATAAATTTATTTTACTCCGCTATTTATTAGTTTATTTGTTGTTTCTATCCTTATCCTTAAGATAAAAGAGATAATAAAAAAACTTGGAAATAACAATTTGAAAGCTAGCATCTGAGTTATCTACTGAGAGAACTTATTATTGAATTTTCTTTCTTTTAATGCTTTTAATGATCAGTCCTCCCTTTCATGTCCAACTTTATGCCATCCATACTTTTTTTTGTTGTTATACATTTTCTCTTGATTTCTTATCTTTTTAATGGTGATATTATTATATTGTATTTTCTTCTTTATAACTGGTCCTAGATGGCTGTTTGTCCTATCAAGAAAATTGCCTTCTGCATCGTTTCACTTCCTTTTTTCATTTGACGCCTTTTGTGGCAGCTTGTAAAAATTATGTCGAGCTAATCCAGTTGCTTGCCTATCACTTTTTTTGTCTTTTAAAGGAAAACTAGTGGTCTACCAATGTTTACATTATGCTTTTCTAAGTTATATCTTGCTGTTTACATGATTGGCATGATCTATAAAGTGTAAAACATAATTTGATAAGCATATTATGAAAATCTTTAAATGTTTGTCGACTGATATATTTTATCTAGCTATTACCAGCAATGTAGTCTTAAATGGTTTGCAATATCAGAACAGATTTACCTAGACAACCTCAATCAATTGAGTTACACATAGTGTAGTTGTTTAAATTAGCCTGAGGTTTATCTAGCTATTACCAGCTATGTAGCTTTACATGATTTGCAATATCAGGACAAATCTATCTACCCAACCTCAAACAATTGCAAACCCAGTTAGCCTCATTGACTAGCCCTAGGGTGACCGGCCCGGCCTCACAAAATTTTCCCACCGGCCAGCAGGGTAAATCGGGAAGCGCGCACGATGGGCAGCCTAGAAGCCCAGCATCCGTTGGTTGTGCGTTCCACTTGGAGGAAAAATTCTTACAAATACGTCATAGATGGGGATCAAACCGCGGGTGTTTGGGTGACAACCTGGATGTCCTACCGCAGCACCATAGCCCCGGGGACAAAACCTCAAACAATTGAGATTATGCAGTGTTGCTTTTGTTTGTTTTGACAAAATTAATTTAAGGTTTTTCTGATGTACTATGCTCTGTTTTTGCAGGGAATGATATTTATTGATAGAGATGGGAAGCATTTTAGGCATATACTAAATTGGTTAAGGGATGGTATCATTCCGATGCTCCAAGACTCTGACTACCAAGAGCTGATACGAGAGGCAGAATACTATCAGTTACTTGTAAGTGATGATTGCCTTTCTGTTCTACTCTGGAAGGTTGATGAACGATACTAGAAAGATGCGTCTATTAGTTTTTCTTAAAATACTAAAAAGTCATTTAGTGATACTTTAGAAACGATGAGCCAACATTAAGTGCAAATCAAATAACTTTATCCATTGCACAATACTATCTTTTGCTTCTAAAGTGAGAGCATCCCCTTGAATAAGCCAACTGACCATTCTTAATATCATGCAATGCATCAACATTTTCTAAGTGATTGAATACTTGTGGCAACTGAAAGTACGGAAACATACAACCTCCAAACATATTTGATGTGACATTATCTTAGTCTACAAAGTAATGTTTTAGTTAGATTATTCTCTCAATTAGATTTTTATTCTATTATCTATTAGTTCAATTGTGTCTCCTTTCTGTTAATACATGCAACTCCATAAATATGAGAACCATATGGCACAAGTTGCTATCTCTAGGGGTGAGCAAAATCCTGGTTAAACCGAAATAACTGACCATATCAATTTAATTTGATTATTTATTTATTTATTTTTAAAAAAATCTTAGTTATTTTGGTTTATTTAGTTCAGTATCGGTTTTAAAATTCAAAATTCGATTAAACTGAACTGGTTTAATGTATACGTAAGAATGAGTCCACTGCTAGTCTAGGTCTGTCATAAAAAAAATCTCCGAACTTGAGTAATAGCGAAGTCATGACTCGTTAAGATCAGTCGACTACTAATACATAGGATTGATCGACGTTGGACTGATAAACTGGACAGTACGTTTAGTAGTCGAGTGGCGTAGTCGACTATTCACATATCTATCGGCTGCTAGTGAAGGAATAATTGACTTTGGAGAATTTGATTAATTCGGTCAGTTACCCAATTAACCGATTTTATATTGGTTTGGTTTGTTCAGATTTAGTGACAAACTTCAATCAGTTCGGTTTGTCAAAAAAAAGTTCCTGAGTTTGGTTTCGATTAGTTTGGTTAGTTTGGTTCGGTTTTAATTAAATGCTCAGCCCTAGCTATCTCTGAGACATTTTAAAGTTTTGTTGTCCAATTAAAGAAGGCTTAGTCTTTGCATATAGTTGGAAATATTTTCCTTGTTTTTTAAGAAATTTTTGTTGCATTTAATGAATGTGATGTAAACATGAAAAATGAAGTTAAATGCAGTATGGTTGAAGTTGGTGCCTCGTATTCATTGGGAGTTTCAAAATCAAAACAAGTATCTACAACTTTTGAGTGACTCTTGACAGTGTTTCATATCCAGATTCTTTATGCTAAAACACACTACTTTGAGCATGGTTCTTCATTTTGAATTCAGCAGTAGCTCTTTTATTTTATATATATATATAGGGTTTGTTATTCTATTAACTAATGTATTTTGTTTCTTTTGGAGCTTAAAAGCATCTACAAATTTTGCATCATGACACTGCAGGGATTGGTTGAAAATATTAACGCAAGTTTGTGTAATAGAAAAGATGAAGATACCCCAGTGGTTGAATTAACAGAATTAACACGTAAAGAAGTCATCCAAATCATTCAATCTGAAAAAGTGAGGTTTCGAGGTGTGAACCTTTCTGGTCTTGATCTCTCTAAGCTGGTAAGACTTCAAAGTGCTCCTTTTGTGCTCATTCTTATTGTCGTTCTGTGTTGAAAAATACTGAAACAAGGACCTGTTCGATCTTTATCTTTTTGTCTATAGATGACGTGCCCCTTTTTTAGAATAAGTTATAATTGACAGAAGGGTGAGGTACATGGATCTTATAGATCCATTTAATCTAGCAATATTTAAATATGTTGAAATTACTTAAATAATTTTATTCAGTCCCTCTATTCCTCACATTTTGTTTTTAATTAATTCAACTTATCTAACTATAGAATTTATTGGTTGATTTTGAACATATTTATTTCATCTTAATATATTTACTTTCATTTATCATTTTTTGATGCTATGCCTAATTACTGTCAGTGTTAGTTATGATCTCTTCTCTTGTACACTATCTATCCAACACTTTGACCTAGAATGTATGATAGATTGTACTATAGCTTGCAAAAAATTTTCCTTTAGCCCTAATGAGCACATCATGATCACACAAAACACTGGAATTTCTTTATATTTCAACAATCTGCTATTAATCCTATTAATGTTTTCTTTTTCAATTTCCCTCTTTGCTGAATAACTCATCCAAAATAACTGAAACTTTAAGTTTAATGTTGGTCCATTTCATCTTACTTAAGAGCTGATAAGTACATCAAGAATATCAATTTGCCATGTCAATTGGTTTCTTTGAATGCAGTTATTGCACTTTTGGTTCTTTGCAGGATCTATCATATGTTGATTTCAGTTATGCCTGCATCCAGAAAACCAATTTTTCAAGAGCTAATCTCAATAAGGCTAAGTTTGGGGTAGGATTCTTCACTTGTCAACTTGAGATGTAGGTTAATTGTTTTTTCATAAATCACTGTTACTTTCTGTTAGTTGTACAGTAGTCTTCGTTCATAAGCATTGTAATTTTTAATTGATATTTGATTGTGGAGTCTTTGTGATTTTTTCTAATCAAAGCCAAATAGTTTCACTTCCTTTCAGTTGATGTATATTTTCTTCTTGATAGGATGCTGAAGCAGGGGGTTCAATCTTCGAAGATGCAAACTTGCGTGAGTAAGACTTTGACAACAAAACTCACATTTTGTTTTGTTCTTCTTAAGTCCCTTCAAGTGATTTCTATATGCAGAATTTAGTTAACTATTTTCCTGATCATTCATTATAAAGAGACTTGCACCCTAATATCATGCTTTTTTTTTTGTGCAAATTTTGTGAGTCTGTTGTTACTTGGATGAGCAAACCCTTATGGGACATAGGCTTCAAGTGGTTAACTCATGGAAATAAACTCCTATCTTGCCATAATATTCTCTTCCACTTATCTTGTTTCACTCCAAATATAAGCCTATCAATTGAATTGAAATTTTGGAGCAACAAACTGCAATAATTTTGTAAACATTTCAGCTATACCTCACTAATACCAAATAAGTATCATGCATCAGATCAGTGTATTGGTGATTTGGTTCTAGTAGCATTCTAATAAAATTGACCTCTTAGTTTTTAAAACTCATTAAAAAAGCTTCCATGATATCTAGTATTTGAAATGGTATTCCTACTTGAAGCGATGGTTGGAAATCAAGCACAACTTCAAATCCTTTGAGGAGTTACAATAAGATTTTTGGGCAACATTACAAAGAGGGTGGTAGGAAGATGAAGGTGCAACATCTAGGAATCTCTAGCTCAATCTACTATGTGTGGGAAGCTAGAAATAGGTGCCGGTCTCAAGGCATTGCTCCGGATGTTGATTGGCTATTTCGTAAAGTTCAAATCCATGTGCACAAGTTTGTGGATCGACTGATCGGGCTGAATGACCGACTGATCGGGCTGAATGACTGACCGAGACATGAATGACCAACCGAGAAATGAGGACCGGGCAACTAATAACCAGCCGGGAAATGTAGATGACTGAGCTGGGCGGGCAGTGAAACAGACCGGGCAACTAATAACCGGTCGGGAAATGCTGCTGACAAAGTTGGCCAGGCAATGAAGCAGAACATGCAAGGATGGCGGATGGGATGAGTGGCAGATGGTCTGAGTGGGTATCTAGGCGGAGTAGGCAGTGTGGCTACATGGGCTGATCGGCTAGATGGGCTGACTGATCGGTCGGGCTGTATGACTAACCGGGTTAAATGACCGGCCGGTCTTCCTGAATGATTGGCCGAGCTAAATGATCGACCGGGACGTGAAGGCAATGAAGCCGACCGGGAAGAGATGGCGGATTGGCGCCTGACTTGCTGAACGGATTGAATGACAGGCCGAGAATGAGGCTAATTGAGCCGGGCGGGCAGTGAAGCAGATCGGGCAATGATGGCGGTTTTCGGTCTGGATATCTTGGTGAGATGTTTTGGTAATATGATACATCACATTGGGTGGATTGTGCCCATGTAATGCATGATGGTGTTGTGGTTTGCATGATTTTGTAACAGTATTGAGCGGTGATCAAGGAGTTTACCTCAACTCCATTATGGTTTGATATTCGGTTTGGGAGTCTTTACCTCCCAAATCAGTTTTTATACATATGTATCTATTTCCGTGAAATGGTATTCTTCTGTTCATTAATTAGCTCATTTAACCACTAAGAATTAGACTAGAATTGGAACAACTAGGACTAGAACATGCATACTATAGGATATGGATATATCTCAGTTTCTAGGGCTTTGGTGTCACTTCTTGTTGTTGATTCTGGTGCTCTTATTGGTGTTTTACCTTCCCCCTCTTTTTATAGTGTTTCATTTTCCACTCCATGTTGGCAGCAAAATCAAATAATGTCAGCAGAGAATCATCCTATCTCATTGGTTCCAAATCGTATTGGCCAAGATAGGTGCAAAATTATTATGAGGTTAGGTGGCCAAAACTTGATCCCTATGATTCAAGTGACACATAGTTCGAATTAGTACCACCAAAATGATCAGCACAACCAACAATGGCATACCAACATAGCATTAATATTGATTCATGGCAGGAACGAAAATGTTTTAGCCATGTTGACTGATCTATGCCAATATTTGAAGTCATGGACTGTGCTGCTCTTTTTCACCACTTTATCTGAATTAGGCTTGACAATTTTTAACTCCAAGCATCACACTTGTGTTACTTTTTTTTTAATTAACAGTTGAAGTTTATTAACTTGTAGATCCTTTTAGTTTTAGACTTACATCTTTCTGGCAGGATTTTATCATTGTTGTGTAAAATATTCTTTAACCTGTGTGCTTATTTCTTGAGCACTGGATTGGTTTCACACTCTAGATTTTTGTCTCTCAATTTTAACCATATTATGCATGTTAGTCTCAATAAGTTTTTATATTCTCATTGTAAGATTATTTGTTATTCCGCCTTGCATTGCCACTTCTCACAAACAAATCCAGGGGATGTCTTCAAAAAAGTTTAGCATTTATTGGAGGAAATAATTACAATTCTTCCTAGAGTTTGTTATGTAATAACACTAGAAGTAACAAAATTAACTTCTTTTAATTTTTATTGCTTGGATAGTGGAAAGGTTAATGTCTAAGATTGATGCCATTGAGTGCCATCAGGATTTTTCTCTTCTTGGTGAAGTAAAAAAAAATTCATTTACGGGCTTGTATAAGAGCTGTCTTCATATTATCTGACTTATCTTCCATAGATGTGAGCTTATTGGAGCCGACCTTCATCAAGCTAAATTGGATAGAGCAAATCTTCAGAGTGCAAATCTCCAAGGTTATAAGTACTATTTTTTTCTTTATCAATTTGTGTTGTAGACAAAAATCTTCTTTTATTTGTGCTTTTGATACATCATGATTCATGAACTTTCCCTATTTGATGTGGATTTATACAATCAACAAAATTATCTTCTTATGAAGTTTCTTTAACCATTCCCTACACCACTCTTAATTTATAAACTTTCCTTGAAAATAAAATCATATAGTTACTAACACAATATTGCTGCAAATTGGGTCTTCTAGGATTTTTGGTTTATAATTCCTTTTCCTAATTCTTTTGGAACTTCTGCCTGATTGAAAAAATGATTGACTTGTAGGTTCTTTTTCTTTGGAAAATGGGAAATTCTTGCAAATAGTCATTTGGTGGTACTAATAAATGATGTAAATTTATGATTCAACAGATGCATGCTTAACTCAAAGTAGTCTCTGTGAAGCAGACCTTCGTTCAGCACATTTACAGGTTGGTTAACTTTGTTACTTTAATCAATGTGTTCTCATGAGAGGGTTTGCTGACTATTCATCTTAAATATTTGCTTTCAAGATATTTCTAGTTAGCAAGTGTCTGTATAATGAATAGCAACAGTAAATAATTCACCTCATAGTTGAAATTTATTGAAAGTATGGAATATTTTTGTTTAGCTACAGATGGGAAATTGATCTTGCATTTAAGGATATTATCAATTTAAGTTGCTTGCTACTCAAAGATCATCTTGTTGACAGGAAGGACAGCATGAATCCTTCCTCAATAATTCTAGTCATACTTCTGAAAAAATTGTAGCTGTGACTCCTTATTAAATGAATATTTATTTTTCTTCCTTCTGACTCCCTTGTTTTTGTTCACCCAAGCTCATTTATTTCTATGAAATTTCAATGGAAACTGCCCATTGTTTAAATCTAACCTATTGGAGTTCTGTTGGAAAACATATTTATAATTTTGCTTAACTAATGGCCTTTTATTATCAGTTTGAAAAAATAAAAAAATGGTGACTCTTGAGATATTGTCTTGCCATGCTTATAGTTTACCATTTATTTTGTTGTTTAATCAATGATCTTTTCCTTATTAATTAGTCAACATGTTCATTAACATTTAACTTATTTTTAGAGTGCAAAATTTACTGGCGCAAATCTCCAAGGTGCTAATTTGGAAGGAGCAAATCTAAAGGTAAACATTGCTAAATACTCTCGTCATGAAACTATTTATAACAAAATAACAATGAACCGATTTTATCATTTCTATCTGTTAGAATGTCTAACAAAAAGCTGTCACAGTATGAACTAATTATGATGCGAAAAGAACTCAAACTCATAACTTATAGGGAGGGAAATATGTTTTAGGTGAAAATATCTCAGTATATGAGGTCCTAACCCATTTTATAAACAATATTACTTGGTTGTCTTAACAATTTTGATAACTCTAATAAATATAAATGATTTTTTTTTAAAAGAAAAGAAATAAAATAAAACCCTAGACTGCGTCACTCTTCCTTAGTTTACTAAGGAGAATTTTACTCCAAGTGACTTGTTAGCAATTCAGGAGCAGAGATGCGTGTTTCAATTTAGGAGGTAGGTTGTTTGATGTTTTAGGATGATGGGCGTGGAAGACTTCTTTGTGTAATCAGGAGCGTGGGGAGCCTTAACATAATGGAGGTTGGAGGTAGCGGAGTTTGAACATATCCAAGATATGATCAGAGGAGATTTGTGCATAACGAATTAGGTCAGAATATAATGCAGGATTCATGCCAAGATCAAATCAGCCATTTAGCTCTAATACCAATTGCTGAGCATGAATTAAATGTACTGCTAAAAAAACTTGAACTCACAACTCATGAAGGGGAAAACATTATTAATCTAAGATATTTCAATACGTGGGATTCCTTTTATAGACTCAAAATAAAAATTATTGTCTGGGAAATTCTAACTTCGTTTTATAAAATTTCTAACAATTTCCTAATAAATATAAACAATTTTTTATTTCAAAATAACTGAAATGGAATAAAATCCTAAACTGTGTGGAAGGCTTAAGATATTTTTTCTTTTAGTAGCTAGACCAAAATTTGAATGACATTAGGAATTAATGAATGTTATTTGTTTATTTACAGGGTGCCAAGTTGAATGGTGCAAATTTGCAGGGTGCAAATCTTCAACGGGCTTACCTTCGAGAAGTTGATTTGCGTGATTCTGTAAGTTTTCTTATCCATGTTTCTTTTCATTCTACCTACAGGATTGTTACAGATTGCTTGAAATTTTGGTATAAAATGTCAATATGTTCTTCTCTCTTATTTGTAGACCCTAATATGATTGCTTTATTATGTATTATTGCTGAGATTTATTATCTCTCATTCTAACACCACCAGCAAGTGATGTTTTTATACATCTTTTATCTTGAAACAGCAACTCGATGGAGCTAAGCTCGGAGGCGCTAATCTTCTTGGAGTTATCAGATGATTGAGCTACAGAAGACTTGCTAAGGTCTACAATTTGTCGAGCAGAGTTCTGTACGAAGCAAGTGATTTGAGGCTCCCCTAGTGGTGGATATGTCCAGTTACTCGGTGTCTACTTAAGTGGCCTGAAGAAATCGTCCCTGATAATTTTTAGGCAGATGTGGCTTGGTTTTCGTCTGAACTTGTGATCAATCAGACTGAAACTTCACTACTGTTGTTGGACCTTCAATTCATTCATTTGGACAACGTAACTCGCTTTTAGTAACCATGAACATAACTGGAAACAATGTAAACAATAATATTTGGTATTCCATCTAAAAAGTGCTTCTCGAATTTGAATGCTCAATCATACCTCTACGAAGATAAAATCTTGTACTCAAAGATGTACAATACTAAATTGCGGTATTACAATTTAATTGAGTATCAAAATAAAATTAATGGTTTGCCTTGAAAACTAAGACATTATGATGAAAAAGCAAAAACTAAAATACATGAATATATATATTATTTTTTTCCTCATTTGAGCTTATACCAAATACAAGATTAATCCAATTGCAATCCCATTCCCTCTCCACTGCTGAATCTCAAAGGAACCATCCAAACGTCCTGCTCAAAGGCCAGCCTGTTTGGGATTGATTAATCCAACTGACCTAAAGAAATAATGATAGGACTACCAGAGGCGATAGAACCTGGCAAAATTTACTTTATGCATTGCCTTGGTTATTGAGTACAACACAACCCATCAAGATTGATCAGCCTTAACGGCGCCTCAACTTTCGCCTTGATTTGCTTATAAGCTTAAGCATATTGTCTGTGAGATCGATCTGGGAGTCTTCATCTCCTTCATCCTGGTGTCTCTTATCAGAAGTGTGGGTCAGCCATGCCATAGCTTCTATGGCAGCATCCCTTTCTGCAAACTGCTTGCTCTTCTTTGGCTTTCCAACAAATTGCATCCCCTTAAATTCCACTATTGCCCGAAATTCGTTGGTCTTCAGGTGCTTCGTCTTGTACCTCGGGGGAGCGTGGCCAGCCCTCATCAGTAACGTCTGCAGCAAGCTCTTTGGGTTGGTGTTGTTCTTCACGAAATCATGCTTGTCACTCTCCTTGCTACTAAACCTGGCCCTTCTTGTTTCTCTTCCAAATACAAATCTTCCTTCACACAGATCTCCCGAAACAAGCTCCTGAACAGCAAGCATTAGGTACTTGCTTTCTTTGTGGATATCCACTTTTGGATCTTCAAGCTGATGAATTGAATGAAAGATTTTAGGCATATGCATCAGATGTATCGGTGATTTTTTTTTTCATGAACTAATAAAATTCAGTTATGAAATTAACAGTGATTATAGGCAACTAGAGATAAGTTAAATTTGAATTATTTTACCTTTCTAAGGACAAGCTTATCAAGTTCCATCTTGAGACTACAGTAGTAGTTAGCTAAACTTGGATCCATAAAAAAATCAATGTAGCCATCCAGCATCTTTAAGTGCCCAGGCTAGTCATAAAGTTCGAATCAGCAAAAAAAAGTAACAACGAAAAACAAAAAAAAATCAGTGAAGAGTAATACCACTTCTCCTCTCACAAGAGAGCCACCAAATAGGATCAGTATTGAGTCAGATACACCTGTTGAATCGCGAATAAATACAGTGTTGACTTTCACCTTCTCACCAAAGACCAACCAGGGATATGGGATTGTCTGGTAATTTGCATTCACAGAGTTCTGTGTAACAGTTTCAGTTTCCATAAGAAAGCACATCCCAAAATATAAACAGATGTCGAAGCTCAATAGATCAAGCTTCATCCTAGAAACATCAACTTATTTATAGTCAACAATAATAAATATTGGCAATGCTTTTTTAGTTTATGTCTGAATGAGCGTGAGTTCCTAGAATGCGTGAAAAGCTAAATTGGTTTATAATGAATGCTCTGTACTTACAGCATAAAGTAAAACCTGGCCATCATCCATCGTTTTGAAAGACATGGACTTCTCTCTGTGCTGCACAAGCATAGGAACAACGACCGACCAACGGATATGAAGATTAAATAGGAAAAAGATGAACAAATATAGATTAAAGAAGTAACCATCTTTTTACCACAACTGACGCTATCCCAGGAAACAGCCCAGAGCATATAATAGCTCGAACCAGTGACTGGTTATAACTCAAGCTGTTATTGACGCTGGAGTCTGCATCTACTAAACCAGCATCTTTTAAAATAAAGCTAAATTGCTTCCTAAGAGAATGAATTGCTTGTAGAGTTTGCGCTGAAAGAAAGTTCCTCCAACAGAACTCATATGCTGATCCTTCTCTCTCTGCTTCTTTCCATCCCTCGTATGCACGGATGAGAGCCATATGATCACTGTAATCCTTTGCTGAGAATCGTAATTTTGCAGTTCCTGCCAACTGAAGAAAAGAAGCTAAATGGCCATTACTCATGCAATGCTGCAAGTATTCAAAATCCAGTCTCCATGCGTACTAAAAAGAAGCCATTGAAAATAAGACTAAATAGCTTCCCTCTGTGCGTAAGGGGAGATAACAATCCTAAAAATTAGAAAAAGAAAAACCAATCTATATGCTTATAGAATGATTGAGAAATGATAAGGTTTGACAAAAACAAATGCTTTATGGATTAGTTTTTTTTTTTTTAAAGGCAAAATATAACTCATGAAACTAAGCAATAATCCTTGGTTGTCCCTCTAGGGAAGTGAACTTACGTCCTTCTTGTCCTGTGGTAATAAAAAAGGGTCTCTAACACTTAGACCAGCTACAACTGTAAGAACTGGGTCCACACACCGAAAAATGGCACCCATAATAAGCATCTTTCCTAGCTTTGGATCAACTGGAAGCATTGAAAGATATTGACCTACATGTTACAAAATGACAAAATCAAACTTAAAAGAGATATGAAATCCAAAGAATCTCAAGATGACATCATTTACTTCGTACCAAGATTTGTAAGATTCTCCTGCTCATCTAGACCTCCAATCTTCTTAAGGAATTCGATAGCATTTTGTACCTGTATTAATTAAGAATTTCAACTCATTTGTGCACTGAACTAGAAAGGTTTTGCAGGAGTAGAACACTTCTTGATTTGGCAAAGTGAAAAATGCATGCCTTCATTAATATTACATTTAAAAAACATCACAGAATGCCGAGTAATCAACCTCATTGCTTTATCTTTTTGAAAATAAAACACATTCAAGTTTATTTGATAGTCAAGAGGGTGGTTTCAGGACTCTATTGGCAAAATGCATACTCAAGGTGCACAGGGCTTGGAGCCATGTATATGATCCAGATAACAGGCACACAATGAATCTGACAGTTAATCGGTAGGGCAATCAAACAATACACAGGTCATTAATAATAGTTCAGTGATTTTCACAAGTAATATGGTTAACATGATTTGTAGTGCACCAATTTTACTGAATCAGATTTTGCAGGAGAGGGTTCCAATTTATTGAACTAGCATTTCAGAAGAATAATGAAAGGTAAAAAAAAACAAAGGATCCTAACTAGGAATCATGTTTCACCTGACCTGTTTAGTTTCAGTGGTTAAGTTGTGAATTGCAATACTTACAGCAAGAGATTCGGGGGGCTGCAAAGCAGATGATAAGAACTCCCCTATGCTACCAACATGCAAGCTTTTTATTTGCAAACATAATGAATTCAGCGGGGTTCGTAGCAGCTCAGGAAGTTGATATTCTGCAAAGGCATCATATACACATCTAGGATAGAGATGATAGCATTCCCCTGGTTGCACACGCCCAGCCCTACCTCTTCTCTGAAAATGAATAAAAAAACAAGTTAAAGCAAGCAAGCTATATATATATATATATATATATATATATGAAAATTTAATGAATTTATGTAGTGTTTTAACAGATAAAATGTCAGACTAAATGTGTCACAACTCAAATGACAACTGATATGAGTGGGGATTTTTTAACCCAGATCCAAGTGGGATATTCAATGCTATCATTTTTTAACCCAAGTTCAAGTGGAATATTCAATGCTATCATACTAAACCCAAATGTTACTGATAAGCAAAAAATTTAATACTCAAGAGTCAAGATTAGGTTAGAACTAAGAAATCATATCTAAACATCAAAAGAACTAAATAGAACACAGATAAGAGATATAAAATTGGAGGAATCTATCACTTGACAGGCATGGAAATCCAGGTCCAAGTAGAACATGCCATTCTAAACCTAAATATTGCTGATAGATAAATAATTTAAATTGTCCAAGATAAGGTTGGAGTCTTGGCACAACAGTAAAGTTGCTGCCATGTATCCTAGAGGTCATAGGTTTGAGTCTCGGAAACAGGCTCTTGCAAAGCAAGGCTACGTACACTAGACCCTTCTCGACGGAAGCTTAGTACACAAGGTGCCCTTTGTTCAAGATAAGGTTGGAAATCATCATGAATATAATCAAACCCATCAAAAAATTAAATGAAACATATACAAGGGATGTAAAATATCAAATTTTGAAGGAAAAATATCTCACTTGACGAGCAGAAGCTTTAGAAATCCAAGATGGCAGCAAGCAAGGTGTATTGTTCAAAGCATCATATGTAGTCTCCTTTGCTTTTCCACAGTCTACAACAAAGACGATATCATTTATTGTAATACTTGCTTCTGCCATGTTTGTAGCCAGAACTATCTTCCGTACATTTGGTGGTGGCTTTTCAAAGATAAGTTTCTACAAATATCAATGTAGAATAAGAAACTAGAAAAAGAAAATGCAGAGCATCAAAATGAGCAAATGGGATATCCTATTAATTTAAAAACACCAATCAATAGGAAAGAAATTGCAAACATGGATGGAACTGATTGATCAGTCAATCTACACAATGGTGTAATATGATCTTTTTTTTATTGGAAAACTAAATTAGTTCTGGAGGCAATAGAAACATATAAGGATCTCCTGATAAACAACAACATGGGTGTTTGCTAAGAGACTCACTGAGATATTTCAACTCAATCAAGATTTTCCTTCATGTCTTCTTTCACTCACAATAATTTCTGTCGCTTGCTTAACATTTGATAGAATATTGGGCAGAACTATAATTAAAGGCTGAAACACAGCCTTGACTAGTAGATACCAAAAAACTTATTTGCTAGAAAGATTCTTATACAATCAACCAAGATTCAAAATCTTGAATCCTGCCAGAGTTTCAATATTGAATCATGTGATGCGGTTTCAGTATTTTATTTAACTTTAGATATAAGAACATACCAATTAAAAGGGGAGCCTTGGCGTAACGGTAAAATTATTGCTTTGTGATCAAAAGGTCATGGGTTCGAATCCTAGAAACAACCTCTTGCAAAAAGCAGGATAAAGCTGCATACAATGGATCCTTCCCCGGGACCCCGCATAACGGGAGCTTAGTGCACCGGGCTGCCTTTTTTTTTTTTTTTAATAAGCACATACCAATTAAAAAAAATGTCCATTAATATTTGAGAACAACCAGTTAGTTCCTTGAAAAGGGTTTGCCCAACCAACTTCTAACCCAATAGCTGAGATACTATAAAAATAGAGAGAGAGAGAGAGAGAGAGAGAGAGAGAGAGAGAGATTGCAGAAAGCGAGATTAAATCATGGGATAATTTTTCAAGGAAAAAAATTTCAAAAAGTCTCATACATGTAACATGACTGGTGCTGAATTCCACTGATTGACTATTGATCACTTAGAAGACTACATTTAGCCTATGTTTGGTGAAGGGTAATCAACTTTATAATGTAATCAGGATTATATTATAAGATTGATTAAACCTGTAATGTAATTTAATCTAGATTACAAAAGATAATACACTTTTGTAATCTGGATTACAAGACTAATAGCATATAATCTGGATTACATTCCAACCCTAATATTCAACATGTCAAATATACTTCTAGTTCATTTCTTGTACCAATCGGTCGCTGGCCGCGGCCGCCGCCAACAAAAGATATTTTTGTCATTTTATAATAATATGAATTACATTCCTTATAAAAAATAATGGACATCAAATAAAAGAATGTCATCACGCTTGTAATCAAATATTACATGCATAGTATACAACTCTTTCACCAAACGTAGTAATGTAAGATTAATTACATTACATTATAAATTTTATTATATTACAAGCCTAATTACATTACCCCTAACCAAACGTAACTTTATAATATTAATGCTCACCTCAGGACTAGGTTGATAGCCCTGAGTGAACTGGACAAGCCCAACATGTCAACTAACTCAACTTAATTAGAGATCTATTACTAGCACAACACAATCCAAACACAAGAACTCTGCTATGATACCATGTTAAATGTGATTGATCTATACAAATGATTGTTCTCTACACATAATACATTTGCATTCTTAACTCCCAACAATGAAGTAAACAATTACTCAGATAAGGCAAGATGAAAATTGAGTACACAATTTACAATTGAAGAAGTACAACTAAAAAACCATTTAAGAAATGGGCAAAACTATGATCACAAAATTTACCTGTTCAGAAGTAGCCATCGAACCATGACATGCAAGTACCAACACCCTGTTTGGATCTCCTAATAGAGGATGAGCCCTTAGCTGATCCCTCAAGCAACTAATATCGTCCCAGCCAGTCATAAAAACAAGCACAGCACCTGCCTGCTCCTTCCGACATATATAACATAGAACAGCCTCAATAAGATTAAAACCTATACAATCTGGTGTCCAGGAGGCCAAAGAATCACGTGCTCTGGAACTGAAGCCCTCAAAATTTGAATTTTTAAGAGCATCCTGCATATGGAATGTAGCAATATTTAAGAACTGCATTCGCATAAGATTCTTGCAAACAAGACTAGTACCTCAACAAGAGAAGTAATCTGATTTTTCCTTTTACGTGGCATTAGCTGCTTCTGTGTCTTCCACAATTTCTCTTGGCCATAGTCATCAATTTGGTTGAAAGAAGTCAGCTTATATCCAGTCTTCTCAAGAATATCTTCAAGAAAGTGTGCCCTAACAGGGTAGGTGAAGCCCTAAGCAGAATATGATTTAAAAAACACATGAAGTCAAGCATTTCTTTAAAATGTCAACAGAAGTATGTTTAGAAGAAGTATTTGCCCACAACTGGTGAACTTATGAAGTAGAAACTAATTGGTACCATACTCCATAAGAGGATGAATATTTACATTCAGAAAAGGATAGGTTTTAAGTAACAATCCTAAAAGTTCAATTATTTTCAATTCACAAATTGAAAAATACAAAATTGCACAAATTAGTATACATAGACTTTCTGACATATTTCTTGAAATTTCTCTGCAAAAATGGGATGAAAATGCCATGAATGATCACGATATTTTTTTATTTCATAGGGATACAACAAAAAATTAGTTTGAATACGTTTTGCTTATATTTTCAATGCTTCTGGAATACTAATAAAATCAATCCCATGGACAAATGCAATTATAAATAATCTGTCTTAACCTTTATGGTGCTGAAAGTTGAATATGGAATAGAAGGCTGATTTTCTTTTTCTTCCTTTTTCATCCACAACAGATCTCTTAAATCATAGTTCAGAACAAATCACAATAGGAGGAAGGGAGACCAAGAAAGTTTCAGCAGTATGAGTATTTTTCGGTTTTTCAAAAAGATAAAGAGAATGATGACATTCAAAAACCAAAGATTAACACAACAAAGCTTACTGGAATATGGATTGTTGGAGCCCCACCGAAGTAACTTGAAAATAATTCAGCATTCAGAGTTGCACTCATCAAAATCAACCTCAAATCACGACGGCGTGGAAGAAGGTCCTTTAACACAATCAACAAAAAATCTGCACAAGTCAAATATGTAAATGCAATATTACAACAAATAGCTTGTGCAAAAGATGAAAGCGATGTGGATAGCACACCTTCATTCATGCCTCGTTCATGAATCTCGTCAACAAAAACATGAGTTACACCATTCAGATTTGGGTCCCCCAACAATCTTCTTAGCAAAATGCCACTGGTACAAAAAAGCAGATGTGTATTTTTTCCTTTAATTCCCTCTAATCGAACTTTGTAACCAACCTATAACAAAAACCAACGTCTAGAACAAAGATTGTAAAGGTATTTTCAAAATAAGCACACTAATCATTAAACATCTCTTGCCAAAGCATATCAAGGGAAGTACGTAGAAACTTACTGTCTCACCAAGATTCTCCCCTCTTTCAGTTGAAACTCTTTCTGCAACAGCCATAGCAGATATCCTTCGTGGTTGAGTGCAAATGATATTACAAAATGCTCCACGGCCAGCTTCTATCTCAGAATCTACTACATATTGAGGAAGTTGAGTGGTTTTACCACAGCCAGTTTCCCCAGAAATTACAATCACCTGATACATAAGCATCAAAAAATTGGTACACAGACCCAATTCTTGAACACACACTGAAGAAACATTCTTGTGAAAAACAATTATATTATGGGATACAATACACCCAAGTTACAGCTATCATTTGATTTGGCAATGTTTGTATTCACGTGCAATTGTCAATCGCAAGCACAAAGGCATTACTAACTAACTAAATCCAACCAAATGCTCCTAATATCTCAATCGAATGTGGAATACAATACTTCAGACTTATTTCTGTTGAAAAGAATTATCATTATATATATATATATATGCACATGATACCATTTTGAATCCACTATAAGTTCAAAAGGAAGTAGAACGATATGTTTTGTCCAAGTAAAATTTGGTTATGTTTGAAAGAAAATATACAATGAGAAATAATGTAGCAGTACAAAGCTTTTTTCACAGAACCCGCACATAAGAAACTGAAAATAATATAAAACTGCGAAATATTATGATGAGAAAGCTTCCTATTATGCACATTAACCAAAAATTCAAACCTGATTGTGGGCGATAGCAGACAGTAATCTGTCCTTCTCCTTGAATGAAGGGAGGGATTTTCTAAAATTCAGCATCTTTACACCCTCATGTGATTCCTGTCAAAGGTTGGTCATTACATCATTCCTCATATCCATAAAAAATTAATTTCTATGAATTACGAAATAAGTTAAACAAAAGAAAATTTAAAGATCCGATAAAATTGCAGCTTTAATTACACACCTCATTATTTTAGAAAACTATGGCATAAGCTTAAGCAATGAGGCACCACATGATACTTGCTAATGATTGAACAAGATCATATCGACAAACCAGTCTCTCTAGCTTGTTAAAAACAACTCGTATTTAAGTTGATATTGATTAGGTTAAACCAATTTTGACAAATAGATGACAATTTATATATATTTCTTAAGTCAACATGTCAATTTTCTGAATGTTCAATGACTTGCATTGTTAGAATGCTTAATTTCATTATTAAGTGAGAGATGGAATTTTTGAATAATGATTATTTAAGTTGATTAACTTGAAGTGATGCATTATATGGCAGATGCAAATTCAGCACAGGATTTTTTTACATTATTTCAAAATACCTATAGGTATATTTTTCAAAAAAAAAAAGAAAGTGGATTGCATGTGCACTTGAATATGCATCAGCATATTGCATATTTGTTATGCAGTGGCTCAACTACATAACACCCACATACGCTTTTTAAAAACTTTACACAGCTCAAGAAACATAGATATCTCATATTGCCATCTTCCCAACAACCAATATAATAATACACTTCTATTTTAAGTTAAGCAATTAGTAATATAGGCTCCTAAAGAAGTGAATACTTTAATCATGCTAGAGATAAGCTATATACCATCTATACTGGGCAAGTATATTCCGATGTACTGGACAAACACTGGATAAACACAATGGTAGAAGAGAACTGTCAAATAAAGGAACAATTTTATTTGATAGGCACACTAAGAAGAAATGATAAACCTGCCAAGTTATCTGCAAGTTCCTCATTCGGTTACTCTTTCTCTGTAGAATTTTTTCCATAACTGACCTATCGACCAAAGGTTCTTGGTTTTCATTTGGTTCAACATCTTCCACCACCTTGCTGGAAGAGTTGTTTTCCAATTCACTGTTGATCTTGTTAGATTTTAACAGCACCCTATCAACATGTTCTTGCAGCAGGCCCTCGACCCTCCTCTGCAAGCTAAGAGGAATCACCACCTGCATTACAAGCACGGATGCCACTTGAAACAGTGAGCTAGATGGTTCAGAGACAAGAATATCTGTTTCTATACAATGTGCAGCACCTACTTCTTTTTGTGGCCTCTTATCGTCAATATCAGGTCTATAATTAGGTAGAGGAACCTTGCTGGCAACCACCACCTTTCCATAAAGTTCACTGAGCAAATGATAAAAATGCATTAGCAACAGCATAGGGAAACATCATAGTTTCTGCCAACATACAAAGAATACTAGTAAAAGAATTCATGTGTAACATTTCTAACCTGTAGAGACCCATTCTTTTTGCAAGATTGGATATTTGTTCATAATCTCGCCTGTCTCTTTTGTCTCTGGAAATGATCTCTTGCTCTTCCGGGTTACGTAAAAGAAAACTAAGTTTCCATCTCCATTCATCAACGTTAGCCATTGAAGAAGGCTGCAGATAAGTGTAGTCTCTTAGTAGCTAGATCAACACTGAGCAACTTTTTAATAAAAAATATATTTTTAAAAAGAATAAAATACATTTGAGTACCCACTAATAAATAAATTAAACAAGTACAAATTTAAGTATAGATGTTATACACCCTAAATTCCATCAGAAAAGGATTTTAGATACGCAAACTTGAACTTTGCCAATACTCAAAACATATAAATTAACCAAAATCAACCAGAATTTCCTAAAAATTTAAACTCGCCTATGTGCCTCGAAGACTACTTGCAATCACAGCAATTTTTTACCTTTTGGCTATCGAATTCGCACTCATATTCGTCGTCTGAGAACTGCTCCACCGCATAGCCGCAGAAACCCCTATCCCATCTAATGCAGCATCGAGAAGTAACCCCACCAGCCCTCTCGCAGGTCGACCGCCGTAAGAGGAAAGATAAAGCTCCAGACTTGCGATT
The DNA here is from genome assembly GCF_018446385.1 of Zingiber officinale. NCBI lineage: Eukaryota > Viridiplantae > Streptophyta > Magnoliopsida > Zingiberales > Zingiberaceae > Zingiber > Zingiber officinale. Next base: position 1,199,504 of record NC_056005.1, read on the forward strand.
CAGTAGTGTCGCTGAGGACCGCTCACGCCTCAGGAGCAAACCGACACCATACCCTATCCCACGATGCATTATTTCACGACGGCATGGCAACCAACGCCAACGCTGCCGGAACGCAAGTCGGAAAATTGACGCAATGGGAAGAGAAGAAGCCCCCAAGTTAGGGTTTAGCGGTTCCGGCAAGACTTAATTTTTAAATGAAAAATTGCTAAAAAGAAATCTTCAGTAAATTAATTGCTAAAAATTGCAGGTGGATGAGAAGGATCGCTCTGCCAGAATTGAACAACTCGAGGATCAAACTCGTGGAATGATACGGAAGAAGAAAGATCGAGAGGAGCAGCAACTTCAATTCATAGACAACTCCTCTGTCGATGCGGTAGTATGGCACAGCATGGCACGCCGTTCATTACATGCGTGATCAAGATTCGAATCCGACCTTAATACATTCGGGTCGAGCCGAAACCCGCCGAGCATGAAATGATACGATCCACGTTCAAAGTGCTTGGAAGTTGGAACGTGTCGCATGGTCAGAGCGCCCAGTCACACAAGGGGTGCAAATGGAAGTAAAGGGCGTAGTAATAGCATGGGAAATATCCAGCGTCCAAAAAGAGCGAATCTGAATCCCCGCCGTTCGTTGCATGTGCGCGTGCGGAGCACGTGTCTATAGAGCTGTGTTGGTGAGCGACGAGTCTATAAGTACCGGCCGATGCCGCTTCCTACCAGGCCGGATCCTACCACCACCACCTCTTCAGAGTTAAGCCTGGGATCGCGACCTCGAAGCGATCGATCTCTTTCTTCTCAGCATCTTTCTCGAGCATTAGCAAGCAGAAGCGCTTTCATTCAACCTTTTGTTTGTTTTTTTGCGCTTTTCTAGTTTCACTTCTTCTGAAATTGTGCTAAAAAAATTTCCTAGGTATAACTGGGATTGCACCAGGTGCTAGATTTAAGTCCTTATCTTTCCAGATTAATAGTCGTTGAACTAATCAATGATTTTTAAATAGAGCTCCTTGGATTCTTGGTGCATTTTAAGATAAACCTCATCGGTATATGCTATTTGTAGATGACATTGTGTTAATTGATGATAGTATAATTAGATTAAATTCAAAGTTGAATTGTTGAGGAAACTATATAAACTAAAGGGTTTAAGATAATTAGAAGAAAAACTGCACACGTGTAATGTTATTCATTGATGGAATAGTTAAGATGGATGAACATAAAATCCATCGAAGTGTTTTCTACATCTCAAGTCTATTATTTAACAAGGGAATGAAGATATAATAATAGGATAAAGAATGAATGGTTAAAAGGAAGAGGAGATTGTGGAGTTTTATGTGATTGTCATGCCTCCCTTTGACTAAAAGAAAAAATTTCAAGTCTGTGGCAGTGTGTTATGACCCATCAAGTTTTATACATTGGAATGCTGGTTTGGTAGGAAATAGCATACAATAAATTAATGTAATAGAAATGAGAATGCTTAGATGAATGAGTGATGAAGACAATGACTTGTTTCATTTATTTTCTGATATAAGAGTTCATTTTTAAGGCCAACTTAAGATTTTTTTAATTATAATGTTTTACTTCATTTGCTACTAACGATAATTTGTTGCAATAGTTAATAGGAGTGACAATTGATCATTTGCAGAATCATGAGCGCTGGCGGTTATACAGTGCAAGTCATAAACCTCTCTCCTGCTGCAACTGAAAGAGATTTATATGATTTCTTTTCTTTTTCGGGTGCTGTTGAACACATTGAGATCATAAGGTCATGGGTTGATTAATATTTCTTATTTTACTAATTTAAAATATTCATCCATATTCTTTCTTCCAACTCTTTGATAATTTGTTTATGAATCTGCTAGTGTTTGTTCTTCTTTTGCTTTGCAATATTCCTTTTCTTTCTAGAAAAAAATCTTCTCCTTTTTTTTTAAAAAAATCCTTTGGACAAAGAATTTTATTTTATTTCTTGAATCTTCTAATACAGTTCTTTTTTGTACACTCTAATCTTAATCATGCTGGAGATTTATAAGGTCTTGTTTAATAGAGAGATGGAAACACACTTTTTCATCAATATTGAGTCAGTGACCGTCCCGCAAAAGCTCATTTAGTTTGATTTTGTTTAACGACATTAAGAAGCCAGTTTTCTTAAACTATAATGACAATATCAAGAAGTTTAAGCCATTAATGAACTTTTAATTCATTGTAAAATCTTTTATCATTTAGGACATTTTTGTCCTTCAATTTTGATATTTTCGTATCTCATTTCTATACATCACTACATTTTATTTATTTCTTCAATCATACTAATACTTTTAATAATTCCTAAGTGTTTGCATTAGATTTTTGTTGAGTTAATTTGTGTATATTATTTTAAATTTACATTACGTTAATTGATATATTTCATAATGACTATTTTTGTGAGTTGAACTTACATCATGGCACCTATGGCATTTTAATAGTATGATAAAATTTATTTATCTAAGCTAAATATTTTTAATTATGATAATATTCATTTTCTAACATTTAAAATAAGTTAGTTTAAAGAAACTAATAGTATAATGAAAATAAACAATATAATAAATAGGTTTGTAAATTGACATTTTAAATCATGACCTTTAGTGTTTTTTATTTTCAGTGCGGTTTTATCATAGCTATGTCAAACCTCTCTTTAATCTCTAAAAATAATACTTATGTTGTACTTTTATCAACAAATTATAGCTGTCCCTAGTCGTTTTCTCACATGCATTATGCCAAACAAAGTATAAGTCCGTGGTGGCCGTTCACTATTACTATGCATGTTAAACTCAAAATTATTTGCAGTAATTCCTTCCTGATGCAATTTTGTTGCTTTTATTAAAATACATTTTTCACATTGAAGAGTCCATGGTTTTGTGGTTTTTCTGCTACTTTTCTACTTATTGAACTAATGGTGATAGATTTTGAACTTTGGAATTCTGTTGACAGATCTGAGGACCATCCTTCTACTGCATATGTAACTTTCAAGGAGATTCACGCCTTGCAAACTGCTGTCCTTCTAAGTGTAAGCTGTAATTTCTTTATGGAAAAGTTTATATAGATGATTACAATTGTTATTGAAATTAATTCCTTAAGCATAAATGATTCTCCTTTATTTCTATATGATCTTTACATATGGATTTCATGACCCCTTTGGCTTGTGCATTTGGCTGTCGAAACTTTGCTGCCAATTTTTTTTTGTATTTCTAACTCTTACATTTTTCTCTTGTTTGTTGTAGTTAACCTTTTTAAACTCATTCAATTCTTTTCCCTTCAATGTATTGTCTTTAATCATTTCAAAGTGAGATGTGCGAGAGATTTATTCAATATATATATATATATATATATATACTTTGACATATGTGTTTTTATTATTTTTCCATGGTATTAGCTTTGTTACTTGCCATGCAATAATTTGTCCAAGGATTTATTGTCATCCATGTAAAGTCATTGCCATGCTAGTTAATTGTGTATGACTTCTTATCTTTCTGTTTTATCTTTCAGTGTGTATTTATATTTTATACATGTAAACTTATGACTGTATCTTAAGATCATAGGTATTAATCTTCTCATTGTTGTCAATATTTTGTTAGATTAATCAATAGATTTTGATTTTTTTTTTTTAATTTCATCATTAAGTTCTGCTAAAATTATTGCTAACATTGAAAGATGAAATTATACATTCCGGCTGCCTTCTGCCTGATTTGTTTTATTGTAACTTGCCTAAAACTTGCTGTATTCTCTTAGGGCGCTACAATCATTGATCAGCCCGTATGTATAACAAGCCTTGGACATTATGATGAAGCATGTAGTTTCTGGGACCAGCCATCGTGGAAAGTGGAAGACGATACTGAGTTCTCGGTATGAATCTTCGAACACGTTTTGGTGAAGTCTATATGTATGTGCCTTTTTAAAGTTTTAGTTCCTATAGGTATGAACTTGGAATGTCACAGAATAATTCAATCTACCATTTTGCAAGAAATAGAGATTCAGCTACCATTAAACGTGACCATTGACAAGGACAGAAGCACTAATATTCTTCTCCTTTGTAATTGATTTTCTCTAAACTTTTTAAATTCAAGATCATGCTGATAAATTTACATACCAGATCTTGATGTAAAAGAAATATTTGACTTTAGGTGAATGCAGCATGTCAATTCTATAGTTTAAAATGCACCCTTCATATGTAGACTTCTTCCTTTCAGTAGCTGTTTCTGTCGAAGTTTAACACTTAAAAGGAGGGTCCTTATCATTATGAGGATTCAAAATTTTAGATTAGGATTAACAGTTGATTCCAATTTTGTTTACTGGAACATCAAATTCGGATGGAACAAAAGATAAATTTCCAGGAAATCTTTGACATTAGAAGCAAGATTTTGTTATTTAGTATATCTTGATAATAATATATTTTAATCTTTTGGGTTATAAAGCTAAAAATTTAATCTTCAGACAGCTCGTGGGGATCACTTCAGGACTACTCCAAGGGAAGCTGTGACTATGGCTCAGGATGTTGTTGTAAGAATGCTGTCGACGGGTTACCAACTAAGCAAAGATGCCTTATCGAGGGCCAGAGCTTTCGATGAATCCCATCAGGTTTCAGCCACTGCAGCAGCGAAAGTTGCTGATCTGAGCAAAAGAGTTGGACTAACTGACACAATTTATGCTGGTGTTGATGCTGTGCGATCCGTCGACGAAAGGTACCATGTATCTGAGACGACGAGGACAGTTGTAAGTGCAACAGGCAGAACGGCAGCGGCTGTCACAAACACTGTCGTGAGCAGTAGCTATTTCTCTGCAGGAGCTTTGTTAGTTTCAGATGTTCTCAACCGAGCTGCCAAGGCAGCAGCAGACTTAGCCAAACATGGAAATCAAAAGTGAAACATGATGTTTAGTGAGTGTGAAAACGGGTTTATGTGTTCATAACCTGCTCAATGTATAACTTGTATCATGGCTGGTCGCTTTGATCAGTAGAGTTCGTAAGCGAAATAAGTCGGCGTTGTCAATTGTTATTGCTGTATCATGTTACATCATACATGTGTGTGTTTGGATAGTGAATTTGATGCTTTTAAGGAACCTTCTACCGTATGTAAATCTCCAATGGAGAAGTCCTCCATAGAAAATGTCAGATTCTCATGGCTGTTTTGTGCCTATTTGTTCATATCATTGAATGCTGTCCACTTCAAATCCATTTGTTATGATTGTATATAAATGCATGATTATTGAATAAATTGATAGATTTGTAGTTTTAAGTACCAGTGGACTTACATCAGTTTAACTAACAAATTTGACTAGGTCTAGAATCTGAAATCTAAAATTAACATCTAGTTAGATCAAGTGAATAATAATTCATTTGTCAATTATGCACCCTGATACAAATTGTGAAATTTTGATTGTTAATTAAGTAGATAGAGTAGTGCATATGATGAAATGCCGGTGGAAAAGAAATCTATCGAAGGTTGACGTCACTTGTGTTGCCTTTTAGAGTGAAATTTTGGAATAGGAAAATGAAAATATCTACCAATATTCCAAAAGAAATTAACAAGCTCGACAACAGCAAATTAACAAAATAATCAAAAACCTTAAGAAATAACTAACGAGTAGGAATGAGCTCATTTGAGTATTATGTAATCACAACACGACTCGCACGAGACAAATATACCATAATTAATTATGCAGCACCATGATGTATGTAGCTTTTGAGACTGGTTCAATGCCTGATGCCCTCGATTAATTTGATATTACTGTTGCTGTTCATATTAAAAAGGAAGTAGGATTACAATCATCATAACGATATGTTTGTTTATAACGAAGTCAACCCTCTCAAAAGCATGCCCCTAGTTATTTGGATGTCACATATAAAAGTCTTTAAGTCTTTATTTAAAATGTAAGGATAATTGCCAACTAAGTTAGCAGCTGACATCCTTAATTACTTGTAAATTGAAGCTATGTTTGGTTTTATCATCAATCGGATGAGGATGTATATCACGCTTTCATATTTTAAACTCATTTTTCTTCTGTTTTGTTCCAAGAGTTGAGGCCATTCCTCTGACCCTTTTCCCGGCACCACCTCATCATTTGTCCCTTATAAATACTGAGATATTCCGATCATGATCAAGAACAGACATAAACAGAGTTGATCCATCGACATGGCTTCTCATTCCAACGAAATCCATGACATCGACGTCGCCACAGCACAGAACACTACTGGTCAAGACACCTTCTACCTCCCTTTGCCCCCCCGTCGCAGGTCCTTCATGGACTTCTTCCCGCCATTTCTTTTCCAGAAGGTGCTGCACTAATATAATTTCGCACAACTATTCTGATCATCCGTTTGTTGATTTGATATTCGATGAATTCAAACTGTTCGACAATTAGTCAGTGTGGTTAATTAATTAAATTACAGGTTGTTTCGGAGGTGATATCTACGTTTCTGCTGGTGTTCGTGACCTGCGGCAGTGGTGCCCTCAGCAAGCACAACCCGTCGCAGGTGTCGCAGTTGGGGGCGTCGGTCGCCGGCGGTCTGATCGTCACGGTAATGATATACGCCGTCGGCCACATTTCAGGGGCGCACATGAACCCCGCCGTCACCTTGGCCTTCGCCGTCTCCAGGCACTTCCCGTGGATTCAGGTCCGTCGATCATTAAGAAAACTAGATATCGAAATCGGAATTTCATACAACTGTTCTCTGAGGTACGGTAATTCGATATGTAGGTGCCTTTCTACTGGGGAGCTCAAATAACAGGCTCTACGATCGCCTCCTTCATCCTGCGTGAGCTTCTCCACCCGATCACCGATCTCGGGACGACGACGCCGTCAGGCAACGCCGGAAAGGCCTTGGTGGCCGAGATCCTCGTCACCTTCAACATGATGTTCGTCACTCTTGCGGTGGCTACCGACACAAGAGCTGTGAGTTTAATTAATCCCCATTGATACAATTAACTAACAGTTGAGTCTCAATTTGTATATATATAATATTTGATCTGTCCGAAATTGGGAAGGTAAAAAGTTGAGATGTGGCGGCTTTGCTGATCGGATGTAGACCTCGCTCCGTTCTGTAAAACAAGTAACGTCAGTGCCGAATTAGGGAAGGAAAGTGGAGCAACAACAAAGTAGGCGTAAACAGTGACTCACGCGTGTCTCCGTCGGTGATGGACCCCTTTATATAGAGCTCTGGTGGACAACGTGCATGCTTCTTGCGGTGTGAACACGTTCTCCAATATGTCCCATGTAGGGACCTGTCAGGAAAGTACCTCTGATACCATACCTTAACAAGATATGAATATCCCTAACAAGAGAGTAGAAATTTCCGCTGTACGATCCGATCCGCCTGTCGATAATGCCTCGTGTCAACGGCATTATCTCCCAGAAGGATATCAAATGATACGGCCACAGTCCTGTTGCATAGCCGAGCGGAGTAGTCGCTCGATTGGGATTCTGCTTTGTTAATGGTCAGGTCCCGCTGCTTGGCTGAGCTGGATATATAGCCACTCGGCCGACACCCCTCCGCTCTGTCCCAGTTGTTCTTCCCTACTGTGATTGTGTAGTAGCGAGACCTCCACGTTCGGACAAGATCTCCGGTCTCCTAGGTATTCTGTTGTTCCATATTGAGCGTTTGATTATCCTGTCACAGTATCTCGAGCTGGACAGGTGGTCCGTTCGGACACGTCTCGCATCAGTCGGGTATTGATCGTCTCAACTGGCCGTTGCAACGGTCCTCGACACGCCTCCCACCGGTCGGGCATTGACCGTCTCGACCAGTTGTTGTAATCATCCTCCGTTCGATCTTTTAATATTCTGATGTTGACCATCTTAACTCTGACCTCTAACTTGATAGCTGACCTCGTGTCAGGTGAGCCTCCTTAGATCGTGGCATCAATATTGATTGCCGATTAATTCTTGTTGCAGGTAGGAGAGTTGGCTGGCTTAGCAGTAGGTTCTGCAGTCTGCATTACCTCAATTTTCGCAGGGTAAAAAACCAAATTAATTAACTAATTAAGAAAGTCTGAATCTGCACAAAAATGTTGATTAGTTATATCTAGAATCAATTAATATTTAATGAGGAGATTGAATTGCATGTGCTTGCAGGCCGATATCCGGAGGCTCAATGAACCCTGCGAGGACTCTGGGACCTGCGTTCGCAAGCGACATTTATAGGTCCGTGTGGGTGTACCTCATCGGCCCTCCGATCGGCACCGTCGCCGGCGCGCTGGTCTACAACTTCATACGACTGCGCGGCCCAACCCTATCAGATCCTTCGCAGAAAGGCAGCCAGAAGTCCCCTTCCATCAAGACGCGCCGCATGCAGAGGCAGGACAGCTCTCTCCCTGCGAATGACGATGGCGACGCAGTTGCCTCTGTATGAATTAATTAGTTAAGTGTAATATTTCAGATAAGTTGTAATCGCGCATGTCTCTGAAAATAATATTTCTAGTGATGTGCTAGAAAATGGAAGATGATGGGAATGCTAAAATGGGGAAATAATTCCGAATCTGTGCCGTTTTCTCCGGACTTCCAATCAGGATACGTGAGGAGGAGAAATGTCTTGCTAATTATGTGGCCTTCTCTTCGATTCGATCGCCGCTATATAAACGAACAACTGTCGCCGGACGGTTTCCATTCGATTACACAACAGCCACCAATAAAACCAGGAGCTCCGGCTCCCAATCCTCTTTAATAAATTTATAATTTTATAAATTAAAATAATTAAAGAGGTATGGCAAATCAAGCCATGTTAGGAGCTTTTGCCGCCATCCTATTGGTGGCCGCGGTGATAGGCGTGATCGCGTCGGTGGTGAATAACGACCACAAGTCGCCGTCGTCGTCGTCGTCGTCGTCTTCGACGAAGGAGGAGCAGTCGTTGCCGTCCACGGCGCCCACGTCCATAAAAGCCCTCTGCGCCCAGACTGACTACGGCGATGTGTGCATGCGCACCGTCGGCGCCGTCAACTCCTCTGCCTCCGACCCCAAGGCGTACATCCAGGCCGCCTTCCAGGCAGCCATAGACGAGGTCAACGGCGCCTTGCACCACACCAACAATGTCAGCGCCGGGGCCACCGACGAGTTCAACAAGAACGCCTTCGCCGACTGCAAGTCGCTGCTGGAGTACGCCACCGAGGAGCTGCAGGCCGCGATGACGGAGTCGCACGACGTCGATGGCTTAGCGCGGCGCACGGACGACATCAAGTCCTGGCTCTCCGCCGTCATCACCTACCAGGAGACCTGCATCGACGGCATCACCCAGCCGGAGCTGCAGGACTCGATGCGGAAGGGCTTGACCACGGCGCAGCAAGTCACCAGCAACGCCATCGCCTTCGTCGACGCCCTCAGCTCGCTCTTCAAGTCCTTCGACTTGAACAGCTTCAATATCACGACCTCAGGACGGCGACTTCTGTCGGACCACGGCAAGTACCCGACGTGGTTCTCGGGGCACGACAGGAAGCTTTTGGCCGCGCAATCGAGGGGGCAATTGAAGCCCAACGTGGTGGTGGCCCAGGACGGGAGCGGCAACTTCAAGACCATAAGCGCCGCGCTCAACGCCATGCCGAAGACGTTCACCGGGAGGTACGTGATCTACGTCAAGGCCGGCATCTACAAGGAATACGTGATGGTGACCAAGGACATGAACCAAGTCTTCATGTACGGAGATGGACCAAGAAATACGATCGTGACAGGGAGCAAGAACTTCGTCGACGGCGTCGGCACTATGAACACGGCCACATTTGGTACAAATTAATTAATTAATTACTTCTCGATCGATCTCCTTCCTCGATCGATTTGATGCTGATTAATTAAGTCATGATTAAATTCTGTTCCTGCAGCTGTGGTGGGACAGGGCTTTATCGCCAAGTCGATGGGATTCAGCAACACCGCCGGCGCGATAAAGCACCAAGCGGTGGCGCTCCGCGTGCAGTCCGACATGGCGGCCTTCTTCAACTGCCGAATGGACGGGTACCAGGACACGCTCTACGTGCACGCCCACCGCCAGTTCTACCGCAACTGCATCATCTCCGGCACCGTCGATTTCATCTTCGGCGACTCCGCCGCCGTCTTCCAGAACTGCCTCATCGTCGTCCGCCGCCCGATGGACAACCAGCAGAACATCGTGACGGCGCACGGCCGCACCGAAGCCAGGGAAGCCACCGGCATCGTCATCCAGAACTGCCGCATCGTTCCCGACCAGAAGCTCTTCCCCGACCGGTTGAAGATCCCCAGCTACCTCGGCCGCCCATGGAAGGCCTACGCCCTCACCGTCGTGATGGAGTCCACCATCGGCGACCTGATACGCCCCGAAGGGTGGATGCCATGGGACGGGAATCTATACCTTGACACTCTGTACTACGCCGAGTACGGCAACCGCGGCCCGGGCGCCGGCACCAGCGGCCGCGTCAACTGGAAAGGATTCCATGTCATCGACAAGAAAACTGCTCAGCAGTACACCGTCGAACCCTTCATCCAAGGCAGCCAGTGGATCAAGTACACAGGCATTGGTTACTTCCCTGGCCTCAAATACTGAACTCATCTCCACTGATTCGAAGCCACAACAGAGAACAAGAACTGAAGCTGGGTTGCTGCTTTTTGTTAATCTGAAGAGGAAGAGAAGGATTAGAACAGTGGAAAAGAGGCAGGGTTCTGGAATTCTTCTTTGAAATCTGTATTCTAAACACAATCTCAATTTTTCTGTGAAATATACAAATTTAGCCTCCTAATTCTTCACTTGGAGTTCATGGTAAAAAGATTGATTTTGACTTTTATTTGTTGACCACAATGGCCTTTTAGACCTTTAGTCTCGTCTGCTCATACTTTTTTTTTAGCTAAAACTATAATATATTTATTTTCTATTTAAAATTTGATTCTAAATATAATATAAAAAAATTTATTTTCTATTATATGTTATATCATCGCATAAAAAGAAAAAGAAAAAGACATGTTTTTTATTAATCTGTGAATAAATTTAAAATGAATTTGTATATAAATTCTAGTGTCTTTTCTGATTTAAAAGTAAGTTAAAATTTTATAATATATAGAATATAATTTGATAGCATTTATGATAAAATTTATTAACACCTACTAGTGCTTGTAATACAATTTAATAACACTTAGAATTTATCTTAAGATCTTAATAAGGAGATACTTATCCGGTCTAAAATCGATGGAGATGGCATACTAAACACGTGACTCTAATGTTGACCGTATGAATATTCTAAGCTGGCAAACAATGACTCCGAGGCTCCGAGTCATGCTGCGTGTCAAAAAGAACGTCAACAACTTATCCAATGAAGGGGTCTCCGATATAAATACTCCGACACTCAAGTTATTGACCGATCGAAGTTGTACACAGTAGATGAATAGTAGATGCGTAATGTAACTTGTGTATAGTGTTTGCGTAATGTAAGCGTACCTGCACTTGTAGATGAAGATCCCCTTTTCTAATGTTAATGTTTTGTCTATACACGAATCTCAAAGTATTTTTGAAAAAAGATAGATAATAAAGATGTTCCGACACTTTTCCCAAAATGTATTCACAATCTCTACGTTTGACAGAGTGGAAGCTTCTAGATTACAGCTTGCATATGTAATATTCTCTATCATTTGTGGCATAAAGTGCCAAAAAGGAATGTGAGGTCGTTGAGTTGAAGGGCTCTTAATTAATATGCTTAGCTGGCAAACCGACCAAGCCTCTTCCGTAGTGCAATCGGTATTGCTACCAGGAATGATGACGTCGGGCAGGGTAGCAATTATCCTACGGGCTGACGCGAAGAGGAAAATTAAAGAGAAGACAAGAAGATGAACCTCCAAGATGGAAACTTTTTATTAAAACTTGAGGGTTAATCCCTCAACATCTAAATATGACTTTTATATAGACCACAACCTAAAACTCAAATAAGGAAAGAAATTACAATAATTATAATTAATAAATCTTAATTCCAATCTTGTAAAGAAAGAAAATAGATTTTTATGTGAAAAGAAAAATAATTAACTTAACGATGTTAACTCAAATTAAGACGCGGATCAAGACAAATCCTCTCTAAAAAATACCAAAAATATGAAAATTACCCTAAATACCCCAAAAATAAAAATAATCAAAAATAGCAAAAAGGCTCTGAAAAGGGTTTAAACGGTAGAATTTGGGGCTGAAAATTTGACGATTATAGTTTCACTGGTAATAAACGTAGGTTTTCGAATTCTGCACGCGTGATGACAAACAAAGTCTGATTTCGAGTTCTAAGTTAAAAGTTATGTCCGTTTAAAATTTAAAGGCTCATATTGGACTTCAACACATGTTGGGCCTGCATCAATCTCCTCAACTTGAAAAGAATTCCCCTTGAGTTCATATTAACTTCATTAGCAATCATCGAATAAGGAGTTATGTGCTTCACGTTAAAGATATTTGAAGTCTTTAGATGGCTAGGAACACACAACCTGTATGCATTGTCGTTAATCTTCTACAGTATCTAGCATGGTCAAATTTTTTGATCCTTTAGCTTATTATATTCACCAACAGGGAAACGATCATGAGTGAATACAGCGCAGACAAAATCTCCAATTTCAAAAAGTACCGGTCGACGATGACGATCGACCCAAGCCTTATATTTAGTATTGCTTTCCATAATTACATGTTCCACTTGCTCATGAATACCTCAAAGACGCGCTATCATCTCATTTACTTTGGGACTAATTCTCCCTACATGTGGAATAGGGGCTAAGTCTAGAACTCTTGATGGATTTTGGCCATAGACAATCTTAAAAGAACTCGATCTCATGGTCCTATTTTTTGATCTATTGTAGGCAAACTCTGCTTGAGGTAATACCAAGTCCCACTACTTTGGTTTAGTTCCTGAAAGGCATCTCAGAAGATTGCCAGTATCTGATTCACCACCTCAGTTTGACCATCTATTTGAGGGTGGTAAGCATTGCTAAAATTTAATTGTGTCCACAATTTCTCCCATAAGCTCTTCCAGAAGTGACTGATGAATTTGATATCTCGATTTTAAGTCATAGACTGAAGAATGTCATATAAACGCATGATCTCTTTGAAGTGAAGATGGGTAATCCGAGTAGCATTCATAGTCTTCCTACAAGCTACGAAATAGGCCATCTTTGAGAATCTGTCAATGACAACAAGAACAAAGTCTTTGGTTCGTTGGGTGCCGAGCTGATAATCCCAATATGAAATCCATACTGACATCAAGCCAAGGATCTTTAAGAATGGGTAGGGAGTGTACTGTTGGTGCGGTTAGCACTGACAGTCTAACTCAAGATTTAATGAATAACAAGTAAGTTAAGTTAGTTTCATAGTGATCTAACACTTTGACAAAGTGTGCAGGACAAGTACAGCTAGATCAACGGGTCGACATGATAGCTGGCACAAAGCCTAGACTGGTTGACGGGCTGATCGGATGTCTGACATGAAGTCCAGCTAGGTCAACATGTTGACCTAATAGCTGGCACGAAGCGCCGACTGGTCGACGGGCTGACCGGATGTCTGACACGAAGTCCAGCTAGGTCGACGGGCTGACCTGACAGCTGACACAAAGTCCAGATGGGTCGACGGGTTGACCGGACGTCTGGCAGGTAAGTTAAGGTAAGTCATTGGAGGAGAGTGACTTGATGAGGACGCGTTCCTGGTTAGGAAACTTAGGCGCCAATCCAACTTAGAACAATTTCGAAACTCTAAGTTGAGATATTGACTAGATTCTGGTTTCGGTGAGACGGAATCTAATTACTACTCTTCTTCTATTGTGCTAACTTCTGTTTTGCAGGGTAGTTTAAACTATTATTTTACCTCAAACTAACTCTTTCTTGCAGGAGAAGGACTTTCTGGAGAAAGGTGGTACGAGCGCCCAGAGGCAAAAATCTATCCTGTCATCACGGGGAGCGCGCTGATTGGTCGGACCTACGTCACAGTCCGTGCGCCCAGAAGAGATATAGGCGCCCAGAGCATCCTATATAAGGAGGGTGAGCCCTGAAGCAAAGAAAACAACGACATCTACTCTACTGTGGTGTGCCCCTGCGACGCTGCATAGCTTCTCCGACAACGTGCTCTTTTTCCTTTTCTCTATTGTTGTCGGTATTTCTTATATAAAGTTCTTGTACTCAAATTTGTAATCTTTTATGAACTA